>NC_063209.1:5094062-5694062 GCF_017589495.1 Alosa alosa
GGGCTTGTTCATTGTTGGTGAACAGAGTGGTGTCGCAGCGTACCTCGCACTGTCTGACATGGACATGCTGTGCCCTGCGCTGACAGCCAAAGCCTAGGACTGGACCCAGAGGTCACTCCTGACCTTTTGGCGGATTGTGTAATCCGCCCTTTGTGCAGTTCTCTCTCTCTCCCTCCTCCTCCTCCTCCTCCTCCTCCTCCTCGCACACGTGGTGGTTGTCTGAAGCTGTCCACCAATGCGTCCCCGGGCGGTGTGTTGGGCGGGCGGTCGGGCGGGCGGGCGTCGTGAGCGCGGGGCATTTGGCTGCTTGTCTGCCGGGATCACGCCTACTCCTGCTGAAATGGCGTCTACGAGGAGACCCCTCACCCCAGAGCCTGCTGCCTTGAGTCGCACATGGAATGAAGCTTAATTGCTGCATGACTAGTCTCTTGTTTGTGCGCCGCAGGGATTTCCATTTATTATCCCGTATGAATCATTATTAAGATGTGCTTATTCACCACTGGGTTTCCTGGAGTATGAAAAAAAAAACAAGGAGATAGGAGGGGGGAAAATGTTTGTGCCCTTATAATAAAACTGCATGGTAATGCATTGCCTTATCTTACAAGGGAGAGTGTTTAAGTGAGAACAGGATGTGACATCATGGAATAGCCGCAACACTCTCTCCCTCCCCAGAGGCATGCGAGGGAAGGGGGGCGTCGGCCACAACATTCTCATTTGGCTGGCGGTGCCAGGGTTCAGCGTGCCTCTCGCACTCACCGAGGGAGGCTTGAAAATCCTCCTCCATCTGCCATCTGTTTGTGAGAGCCCTGTGGTACCAACACGGTGTTAGGGCTATATGTGTTTACTTTGCATGGCTTTCACAGCAGTCGTGAGATTTACATTTGTTCCATAGCAAAAAAGAAGAAGAAAAAAAAAAGAGAGAAGAGATTGCCCTGTAGTCATCACTAGGGGGAGAAACATGAAACGATGGCTTTTCTAATGTGGGCGAAGAGATGGCCGGTCTCAAGCGGGGGGGCTACTTTATCACACTTAAATGCTGAGGTGTGCCATCTTTCCAGTTTGACTGGTGAGGCAGAGATTTGGAGCCTCTCCATTTCCAGCGTGCCATCTGACGGTGAATAATGGTGCATTGAATGAATAACCGGAGAGAGGAAGGACAATGCGCATAATGTGAGATATTATTATGGAGCTTAACAATGCTTGGGCCCCGGGGATGCTCACAATTTAATGTATGGCCTTTGGAGTAGCATCGCTATGGAAACCAGTGGCCCTGGGTGACCAAGTTACCCACCCACTCGGACAGCCGTTAATCATCTTCACTCTGATCCTGGCACAGCAGAATTTGGCCAATGTGTCAAGCAGCAATTATGTATACTTAGTGTTCTCCCCCCTCCCTCTGCTTTGCTCTCTCTCTCTCTCAATCTCACTCCATCCCTCTCTCTCTCTCTCCCTTCCTCTCTCTTGCTGTGCTCATATACATGCCCACATTCTGTTCTCTTTTTATGCTCATTCTGCCCCATTTTGTGTCTTTTCCTCTCCTGCCTTTACATAATCACAGATCTTTTATAAGCGTGCTGTTCATTAGCCCCCTTTCATTCAGAACGCGCACAATACAGACAAAAGGAATAGGAATGTTCTTAGTGCCACATCATAAGACGTCCTGATTATATAAATCACGTCCGCCCATTTACCTATTATACTTTCATTTTGGACGCTGAGCGACACTCTCAATTACTCCGCTGCTTCATTGCTCCCTTTTCGCATATTGATTTGTACCGAGCGCAGATGCTAATGGGTCTCAACAAGAAAGAGATTATGTTCTGCTGGGTGTAGGGAAACGTTGACACAATGCCACCAATACGTGGCATCCCTCCACTACGTCAGTCCAGATAGGTTGCTCAATAGAGTCGCTGACAACAACATGCCACTGTTGGGGAGGTGGCGGAATTGCAGCGCTCCCCGTATTTCAAGGACAATGTGTGCCAACTAGGTGACTGTTCAGGTGACTCAGTTCGCATCAGCACAACTCGGAATCTATCATTAGGGGTGATCTACGTGGCATCCGCTGTCTGCCGGCGCGGAGTGAAGGACAGGCCGGCAATTAGAGACTCATTTCATGTCAGCCGGCTCAGGACAAAGTTGATTGCCTTATTTTATTATTTTACCACGAGGGCTCATGTCATTTCACATAATGTGCCATGACGGAGCCAGAGCTGTGGCTTCCTCTTGGCAGGTCCAAGACAGTTCGGCCAGTTCGACAGTCGACCAAGCAGAAGAAGGCACTACACTTAAGATACTGTCTGGTTGACCACTTGCTGACAGGCTGTCAGACATGGCACTCCAGTGGGCTTCTTTTTCTCCATAAGACTCTGTTGTGTTTTTTACTCTTGACCTGGTTAGTCATCCAGAAAAGGACACAAGCATTTTGACACTTTTGGGTTAGTCGACTGGAAATTCTGTGAAGTTTCTCTATATAGCACATTATCACATTCACAAGTGGGCGCCAGCAGAGGCAAATTAGTGGGGGGATTGTTCAGAAGCTACCATGCTGTGAAATGGCATTTACTGAGACGGCCTCACACTTCATCCAGAGGTGATCCGCACACACGCACTCACAGCTCCTCATTTGCACACAGAAATGAACAGCAATGGCAGGTAACCCTGGTACTAGCCAGAGACTTGGAAAATAACTTGAAACGCACTCATACAATAGATGTGTAGCAGAAACATTCCACAGGGCTTTGTTTCCTCATGAAAATTTTGTGGGACTTAAACATGATAAAGAGAAAAAAGAAGCCACAATAAAAGATATTTGTGGGGAAAATATAAAAATACTAACGACTTACTTTATGAGGGCACGCCTGGGGCACAGCAGTGAATGTCTTGTCTGGAGTTGAACTTTGATTCTGCAAGGAAGTCAAAAAGACTTTTATTAGAACTGATGGTAAACATTGATGTCAGTGTGTCTTTTAAAATGTGTTGGCAGGAATTTTCCACTAAAGCATCTGCAGCACAACCTTTTAGCCTGTGCCGTCTTGAGAAGTCGAAAAGTTTAGAAGTCCAAATCGGCCACAAAAAAAGGTCAAGGCCATAAATCTTGAGTCCTCGTTAAACCCTGACCCTTGAGGACGGTGGAACAGACGTCTCGGCCGTGCCAATGCATTATTCAAGTGGTAATCACAGCGTTTTAACATAACATATGTGCAATCTCAAAAACAGCTTTTAGCTGAGTGATTACCATTTTGTAAATACAGCACATCGCCTGCAAATACATGGCTAACACCACTGAAAAGGTTGTGCTTAGGTAAGTCAACAAGCCAACAACAGATGGTCCTGCTGTTTGCGATTATGCAGGATGTTAGGCCCACTGACAATGGCAGCCCAGGACAAAAAAGAACCATCTTGAGGTGACCAGAGACATATATGAAAAACAGCACTGGGGAGGTGAGCTCGCGATGGGGGTGACGGGCCTCACAAACTTCACTTCAGTCGACCTCCTGGGAGGACACATTGATTCCAAGCAGGTGCCGCCAGTCACCCCCTCATATCCAATTATCTTCCTGTGGTATGCCTAATGCTCCCTGACACTATTAATGGCTTCCTTATGGTATCACCAAGAGAGATGAAACATTGAACTGTCCAGACTTCAACATCTATATTTCATATCCACTTAAAAGAGCCTACATAAACTCAGAGGCAGGCGCTAGCTAGCTAGTACTCGCCCCATCCCACACACACACACACACACACACACACACACACACACACACACAGCAGCTCATAAAAGATAAACAGACTGTGGGTACAGCCCTGGCCCTCTTACACTATACATTATACACTATACACTGAGGGGGTTGGTCCTAACTGTTCCAAGATCAGCCAAGCCAAGGGGAGAAACATAATAATACATTTCACATTAATAGCAGCCGAGGCTGACCAATTATCACTTCTCAGCTGTCGTACCTGTCTTTGCAGACAACTCGTTTTTTGTCTTTTTTTCCCCTCAGACTGATTTAATGAGCTTGTCCCGAGGAGTGTTCGTGCTGTAAGCTGAATGCGGTTGACACAGGTAGGCAAGCTTGGGGTCTAATAAACCACACATTTGCCTGGTTGCAAGGGCAACCAACAGGACGTGTTTATTTAAGTGAGCCGGTGTCAGCGGCTCTTGCACTGATTCCAGGTCTGCCCTGTTTTTCGATAAAGGAAAACATCCGCTTTGCTTTCTGCATGCTATTAGTCTTGGCAATAGCACCACTTCCATTGAGAAATGTTAGCAATTTAGGGTGTCTTTGAACTCCCCTTTAATAGCATGAGTTCAATGTTTTTAGAAGGGGAGAAGTTATTAAATTATCGGACTTAACAGAGCAGCTTGTTTTACTGATTGCCACCATACGGACAATCCTTTCTCAATGAGTTTTTCCGAGCTGGCTGTTGATTCCGATGGAAAGCTTATGGTTCAGCTCTGTGGGCTTTGTTGTGGTCCACTAATCACAGCACACTGAATGTGACAGCAGACCACTTTGATTCCACTTTCATGTGTACACACTTTCACTGTTATCCGTGACTGCTGACCTGTATGTTTTACGGAGTGACCTTTGTCTGATAGGGGGGTGAAACGATATGCTGATGCATAGAGCACTGTATGCTAATTTTTCTGCCCTGGGCAGGCCTGCACTGTTATGTGATCACCTAGTGATTTTATGTGTGAAGAGCGCATGTGAAAGACCACATCTGGAGTCAAGTCTTTGTTCCCCTCCTTCACCGAGTCAAAGAGAATGAGAAAGGTTGAGGCACACTGACAAAGACTTCTGAAACTGTTCTTTTTTCCCCCCAAGCCTTCTCTTAAAATGGCTCTTTCTCATAAACTGCTTGCCTAGCTGGAGAGTCTCTAAGAGGGTATGGACTGCCTTGCTGTGAGAAAATAGATTTCTTCCTGGCCAATAGCCTCATTTTGGAAGAGGACAGGATCTCTTGCTAGAAGATCTTCGTCTAGTTTTTACAGAAATACTTAAAGTGCAATTTGTGCTTGACCCTCCACTGAAAAAAAGGTGCTTCCTTACATAAAGACTTCAATAAGACTTCAAAAAAAGTTCTTGTGAAAGAAGTAATATAGACAGCATTTTACAAAGTGCCATAATCGTCTACAAACTAACACTCCATGTGCCATAGTTACAGAGGGGCTGCTCTTTGAAATGACAGTTTCCCACAAGTGCATCAAGATGCTGAGGATCTTTCCTCCTGGTGTGCTCATTTTCTAGACAGTGTGAATCCCTCTTTTTAGAGAAGGAAAGAAGGGGTTCAGGGTGAAGTCTCAATTAAGATGTTGGAACTGGCAGTACAGAGACGGGTAAGTGCATCTGCTCTGCTACTGAAACTATACATTTTTCAGAGAGCATTGCATTCCAGACATGGTGGTTACCGCAGGCTCTCAGCAGCCTTAATGCATAAGAGTAGGTCCTTCTAGGGTGAGGCACACATGCATTCATGCATGTACACAAGCACACATGTACACGCTCATGCACGCACACACACACACACACTCACACACACACAAACACATTCATGCTCATATACATTCACTTACTCACAGACAAACACACACAGACACACACACAGACAGACACACACACACACACACACACACACACACACACACAGACACACACACACACACACACGTAAGTGCACAAATCCTCAGGGTATTACGAATTTGGTATGTGTTCTAAAAAAGATTTACAGTATTACAAATGTCATTTCATACACTTTTAAAAAAGCTGTCCACAGAAGTTAATTTATTGCTGCTACGGATATGCTTTAATGAAATCCATGAATATTTCATCATAACAAATGCAATTTAGCAGGGACTTAATATACACACTTTCATTACAAAAACTAAAGAATGTGACTGAAAGATAAAATGTATCCCCTCCAAATCCTAACATATATTCCTTATTTGATAAGAAATCCTTTACAAAGAGCATAACACGTTCTTGCCAGTACCATCCAAGCCCATCTATGAAATGGAAACTGAAAGCGCCACACAAGCCCTTGGCAGACATGAACACTATTTTCTCTGTGATGTGAGTCTCGGGGAGATCCTCCGAGTTTGTCACATTAACTGGTCTTCTCCACTCTGTACCAGGTGGACTAGCCACTCTTGAGGCTGCTTTCCCCCTCAGCCATCAAACAAGGACACTATTCACCTTCTTGGAAGAGAAGCGCCGGGCATTTTTGGCACGTTGGCACTGGGAGGCAATCCGCCCCAGCGGCAGTCTCCCCCATATACAAGGAGACTTTGTGCACTTTTTTCTTCTCTTCGCTTTCCCCCCTTTCCTCTCCGTACTTCCTGGCTGCCACTCAAGATGGCCTGACGTTAAGTAAGTTGCATTCCCATCACTTGCTGTGGCTTCTCTATTCCTGTTTGCAACATTGTTGTTGTTTTTTTTTCTTTAAAAAAAAACAACAACACATCAGTATTCCTCTCTATGGGATTAAAGGGGGTCTGTATTTCAAGGATTATCAAATGCTTTTCATCATGTGACTCCCGTGTTTTTGATCTTTCAGCACATTGAAGAAGAAGAGAAAAAAACCCTGGTGGATCTTATTGCCAGTGGCACTGCATAATATGACAAGGAATGATGACAGTTGGGGTGGGGGGTGGGTTGGGGGGGCTCTAGGTAGGGGAGATAAAGAACATAACATTCACGGAAACATTTCTAGACAGATTTCCCACAAAACAGTCACACACCTTGGTTTCCTGGAAACATTGCATGTAGTTGTGCTTTGATCGAGCAATACTTATGCATGCTCTGTCTGTGTACGGACGGGTATCTGTGGGCTATGTGCAGTGTGTGTGTCGTCTGAGCTCCCTTGTTATCTACATGGCTGGAGAAGTTGCCGATTATTCATTTGTTGTTGATTTTTTCCCCGCTCCATGCAGCCTCCATTTGTTTCCAATGTGAAGCACAGCTTTCCGCACGCACAATAGTGGATCTGCATCAGAGTCCCTAGGCACCGCTATCAGACGGCCTCACCACAGCTGATCATTAGCAATTTCAGAGCCGTAGGCAAGAGCCTTTCTGCCCATGAATTATTATTTAGTTGGTGCTTTGGCCGTGCAATCAAAGTACCATACTGTACATTTATCATACCCTCCCACAGAAAAAAACAAACCCTGAACTGACTTTGCATGGGAATGATAAAGAGATAAAAATACATTGTGATTGTGAGCCAGAGGATTGTAGCGTATCTCAGCCAGCGTTTTTCTTCATAAGATAAAAAAGTAATTGTTCCCTGGGATCATTTCCAATTAATTTCAGTGCCAAATAAAGCTGAGACAAATCAAAACAATTATTTTGATATGGCTTCAAGTAACAAATGCTTCCAATTTGAGCATGGTCTACCTGAAATCATTATAAGGCGTAGTTTGAGGCGCAACCCATCAAAGACAAGCTGGATATCATTTTAATAGCAAAAAACCTACAAGGCAGCAAAAGCACCCACCTGCCACATTCTTAAATAGGTCTTGTCAGTCACGGCCAAATTGAGAGCAGATATGCTAGTGGAATGTTGCATGCTATAGAAAAAGTGCCTTGGGTTGTGTACAAAGCTGAGGTGCCGGTTAACTTCAAGGATCTTTTTTCAAACTAAATCTATACATGAATATATCTGTAACTCAGAGGGACTCTAACGGCATGCAGTTGCTGTACTGACGAAGAGAAGGCAAAATCAGACCCGGTGACTACAGATAGTTCAGCTTCAACAGCAGGGCAAGTGGCTTGTGGGTGTCAGTGAAGCTCAGTGAAGCACATGTTTATTGTAGGTGTGAGGTGAGCTCATATCCAGTAATGTTAGTGTGAAACTTAGTCTAACGTGAGTGTTTTGACTAATCTTTAAATAATATGCCATGACTATTCAATTGCCTGCATCTATTATTTTCCAATCTATCAAATTGCACCTCAGAGCAACCTTGGAGAAAAAAACATGGGTGCCTGTGCTGTGAGCACCGAGGCTCGCGCTTCTAACCCGTTGTTATACTCGCCTGACAAAATATAGTTAATGTATTGCATTGGCTCATATATATGTGTCCTCTGTTTACCTCCCAGGAGGGCTTTCTCCTCCAGCTCTCCTGACCTTGCTCCAGTAACTGTGTCCAGCACACCCAAACACAAATGGAAACAATGTAATTATAGTCCTTTAACAGATCCGGTGTGGGGATAGCAGACCTAGCTTCCTCCACACCAGGCCAGCTAAAGCTTTCTACAAGCTATTTTATTATGGACAACAAAAGGACCCAACAAAGGTAAAGCTGTACAAAATACAGAAGGGAAAATAAAGTATGCGTGTGTCTTACATCACGCGCCATCATGCTGCGTTCACAGCAATTATCTGTCACAAATAGTCTGTTGTCTTTCCATTTTCAGAGCACTGGAGCCACGACACACAGGCAGCGTTACAGAGGAGAGCTCTCTGCTCGCCATTGCTCTGTTACAGCTTATCAGTGTGGGGTGTCCACCTCTTACTTCCCAGGGCCGATGCCTCACTTGTCAGGATAAATGCGTTTTCAGTGTACCCAAGGTAGTGCATACTTCTCGGCCAGAGTCGAGAGTTTGGAGTGCACTTTTCAGTGTGATATTTTACAGTTCCAGTCGGCAAATATATTGAGAGTGTCTCTTGGCATGTTGTCACTTGTGTTGCCGGCCAATTTGTCACTTGGAGCTCAGTCTTTTCTGCTGCCAGCTCGGAGATGATGGCGACGGAGGGCTCTGATCCTGGCAGCACCCAGGGACAAGGCCAAGTGTTCCACGCTCTCGATGCGAGGACAAAAGCCCTACAGCCTCCTGATCCAAGGTCTCAGTGGAAGAAGAACAGAGGAACCGGCTTTACAGAACTTTTTCCTCCCTCTTTTTTGACACAGTCGACAGCTCACCCACTAGAATGTGCGTTAAAAGGGATACAATTATCACTGAATGGAAAGCGAGACTGAATTGTTCTTTGTTTCTGGCTATTGAGAATGTGAACTATAATTGGGCTGCACTAATCGATTAAGGTCTGTGGGGGTCAATGCAAAAAATGGCCCAATGGTTTTGCACACTCCCCTCCTGCTGATACGTATTTCAGCTTGGGACAATGTGCCACTCAGAGTGTGCCGTCTCTTTTATCATTGTGAGTTGATCCAATCCATTAATACCAAATTATGTTGGATGGAAAAGTATTATTCTCTAACAGCTTTGCATGAGCGGTGGCTCAGTGAGATTCTGTACTCACTTCACCATTGTTTTTGCATCAGAAGCGCCTAAGTGATTTATAAGCAGCATATTGTGGCAGAGAAGTTGTGAATGTCACAGTCTGTGGGAGTGCTCAAGGTTTGGTGAGAAAAATAAAAAATGACAAGCATGTAAACACAAGGAAACACACAAACACAACTACTATGGATGTAGGGGGGGGGGCAGGCTGTGAATCCTTGCCAAATTTACCATGATAGGAAATGCTTTGATCACATTTCCTCTGCCTCTGCTCAATGTAAATGGCGGTTATTTATACTTTTTGAGCCTGTCCTCTGGTTCTCCAGTAAAGCCCTGCCTCTGGAGAATTTGCTGGACAGTTCAGCAGATAGCAGGCTCGAGCGGAACAAAGAATATATGAAAGTTTCAATTAGGGGATCAAAAGAGAGGCTAATTTTAAGTCGGAATTGGCTATTGTACATTCAAATCATCATCTGTTCCCCAAATTACATATCAGCTGGTGCTCTGACAAGCAACCAAAAATATGCAGTGATGGAGCTGGAATTTTATATTTAGAATCCAGACACATTTTCATGTTATTGTCTCTTCCATGGAACAAAATGTAAAAAAAAAGACGTGATTGGGCTATTACATAGAGGTCTTTCACTGTCACCATCAGTAGATTTCTACACCTTTAAGGGTCCAACACTAAGCTGTTTTGAGAAAACAATGTCATCTCCTGCTCGACGATCGAGCCAATTTCTCTTTCATGCTCCTGTAATCCTACAGTTCCACTCTGCCAATTACGCTCTCCTTCAAAGTATGGCCGACTCCCAAACGATGAGCAGAGTTGAGCTGGTGTAAAAAACCGAGGCGGTGGTCACCTAGTGCTATTGCTCACATGGCTGCAATATGAACTTGCTGATTTGGGAGTCACAGGCAAAGACCAAACATGGAATTTTGTGGAAAACAGCACATGAGTGGCAGAAAGTTGCCAAAGCACCAAAGGTCATGGCTGGCTTGGGGGGTTTCAGTTCAGCCTCCATTTGTTAGGAAACTGGCAATTATACTGCTTCATGCTAAAGCTGTGAATTTGAGAAGTGATGAATTTTGGCAGAAATGTCAGACTTGACCTGATTAAGAAGACAAAGGTTAAGCTTTTAAAGGATCCCCTGGTGTTTATGCAGCAGAAAAGTAATTTAATAAATGTCAGCAATGTTTTTCCTTTTTTTTTACGTATTGATCAAGACAAGATAAAAGTGTGACACAATGACCTATTTATTTATACCTTACTGTTTCATTGATATGTCCATGTTCCTGGAATATATGTCAATCAAATTCCAAGTGTGTGTGTGTGTGTGTGTGTGTGTGTGTGTGTGTAGGGGGTAGATTTAATATTTGACCTCATTCCTCTCGGAGAAGAGTGAGAGTGTGTAAGTATGACCTTTTTTCTATGATCAGAAGACCTGAAAGTGTTACAATAAAACAACATACAGCCATCAGTCAATGGTTCTGTGAAGATGATTACTGCTAAAGGAACAATAGAAGCTCAGTAATAACAACATGTTGTGATTTACTTGTGTTCTGCTGCACCACTCAGTGGTAGACACAAATCCTTAATCCTCCCGAAAGATAATAACAATGTAATCCTTATTCCCAGATGGAGTAGTCTCAGGAAAGACATTTCTAGCTGGGAGAGTTTCTTTTTTTCCAAGAAGGAGAGAGAGAGAGAGAAAGAGGTAAAGTCATTGCAAATATGGAGTAATAAAAATTGTTGTTCCTTTCCCCCCTGCCCCAGTAATGTTTAAATAATTTTATCCGATGTCTTCTCAACCTATCTGGCTTTTTGGAGAAATTTGAAGCTGCACTGCAGTGCATTCTAACGCCACCCCGGCTCCAACACAAAGATCCACACACAGTGCATGCCTAATGAGCCTTCCCTATGTAAGTCTCCACGCTGATGAAAGCTGATGTGAGAGGTGCTTGGCTTGATTCATTTGCTTGACATTATTCAACACTGTAATTAAGAGCCTCACAACAACATGGCACTGATTGTTATCTGCATTTCACCAGCTAATAAAATCTCGCTGATTGTTATGCAAATCCATTAAATAACAAAGATAATCAAAGGAGTGCACTCATTCGTGCAGAGACACATGTATTCACACACATACACCCACGCGCGCGCGTGCGCACACACACACACACACACACACACACACACACACACACACACACAGAGAGAGAGAGAGAGAGAGATACACTGACGAATAGACACACACACACACGTACACACACACACATCCTAGCACAGACAGACGGATAGACAGGCACACACAGATAGACTCACACCCAAACACACACAAACTGTATCTAAAACACAGAGCACATTGCCTCATTCTACAACTGCTTATCTACAGTGTGAAAAAAAAGCTTTCTCAGAGGAAAATAGTTTTGTCTCTGTGCTGATGCGGTGCTTCCAGGTCCAGTCTGGTGGACGCTCAGATCCGAGCATACCTCCTGGCTGCTTACAGGGGCAGAATCCATGCAGCAGCACAGCAGGATAGACTGCTCCACAGTCCTCCCCCTTTCCATCCCTCTCATCCCTCTCTCCTTCTCTCGCTTCCCCTCTCTCTCTCTCTCTCTCTCTCTCTATCTTTCTCTCACCTCTTTTCAGAAATGTATGTGTGCCCACACACACTGACACACATCCACGCAGACACGCACCTCCTCCCCTAAAACCCTCCCCGCTCTCTCCAGTGTATACTGAAGATGGTTTGTTGGCGAGTTGCAGGGTGAACCCCCTTTCCCCCCACACACACACACAGACACACCTCCCCCTCCCCGGCCCCTCGTGCTTGCTGACGGCGGCTGCTGCCAACCCCAGGCTATGGGCCATCCCTCCCACCTTACAGGCGAGCGCTTCCTCCGCTTCCACCCCTGGGGAGACCTCCCCGTGAGGAGGAGGGCGAACAAGCCGTGCCCACCCGTGTGCCATTGTCTGGGGGGAGGCAGGCTTGGCACCCCTGGCTGAGAGGCGTAGAGTGGTGCTCTGGAGTGCTCATTATGGCTCTGTAGGGACTGTACTCCAGGGCATCCAATGTGTGGCTGAGGAGCTCATTATGGGAGGCTGCCTCGGAGCCCCCGCACCTAGAGGCATGATGCTCGGAGGAAAGAGCGAGAGCAAGGGAGAGCAAGAGAGAGCAAGAGAGAGCTTACCAAAAAGAAGGAAAAAAAGAAAGAAAGAGGGAAAAGAAAAAAAAATGGAGGAGTGTGCTGCCAGATTAAACTTAATTAGTGCCACCTGTAACCATGCGCCAATCCTCCTCCTCTCCCACCTCCTCCACCACCTCCTCCACTCCTTCTCCTCCTCTTACTCTCCTACTTCCTCATACTCACTGGCGTAATTATCAGAGTGGTCTAGCTCTAGAGGTTTAGCTTCTGTGCAGAGACATGTGTCCGCGTGTTAATGAGGATGTGTCAGCTCTGATTCCTCATATGGATTTAAAACAGAATGTATAATGCCAATTATGCGTTAAACCCAATGCATTCCATCAGTTCTCCAGGTTTCAAGAGAGAATATACAGTATGGGAGTATATCTCCCTACAGAAAATGCTTAAAAGTTTAAATATGAATGACAAATTCAACGCCACATTTTGCAGTTGTAGTCATTAACTTAGTATGTTAAAAGAAGACAGCCAGTCTTAATGGTCATACCTTAATTGCATGCATCTTACATACCTACAGTAACCTCACAGTAACACCACAGGTTATGACAATTTTGTTTTGTGTGCAGTGTTGACGTAGGTGCATGTCAAAACCTTTTATTGGCAATGTGTTGGAATGAGATTGGTTGACCCCACCCCCTACCCCCACCCTACCCTTTGCTTCCGTGGCAAGTCCAGGTTTAATGGGGGTAGGTTTGACATGCTCGCTAGATTAGCCTAATGAGAATGTCAGGGTTGTTGACAATGCCAACAGCAAATGGGTTAAAGGATGTGGTGGCTATCTTCACATGTGTCAAGGCAATGTTGCCTCCTGGACTGACAAGGCAGCAACACATTCACATTCTCAGCTTGTCAGAGGGGTGATCGTGGTCAAAAGCCCCCTGTGTCTTTTTTAGCCAGAGCAGGCCTCACGCTGGGACTCTCCAGTTTCTACTGCTAATGAGGGTTTTTTTCCTATAACGCAGTCCTGCTCAACATTAGTGCGAAATGGCACTGTGTAATATACTGACTGCAGTCATTTGTTATGAGAGAACGAGACTCCATGAATAACCTGGCTTAATTTAGCTCTGGCATAACGCAAACCTTGTAAAGACATTTTGTCAAAAAATTTCAAATGTGGTACAGATAAAGGTTAAATTACCTTTGGTGTAGGCGTGAAAAGCTAAAGTTGTCATATTTGTCATGGCCCACGTGATTTGTGAGATGTTACGTCTAAGCATTACTGTACGTCCACAGCTTTGCAGAGTGACCAGAGGTGCAGATGAGGGTTGTTTGTTTGGATAACTTCATCAGAAAACCAGAGGACAAAAAAATACTGCTAGAACGGGAATGCAGCTCAATGCCTTTGATATTTCATGATGAAATGAATATTGCAGCCAGTGTGATATTACTTTCAGTTGCATAGCCTACTGTTAAAGCAGGTTATTGCAAAGGATGAGTCATCTTAATAAAATCTACGTCATATCGAGAGCGCATGCATATTATTCGCCAGCTGTTTTAGATAAGCAACAGACAATGCAATTAAAGCAATATCATTTTGGCCTACATATTTGCCGATAACAATGTTGCTGTTCCAGCGGCAGTTTACTCTACATGTTTCTCTATATATATTCAACATGAAGAATCGCATAAAGACATACTAGCCTTATACTGTATATAATTACAATTGTTACCTGTTTGAAGGAAGTTTAAAATACTCAGCATGATTTTTTTGCATAAGTATGTTATTCCTGTGATTTCCCTCAGTCCTGCCATGCTTCCCCTCAGGTATCAGAATGCTCTTTGAAACACTCTTTGAAACAATCTGTCAAGCAGTTGTCGTCTTACTGGGGACACAGAGAGCTCAGCGAGCTGCTACTGTGAGATGGCGTGACGTGAGCTAAGCGAGGGATCTGTCTGACTCAACAATGCATGTCTTCCGTCAGTGCGCTTGAAACAAAATCAACTTAAAGTGTCATTACCGTATGTAAATGCTCATTTAAGGAAGTCCACTAGATGTTTAGAGTCTTTTGAACAACATACAGAGTAGCAATTTCAGCACTTTTCCCCCAACCTCTCCAGTGCTCCTTTTCTGTATTGAATCTGCAATCTAAGGAAACTTAGTGTACAGAAACTCCTCTTAATCATTTATGGTAATGAAGCTCACTTGATTGAATGGAATGCACCAACTCTATCTCATTTCTATGAACTTGCAGTTCTTTGTGAGTAAATACAAAAGAGTAAATGATAAATATAAATTATATCCGTATTCAAATGTTCAGCTCAACTTTTCCCAACTCAACTAAATCCCTTGGCGTTCACTGTGTAGTGTGCAAATTGCAAACTCAAACAAATGTGTACGAGCACACCGGCAACACTGTCTGCCTTAACACTATTCTCATTCCCAGTAAGGACTGTCTGATGTTTCATAAATTATGACACATTTTAAACAATATCCAGCTATTTTGTAGCATGGAAATGATGCTGGCGATACATGCATGAGAGGGTTTTGATGTTCAGGGGGAAGTGTGCTAAGATCACCTGACTTTGTTTTCCTATGAGAGATTCATTTGCTCTAGGATGACACCCTGCCATGGGGATATAAGCAGCGCAGAGTAAATATTCAAGCAGATGTAAATATATTCCTCCTTAAGCATTGTTTTACTTGTCCTCATTACATCTTTTCTGGGATGCTCGCACACCTGTCAGCGTTCTAATTGTAAATAATTGCATATTATTATGAGCGCTGCTCTGGCGCACTGGTACTTGTGGTACTTGAGCTCATTCCTCAAAGAGGATTTCAACTCAGACGGCTCCCGTGAACACAAAACGTGCTCAAACTGGCCCATAGGAACTGTCAGTCTTGAAGTACCATATGGAATGGCGCGGTTTGATCATTCAAGATAATATGCAATGAGCTAAATGGTCTGTAAATGCAGTTTCATTGCCCCATGTAAGACATTTTACTTAAAACCGGTATACACAATGCATTATGCATTATACTATAATGCATTACGATACGATATGATGTTTATAATGCATTGCAGATACTGGCTTGAAGTAAAGTCTCACCTGTGCTTTGTATTAACAGACTTGACGGCCTACTGGTGTGATGTTTTACCTTGGCTGCCTAAGCTAGTGTTACATACAGTGAGCTAACTGTAAACCAGCAGTCTGCAAGTGATGTAAGGGTGTAGGGCTGTTGAGTAAGCTACAGACAATGGTGGATTTTGTATCATATATGGACCATATGGTCTTGCATAATACACATACGACACATCTAGAACTGCGTTGGGTTCTAAGAACGTCTGCAGGGTGATCTAAACGGACTGAGAACAGGGCCTGGGTGCTACATGCCTGCACACAGAAGGCTGTGGTGAGCGTGAACACACAGACGCCCAAGCTTTGTTGTGATGTGTGAGCTTGTGCATGTGTGTAAGGCAAAAGCAGGTTCAAAGTCAGTTTCTTTTTTTTGCCAGCCAGAGCACAGACACAAAACATCTAGTTTTACACCCCTTTCTCTCTCTGGGCAAAAAAGGGAACTTGGTTGTTGTTTTGCCTCGAGTGTTAAGGCAAAAGGTGACACAAAGTAGCGAAGTAAAAAACAGAAGCCTTGTTTTACTCATGGTGTGCATCCCCACACCCAGCTTTTATGGACATGAATCTGGATGCAGTTCCCCAGAGCCCTACTGACAGATAGTCTCATTTGATTTTTTTTTATGATACTCTCTGTTGACATGAAAGAGACTGCATTACCATCCACACCACACAGTCGCAGTCTCTCATGAGATTGCCACAAGTTATCTTCTGTACTTGAACTTTCCAAGCATGTCGCTGGTGTTTTGAACAAGTCGGAATGGTGGTGGTGGTGGGGGGTGGGTGTCACTGTATGTGTTCTGTGTTGTTTTTACACTCCCCCATGACTAACTCCCATAAAGTCGACTAGCAACACCTTGCTAATGTTAGGAGTCAAATAAAATGTGAGAAACATTCAGTTGGTCACACACGTATGTTTTGCATAGGTGTGGTTCAGCACGGGGCTGTTTTTTGATAACAGCGCCTTTTCTTTGCATTACATTTGCATGAGACGGTAAACGAAGAAGGGGGACAATAACAACAGATAAGAGATCTTGAATAAACAATCCTGTTTTGCATCATGTAGCCCTCAAGGTCAGTGTAATCAAAGGTTATGTCTAGGCCATTCCATGTCTGGACAGAAGGCATTTTATACAATGACCATAGTATGGTAGACAGTGATAGCATGTCATTGAGATTATCTAGCATTTCTAGTAATACTATTGCCTGGGGACATTATTATCATTACTCAGCTTCATGTACGCACATGTTGGACATGCCACAGTACTTAGCACTGGGAGTCTTGTAAAGCAAGAGACGATGTGTTGTGATGTAGGTTGTGATCCTACTCAACGCCGCAAGGCTTTAAAGAAATAACACGTGAGATCCTGGGACTGGAAAAAAAAAATAATCAAAAGTAACCATAACCATCTGTGCATCTGTAGTCCGAGCCATATGACCGTTTAACACACAATTCTCATTCTCAAATCCACACACATTACATGAGCGAACAGGCCTGTCCGGAGAGTCGGAATTGAAAAGATATGTTGGACAGATGTCGCCATACTCTTTGGATTGTGTGAGGAACATTCCCTCATTGTGTTCTCAGTGCAAAATCCCTGAGGGTAATCTTGCGCCGCGGCTCTGACAGAGGCCTAAGATAATGCTAACACTCAAAAGATGACAGAAAACATTGAGCTCTTGGGTTTTGAGTGCTCGCACAAAAGGAACACAAAAGCGGATCCGAATGACACATCGGAGCGCTTATTTGCACTTTTGTGCGCAAGGCTGAGAAAGAGACATTTCACCAAACAATGGCACTCTGGGATAATCACTGCATCGTTCATGAATAGACACCCACAAAACAATTCCCCCCATGCCTGATGTAGTGGAACTAAACAATAACTATGGTGGCTCACAAATTGTCATTATCATTACTATTTTATTAAGGCGGCCTCAGCTGGCAGCAGCTCTTGGCATTGTTACGGAGGGCTTGGCAGGGAGCAAGGGGGAGGGATCTCTTCCTTAATTTGGGTCAATGCTCAGTCCATGTGGGGATGAAGTGACAGACCCTTGCTGCATCTATTCAGGAAAACACACATATGTTGATTATGTATCACTTGAATTAATTGGCCTAATTATTCTCGATACAGGGGGGAATAAAGCCATTGGTTCGTCTACCTGTTCCCAGGAAGATTTAGTGCGTAACACAGGACACACACAAAAAAAAACACATTCAGGGAGATGGAGACCACCTGTCAAGATGACAGCTTAGGCCTTAATTGCTTTAAATGCAAGTACATGCAAATGCATTTAGCCAGGGAAGTGCGGTCACAGGGGGAAAGGGAAACGGCCCGACTATTCCACAGACAATGAGGTGGAGTAGACAGGCGCCACGGAGACAGAGCCCGGCAAAGCCACTGGGCTGTTCGTCTCAAACTGACAAATGCGCTCTCCTCTGCAGATGCACACCGTTTAACAGAGACAAATAGCCCATGGTGGACTGTAAAATGCACACAGTCCAAAAAAAGCCCAGCGTATTTAGGCTCCTGATCATTTGAAACAAACCTGCTTGACTGAAAAACAACCGACTGGCTGCTACCGTATTTTCACACATCTAAACGCTCCGACGAAAATACAAACATCACCTCCAATTCAATGTATTTTTGAATATTTTTGATGTATTTTTGATTCAATGTATTTTTGAACATTTTTGATGTATTTTTGATTCAATGTATTTTTGAATATTTTTGAATGGCCACACACGATTTTGAGGAATTTCTACAGTACTACATGTAAAAACTGCACTATTGTTAAATATTCATCCATCTCTGTGCATAACTGCTGGTTATGTTAATAGGATTTCAACTCAATTTATTCAAGTGCTGATCAATGGTTCACAATCACTGTACCTCATGCATTATGTATTTTAATGGAACTCATTGCCTTTATAGCTGAATGGCGGAAGGTTAACAGTCCCAATAGATAGGACTCCCAAAAGACCAATTTCAAGTTGAAATGTAGCTTTCTATCACTTCACAATGAGCAACACCTGAGAAGTGGCGTTGTAAATGATTGCCACTCCTTGTCCTTTAGCCTCATAATATGATGAGCTATCTTTGGATAGATGGGCATTCCCTGCCATCCATGTGATGGTGAGCATATAGACGAGTTGGAGGAAGAGACTGGTTCACTTCCATGTATCATTTTCTATCTTCCTGAACCAGCTGATGCAGTCAGACCTCCGAGGAGCCTTGTTTTTCGGCAGGGCTTTCTCCATTTTTGACTAAAAGATCCATTACATTGTTCACAATCAGTGTGGCTTCTGCACCTATAAATGCACGACTCCGAGCTGAATTAACAGAGCTCTCAGCAGTATCTCCTAAGCCAGTGTGTCTGTCTCCACGGGAGTTTCGCTGCAGAAAGAGGAATTGCAACGGGACCGCTTAACACAGCCTCAGTGCCATGTGCAATGTAGTGCACCATGAATCTCCAACTGCAACAAGCGCTATGACAACCTGGGTAGGTCACTTGGCGATGCTCATCTAATCATCCTCAGTGCCACTGATATTGCTTGTGGCAGCTTGGTAGAGGGACTGACTTGCATTGCTATGGAAACCTCCTTTTTAAATTGGCAG
This sequence comes from Alosa alosa, assembly GCF_017589495.1. Taxonomy (NCBI): domain Eukaryota; kingdom Metazoa; phylum Chordata; class Actinopteri; order Clupeiformes; family Clupeidae; genus Alosa; species Alosa alosa. Next base: position 5,113,207 of record NC_063209.1, read on the forward strand.
TATATTTTGATATGCCACTGGAGTTCTCCGTCTACAGTCCACATCAGGTGAGAGGGGTACGCAGACATACCACAATGTTCTCATGTATATTTGGGAGTGTCAAATATGATATATAAATATGTGTATGTGGTTGTGCTTTGACTTTGACTGAAATGTGTGAGGTCATAGTCCTTGAACGGAAGGGGAATGTATAGCTAAATATATAGATATGCAGGGTTAGAAGCCAGGTCATGTTTCATGTCTGTACTGATCAATATAAAGATCTGAGTTTACTTGAACCGGGCCTATGAAAGGTGTTTTCAATGGACACCTGTTCTGGCAAAGGCAACAGTTTGACCGACGGGTCATGAGAGGTAACGTATGTATTGTATTCCAAGTCTTTACCCTCAAGGTCAATATTTCACACTTTTGTTCTGCATTTAAGCTTGGAAAAAAACAATATGAACTACTTCCATCATGCTGTCCTCGGGAAAAATAAAAAAACATGACTTTTTTAACCTTGATTTCCTTACCTCTGGCTATGTGCAGTGGGCTGACATATTTGAGACCTTGAAGCTGTTTCAAGAAAATCATAAAAATAAATATGTCCCAAATAGAAGTTTGGGAGTAAGTTCAGCGATGGTGCTGACTGCACTATAAGCACTTTCCTTGAGGGGCCGACACAATTACCCATTACATTTAATAAATTACTTGTAGAATGAGGAAATGTAATTTAATTTAGAATCAATTTACCTCCCCAATTTGCACAATTTAACCAAAGGAGGGAACTACTACATTTCTGAACACTGTTCAATAAAGCACAGACACAAAAAAAATGAATATGTATCACTGACTGGTTTGATACTGTGGAAGTGGGAGGTGGGCAGGGGTAAAAATGTGTTCGAAAATCACTTAGTTGACAATAAAGGATCCCAGCTGGATATGCGATGTGAAAGCTGTAGAGATGCACTTGTCTTCGACACAGCTTGAGCTCCAGCCAACCATTTTAACTGGCGCCATCCGTCTCCTCCAGGTAATGCAATTAGGTGCAACTAATATCTCAGGATGCTCTTCAAACTGCAAATGTGTTTTGCTAAACAGCAGCCCATAATAACCTGTGACAGCACTCAAAGAGTCTGGTTTAAAAAGCCATTGCTTTTGATTGTTTCAATTGATTGTTCTTACAAAAATGCACCTTCAACAGAATATATGAGTCAATAGCAAGGATAGCCAAGGCCTAAATGACTAAGGAGTTCATCGTGGGCAATGTAAGCTATTTCTAACAATGTCAGTAGCTGAGAACTCTGTCTGAACACAATGTTAGTTTCCATGCCCTGCACACAGTGACAGAATAGGATGTGGGGATTGAAACTTTTATAGACTTAAGCATATCAATTTCATTTTGGACATGAGAGCACTGAGACAGATCAATATGTGAAATATGTGAAATTGTGCAAAACAAAATTGTGCTTCTCTCTATGATAAGCAAACAACAGCGAAACAATTACATCTCTTTGTACCACATAGAAAGCATGCAGTCATTACATGAAAGGACATTGAATAACTTAATTGAGTGTAATGGCATTACTGAATCACTGCTAGTATGTATAGGAAGCCACACAGCCACATGTGAATCACTCTTTTGCTTTAAGATGAGGTCATGACAATTAGCTTCATGACAATTAACTTTATGTGCAGATCTCAATGAGACCTTAGCTTACTGAATTCATTTTCCAATTGACAATTTGTTTGTTTGTGTGTGTGTGTGTGTGTGTGTGTGTGTGTGTGTGTGTGTGTGTGTGTGTGTATGTGTGTGTTTTGTGTGTGTTTTTGTGTGTGTGTGTGTGTGTGTGTGTGTGTGTGTGTGTGTGTGTGTGTGTGTGTGTGTGTGTGTGTGTGTTGTGTGTGTACTGCATTCATTGAAAGCACATTAACAGCTTTGTGAAAACGTAAGATCCTGTGTGTTTGAAATAGCTCCCCCACTGCAAAGCTCACATTACGCCACCGCCTCAGGAGTAGCGCCGCAGACACGAGAGTGGTTCTGCCCATGTTCATAGAAAACAGCATAATCTTGGGTTAAATCGTTTCACTTCAAGGATTAACTTGAATATCAAAGAGCAGCATGCAATACCACTAAACAGGAGGATAGGAGAACCAGATAACGGTTGTGAATTCCGCTCGAAAGAAGGATCTGTGCCCTTGTTCTGCAACCCCCCCAGGCAACTCCAGGCTATGTCTTGTAAAGGATTACCCCCTTCATATAATGTTCCTTTTTCCTTGCATTGTATGCCTCTTTAAGCACAATTGATAAATTAGATATTCATGGTTGGCTGAAAATGCATTGCAGGAAAACATTTCCCTCTGCCTGGCTTTGTCCTCCAATCTGATAAACAATATCTAATGAACAATATTTACATGATATATTTGTGGATGTTTCCTGGACATTGTGTACTACCTCCCATAGCTAGTTAGGATTGTCTACATATATTTCACAGCGGCAGGTTCTGGAAATTGGTTTGCCCTCCAATAGTGTGTTGTACTTCACTTTACAATGCATATTATTTGCCAACTGCATCCAATTCCAAGCTCAAACTTTTTTTTCAAGGCTAGGAAGATGAATATTTCTTGTTTGAGAAGCATAATCAACAGGGCCTCCTGGTAATTAGTTTTTTCTCTCTCAGACTGTGAGGAAAAGGGTATAAAGACTATTTATGACTTAGCACACAACTTTGATCTATTTTCTGTGCTTCAAAATGGCTACAAGACATTGGGTATCCAAGGCTATACTGAGCCAACTGCTTCTGCTAATATATTTATATAACTATCAGGAAAATACCCCAGTGCATTAACATGCATTTATTGCACATGATATCACACTATAAAGAGATCTTTGAATCTGCGATGAATTCCCACAGTGTGATTACATTTCTTTGCCAGCAGTCACTTGTATCATACATTCAGAGTTGATTTATCCATTATTGTCAACCAAATGGCTAAACACAATTTAACCAAATGGCCGAGAGATGCAAAGTCTGTTATTATCTGATCACAAAACATGACATAAATGTTTTTGTTCAGAGATCAACTACTATTGTTGAAATGGACTTTTGCCAGTAGGCCTATAAAATATCTACAATCCACACAGAACTCATACCAACCCACACAATGAGCGGCAAATAACTGCTTTATATTCAAGGAAATCTAGGGATCTCTTTGTTCATCTATTCCCATCTGCCTTCTCATTTGGACATTAATGATGCTATGAAAAACAGGTAATCTACAACAGTTGGACTTAAGTGGAGCAGATGTTAGGAAAACTTTTGGTCTGAATAAATTACATTTGTCTTTGTCTCCCCTTTTCTCATGGACAGTAGTTAATTTGGTAAGTATCGCTTTGAAGCTGCATCTCTATGACAACTTGCCAGACATTGGTATTAATTGCTGCAAAATATGCCAACTTGTAGTTAATCATAACTATTCTGTCCAGTTTTGAAGTCAGAGAGGGTTCGTTGCTTTCTCAAGTCCAAGCTGCTAAATTATTCATGCATTTTAAGTCATTTTGGGCGGCTTAGCGGAGCTGCCAGTGAGGATGGTGAGAGGGAGCCAATGTCAATCCGATCCATGTGATTTGTTGAGCCCACGGCCCCTCCCCTTGCATTTTGCTGTGCCACTCCCATTTCCTACCACCCCCCCCTCCTCCTCCTTCTCCTCTTCCTCCCTTTGTCTGTGAACCCTGCTCAGTCATATGCCTTTGTTTCAACTCCCATTGCCTCCAGACCATGTAAATGAATTTGGCACTTGATGTTTGAAGACGAAGATGAAGAAAAATTCCCCAAGTGCAAAATCAAACAGATAAGAGGCAGGATTTCTCACTTTGCAGGGGAATGTATGCCTTGACTCTCGCACTGCCTTTTAAGTCTGTGCTTTAAAGTTAAGCAGTCAAGGACAGTTAGTTTTGAAAGCTCCTAATCTGCACGGCAAAAAAAATGTATTGATGGACCTCTACCCTGTTTCATGCCCCTCTACGGCCATAATGCGAGACACCCTGTTTACAAGGCTAAGAGACTAAAAGAAAGCCGTGTGGCTTTACTATGAACTGAGGGGTACAGGTGTCATGAATAAATTACATTATTCAGTGATGCAGCAATTCTCTGCAGAGTCTTGCCTCAATGCCCTATAGCATGCCAGGAAAGCTATCATAGATGGTCAATTCAGGTTCACTTCAGCGCACTGCCCTATGGAATTCAGGTTCTCTGAATTCACTCTATCAGGAACACCTACACAGTCTGTTATTCAAATAAATACGATGAAGCCAAAATATGTGTCTCCCAGTGGTCCCAATAATAAAACAGGTGATTATGTATTGTAGTATACATAACATATGGTGTATCTATTGTAATTCAAAATAAAACACAGATAGTTTTTTTATTACAGTATGACACAAACAATTTCTCTATCTAGTTCCATCTGTACAGGTTTTCCGTAAGGGATAACAGCCACCGAGGTGTCCAGCATGATATAACGATTCTAATGGCAATATCAAGTGAAATGTGGCGAGGGGTAGTTATGCTCTTACATTCTAATAGGGGGAAATCTCTGTGGGCCATCACTTTTTTGACAGCAAGAGCTGTACCTGACCTATGCTATTCTGAGACTGCGCCTCTCTGAGATTCTCATGTAGAAATGACAACCCTCCCATGGCCCTCTTGAGAAGGCCAAGATGGAAAGCTACTCTCATGTTTTTCTCCTTAATCTCTCAGGGCAGCCATGATCTCATGTTATACATGCTTCCCCCTAGCATAAAAGCACACTGTGTCAGAGCAATGAGGACAATACTAGGGAAAAAATCCATTTTTTTCCCCAAACTGGTTAAATATTAATTACAAAGCGAGGAGAGTCGAGTGAACAGAATTATATAATCTTGGCTTCCAAACGCTTTCAAAATATGCTTTGTGCTATGATGCCATTCTCTACCCTACCTTTCCCCCTACCTTGTTGTTTCCTTGTGAAACAAATATGTCTAAATTCCATGGCATGACTCTCTCTACACATAACAGTACAAGGGCAAGTGCAGTGGTGCTCCCAGCAGCAGTAGCAGTGACATCAGTGTGTTTCTCTCTGTTGTCAGCACTGACAGAGGGAACAGAGCAACATTCGACACGGGAGCTTGAGGATATTGTGCTACAGTCATCAGTTATACTATATGGCCACAGCACTGGTCAGCGCAGACAGGACACTTAAAAGTTACAAAAGCCGGGGATGACTTTCAAGGCCTAATAGGGTGAGCAGGAAAATAGAGACATTTTGAGGGAAAAGCAGAATGCAAGAGCTCATAAATCTCTGCATGCAGGCACTGGCAGGAGCCTGACACACATTGTGTATTTCGCTGTGCCTCTCGTTCATCCATTTTGTTGCCATTAGTATACATACAGAACCCACTGGATGTGATTCGGAAGGAAACTGACTGGTGGCAGTGGGAAGTGCAGAAATATATTAGCTCAATCCACCATTTGGAAAAATAGTGAGAAATATATATATAAAAATGGAATTGGCAATGCTCATCCACATCAAAATATTCATTCACATTTAGAGCGCTTGGAGCACCGTCATTGTCCACTGTTTACAATGGACGGCAAAAATACCCCCCACTGGAACCAAACTGCGGTCGATGTGAGCAGAGGGTCAAGCAAATGTGGTATGTCAGTTTGACCTTAATCACATTCAGGTTCAAGCCAACTCAGGTTTCACTTGTGAGCCTTATTTCAGGTCAGTGCCTCAAAGTCAAAGGAGGCCAAAGTCATTATCTCAGGGAAGAGAACACAATCACCCAGACAATAAAATGAGGTCTGTTCACACAATTCAGTGAAGTGTTGTCCGTTTCCTCGGGCTACACACATGTGCATTCACCACTCCTGTGCAGTCTGTGCTAATCTACGAAGTGAATTATCTGGAATAATTTGCTCAACAAAGTCTTCCTTTATCTTGGTCCTCCACAGGCACACATATGAAAAGGGAACATGACAAAAGAGAGACATCCTCGCAACCTACAGAGAATAACAGAATAAAACCATATGACGCACACGGGTCAGTCATGCAATCCAGGCGGGGGTTTCTTTTCCCCTGTATATCTGGTAAATTTAAGTAGGCCTGCATAAAGGTCTCTCGTTGGTGAGAGGCACTCTCTGCCATTGAACATCTAATCACTCCTCTACAGTCTTGATTTGGAACCGCTGGGCCCTAAATCAGGTTAGACAAACCTGCCTGCCTAGCAGCAATCTGGCTTCTCCATTTTAATTATCACAGATTGGCCATGAATTTACTGATCGGGGGGCCGACATCTTCCACTGTCCTTTGGCTGGGAGACCTTCTCCAAGTACTCCTCTTTAGTATCTCACTGTTTGGAGAGAGAGAGGAAAGAAAACTGTTCTTTGGTCTACCTCTCTACAGTATGTTGCATAAGGCACTACTGTTATTGTTGTATTTATTAATGTATTCTATAGATACAGTGTGTGTAGTTTTAGTGAAGTACGCATATCTCCAACAATGCAAGGAACAACCACTGATTCAAAAAGCATGTGACAAAATAAATAACCTGTACAACGCTCAGATCAAAAGCATGCTCCAGTGACTTATGAGAAACGCAATGTACACGATCAATAGGAATTAATTGGTGTCCCTTCACACCTTCTGCTTCAGAACACCCCGATCCTTACATTCTGACACACTCCACACATCACATTAGCTGTATCTGGCTGTTCATATTAGCAGACCGTAGATAATTATTGTGTGGGATGAATAAAATTATCAGCCCATGTTCTTGGCTACTGCACATTAAGATCTGCTGCATCCACCACCCATGGCACTACAGATGCATTGTCCTGTACAGACAGATTGCAGCCAAAGCTCTCTTTCAAATGCAGCTGGGCTTTAAACCATTCTCTGACAGCCTGTCTTACAATAGTGTAATAACTGAAAACTGTGATGCTCTCTGAACAAAATTGTCGCATTAAAGATACATAGATCTAGATATTGCCAAAATATGTCACCACTCCACTTGAGAGGTCTGATGTCAAAATGATGGTAAATATATTGAGGCAATGGTTGGGATTTGTTTATGAAAGTAAATATTGTCTTTCATCTCAGAAGTGCCTTAAAATAAACATCCATCCCATTCCTCGAGGATCTCACATACATTCTATCATGACATGTCACATGCCTTTGAGGGAACTTACTTAAAAAGATACAGTGAATGTATATATAAAACTCCCAAGACTTATAGATTTATTTATTTTTTTTTTAAAGATTGTTTTTATAATAGATCAGGCACAATAGATAGCCTCTACCAAGACAAAAAAATGAAATCTGTGGGCTAGTGAATTAAACAATGACTTTGAAAATGCTTACTCAGCAAGAGCAAGGCATCTGAAGAGCAGTGGGTTCACAAGGGCACCTCTCTGAGGTTGGCAATCTGTAGAACAGTATGTCTCATATGCCCACTGTGCCTGAAATGGCTGCCTTTCACAATGCATATAAATATGAAATACATTTTGAAGAAATGTAAAGAGAAATGCAAACCCAGTGATATATGGCAGGGTATAGAGATTTTTGCTAGCCAAGGCTTTGAGTAACACCTGCAATAAAATCATCATAATTTGACTAATATTTTATATCCACTAAATTCATCAAAGCATTATTGTATGATTAATGTACTTTTGTTACCAGTTAATTTCTCTCCCACTATAGCCTTGCATTGTTCCAATACATGGAAACTAGCATCGTATTTGCCTGTCTCGATGCTAAACGAGCATCTCTCATTTGCTCTCATCCTGAATGGGCCTGACAGCCTGCTTCATGGGTCAGACTGAAGATAAGGAGTGACAGATGGCACTGGCTGACCAGTTCCTAGTCCAGAATCTTGGTCCAATTAAAACATCTTGATGGGCTAATTCTTCTCAAATGTGAACTGTTTCATACTCTGGAAATGTAAAGTTAGAGCTGGTTACAAAGACGGGCAAACACCTCTCAGGCTTGCCTGGTCTCTTTTGCTGCTCTAAGCGCTAATTAATCAATGCTCTGGGCTAATTAGACAAAAATGCCTTTGTTGCAGACACCAAGTTGTGATTGAAGAGACTGCCAAAAGCCCATGGTGGAAAGGAAGAAGAGGCTAGCAGCCGTGATTTCATTCAGTTTGTATGCAGAGGTGGGGGTTAGGACCGTGCAACACAGTGTTCACAATACTACATTTTGCACAAGACAAGGGAGCACGTAGAATACTGCGAAACACTGTCCATTCCAGAGATCTGGACAGTTGTTTTCAAACCAGTTCCTTCAATAAGACAAGTGGTAGGGATTGTTCACAGGAATCTGTTTTTTTCTGTGGTTCAGCAGTGACTGATGGAATTTATGGTGACGGATGAACGTGACGTGACTTTTTACGAGTCCGACAGCAGCCTATTCTGTGTAGTGGTCAACATAATGCGGGCGAGTGAGGTTCAAAAAGCCTGTTCTAATTGGGCTTCCCTCGTGGGACATCTACTCCATGTCAGATGTGGAATGTCCACTCAACAACAGAACAGAGGGTGTCTGAGGCACAGTGATTAGCACCCTGCCCAGTTAATTTTAGCAGGGTTTGGAACGGGACTAATCGGGAATTAAGGGCCGACATCCACTCTAAACCGCCTTCTTTACGCATTCGCAGGGGATACTTTCGGGATGAAAAAAAGGCAATTGTCTGCTGTCTCCGATTATCCCCGGGAAAGCCTATAATCTGGCTGAAAGTACTTAAGGAGTCAAGCAGCAAAATAAACAACATTGATTATCATCCACTGTTCTTTTTCCCCGTTGTCGATGGAGGAGGAAGTTCAGTTACTCCTGCCCCCCTTCCTGCCATCTGCTTCGGCAAATGTCAAGGCCGGGTAAATACCTCTGAGTCCTCTGTCCAAACCAGATTACCAGCTATTCTAAAATGGGCTTGGCTCTTATCGTCTCCCAATCTCTTTTACACAAGTAAATCAGCATTCCGTGCCGGATTAGCGATATTAAATTGGTCAAAGACAAGGCTCTCGACTGTGTCTTTAAGTCAGTCCCCATCAAGCTGACAGGAACCAACCTCTGACCACCCACCAATCACCACTTAAGAACTCACGAAGGCTCTACTTCTTCCTGAAAAGAAGCAGCATCTCAGTTTTGGCACTGTCTGGAAAATAAATTACCATTTCTCCATCTGTTATTAAAGTAGGCTACAGACAAAAAAAGTAACTCAAAAAGTTTTAGAAGCAATGCCTAAGCCCAATGGTCGTCAGGAGAGGGTGCATTCATTTGCTAATTTGTGTCACAACATAATCAGGACAATTGTATTAGGACACTGAGACAATTCACCCAGTCATGCTATCACATAAGAGTGCTTTAAAGTCTATGGTCACATACCAGTCTGTCAACAATCACCATAGATAAGCTTAAGAGCAACACACACACCTCTTCATCTATACATCACTCTTTCAACTGCTGCTCCAAAAAGAAAGTATAGACAAAACCAAACTCTGTACAAACTCCCTAAATTAAATTTTGATCCCTATGGGAGGAAAGTGCATTTCTAAGATAGCTTCCTGGTGGAGATTATGATGGAACAACATTCACTGTAGATGAAATTCTTGGAGTATTTAATCTGAAAAAAGGAGTCTCGTTCCAAACAATACAAAGCTTGTAAGGCTTGTTCATCCATAAAAAAACAATGTATGACAACCATGCTCAAAAGCAATTTGTAATCACTGTATGTATTTGAACACCTAGAATGTCCCCTGTGAAGGTTAGAGCCCTCCAGGCCCTTGCTTACTTATTGCTAAAAAGGGACAAAGGAATCATAAGCCGTGTCGCCACTGACAGACTGGAGAACTGCAGAGCAAAGCTACAGTGCAAAGCCACAGGATAAAAATATATATGTGGGTCATAAATCCATGCTTCCTAAAATATCCGCACTGTTTTCTATACACTATACACTATGCTTTATTTGATCACTGGAGCCATGTTGGCCATAGCTGTACTTGATGTCTCCGCGAGACCCCATGCTGGCTTTTGCTGTGATTTGATTAGTACACAAAAAGGTACACTGCCTCGGCAAAGGTATGATTGAATTATTCAGTTTGGCAGAGATTTGGCAGCAGTTTGTCTGGAGTGCTGCCTTGAGTGCAAGAAAGCATCGAGGAAGCATCTTCCTGTTTCCTGCACCATTGCACAGACCCTGCATAAATAGATGCACACATAGACCATCAGCACACCTTAGGGGCCTACAGACACACACACACACACACACACACACACACACACACACACGCACACGCACACGCACACACACACACAGTGCAACAGATCATTTACAACAATAGATGACTTGTCTAAAGTCTTCTTCTCTCTACCCCTGTGCCCCTATCCCATGAGCTATAAGTGATGCAATTCAGAGAGCTGGATTCTATCCATATGAAATTAGAGAGTTTAGTTCAGGTTGATAGTCTGAATTCTCACCTAAAACTTTAAATGTTCCCCTACAGCAGGATACTTTTTTTCCTTCCCAAGAAAGAAAAAAAGTCATTAGTTATGGAGTGATTAGTTTTTAGAGTGAACACTTTCAGTGATTTCCCTCAGGTGTCCATCTTAGTTTTGTAGAGCTATCATCGTCCAAGTTTCTGTAGGTTTGAATGCCACATATAATACTATACTATAGGTTTGAATGCCACATATAATACTATACTACACTTATAGGTTTGTACTGCCTCACAAAGCAGTGGCTCACAACATATTTCTACAACTAGGGCTATAACACAGTGGTCTTCATGTTTCATGTATGTATGATTCTGCAACAAATACAGCAACAAAAATGACACCTGACTTTCAGGCCGATGAAGTAAAAACTATATATAAACATATACAGTGTGGAGGCCTTGGCAGCTTGAGGACATTATCTCCCACACTCTTCGCTATGTGTACTAATGTATGCACACCATGCAGACAACAGTCTAGTAATAATGCAATTTATGCCCAGGTGATTTCCCATATTTATGCCATCGTGTTTGTACAGTATGTTACAGCTGGTGTTTTTTTAAATCACAAGCATTATGTTTAATGTTATACTGTGCTATGATTCATTCTTTAATAAGGTTTCACATTTTATATTATGCAGCCATGACGAAAGATATACTATATATGAGAATTGCTGGCAATTCACAAGAGACTATCTGAGCAGGCGCTTGTAAATACACATTATGGTGTTTACTTTATTTTACGTTGAGAAGGTAGCAGAATTACCATGTACTTAATAAATAGAAAGCAAATCACACAGATACAAATCCACATTTTTTTCTTTTGTGTATGGGTGTGTGTGTGAGGGGGTGGGCTTGAAGAGAATGAGGAGGCTGTTCTCAAATGATGAGAGTGTGTGTGTGTGTTTTTATTGTGTTAGTCTGTGCATTATGGGTAATTGATGTTACAATTTATGATCATATTCTTGGCTGGTTGGATGTAACCCAATACATACGCCTCATAAATAATGGACATGTATGAATGAATATGGCAAGGAGTGAAAGATTCCCTGGCTCCTGCCTGCGCCAGTGCTAACCCTTCACTCTCCAGATGGAATGTAGAAATGTATGGTATGCAGGGAAAAAAGTTTTACATTAAGGTATGTGGACAAAAGTCTGACATATCTGTATTGATGGAGTTTTTGATAGGTCTATGGTAGTGTGATATTCAAATGCAATCAAATGTGTATATTACCGGTAAATCATTTTTTTGGATGCAATATAATCTTCAAGGATTTGGTGAGACTTAATAAAAAAAAACATCATTCAGTCATGAGTATGGCACATGCACGATGACTCATGTAACATGTTCAAAGGGGGATGACAGGAATGTGTGATAATACTCTGGTCCATGGTTTGCACACAGAGGGCCATGATTCAAAACACAACAAGCTCCATTTGAGATCCTAATATTTTATGAGCGAATTTCCAGGTTTACATTTAGCTATTAATAGAAGGCTGACATTTGCACACCCTCTTTGAGAGCGATGGGCATACTCAACTCTGGTGTGTACCATTTCCGCTAATCACCAAGGACATACTTCCCTCAGGGGAAATGATTAGCTCTCTGGCCGTGCAATATAAAGCAACTTTGATAAGCAATTAAATTATTCCTATTGCCTCAGCCTCTTATCTTCTGTTCTTTTTTTCTTGTGGTCTTGTTGCATCGGTTTCTTTGAAACCCACTAACTCGAGGGCTATATGACTGGCTAAACAGTGGTCACACAAAGAAGCCTAGTCAGACTTGAGATTTAACATCATTTTTTAGAATAAAAACACTAACCTCAATGTTTTTTGTTTAACTACAACAATATGGCCATCAGTATTCAAATAAATGTTATTAAACTACACCAAAAACAGCTCTATTGATGCATAAATGAACACTTTAGCCTTCAAATTCATTGATGGGCAACACAGCAGCAGGCCCCAGTCGTGGCGCAACTGGCTGGGGCACCTGCACCGTACGCCGGCGACCTGGGTTCTCCACTATCCTGTCAATTAAAGGCATAAAAGGCCAAAAATATATACTTAAAAAAAAATGCCACGATCAATATCTTCAATTTCATAACACAAATATGGGTGGGTAAGATATGGGAGTTCCATCAAACTTCCATCAAAGCAAAAAAAGTTCCACAAAACATCTAAACGATTTCATGTTGGGCCTCCTGTACAAGGCCCTTTGTCTGTTCTAGTAGTGTAAATATTGTTTTGGAGCTTGTTTCTAGAAAGCTTTGTTGGCTAACTTCCGTTGCAAACTTGGCCGGTTGGTTCGTGGATTTGTTTCTAGAAAGGGTAGCTCCAATATCAACCGAAAAACCGGGTCGGAAAGTTTGGCGGTTGGAACGACAGCTTGAGAGCATTAGTTAGACGTAATATTGTCCATGGATACAGTATGTGCTGTTGTCAACATTTGTGCAGCAGGTGTAATAACGTAGATTGCAACAGTGGTAAGACAAAGTTGCGTTCACAACATCCACTCATTCGCACTACACTGTGTAATACAAAGTGCCCTACTCAGTAAATAGCACACAATTAGCATACTCACTCACTGACCTATAGTGCACTAGCGCATATAGTGAATGAATGGAATTTTGAACGCACCTACCTTTTTACCCCAGAACTACTGCATGAGTAGTGATTTTAATTTAAAAAATTGAGACGCAACATGTGTATGTGCCTTCTTACTGCTGGTGGAGGTGAAATTAGGGAATGACTCTTTTAGGTACATTATAGTGCTTGAGTAAATATTAAAAATAAATAGTTTTTGACTTTTTTTAGTTTTAATTATTATATCAGCTTGCATAAGCAATATAATTTGTTTTGAGTTCAATGTATATTCAGTATGTATACTCATTAAAGAAGCTATCCGGTAAACATTGGATAGAAGCTATCCAGTTTAACATAATTCAGTTCAATTCCAAGTTTTTTCCAAGACAGTTACCTGATATTGTTATGAAAGTATGATCATGTAATTATAATGATTTATATATGGTGAGAGATGCTGTACAATGCTGTGGAATTACAACTTGTTAAGAAATGACTCATAGGAATATGCAATACAATGCAAAAGACTTTAATAAAGTTCAGAAGCCCAAAACATACATCAACAAAAAAATATAACATCATACAGTTTTACTTCACATGTTGGCAAATCAAAGAATAGTACAAAGATAATTTAAGGTGCATAACGTACTTCACATTTGACATAAGTGATGGTGTCCAACCCCCACTAATACAAAAGCTCTGTATATATATTTCCTTTTAATTTCCAAAAAATTCAGGCAAGTCTAATATTTTTACATAGTGCTAAATTTATATAGATGGGGTGTAAAGGTTATCCTTCATCATAATGTATTTGATATCATAATGGTGTCTGAAAGTTATGCCAGAAGTTCTTTTTTTTGTAAAGAATATCAATATTGAGGTCAAACATAACCCCTGAAGACTTTTTTCTACCAACGGAATCAGTATCCATACCAGATAAATGCTGACCTTATTAAACCAACGTGTGACCCATCGGTCCAATAAATAAATAAATATATCCAGGATGAAGGTTTACAGGGTTTCAGTAATGAGGACAAAAAGCCACTGTCAAAGTAACTTAAACAAGGGATGTGCTTGTGTGTTGTGGATCCCTATGGTTACTTTATTGCTGATAATATGATGCCTGGATACTCTACTTGTTTTGGTGTTCAATAGACTCTGTCTTCTAATCCTTGTTGAATACATAATACATTGATTGAAATATGTGCACATATCCAAGAATTTCTCCTTAAGCCTACCACATCTCATAGACTGCCTGAGCTTTTCCGTTTTGGAATCAATTAAACACATCCCACAGGTTAAATCAGCTTTGATTTCACAGTCTGACTACTACACACAAACATGTAAAGGTCAGACTTAGTCTTCCTCTATACTGTCATACACAAAGAGCTTTTGATTATTAAGCAAGGATCCAGTCCCTTGTGATTGTGGCTTAGCACAAAGTATTAAAACTCGTTTCATTCATTTAATTTCAAGTCCCAAATGACAAACTGAGGCATCCAGTCACACTGTTGCACGAACACTTTAGTGTGGTGTAGCTTCCTATGGACAGCCATGCACTGAAATGATAGCCACACTCTACACTTGCACTCAAGGCCCAGTCACTAACAAGTCTGTCGTCGACAAAATGGCACTGTCTGACATAAGCAGAACAGTCACCTATACCTCCACACACAAAAGAGCCTTAGAGTATAGCACATAATCAGCCATTTACCTAAGTCTCTGAGTAAACCCACGAGGGGCAAACTTAGTGGTAGGAGCAAGTGATATCAAACAACCACCAGGTAGGTCAGTGTTTTCACAATCTTTGTCCAAGTGTTTTTTTTTCCCTCATCCATCTTTTTTTTTTTGCAAAACAAGGCAAACAGAATCAATAGACACAGACAATCATGACTGTGTTAAGTATACAGTTAAGTACATTTATCTACATAAACATACTATACAATTCTCCTTTAAATTCCTATGCTTGATATTGGTGAAATATGTGGGAGAAGTACTCCAAATAGTCATCTAGTGCCCTAACGGTGACACTGATAAGTGCGGACAAAAGATTCGACAAAGACTTTTTTCAAACCTTCTACTACAACGCTAGCAGATTGCACAGGCAACAAGCAGGCAACAAGATGTGTCGAGTCTGTTCAATTAGTCTTTCATTCCTCTCTAGGTCTTGTTTGAGGCGGGAGAGAACCTGTACAGTATGGGGTTCAGCTCTTCAGTCACAGCCTTCCTCTCTCTCTCTCACTCCCTCTCTTTAGGAACTGGCAGCTAGAGATTGATTTTTATCCTTTGGGAGCGAGTTGTACCTGTGCCACAGAGTGTGCCATACAGTGGTGGTTTCAGTGCCGTCTCCTGTAATATAGAGAGACAGACAGATATAGGGAGATTGCAATTACAATGTCATCTAGGTAGCTAAGCGGCAGTATGCATACTCTAGTATAGGATAATAATAATAACATTAAATTAAAAAAAAAACTCTCTCCCTGCTTACATATACTTACATATGCATACAGTGAGTTTGAGTGAGAGAGAGAGATAGAGCAAAAAACGATGAGGAAAGAGCATTTTTCAAGGGCCAAACTACAAAGGGCATTTTTCCTTGTCAGATTCCCTTGAAGAATGCTGCTGTCTGCCTTATCGGCTGGTGCATTTTTCTAGTCACTGCATGCAAATTTACACAAACGTTTCAGCTATGAATTTGTCTTTATATCCACCACAGTATAGCAACACTCACCCTCTTTTGCCTATAAATGGTGTTTTTATCTGGGCATCTGCACTATACTTCGCTAACTGGATCCACACCGAAATGTGTGCGTGTGTAATGCATTGATTCATGCCCAATGGTACCGTCAAAATTCAGAATTCACATACATGCTATCATTGCTGCTAACCTTTCAGATTTATATTAACACATGCTTATTTTATCATGCCTACTGCTGGGATCTTCTGGTGACTGAGCTTATGCTGTTCTGTTATCTCAATTTGCATTTTGTGGTGCTGAAAGAAACTAGATGATACTGGGCTGTGCAAAATGTTGTCTCTAAGTCTTATTAGAAGGCTAATACTCTTTGAAAGTAACCCAGTAGCCCCCTGGCCACTGGTACTGTAGGACACAACCTAATCTGGGTATCAAATTGGTTTGCTGTTCCCTGTACTGATGCTATTATCAACAACCTATCTACAGTATATATTTTATGCATGCAAACAGTGATAAGCATCAAGGAAAATAAAGTGAAATATGTTCAGCCAGAGCTTGAGGCAAATTAATCAGCCGCAAGGCTTTTCTGTTCACAAGATGGAAAACCTTGAGGAAATTGTTCCTGACAGGGCAAAGACCTCTTCAGTATATGTAAAATAACAATAAATTTGTAACAAGAACATATTTTACCTTGTTGCGGCCTATTCCCTGTGCAATATGCATTGCTTCTACACCAACTACTGACTAGGTAGTTCCTAGGTAAATGACAAGATAGCCATCTGGCTAAAGAAATAAAGTAGTCTAAATGTTTGCAGAACTGAAAAGTTTGATTTAGCTGAGACAAGAACTTCTTCCCCAAGGGCTTTTTTTAAAGTGCGCTTCTGTGCGACACGTCTGTGAACGCTTCACTTGTGTCATCTTATTTAGATTCATCCATCAACGCGCCAAACTACCAAACACACTTCTAACAGAGTAAGAGTAGGCTCACTGAATGCACAAGGAGCTCTTGAATGGGGTCACGAGTAGGTTACTGTGACACACAGAATGACCTGGAAAAAACACCAGCTCTGCCAATAGGATGCAAAAACATAGATCCTATCGGCTCTTATGCTCCTGCATTTGCGTTGCTGCGTCTGAGATCAGTCAAGCAGGGTGGGGGCTTATTTGATCTGCCACAGCTAAAGCATGTAGTCAGACGGAAGATACCCATCACCGGGGGGTGATGGTTGGGGGGATTGACCTCTAAAATCAGCGACTGAGAGGAGTAAGAAAAGAGATAAAAGAAAAGCAGGGTGATGAGTAGAAACGGCGAAGAGAGGGAAAGAGGCTCTCATGACATTACATCCTGAGTCCTGCAAATGGACCTCTTTAAGTATTACGAGCCTTATGGTGCCATAAATGGGTGCCGCTCGCAGATGCATTTTGACAAGCCTCTTTCTTCAGTCGCCACATCCCTAAGTCGTTACGCGCAACATTCAGATGACCTTCATATGCATGGATTTCAAGGAAAATCACTTCCTATTACCTCGGCTACTGTTTCCCTACAAACACAGGCCAGTACAAATATCAGCTACTCCACTCTAGTCCCTGTGCTATCAAACAGACTTTGAACATCACAAGCTATTAAATATTAACCATATTGAGCGCTGGCATTCAGCATCCATGTTGTCAGGGAACTGCTCATCGCTGATCTTAACTCCTGTCATGGAAACCACATCAGAGGTCTAAATGTGCGTACAAACGGTCGTTAATTAATTTCATGCCGATGTTCTATATACAGTAAGCAAGCATGTATGGGTCATATGCAGTGATACTGTATACTAACTCCTACAGTATAGCCTAGTTCTATTTATTGTCTATGTGTCTGGAGACACATGTTTAGAATAGGCCATATATAACCCATATGCTAATAAGTCACATTGTTTGGTGCCATAAGATAATGTTTATGTTCATGTTATTGTAATGGGGTAATCTGTCATTGTTACCTCTGTTTCTCTTATTCTTATTTTATTTATTCTGAACTAGTTGTATGAACTTTGTGAAAGAAGCAATAACATTCGATGTAGCATTAGACTCTACATCTATTAATGTTGCACCTCGCTGCTCAGGCACAGTGTCTCATCTGCCATGCGGTGTTTTCTCTAGGGATCCCTAGATGCCTGTGCCTCACCATTGTACAGCTTGTGCAACATGAATGGGGGTGAGTGACTGTCTGACAAGACAGGAGTTGATCTCAACACCTTCGGATTTAGATGTGCCTATATGTGACTCTGAATGTGCCTGAATGAAATCTTCAAAGCCATTTCAATAAGTGTCCGTGCTCTGATTATGGGTAGCACTGCATTATCTAATGCAAGAGCTCTTACTACTAATACAGGCCATTAAATTTGCCATTAAATCAGTCAGCCCCCATTATCGTCCCAAAACATAAAGTCTCATTTTGTTGTGCACTCGGGACATGTTGCGGTGTGTGTACTGATAATTTAAAAAAGAATTGGCAGCATAATTTAGTCTTAAGCACGCCAGTCAAAAAGTCATTTGGACAATTTGAAGAGAAGTATTACAAACATAAACTGATTTACATGTTGTCTTTTTTCTGTAATCTGTCTAGGAAAGGTTTACATGTAATGAAGCGTGGCTGAGCATAGCTTTCGCATGGTTTCCAAATGAGAGGTGGATGGAGAGAAAGGAATATCAGCGCTGTGTGGGTGTCACCCTAAATTACCATGCGCACAATGTGGATATACTATCATTTGCAAGAAATATGCAGAGAAGGATTTTCTGCTCTAGGGATGAGAGATCTTGAGAAACCAGACCCATAATGTCAGAAGGTAAAAAAAAAAATAGAGCCTTTGACTCTACAAGGAGATGAGAAGCAGGTGTGTGTGTGTGTGTGTGTGTGTGTGTGTGTGTGTGTGTGTGTATGTGTGTGTGTGTGGAGAGTGGTAATTAGGAAATGAACTACAGAGTCAAACAGAATGCATTACACCATCATCATCAGATCCACCTGAATGTCGCATTAGAAACCTTCATCTAATGACTCTAGTCAGTGTTGACATCAATAGCAGTGTGCTGCTTTGTTTGTATACATATACAAAGGTGTGAAACTAAACCACATATTTCCTTTGGACACCACTAAAAGAGCTTTGCTTGGTAAAAATAGATGGGTTCTGAAAGTGATTACTAAATCCCCCTTGCCTTCATTGAACTGTCTCAGTCCCACAGCTAGGGCTTAACCTTGGTCTCTGTGACCTCAAATTGCATGCTTTTGTCTTTGTTCTGCTCCATGCGGGCTGCTACAGCAGTGTGAGGCCGGTTTTGTCACCTCTGATTTACATTTATTCCCCTCGCCTGCTTTTATTTATTAGCCACTTTGCATCTGGCATATCTCTTCAGGAATCCTGATCTGAGTTGCGCCAGTATTTAAATAAACATTTGCCTCATTAATGCTATCTCCTAGCCTCTGAGCTTGCCAATGGTTCATGTACAGCACAATGAAAACAAGGTTGGAGAATATGCTTGTTTCTCTCTTTATGTCTTTCTCTTATTTATACTGTATGTAAGAGAGGGAGAGAGAGGTAGATAGATAGATAGATAGATAGATAGATAGATAGATAGATAGAGGTAGAGAGAGGTAGATAGATAGATATATATATATATATATATATATATATATATAGAGAGAGAGAGAGAGAGAGAGAGAATACTAACACACCCACACAAGAATATATCAAACTTATCAGATGAGTTAAAAGCAACTATTGTGCTTAGGCATGTATATTTGTAAAATGTAAATTCTGTAAGTTGATGTTGCCCAGGGACTCTGCTTATCTATTAGGCATGTTTGGGTTTGTTATGCCAGTTGGTGGTGGCACAATGCATTTTTGTGAGTCAGCTGGAGCTCACTCATGTATCCTAAACCATTTTCTTTATCTCCTAATTAGACCTTTTAAATAGCAATCCTATCCTTCAAGAGAAAAAAAAACACAGAAGCTAACAGAAGCTAAACAGGTCCAAATAATGTCCCAATCATCTCCTCTCCCCTTGTTACAGCAGTTACTCAACAGTGACTCAACTGAGCATCACAATAGCCCCATTTTCAACGCATTCACCCGCCGCTGTATCACTGCCTACTGTGTGGAGCTGCCCGTGGACTACAACCAGAAGCCGTCGTTTTTAAGGACCAAAGCAACTAGCCAAAATAGGGAAATAAACTCCTCACGTCTTATATGTCACCTCCCCATCTTAGTACAATATTCTTAATATTCACCTCTGATGAAATTCATGCACATTTCCGCCTTTGTGTGGTTTAATCCCCTGACCAACCCTTCCACCCCCCCTCCTGGCTGCCACCTTCCAACCCCACTCTTATCTCCAAAAGGACAGTAAAAGGGGGAGTGGGAGAGGGAGCAGTGTGCAGGCTTAAAAAGGAAGTCATGAATTACCTGTCGGGTGTGGATTTGCCCAGGAGTCTTGAAACTCCCTTGACAGCTGCACTCTGAGACGCTGTAGGGATCAGAGCTGGTGGAGGAGCACTTGGAGAGTGAGTCACAGCCCACCACAAACGTATTGTCCAGAGGGAGCTCTTGAATGACGTGGTGCTTCTTGGGTGCAACAGGGGTTTCCGGTTTGATCTGGAACGTGGGCTGGGGGGAGGCAGACTTGTAGTGCTTGGCTAAATCTGGACTGTCAGGTTTGAAGGTGGTGGGCGTGGTGGCCCAGTTGTACTTGCCCATGGTCTGCTCCTCCAACTCAACGGGCAGGTCAAGTTTGCCGTTTATGTGCTCGTGGGTAGGGTCGTCGGGCTTGGACTCTTCGATAGTGACAAAGTTAAGCAGCAGGCTCTTGGGAGACCTCTTCTTTTTCTTCTTCTTCTTTTTGATCTGTCGGTTCTCCTGGTTCGGCGACACCCACTCGCCACTCTGCTTACCCTTCTGCACCACCTTGTGCCGCGGCGTCTGCCGACAGCGCACGAGAGCCGTGACGAAGATGACCAGAATGACGGTCATGGTGCCGGCGATGATGGCGATGACCACAATCACATAGCCGTTGGCCTGTGGCGTTACGTCGCTCTCTCCCACGGTGCGGTCCAGTGGGGTCTCCATGCTTTTGCGTAGCTGCTCCTGGATGTAGGTGGCATTGGACACCGTCTCATTCACAAATAGATGGACTAAGGCAATGGCGTGCAGCGATTCCGGCTGGCCAAGATCTCTGACTTCTACCACTAGTCTGTGTAAGCCTTGGTCAGCTGCAGCAATCTTCTCCTGCAGTGTAATATTCCCAGTGGCTCTGTCAATGGAAAACAGTCCTTTCTGTGAGCCCCCGATGATGTTGTACTGCAGCTCTGCATTCATGCCCGTGTCGTTGTCGATGGCAAACACTCTGGTCACCACGGAGCCGGGACTGGTGCTCGATGGGACCAGGTCGTAGGAGTAGTTGGAGGAAGGGATGACAAACACAGGGCGGTTGTCGTTCACGTCAACGACATTGATGGTAACCTTGGCGTATGAGGTGGTCGGCTTCTGACCCGCGTCCACTGCTTTCACCATGAACGTGTACGAGCTCTGCTGCTCCCGGTCAAACGTGATGTTAGGCTTAATGACGCCGGTTTTGGGATCGATAATGAAATTGTCCTTAGCATTGAGGATGGAGAGGGTGACCACAGCATTGTCCCCCGCATCCGCATCTGTGACCGTGATCAATCCCACGGTGCCATACAACGGGAGATTTTCAGGCACGTAGAAGTTGTACTCAGGGTGAGTAAAGGCCGGGCTGTTGTCATTTAAATCTTGGACGATCAGTCTCACAGTGACGTTGCTCTGCAGGGAGGTGGATCCATTGTCCCGCGCAATGACTGTGAATGTGTACTTCTCCTGCTTCTCCCTGTCAAGCCTTTTGTTCACCGAGAGAATTCCGGAGCGCCGATCTATGCTAAATCCATCAGGGGCGTCAGGCCCAAGGGTGTAAATGATCTCAGCATTCTGCCCGCTATCTGCATCAGTAGCACTGACTTTTATCAACTGGGTGGAAGGGTCGTTGTTCTCGGGGATAGAGAGCTGAATTTCGGGCTGAGGAAAGATGGGGACATTATCGTTCTCATCTTTGATTTTTATGAGCACCATTGCTGACGTGTTAAGATGAGGGTTTCCTGAATCGGAGGCAACTATCTTAATTGCGTATTCTCTGGTGGTTTCATAATCGAGGGGGGCAGCGGTCTCAAGCAGAAATTGGTTGTTAAAAGCAGGCTTTAACCTGAAAGGTACATCTGGGTCTGTGTAACACGTCACTTTCCCATTCAGATCAGCATCTTTGTCGGTCACAGTAATTAGAGCTATCTTTGTGTTTAATGGAGCATTTTCTGACAGGAGAACAGTGCCGTTCACCAGGTTTATTATATACCTGGTGTCTATAGACGGGACGTTGTCATTAACGTCAGTGACATTCACAGTGACTGTAGCTCTTGAGGGAGTGGCGCTGCCATCACTCGCTAGCACAATCAGTTTGTGAACTGGGGTGACCTCCCGATCCAGAGGTTGTCTCACGGTAATCAATCCAGTGTTGCTGTCAATAGCAAAGTGTCGGCGGGTCGCGGGCGAGATCTGGTTGCTGAAGGAGAAGTGGATCTGCGCGTTGGAGCCGAGGTCAGCGTCGGTGGCGTGGAGCTGGGTGACGGATGTGCCGGTGGGCGCATTCTCTGGAACGCTGACCTCCACCTCGCTGTCTTTGAAGACGGGCCGATTGTCGTTCACGTCCGACACGGTGACCTGCAGGATTGCGGTGCTGGACTTTGGTGGTGTGCCCCCGTCCTCCACTTTGATCTTCATCACAAAGGTGTCCTTGACCTCCCGGTCCAGGCTCTGCTGCACAATGAGCTGGGGCCACTTGTCTCCCTCTGGAGTCTCGATGATGTCCAGGCCAAACTCACTGACACTCTGAGAAAGAGAGAGAGAGAGAGAGAGAGAGAGAGAGAGAGAGAGAGAGAGTAAGAGAGAGAGAGACAGAGAGAGAGAAGACAAAGGGTAATCAGTATTATTTATTTTTTTCAAATTACATTAAAATTGGATTAAGCATCAAAGCCATTAGTCATTGTGTATGGATGAATCATTCACAGACCATTCAACCTTTACTTGTGCTGTAAAATAATGCTCTGAAAAAAAGACAAGGGGCATAAATCCCACTCAGCTATTGGGATTTCAACCAAAACTCAGAGGCAGTGGTTTGTTTTAGCCTTAAAAGCATGTTTGCTTTAACAGCAGCAACAAACCTTGGGGTGAAAGTACTTCAAACCTATGCATAGGGTCTTCAAAATATTGACTTACAAAACACAACCAGAGGGGAAAAAAACTACTTAAGCAACGTAAAGCCTTTAGCAAACACTGGATGCTAAAGAGGAGGTAAACAACCCTCTGCCATGCGTACAGGCATTTCTATGCTCCATGAGTAGCCCTTGACATTTGCTTTATTCCTCTTAAACAGAGTAAATCTGAGTTTTGGTGAGCAATAAAAGCAAGAAGACTGACAGACACAGGCAAAGTCAGAAATAGCTCAAGATAAACTGATAAAAAGGGGAGATAGAGAGATCGATGGGAGTGATGGTTGCAAATAGTAATTAACTTTCATGTTTTGAGATCTGAGGAGCAGTCTATTGACTTCTGTGGGAGCCCACATTGCTGGTTGAATCACTAATAAAGGTGTTCCACTTGGCTTCATGAGCAGACACATCTGTGTAGGTATATTTTTTTCGAGTGGTGCCACTGGCACACTTGACACTCCTGATGCCGCAATTCTCTCTGTTGGTGAATGCCCGATGTACAGCGACCAACAAACCAATTTAAAGAACAAAGTCATGCGATTCAGTCTCACTGCGCTGCCTTAATGGAATAGTGATTTCAGCTCTGTCCCCCCACTCTGATCCATTCCACCATGCTTCACCCAAAATGAGATTGCATTTTACCTCACAATCATGTGTCTGCTTTTGGTATGGAGACACCTCCAAAGACTTCAAGTTCACATTCAAGAGAGACAGTTGAAAAGGGAGCCAAGAGATAAGCTTTATTTTAAATATGCTGCAAGACAGCCATAGATTAAAGAGAGAGGGGGGAAAAGCACATTTTAAAAGCCTGAGGAAAATGAAAACAAATGCACATGTAATCCTCATGAGACACCAGCCTCGACTGTTCAAAGTAATTGCCTTCCCCTCTAAAACTAGCACTAATATTTATGATTACAGATCAGCTATGGAGTAAAGCTGGTACATTTCCACCTTTGAAAAACAAGACTGAGAAAGGCCTATAATGTTAAAAAAATATGTCTCCCAACACATTTGCCAAACAAAGAGGCTCTTTGATGCTCTTACAGTCATAAATATTTTCATGCTGAAACAAGAAAACGCATCTTTCTTAAGAGATAAGCTTCATGCTACACACAAACACTGAACGATTACTCTGTCTAGGCATATCTTTCATACGAGATTAACATATGTGTTTTTGCCTTGTAAAGGGTCTGCCCAACCGCATTTGAACAACACAAACAAACCAGACTTATGTGTTAAAAAACAACAAAACCCTGCCTTTGATCCGCGCAGTAACTGTCTATGCAAACGACTTCTCGATTGAGGACAAAATCAGTCTTGTGCTTTCCAAGATTGTGTGACATCCTTCTATAGTGTTTGCCAAAGCCTGTGTTGTCACCATCTGTGGCCTGTTTGTGGATTATTTTAATATGTAAAAACTAAATGTAAAACAGTCCCACTTCCAGACCAACTGTCTGCGTATCAATCCATGTCTCCATCCCTCTCTCCCCTCATCCATACATTGCCCTCTCCATCTGGGGCCCTGCTCTACAGTATTCCAACCTTGTCCTAAAGCTTTCTTGTGGAAAGAATACAATCCTAACAGAGAAATAGAACAGCATTGCTATGGGTTATGGACAGGACCTCTATTTGTCTGTGTTTGCTCTAGTTTTACACAAACTACTCCTGGCAATGCTCCTGCTGAATGCAATAAGCTACACGGTGCTGCTATGTCTGTGGCTGAATCAGTGATCAATCATCTCTCTCTCTCTCTTTCTTCACATGCAAAATGAGACTTGAGGATTGTGATTACCTCCAGGGCAGGCTTAGAAAGAGCAAGACGAGCATGAATCACCAGCCCAAGGGAAGTGACAATCATTTGAAAATAATAAGCATGCCACCGGAAAAAAATATATCTCTAACCTTACTCCAATTGACCTGTAACTTAGGAAAGACAGGCAGGTAATATTACACAGCCAGATGATGATATATAATAGAAGTAATTGATACCGAAAATAGTTTCCTCTAGAGCAATCAAGAGAGATGAGCAGTACAACTGAGAGTGGTAACCTTAGAGTGCTACAATCACACAATCTAACCTTATGGCACTGTAACTTAAAGTAGAGATCTCAGGCCCATGCAGACAGTTTCAGGTTGCATGGCGTTAGCACAAAAAACACAGCTTTCCACTAGAAAGCTGCGTTTTTTTGTGCTTCAGATTATCAGCTGCTGCATCTTCAAATCAATGTGATGACCTTATTAAAGTCAATGGAGACTGAAAGTCTGCTGAATATATCAGAAATTCATGGATGTTGAGGGCAATGGATGGCACAGACAAAAAGGTATTTATTCCTATCTCTTTCTCTCCCTTGGACACTTTCTCCCTCCCTCCCTCTGTCTTCCCTCTCCCTCTCTCATACACTCTCTCTACACACACACACACACACACACACACACACTCTCTTTCAGCTATAATTCTCTCTCCCTGTCTTCATTAATTATTTTCAATAAGTCATGACTGATATGAAATACAGAAGAGCAACCATTCATTACTTTTAGATGAACAGACTAAGGGAAAATACACCTACACGAACCAATTGCAAAAAACTTTTTAGGATTAATTAGTGCCAATTTATTATCTTCTAAAAGTTAGACTAAATTCTGAGAAACAACATATTTATTTAGTGAAAATAGTTAATCACATCCCAGTAATATATAATATACAAGAGAATAATGCTTATAAATGGATACATATTAATGCTGGCAAACCGCGGTGGCTGATTCTTATATTCTTTGATAAATTGTTCAATTATAAACTCAAAGAACTGGAAAAACAGCATTAGGAAAATATCACTGAAAATGATTTATTAGCACAAATAAGAGTTGCCACCTTATGGCAAAATAACATGTGCCCATGGCCTAACAAATTACAGCAACACTATTTCACTTCATTTGTTTCTTGGTGTATGTGAAGCCGACACAGATTCCAATAAATAAATAGCGGGCCAAGTTTGAAGAGATTAAAGACTTAAGGGATTGAAGGAGAGGAGAAGCTGGTTACATGTAATGTGGAGAAAACCCTTAAATGGTGGTTCAAAAATAACAATGGACTGGGTGGACCCTGCAACAAAAAAAAGTCAATAGCTCCATCCCCTGAGCCTGATCTGATCCACATGCTCCAAGATAGAACTTGTAAAGAGCTTCTCTTTAAGTGATAAAATCTCTTCTAATGGAATGCCCTCCTCTAGCCATGCATGGTATTACTTTCCCCGAGCTGACCTTGGCCGTTTCAGAAAGTGCCTTAAGCGCATCGTTCCAGGTGACATAACAAGACTAATGCTGATAGAACAATTAATATTTCACCTCAATGAAACCACTACGCCCAATGAACGTCCTCTGCACGAACGTGCCAGTCTTGCCTATGAAATCACATCAATGACTAATGGGGAGAAGCTGGTAATCTCATTTACACTTTCTCATGGCAGTGGGAGTGACTTGTTCGTGTTGGTTCTGGTTGGCTACTGTGAGGGAGTCGAGGCGGCGGCAGCAGCAGCAGTGGGTTCGTGCCGGCTAATCGTACCAAACTTCACGCTGAGGACGAGGCAGGGATGCAGGGTGAAGCATCGCTGTGTGGGAGCTCTCTGCTATAATCTCTGAGGACCATGCAAATAAAGTCCAAGGGGTGGATTTCGGGCCAGCAGCTACTCCAGGGAGAGCCTGCTCAAACCACTCCAAGTGTAAAACGCTTTGCTTTTCTTCTCTCTCTCTCTCACTCTCTCTCTCCTCTCCCTCACTCTCTTTTCCTTGAACTGTAAAGGCAATACAACTGAGCCTCCATCTGGGTTCAAGATGCAAGTGATTCACAGACATTGAGTTAGGAGCTGATCCAAAATGAGTGTGGAATGCGCACTCTGGAGATGCTGAAGTGCAATGTGTGCAGGCCTGCGACTGCACTGGATTGGTCCTTTTCCAGGCATAACAATTGACATCCACCAGACAGGCAAGACAGACACTGGTTGCAAAAGCCCTTCCCATGCAAATTGATGTATGAATCAAACATGGTTGGGGTTCATTCAATCAGAATTCCTAATCAGGAGCAAAAGTACAAAGCATTCGTCATTCTAACATGACAGACTAAAATTGCATTAATTTAGTGAAAGACTGTTCTGTGACTGTTTACATCCTATGAAACTATATTGTTTACCTGTTTGTGCATACCATATATCCATGTTAATGTTCAAACACAATTTTATTGCCAACAGAAATATCTTCAATAAATACCATCCCAACAATATATGAGATGTGGTACAGACCCTAATAAAATGCATACAATTATCCTAGTTTCTCATTTGGGCTCACTATATTAAGCCACTGAGACTACCGCACTATTTATCCATAGAGCACCAATTAAATGATGAAAGAAAACACAAGCCTCCTTCTGCATGTATTTTCCACTCCTGTTCAATTACACACTGAGCATATACAAATTATAGTAAATTACCTCTGGAACCTTGAGCTAAAATGTTGATTCTTCTGAGCAGGTGATCAATCACCAAATTAGAATCTGTCGACCTATCAATTAAGTAATGCATTTAGCTGATAGAGGGAGAGAGAGAGAGAGAGAGAGAGAGCAAGAGCATGTGGTATGTGAGAGCGTATGTGTGTCTGTGTGAGATAGAGGGATGCACACACAACAGAGAGAAAGAGAGCGATAGAGAGATAGAGATAGATGGGATAGACAGAGAGAGAGAGAGAGAGAGAATAAAGAGAGTGAGAGAACAAGGAAGAGGCCATTTAGGGCATCATGCACCATCAATTTAATTCACACTTAGGACCACTCACCTTGACAAGTTCATAGTGCTGAATCCCATTGATCCCCACATCTGGGTCAAAGGCAGAGGGCACAGGATAGCGGTTGTTGATCGCTGTGTTCTCTGGGATGGAAATGTTTATGACCGTGGACTGGAAAAGGGGCGCATTATCATTGATGTCCTCGATTAGAAAGCGGATCTTGACCAGCCGGAAGATCTCATCTGGCAGCACGGCCACCTCGATCTCATAGAAGCACTGCTTCTCGGCGAAGATGCCCGAGCAGAGCTTCTCGCGGTCGATGCGGTTCGCCGTGGTGAAAATCTCCCCGGTGTTGGCCTCCACTCGCACCAGCTGCACGTCGCCCGTCTTGTACA
This sequence comes from Alosa alosa, assembly GCF_017589495.1. Taxonomy (NCBI): domain Eukaryota; kingdom Metazoa; phylum Chordata; class Actinopteri; order Clupeiformes; family Clupeidae; genus Alosa; species Alosa alosa. Next base: position 5,141,473 of record NC_063209.1, read on the forward strand.
CGGGCTTGAACTGCAACGGCGACGAGAGCTTGATGTTGGGGTCGAGCGCCAGGTCCAGGTCCTTGCGAAGGTTCCCGATGCGCATGTTCTCTGGCTGCTCCTCCTTCACCGTATACTCCTTCTCCTGGGCCCAGCAAAGCAAGACCAGGCAGCTGAGCAACAGCAGCAGAGCATGGGCCTCACTTGCCAAGTCCATAATCAGGGTGGATGAGCTTCTTGTGTATGGGCTGCAATTCTAACACAATAAAGAGAGAAAGAAAAAAAAAGAAGGCAATTGTTAAAACCAGCCACGGCTTTTGAAACAAGCATACATGTTGCTCTTTAATTAGTCGACTTTCCCTGGTGGATTTTGTTCTTTTTATAAAGGACGTTTCAACTCCTGTTGTGTTTAGAGATAGATGTCTCATTCAGAGACCACATGTAAAGCTATTCTTCAGGGCTCTCTTGTGTGCAAACCCTACTACACCAAAGTGGTCAAATGACCTCATTACCCATACATCTATTGCAACTTAAGCATGTGACAACTTGCACTCGGTCGGCTTTTGTTTTTCGAAATCCAGCGCGAAATTAAGAACTTACAGCATTCCTAAACAGCAACGATAGTCTGTAGAGTAGCCTTACCTTTGATGAAGGGATTTCCTTAATGTTAAATAATAATTTGGCCCTTGCTGCTAAAACGATGCATAAATTATTAGCCAATGATTTTGTTCATATTCACTCAGACTTGTGGCATTTTAGGTTTCTGCATTAGGTCTACTGTTGGAACAAAATAAGCCCTGAGAGTTCAATGATTTGTAGGCCTATTTTATTCTTGTAGGGTAGGCTAGGCCTATATGAGAAAAGGCCAAGAGTGTCTTAAGCACTGTTTTATTTTATTTCGGTATTGTCTTACCTCAACAAGGCTACAGCTCCATGAAAACAATCAGATATAACTATAAAATCTGTAAAGTCTATAAAAATGTATTTTTATGTTGTATTTGGTTGCTGTGTTTGACTGAAATGTAGACTATTCTTTTTTCATTTCAATACAGTATATGAAACAAACCTCAGTTTAGATAATCATATTCACACCTTTTGTTGCCTAATTGACAACCATGATAATTGATAATATAAAATGAATGTGCACCTTGAGCAAATTATAAAAAATCTTTCAGAATGCTTTCCATTCTTGAACTGCATCGAATTGCATCGCATCGAATCGTACTGAATCGTTTTTTATAAACATGTATCTTTTCTTGTATCGAATCGTGCCCATGTATCTAGATGCGAATCGTATCGTCTTTTACATGAGCGATTCACACCCCTAGTGGATACTGTACAGTGTTGATTGAAGTAGACATCTTCAACAAAGTAGCTTACAGAATAAGAAATGGAAGTCCAAGAAGTCTTATCATCATTTAACAAGATTTTAATATCAGCACTTTGCTAGTGGTTGCTCATATCCCTTCGATGAAAATCCAGTCAGGGCATTATATATAAAAAAAAAATAGCCAAAGGGCTGAAATCCCAACTTGGTGCCAAAAAATGCAACTAGGTCACTGAGACAAAATGGAGAGACTTGCTTGATTGTCTGTATTATTGCATGATTGTCGGTATTATTCCTGCTCTTTTTTTAATGCAGTGTCTGAGATAGAATGTAATTTGAGTAATTTCCCCTGACATCCCAAGAAGCGATTCTTTTAAACTTTTCTCTTTAATCAAAGCTTTACCAACAATATTCAAGGTCTTTTTTAAGTACAGCTGGTACAACTTGGTGCACTATAAAGGGTTCTGTCCCAAATGCTGGCAGATTTCTTAACACCCAGTTATATATAGTGCTAGCATACTAAGTAGACTGTTTCCGACACAAAAAGACCAAAAGTGAAAAGCTTGACTATTTGCAAGATGTGTAAATATCCCAGCCTATATACAAGATGTGGGATGTTACATGTTTAACTTAAGAGCCATGTCCTGATTTACATTTTAAAAGCACCAGATGGCCCACTGGTGATGATAACCGTCTTTCATCCAAAAAGATTCCTTCTCATTACTTCCCCCATGAAGAGCAAAAAAGTTGTTATAATGTGAAAGAGAAGTTGGCAAAATGGCAAGCAGGACATTTGCAGTCATTTCAGAGATCCCACTGAAGGACTCCACTGGGATACTGATCATCCTTAGAAGTCCCTCTTTCACCCTAACATACTTTCTCATTTATGTGGTAAATAAAATGTCTCAAATGACAGAGAAGTGTTGAGCGAGCTGAAACCACATGATGCGAAGGCTACATTAATACGCCCATTACAACCCCACTAAAGATAAGATAAATGTGACATTTTTATCACAATATTAATGTTAACTGTCTGAAAGGAGAAAACTATCCTAGACCAGAAAAAAAAAACATAAAACCTGTTGTGACTGAATGAGAATAGTAATGAGCAACAGCCGTGTTTATTGTCAGAGAATGCTCCATTTCTCCTGGTCTTTCGGGAAGGACCTCAGGAGAGATTCATTAAAGGTTGGTTGGGTAGGAGAACTGTTCTAATGGTATTTACATGACAGTGATCAATGTGGAGGACATTCCTCAACAGATTCACAAAGTGTCATGTTGTTGTGGTTTAAAAAAAAAAAGAAAAGCCTAGAAAACAGCGTTTGAAGTGTGTCCCTTTCCCCAGCCACAGAAAATGTGAAATAAAGAGAAAGACAGGAGCAGGCAATTACTATTCACCTACTATACTGTGATAAGCTCGAAAGAGTCCAAGGCCATAGCCAACGATGCATAATGAAGAGAACACACTGGCTGAGGAGTGAGATGCAGTGTGGTGAATAAAAGATGAAAAGATGATCTAGATTCTCCAACATGTTACTACTGTTTCTTTAAAGCCATGATAGGGACAGGTTCATAAACAGCTCTCCAGCATCACCGGCCACAGATGGCTACTACTGCATATCACATTCTGTAGCCACGGCAAGTTGCTTATTTCAGGTCTGGCTTCAAATATCACTAATTGTGGAGCCCTGCATAAAATGGGCCTGGGGCTAACTTATATAACCAAAAATAGTCCTGAATAGAAGGAAGTTGAAAGTGAGTGGTGTCTGGCATTTTGTAAGCAGCACTGTCATCAAGGGATATAGAGCTGGGATTAGAAAACTCCACAAGGGATCCCACACGTCAGTCCTCACCATATTTAGGACAGTTTATCTTGTTGAAAAACTTGTTTAGCCATTTTCTACTCTGTTTTACACAGGGGAGCGATGACTAGCCTTCAAAACTATATGCTGGAAGGATTTGCAGGCATTTCAACTCTGATGAAAAACTGAAAAACTAATGGTTTTGAAGGAGAAGGACAGAGTAAAAAACAAAAGGTTTGCATCCATGTCCTCATGCATTTAGGTCCCAAAACACCTCATATATGTAGTGAAAATAATGACTGTGGTGAATGTGTTGTGGTCATTCTCCCAATAATTTTGCAGTGTGATCAACTGTTTAACCAGCTTTTCCCATGACATCAAGGAACATTTGGCATAGTTCATGAAAAGGACAATATCAGCCATTAATGAAGAAAGCAAGACAACGTATCTATCATCTTATATGTATATAAACCTACATAAAACCCATGTATAATATACAGGACTACTATGGGGACACCACACACATACATACAATGGGCCTATATGGAGGTCCATTAGGAAAGGTCTGCATGTGTAAACACTATATTACTTTATTTCTGAGGCATGTTCAGTAAAAATGTCACCCACAAGTAATTAAAGTCAATCTCAATGCAATTATGCTATAAGATGAATGCTCGAAAGCAGCATTCTCGACACCAAATTTATTTCAACCCCGTGGCCACTTGTTATTCTTACAAACAACATAAAGCATGCCTTGATTGAGTTAACAATCATCCCACGCAACACCACCCACGTGGGACCCATTTGTGGGTGGTTGGCCTCTCCACCTCCCTACTTGTATTTTCTGTGCAGACTTGCCCTACACCTAGATCATCCTTTCTGAAGCAACACAATAGCCTACAAACACAGCGGGACTTGTTCATGTGCTTATTGCATAGTAAATGTAAGTCCGTAAAGAGGCTGTAGGTCATTGGGTTGAATATTATATTTGGTGCAAATGATGTTGGTGTACACTGCTGATTGGAGGAGAGAGTTTTTCTCAACATGTAAAGCAGTGGATGTTGGCCAATCTGCAAAGTGGCCTTGATGGAAGTTACATTGATTATAAGAGCTTTAGGTGATCAATCGTGAGGTATTAACATCTTAAATAGGCTGTCAATCGAAAAGGATAAACACATGTAGTCAAAGCAATCCAGTCGATTTATGTCTGTCAGCAATCATTATGCAACCAAAAAGCAATGTCAGCCATTCACCTATTCGTTTCCGCCCAGCAAATGACAAAAGAAAATAACAATCTGCTCTGTCAGTGAAAAATCTTGGACATACAGGCAGACACTTTGTTTGCCCGTTAGCCAATAAGATCAAACTTCAGAGAGAATTTTCAACATACAAAATTGAAATACATATAGAACACACTATGAGGGTTTTTATGTTTTTGAAATAGAAATAAAATAGGGTTTTTTTCCCAGTGTCAAGCAGAATCAATAACCACTGGGTATACCAGATATGCCCACATGCATATCACTGAATGACAAACTACCTTGTCACACATATCTTCCATTTAAAAAAGTGTAGCCTTACAGTTAAGTGATGGCAGAGCGGCTCCCAGTGACAGAACGCATGACAGATATTCCGTGTGGGCAGTTGATACAAATTGCTTAATTAAAGACAAGCTATGAGTATACTGTAACACTAGAGGCTTGATAGAGATTTCTAACATCACTCTCTGTATCACAAGGATTTTTTGCATGGGAATTGATGCACAGGGATAGCCAATAACTGACGTATTCTGTTGTTGTTGCTATTACAATAGTTTAAAGACACGGAACAAAAACCAACCCATAGGGGGCAGAAGTGGGATAGCAATCCTATTCAAAGATCTGCGTTAACTAGCCAATCTAAATGTGGAAAATCATAACTATGGGATGTTTTGCAAGGTATCTACATATGTCCCATGACAGTGTATTTCACAATGATATATCAACTAATATAACAATGATAACTACGGCCTACTATATTTGTCTACGCAGTTAACATTTAGATTTACAATGTATCAGTTTTGCACCAGACATTTGGGTAACGTCATTCAACTTACTCACACCAACTAATAAGAAAAGGCCATACATGCTTGTGGTTAGACTTAGACAAGTAATTGCAGTATGTATGCAGCTGAGTGGAGCAGGACCTAGATAACTAAACATAATACATTTATATCAACATTGAAACCACACTAGTAATATCATTGCTTGGATATGAGCTTCACCGTTCCTTTCATTTACACATAGAACCTTCTGATAGTTTAGTTTTCAGATTAATTGTTTTATACATGGTCTTTACTTTGAGTATGAAGTATTGAATTTTCAAATCAAGCAACTGACCTGTTACTCAACCTGTTACCTTGGGAAAAGTGTTTTGCAAAAAGACACAAATATGACACAATCCTTCCATTACTTCTATTACAAATGACAGTGTCCCATAAACATATTTTACTCTTTTTTGTGAGTCAAACTCAATTTAGTTCATTTTATCACCTAAGAGCAGGACAGTTTAAAAACTCCTTCATGCATTGGTTTTAACATGTCTCATCTGGGTGATTTCTGTTTATGGTTAAAATCCCTTAATTGATATGAGCAAAGAGAAATAATTCAACAATTATGTGCAAGTGATATGATTCTTACCATGACAAGAAATGTGTTCCATACACCGACATGTACCAATCATCCTTGGTGTTACCATTGTTAAAATATAAATTGACATCTCATTGTACTACTGACCAAACTTTGCATTATTTCCTAATTCAAGAATGGTGTATTTAGCATGGTCAACTGAATCCGTCTATTAGCCTAATTTATAAAGAACTTATAGAGAGGAGAATTTTAAACACATGCTTGCGCCAAAGGCAGGCATAGCCATGCCAAAGAAGATTTTACTTTTACTTAAAAAGTAAACTTACTTGGGTTGTATGTTCAGAAGGATGACAATCATGATGAGACATTTCAGATTTTTAACTAGTGCCAGTAATAGAGCCCTGGACACGGTTTATATTTCCAGAGTATGTTGTGTCTGACAGCAAGGAGTAGTAAGTAGCCTTTGAGTTCTTACTTAGTTGCTTGAGATGATAAGCGACATTTCAGAAGACCGCTTTGAAAATAGTACCAGCGAGCTGCATGAATGCGGCATCACGGCCACGGTGGACACTAGCCGTGCCGTATAACCGACTCCCTTTCTGTCCGGTACCCTATACGTGAAGCTGACTTGCTAGCACTATGCACTTTGTTCGCTGTATAATTTAGAAATTCCAGGACATAAATATTATTCAGATAGGTATTATCAAACATGTAGGCTAAATGCCATTAAAGTCACAAACTAATCACTAACCAGACTATAGACTTCTGTTGGACCATATGGTGAGCTCAATTGAGCCCTAAACGTGGTTGTAGTAAGATAGCCCGTATAAAAGGCTATAAATAATACATCTGATATCCTTTTTGGAGTCGCATTGAAGTCCACCGACGCACGGGCACTGTGACCAGCGCAGTCGGAAATTCACGTGCATTGAGAATGCCATGGATCATATGAAAGACACGAAACGTCTATTCAACTAAGAATAGATTATTTGAAGCAACCTAAAATACTGCAAACACATGCGATTATTGTTCAAAAGGACTGAGGGGAAATGTCGATTTAAGTATAGCCTACTGTAACGTTTCAACCAGTTTATTTTATGGACGTCTAGAATGAATTGGAGCAAACAGTTGGGTCTTTATCCTGATATGGCATTTTTGTCATGTGCGCAAAACATTCAAATTCTCAACAACCTGACCCAATTACAAAAACGTAGGCAACTCGTTTTACTTTAGCAACGATGTTTGGTGATTGCGGTGGCATAAGTATCATTGACCAAATACATGAGCCGGCGACACTTATCTAACTTTCCCGTTATGTTAGGGCACTTTATTCTCTGTTTTCATTTTAGTTAGTATTGCTTAGCAGCCTACAGGCAAAAACACTCTCCACTGAACGCATATAGCCCATTCGACCAACATGTCACTCAAGTCGTTCACAAAACCAGTGAAGTTGACTAGATGCATGTTGCATGTGATGAGCTACAGCATTCTATTAGAAAAGAGTAATTTAATCTGCTCTTACCTTGAATTTCTCGATAAAAATCACTCGAAATTCCTGTCACGTAGACACATCAGTGCTTTAAAAGATGAGGTGCCATGAATTAGACTGAAGTGGAGCGGAGAAGAAAATCCTCTTCGGAAAAAGAAATTCAAGTAATTAACGACTCAAATGGTATCCACGCGTAGAAAAGTATCCATGTCCTAAAATGTCTGTGGTCCAAACGCAGAAGACAAAAATTACGAACGGTGATTTACTTTTGAAGATACGATGTAAATCCTCTTCAGACAGTGGGTTCACTCTGGTTCAATTCCATAAGCAGCAAACACCGGTGGTCCAAGTCGATTGATCAAGATGAGCCTCTTGATTTCAAGTAATAAATCAACTCATCTTAGAAAAAAGTGGATAGGGAACCACATCACACCGAACTTGAGCTTTTAAAAAAAAAAAAAAAAAAATGTTCATAAGCACTAGATTTCAACTGTTTTCAGAAAGGCTTTTCAAATGTGTTATATAGTTTGTCATCAGTATGTAAGTGTGTGTGCAACCAAAATCGTTGTTTGCAAAAAAATTTAAAAAATAATAAATATTATTAACACACAGATATGAACATGAACTATAGTAAGTGCTTGCGTTCCCCAACGGAGTAGGATGCGGGTGAGCCTTGGCGCAGCATCACTTACACAGGCTGAATTGGACGTAATGCTGTTGGTGCACGCAAAGCTCTAGCAGTCTCAGTTGTATAGTATGAACTCAGTCCCTTAGTACTGCCTACCTCTCCACCTCCGATTGACATCATCGTCGGGGGAGGAGCCAACAGAACATTTCCCAGCCCACCCATCCCCTTAAAGCTGCACTGCTGCTAGGAAGATAGCCTCGGCATTAGCTAAGCTGGGAAGAGGATACATCCTCAGCAGCAGCCTGCCTGCAAGGAAGGGGGGGCAGTGTTCGCCTGGCTAATAAATGTTAGTTTCTCGCTTTCACTCTGTTCAGTCCATGATTGTCCTGATATGTGATAGATATACAAAATTGCTGGCAATTTAGGCCCTCTGTGTCCTTTGACACCTTAAAATATTGAAGTTTTCAGTCTGATGCTCAAGTCTAATTTAAAAACAGTTGCAGTGGTCCATCTTCACTTTCAGTGGGGAAGTGGCCCAACAGTCAACACCTTGTTAGTTCATGTTCACAATGTAAATCAAACCACAAATGTAAATCGCAGAGGACTGCACTAGTGACGAAAAGCACTTAAATGTGCATTAAAATCCATTACATGAGAGTTCAATGACAGAACTCCAGTGGTTTGCAATAGTTTTGAGAGGGGTGCACTGATTGGCCCAACTGCTTCCATGGCATTCCATGGGCCATGATTATGTATGATAACCAATGCCTTCAATTTGCAAATGAAAGGGGAGAATCAGTGGCAGTGCTGTCTATCACTGGAATCATATACAACTTCAAATGCATTATACAATGTCTTTGTATTGGCACAACTGGTTCAATATTAAAGGGACACCAGGCAAGCGTGATGCTTTTTCTCTACAAAACTCCCCCTAGCGCCTGTACGTGTCGATACATGTGCGAGCCCTCGCTCGGTCTGATGCTCTATTTCTTTTCTTTGCATCTTCCGTCAAGGGTTTTTCGCTGCTTCTTCGCCAACTCTGCCATCATACACACGTTTGCAACAATCACTAGCGTTACATTCAGTGACGTAACAATCCAATGGTGGGCCCAGGTGCGAGAGCGCTACGCGGGCCGCAAAATTTTTTTTTGTAGGGTGGTAGGGGAAGAGTCCCGCCCTACTCGCCCTGTGATTGGCCAGCTGAGGCTAGAAGGCTAGTACCTCGTCCGTTTCTATGGAGATGGGTAGTAATCAAATCATCATTCTGGTCGTGGACGTTGAACAATTTTAACGATAGTTGAAGTTGTCAACCTAAGACTGTAAAATAGGTTGTTTGTATTAGGGGGGTTTGGGGGGTTTCCCCCCAACTAATTTTATTTATATCTTATTTTTTTAAATTCCCTACTGATAGGTGTTCTATATATGGGTAGTATTTAAACTTCGTGAGCCAGAATCCAACTGACAACTAGCATAGCAACCTGCTAACAAGGATTGCATTGATTAAGATTAGGGTTGAAGTTGTCAACCAAATACTGTAAAATAGCTTGTTTACAGTCTATGTTGTCAACATGATAAATAAGTGTTACGGTATTTAAGGGGGTTTGGGGGGTTTCCCCCCAACTTATTTTTATAAATTCCCTACTGTTAGGTAGCGCTAGCTACTAGCTAGTGGATCCTTTGTGAGCCACAACCAAACTGACAACTAGCATAGCAACCTGTAGTGCTAGCTAGATAACAGGGATAGCATTAAGGTAACTAGGTTATCAGTGTAATTGAACTGCCATAATTTATTAACAGGAGTTTAGGACTGTATATTTGCTGCAGGCGTAAAACATGTCATAGTCAGACATTTAGGTGGGATATTTAACATTTCTGGCTGATTCTAGTGATAGAAGCCCATAATTTTTGTCTTTATATTTTTTAACATTCTCCTCCGATTTAGCAAGAGGGGCTGCAACTGTCAATCAGGCATAACCTCAACCAGTCACAGACAGAGTAGGGCATATTCTCATGCATATCCCAGCCATTCACAGGCAAAGTAGGGCGGTATTGGCCAATCACAGACAGTCTTCCACTACCACCCTACAAAAATAACATTCGCACGCGGGCCCCATTTTAATGACTTAAGGCCCAGGATGAATTAGCTCTGATACATGCAATACACATTGAGGGTGACTTCAATTGTTTATGCAAAGGGCCTGAGGCACCGAAGTAGTTTAGTAGTTACAGATTACAATTTCAAATAAAAAACACACGACTACATATCTATTACATGTGAAAACTATTGTAAAAAAAATTATCGTATTAACAGCCTGCAGGTCAGGGTAATCTAATATTACTGCATTAACATCAACTCGCATGGAATTATGGGAACACTCAATGCGCCTTCAACCCTCTGCTGAAACTGCAAGCGTAGATTGCTTGCTTATAAACTCGCACTGCGCAGAAACAAAACTTAATGTAGCCTAACTTATTTAACCGTCCAGAAACCAAATAAAATCATTCATATGCATACAATCCCCAATATGCGTGAATTAGGCCATTAGAAGAAGGCCATCTTACGAGCCTTTTGTTGTGCAAAATCGTCAACGATGTTCCCAATATTTAATGCTCTGGCTCTCGTATTTTCAATGGACAGGATAGCTAACCCACAGAGCCTCTCCTGCCCATGCTGCTCCTTAGGTATAGGTCTTAATAAGTTTGAGTTTGGAAAAAGATCGCTGAGCTGTTGCCACAGTCAGGCAATGTCAGAAACAACATGAGTAGGCTACACACTTCCCAGAATGTGGATGTTACACTGTCATAATCTTCCACCAACATTTTGACAAGTTGAAAAATAGATGACTTCTGTGAAATCTCTGCTTTAAAGCAAGACCTGAATGAGAGGAGTTGTGTTGGGAATGTCGGTGCAATGTCCTTGCTATAATGCTCTGACAACGTCTTGCCTTTTCAAGCAGTTCATCATTACCTGCGAGTTGAAGGGTCATAGGACGTAAAGACTCAAACACATGACAAGTTTCCCGCATACTTGCAAATCTTTGGGAGAGCTGACTGATTATGATGTCCAGAGTTGCATTAAATACCTGCACTTTGAAGTATCTCTCTGCATCGGTTAAGCGCTCATCTTCCGATAGATCGTCAAAGTGACGCTTCACTCTCCGTGCTCTAACATTCTAAAGTTATAAAAAAAAAAAGGAGGCAGGGCGGGGGTAGCGACGGGCCCCGGGAGGTCACTGGCCCTGGTGCAACTGCACTTGGTTACACTAGCCTGCCTCTGTGCTAGATGCAGATGTAAACTGATCCTGCTTCTCGCGATGTCTGAGACTTTGTGAGACTGAAGGTCGGCGGGTACGATACACTGAACTTGCAAGCGGAATATTCTTCCTACAGGCAGTAGGGGCGGGCGAGAGAGTCTTCATTCGCCCTGTAATGAGTCATTTAACCATATACCGAGATGATTAATTAACACGAAAACGTTGCCTGGTGTCCCTTTAATGCTCGCATACATTGTACACTTTCACAAAAACATCATTCACCATAAACTGATCAGGGGCAGAAAGTTCACTTGTTTACTTAAATAAAGTGGTATGTGTATATTTAAGTTATTAGGTCCATTACAAGTTTTTTTTCATGGTAGCTCCCATTCTGAAAGTAGAGAGGATGATGCATGCCAACAAGCTTTATGATATTTCCATTTTTAAATCATTATTAGTTCTGAAAGCTTGTCTATTGGTTTATTAGGTGGGTTCTGTTCCTGAGGACCTCTATCTGTTTTGTTTCTGAGTAACTCTATGTCACTATATTTGCACTAAATGCCACTTCCACAAGTTCCTAGCTACCATTCCTACCATTTGAGTCTTTTGAAAATAACCGAAAAAAACAACATTCCCTTGTTTTATCCTGACGATCTTCATGACATGTGGAGAACTGAAATACTCTCACAACATTAATAAAATATTGTATTCAAAGATAGGATAGGAAATGAGCACATAAAATAAGTTGAGGATATACCCTTACTATCACTCTTTTTGCACTTATGTCCAAATCAAGGGCCTTGTTGACAACCAGTGAGCATGACAAACTTTCAATGGTTTACTCATACTGAATCGGTTCAAGGTTTCAAACTGAGAGCACTGAAGATGGGCTAAGCCCAAAACTTTTGTATCCCAGTCTGTGTCCTTCGAAGGTCTTGTACACTGTTTCAACTTATTTCTAATACAACACTATTGAAGCATTAGCCTCTGAGTATGGTTTCCTTCTTTCTACTTACCTAGACAGTAGTCAGTCATACTGAGGACATGTTTGTCTTCCATCCTACAAAGCTGGGCTGTCTAATAATACTTAATAATGTTAATGGACAAACATTGCTTCCCAGATCATGTGTTTTTTCAGGGGCTGAAAAATGAAGACAAAGGACCCAAATAAAAAAAAATTATGTTATCGTGATTAATCTTACATATAGACCTATATAACATAAGCAAAATGTAACACAAACAACTTAAGTAAAACAAAAGGCCAACAATTTACACTTTTGATAATTGGTGCATTGTCACTTTAAAGGAGCGGACACACAAACAGGATTATTGGCCATTAGACGTCGTCGGACAGTCTGGCGAGGTCCGTGACACGAGATGAATCATAAAAGGATTCGCCAATGGAACGGAATGGCACTAGTTTCTGATTAAGCAATAAGAAAATACAAATATAAATATGGCCGCAAGCGGCAATGGCGGGCCCGAGCACCTGCGGGCCACAACCCGTGACATGTCGGAATCCAACAAAGCACCGACGTGGTGCGTTTGTGAAATGTACATATTTGATGCGTGTGCTATTTGTTTTTGTATTTTATTTTCTGCCACATGTACTTGCTTGGCCAGGTAAGCAATGCAAGGCAGGCCCATTGGGTGTCATCGTAATCATAATATATATTAACCTGAGAAATTTCAGACCATTAATTTTAAGCAAAGAACATTTCTGATACACTTTTTGGTTGGCCAGATGGTGGCGCTATGTTAGACATGGAAATTAGACATGTGAATATCATCACAATAATGATATCCAAATTTTGTGTAAACTTTCAGAGCAATCACATTGTCCATTTCTGGCACATTTCCTGCTTGACCAGGTGGTGGCACTATGCCAGGCAGGCCCATTGGGTGTCTGGATATCATCATAATCATAATATCTATTAACCTGAGAAGTTTCAGACCATTTATTCAAAGCATAGACCATTTCTGGCACATTTCCGGCTTGGCCAGATGGTGGCGCTATGCTAGGCCTGTGAAATATGCATGTGAATATCATCACAATAATGATATCCAATATTTTATAAAGTTTCAGAGCAATCACTTAAGGCATTGTCCATATCTGGCACATTTCCTGCTTGGCCAGGTGGTGGCGCTATGTCAGGTTGGCCCATTTGGGTGTCTGGATATCATCATAAGCATGATATCAATTAACCTGAAAAGTTTCAGAACATTTATTCAAAGCATAGAGCATTTCTGGCACATTTCCTGCTTGGCCAGATGGTGGCGCTATGCTAGGCCTGTGAATTATGCATGTGAATATCATCACAATAATGATATCCAATATTTTATAAAGTTTCAGATCAATCACTTAAGGCATTTTCCATTTCTGGCACATTTCCTGCTTGGCCAGGTGGTGGCGTTATGCCAGGCAGGCCCATTGGGTGTCTGGATATCATCATAATCATGATATCTATTAACCTGAGAAGTTTCAGACCATTCATTCAATGCACTGTGATTTATGACACATTTTCTGTTCATGTGGTGAGATATTAAAATCATATCAAATATATTACAACATTCCAAAATCCATTCACAATTTAACATCAGCGACATCTTGGCATAATGTTTGCCAAATTTCAAATGAATCTGACAAACCGTCTAGGAGGAGTATGTTCAAATTGATCATGTGACATCAGGATAATTGTCATTCTTTCTGTTGCCAGTTGGTGGCGCTATGCCAAACATGCATTATGGGCATGTGAATATTATCATTAACATGGTCTTTAATGACCTGTGAAATTTAAAACATTTCAAGCCATGCACGGTGAATTATGACACATTTATTGTTTGTGTGGAACGGTATTAAAATTAACAATTTCGCCATTTTGTCAAAATACAACATACAAAAAAAGGCTTCACAATTTAGAATCAGGAACATCTCGGCGTCATGTATACCAACTTTGACATGAATCGGATCAACCGTCTAGGAGGAGTATGTTAAAATTGATCATGTCCACAACGCACAAATTCTCAATTACCTCACTTCCTGTGGGCGTGGCTAATGGCATTGTAATACAAAAGTTGTTTGTTTTTGGGAGTTACATACACCCCCCAAATTTGGTGTGTGTATCTAAAACTATATGCCAACCACAAGTCACAGTGACATAAGGGGGCGCTAGCGAGTCTCTGGGCCATACCCGGGGCCAAGCTTTTTTACCTAGCTGCTTTGTGTGACACCTGATGTGTGTGCCAAATTTCAAGACTTTTCGATTATGCTAACCACCTCAAAATATTTGCCAACCACGGGATCAGTCACCTAAGGGGGCGCTAGCGAGTCCCTGGGCCACGCCCAGGGTCAAGCTCTTGTACCTAACTGCGATGCGTGACACCTGACGTGTGTGCCAAATTTCAAGAGTTTTCGACCATGTTAACCACCTCAAAAACAGGAAAGCAAAAAAGTGGAATAACAATAATAATAATAATAATAATAGTGAAAAATAATAATCCATACAAAAACAATAGGGCCTTGCGACCTTCGGTGCTCAGGCCCTAAATATATATTGTCTACTACCGGTATTTTATTGTCATGTGTGATGCCAATAATGAAACACTCTTTCGGACACCAAATTAATAATATATTTTTGCCCGTTAACCGAGCTAGCTAGCTAGCTAGCTAATGTTAGCACAGTAAACGGAAAGTGAATGGGAACATAAGTTAACAGTGGTTTGTAGCTAGTAGTTAAGCACTACTCTAGTTCAACTTAAAAAGAGCATGCTACAGGAGAGGAAGGGCAGAGAGAAGGCAGTGTGTAATATCTCAATCTTTACATTCGCTTTTAGAATTCCATGGTATTCTGCAACTTTCACATCCTGTGAGTGATGTATTGTGCTGGGGGTCGTTTCTAGAAAAGTTAGCAACGACGTTGCTCAACCAATTGTTACACCTGTTTCCAGAAAGCATCGGACCTGTGTCGCAATTCGCTACCTCCGACTTTCGAACACTGTAGTTCCAACAACGTTGTTGACGATGCAGCGATACATATCATTGGTGGAAACAGTGGCAACGTGTAATACCCCACCCCCTAGAAATTCTCTGCCACGGCCTATGTTGACATCTAATTTAAGTGATAAATGCTGGCATTGTCATCGTCATCTGCAAAAACCTAAACCTATTGCAAGTATATAAAACATTTTACTGAAGCCGACCAATTTGTGTCATTATTTGTGTTAAATATCTATGTTGGAAAAAATATATAGCCTGGACAAATGTCTGGGTATCGCATATGTTTATAATTGTCTCGTGGTTTAACGGCAGCGCGTCAGTGCACTACGAGTTCGCATCCTATCTCTTCTTTTCACCTCTGAGTAAGAGTAGGCCTACAAGACAAAACAATAGGTTTTGACCATACATACCATACATATTAATGTATATAGTTACTCTACATCGAGAGACCATAGGTACAAGACATTAGTCAAAAACAATTAAATCTATACGTGTCACACTAGTTCACCTGCAGGTAGCGAGAAGCAAATCTCACATCATAAGAAAATCGAACCTACAACGCTGGGATAACAAGTCACCTGTTTTAGCCACTACACCATTTATCACTGTGCTGATTTTAAGAGTCTGTGAAGATTATAATACTAGCTTATCAAAAAGCAAGGCAATACTCGAATTAACATAAATAGCAAGAATGAGCCAAGTAGGGGAGTCAGTCTCTTAATCAAAATAAAGCTACAGGATAGATCAATCATTGAGTAACGAGATAAACATCCACTTCGTAATTTTTGGTTAGGCGGTTGTGATTTTTGGTTAGGCGCTCCGGACACCAACAAGAACTACCAAGGAACGAAACAAGTGCGACTGCCTAGGGGCAGTAGTTCAAATGAACAAACTTTGCGTCCTTGTTTGTGATTGAGAGTTCGAACTACTCTTTCTAGAAACACCAAATCCAAGAATGATGGAGCGAACTACCAAGGTTGCGACGCAAGTTAGCAAACGACGCTTTCTAGAAACGACCCTCTGGTCAAGTCAGTGCTTTGTAATCAGGTTTTACTTCAATTAACTGAAATCATCTCATCTTTGCACTCCCTTTCTCTGTTAGATATGTAACCATTTAGCATACCGTTTTCCAGTTTGTAACAAGTAGGGATGTGACGATGCACCATGCATGGTATAAAAATCGGTACACACAATTGAAAGTTACAACCAGTTGATAAAAAAAACTGGCGGCAACAGGGTTTTTTCATTGTTGTACCTAAGCTGTTGCTGTATTGCAGTCAGATGTAGCTGGTCATTCCCAAATAAATCATGCTTCAGGTGACAGGTTGCTAGGTTACGGGGACGCTGGCGAGACACGCCGCTCCGTCTGGCATCATGTTTTTGTTTGTTTTTATGTTATTTTTTTATTGATTTGTTTAGTTAAATGTTTTTTTCTCTTTATTTACGTTATTTTCAAAAGTTTTTGTGTTATTCTTAGCCCTTTTATTGCTTCCAAGTCGGCTGATGTCATTAATGATGTGGGAGCTTGCTATGGCTAGCTGGGCCTCTATCCTTCCATCCATCAGTGAGTGGTGCTGCACTTTGTCGAGGGGATTTCTTGGGACAGCTGGAAGGCTCCTCTGCGAAAGATCTGCCGCAGCCGCCGAGCTGTTGCTGACCTGCGAGCTGCTGTGCCAACTGCCTGGAGTCTGGATTGAGAAGCCTAACGTTAGCTGCTAATGTTACCATAACGTTGAAGAACTCTGCATTCTCATGGAGCAACAAACTGTCGCTGTCAACAGTCCACTGAGTTGCTGATCTGCAAGATCGCCAATGATTTTAGTGATCCAGTGATCTCCAGACTGCAGCCTAGAAGGCCTAACATAAAATGTTGAATCCTCCGGGTTGGCCTGAATACACAGCTATGCACTATCATTGCCCTTGGACTGAGTTGGACTAAGTTAACACAGACTTTTTCTTTCTTTCTTTCTTTTTTCTTATTAAGTGTGCTTGCAAAGCAGCACACTTATTGTTCTTTTTAAGTTTTATTAAGTGTGCTTGCAAAGCAGCACACTTATTGTTCTTCTTAAGTTTTATTATTATTATTTTTCCCGTCTCCCTAATTTTTTGTCAGCCCTAGCGCCTAGGCCCTTTGAGACAGAGACACCGTTCCAACTTTAAAACGTCCGGTCAGTACCGGTGTAAGTTGGTCGCGAAGATGACGTCAGGTGGGCGTGCCGTTCGTCCGCCATATTGGATTGAACAGAAAGCGAAACTAAATTTTCACAGGTCACAAATTTGGTCTGAACGCCACGAAACTTGACGTACATTATCCTTGGACCAAGCCTCACAAAAGTTAGCGGAAGGATTTTTGATTTTTCAAAGCGTTTGCCCGTCACAGCCAAACGAAATCGGGCGAAGCTTCAAACAGGAAGTCGTCCATATCTCAGGAACACTGTCACATATCGATACCAAATTTTGTATATGAACTGGGGACTCCAGTGTGAGGGTGCATAGGCAAAAAAAAAAAAAAGAAATATTCCAAAAGTTTCCATCATTTGGCAAACCACTTACGGGTTTTTGGTAATTCACACCGTTCACCTTATCACCATTCACCTTCTATCACAATGCCTTCCATGTATGCACAATGTCTTAGAGCAGACACAATGTTTCCAGGCAACCTTGCCCAATCATGAAGTCCTTGCTCTGCCATGGGATAGTATGGACTTATGAACTAAAATGGTAAGGAGAACAGTAGCTATATATAGCTTACATAATAGAGTTGTTTTCACATTGACGGTATTCAAATTAAATTTTTCATTATTGTTACATATCATTGTGGGAGAGTATTATTAAAAATGTTACAAGTATGCAAATGCATATGTTTACGGGCATTTAGGTTTTACTGTGTTGTTTTGTTGTGAAGACATGCAAGGCATTCTGGGCCGTAATGAACAGTGGTTGGCAGCACTCCATAGGCTACGTAGTAATATGAATAGGTGTTTCTGTAAACCTAGGGATAATAAACAGCTATCTCTGTTACAAAAACGAGCTGGTAATCGCTCACTGAAGAGGGTACTATGATAAAAAGATTGTTTTCCTAAAAGCATGGAGTTGACGAAAGAATAAACAATCAATGTCACGTTAATGTTAAATAGCCTAGAACTATCTGAACGCTAGGTGGCAACGTTGTATTACATTTCACTAGTGTAGCCTACTTGAAATACGGTGTGAGATTCCCAAGTAAGGAAGGTGCAAATATTATGTAATTTATCATGGGAAATTATTGGAAATGTTATTTCTTGTTTATTCTAATTGCAAACCACACACATCCATTCGAATCACACATTACACATTTAATACTGAAAGACTATCATTTCGTTTATTTGATGTTGCAACACAGCCTTCAGAGCAAAGATTCTAGAACAGGGGCCAGAGAGACACGTTTTGAGTTTGTGGCCAAGAACCTAAAATATCGGTTTCCATGTGCTGGATGGTGTGCGCCCTTTATGAAAGTAAGTGTTTTATACAGTTAACGTTACAGACATAATGAGTCATGTTGTAGTGGTCAACATAAATGTGCCCCTTCTGTTATTAGAATGCTAAAGCGGAGAAGCATGCTAAGCAGAGATTTAGTATCATTAATTTCTTGTGTGGCTAGCTATAGGGAGGAGGAGATGTAGTGCTCTATGTTGCTAATTGGGATTTATGTTGTTTAGCCGTAATGCCATGGTCATTTGATATGAGATGCTTGCACTGTGAACTTCCGTCCGCGATGTAACTTTAGGACTGCTATTTTTTTTTTTACTAACAGTAATTCACGAAGCACTTTAGCCCTAAAAGTAGCACCCACGCCTGTGACGGCTTAAAAGAAGTGGCAAGGACTCCTAACGCGATGTTTTTGAAATCGTCTACTATTGTCTACAGGAGCTTCCAATCGCGAGGGAACTTGCATTGTAGGCATAACTAAGGGATGCAATAACACCACCAACAACCAAAACTAGCCTACTCATTGTCAACATGTACATGAAATGTAACGTTTCATGTGGATCAAATTAAAATGTTTTCTTTGCAAACGTAAGCATAGGCATATGGTGACAGATTAATTTATTAATGCTGCTGTGTGAATCACGGTAAGCGCGAATGAAGTGGCCACTTCTTAATGGGACCCACTGTATGGAAGTGGGATAAGTAAAATAGAGATGTTTTAAATAAGATAAGGTTAATCAGAATTCTACGATATGCCCGCTTGACAACGGCAGAGATAGAACTGGCCTTTGGCCATAGCAACCATCCATTTAGAACGACTGGCCTTCATAGCAACCAAAGATCTGAGCTGTGTTGCAATGTGAGGCAAAGTATAGAAAGGTGATGAAACATACAGAGACAGGTCAAGAAATATAGTGCAATGTAGACAGTAGTATACAGTTGATTTACAGACGGTGGTTTAGAGTAATATGAAGTATTCCTTTATTCTGAGAGAGGCTACATCAATAGGCTCTCAAAACAACCCCAGGCTCACAAAACAATCCCAAACAGACATACGGTCTTTATAGAGCAAATCCATATAGATTATTTGTCAAATAAACCAGTAAAACATAATTTGTGGGATGGAATATATAACATTCACACTCATAGCTCATATTTTTTTTAAATAAATCAGTGAAAAAGTATCCTGACAAACAAGTAGCTTTTTAATGCCTTGGTCATATTTCATAATTTCAATTCCTCTGTAGGTTACCTGGTAGCCCAGTTTGAGAGGCGCAAGACACGTGACATTATTTATTTTTGCAGCCAATCACTGCTGTCATTTTATTTTATTGATTTGATCTCAGTCATAGAAGCTAAATTCGAAGGCAGGCCAAAGGTAAAATCCAACGAATCACATTCAACCCGCAAGCCAATAGTTGAATAGCCCTCTCCTAGAGCTTTTGGGATATTGCCACTGCTCCAACACTGAAAGGCACCGTTACAATGCCTGGATCAAGCCAGGTTCAGCATAGCGTATGCCACTGTCTGCTCACGTTGCTGACCGGACCAGGGCAAGCACACTTTCGCAGTTCCCGCCGGAAATGCAGTCTAGTTTATTTTATTATTTGTTAATTGTTTGTTTGTTGTCTGTCTTGTATGTCTACCGTTGTGTCTCGGGTACGCTGGTGATTACGCCGTTCCGTCCGGCATCTTTTATCTTGTGTGTCATTTGTTATTTTGTAAATTTGTTTGTTTATGTCTTGGTGTCGCTGGTACACTGGCGACTACGCCACTCCGTCCAGCATCTCTTGTCTTTTGTGTCAATGTCACTTGTGGGGAGCTTTGGGTTGCACTCTGTGCATGTGAAATGCGCTATACAAAAAAAACTGACTTGACTTGACTTGACATGAATGCAACAATCATGAGACACAAAGTATTTTTCTTTGACTTAAAGGCTGACATAAGATGCAAGTATGATCACATCATACTTTCCCAGATATGGGTAGCCTATACTGTCTTGAAAACGATATAGTCTAGCATAATAGATGGCCCTTACAATAGCTTAATAGTAAAATTACACTGAAAATAGCCTAGGCCTCAAAAGACTAATATATGTGATATTTTACACAGTGGCAAGATAGGCCTACAATATCAGTCTCCGCAGACTATAATTTGCAATATAATCAGCAATATTGCAAGAGTGAAAACTAATGGCATGGTGTCCCTGTTAATACCAATTCATTGAAGCCCTTTTAAGGTGTGATGATTTTTATTCAGCGCGCTCTATGCACGCACATTACCTACAACCCTGGGGACTAAGCCCCCCCTGTCTTTCAATCCTAGTGATGTCCCTGACTTAAACGTTAGTTGCCTTACTGTTTCTGTGTCAAGTGCCCTAGCTGCGCTTTTGATGCAGCGTTCACAGCGCCTGCCTGACGGTCAACTCACAGGGTGCCCGTTATCAGAGGGCGCCTAGCTATAATGTTGGCCTTAACCAGTGTTGTGTGTAATGCGTTACAAAGTAAAGAGTTACAGTAACGTAACTACTTTTTCGAGTAAAAAGTAGTGTAATGCGCTACTACTGAAAATTTGGTAACGTAATGTAGTTCCTTTTTCATATCGCCGCAACGTTACTTTTCCCAGGGACAGATTTGACAGTGACGCTGCTTTCTCAGCTGCGCGCTTGCGCAATAGGCACGAGCTCCACACGGCAGCCTACGTGACAGAGGCTGGTAGCATGAAGTGCAATCATAGCTCCACACGGTAAGTGACAGAGGCTGGTGGCAATCATAGCAAGCGAGACGCAGCCAACGCTAACTTCTGAGGGATGGAGGTGTTCACATTACTTCAAACTCGTTGAAACTAAGGGGAGGAATGTGAGTGTTAGTTGTAGCCTACACTGTGCCCTGATTTAGTCCACTGCCGTTAACTCAACTGCCAGCCTATTGATACGATTTGCACTAGCTTTGCACCAAATTTCGGAGGAGCGCCTGTTTAATGAAAGAACATAAGGCTATAAAATAAGCCCTCAAATATTTTGTGTTCACCTATATGCCCAAGATGTATCGAGGCTATGTTATTTGATATTGTTTCATAGGGCTTTAGTGGTGGTGTTGAAACCTATAAGCCCAATGTTTTTTTGTCAAGTGCTATGTTTGTGGCATTTTTTATAATAAAGAGCACAATAGAAATACCTGTTATGTCCTCCATAGTAGAACTTTATGTAGGCCTACACATTTAGGGACAGATATTGGGTTCTGCCCAAAGTCGAGTAACATAAAAGTAACGTAAAAGTAACGAGTAACGTAAAAAGTTACTTTCCATAGAGGGTAACTAAGTAAAGTAACGGGTCACTTTTTTGAGAAGTAACGAGTAACGAGCAAACACTACTTTTTAAAAGTAACTTCCCCAAAACTGGCCTTACAGTAACAGTAGACTGTCTTGGTGGTCAAAATGTGTAAATTATGTTAACTGAGCAATTAAATAATGTTTTAAACATACAAAAACAGCTGATGACAGCAAATGCACACCTTCATACAGTATCTTATGTGGAATTTCCCAATGACTATGGCGCCCCCCCTGGCGTAGCGCCTCTATGCGCTGCATATGTTGCATTACCCCTTTTTGCAGTAAAACATACTATTCTCAAGGACAAAGCATAACCTTACATTCTGCCAATATTGAACATTATTCAGTCTAATCGCTGTTCTACAGCTTCATCTAGTCCAATGTGATACTGCGCAAATAGAGTGGTATTGTGTCATGAGATTACTTGTGATCTACTGTACACTAGTCTTGGAGACCAATATTTGCGTTCCTCAGTGTGCAAAAGCATTGATTTGTTCTCACGTGGTGGATGGCTGTGTGTGCACCATGAAGAGCTGGGGATGTCCTAATCAATTCAACAAGTCAACTATACAGACACAATATTAGCATCAGACATTATGTGCCTCTATACAGGCTTATTTTAAAAGCCTAACACTGACACGCATATGCAATGCCCCTGCAGGTCTCTGTCCTGTATCCATATGCCACAGCTTCTTAGTTCTCTCAGCGTTGTGCAACAACTTCAAAGAGTTGTCTCAGAATGTACTGCTGAGCAGAGGTGTCACCAGTAACCAGGATCTCCCCAATCCCCATCACCTCGCCCAAGCAAACTGCTAGACTCATATTCATCTCTTTGCAGCTTTGAATACATGTTGCCTTGCCTTGTCCTCTCAGGACAGTTCTAATACCACTGTTGTTAGAAGGCTTTTGTTTGTTCCCTTTATTAATATTTACTTATTAATATTTACTTTATTATTATTATTATTATTATTATTATTATTATTAAATTTATGGAATGTACACATTGGCCTTCAAAATTGGACGTTTTAAGCCAAATATTAATGCAAACTGACTTCATTCTTAATTTGGATTTCTTTTGGTTCCATACCATTTTTGAACTCAATTCCTCACCTTAAGGTCATATGGCTATTCAGTGTAACACTTAAAAGGGTTTGATCACGTCATTTTTTTCATGCTTTATGTCACTGAAGGACTTCTCCCAGGCATCTTAAATAAATGCTAATCCAAAGCCTTAAAGCTGTATAAAAATGCCTAATGAATAATTCACAGGGCTATTTTGCCACCCTTAAAATGAACTTTCAGGGAAACCAGTTATGCATTTCTGATAAGGTGACAGAATTCAGCATAAGGAAAAGAGCAAATGACAGAGGCTGCCTGATTCACATGAAACTGTTTAAATACCCACTAAAAATGTGATATCTCAGTGTTTCGGTGGTGTACATGGGGACCAAACAGAAAACCACCGTTATAAAACATACTCTATGTAATTCACCATAGAGTGGGTAATCCCTCTAGTTTATGAGAGGATACATTGCCCCCATTGCAGTGCTAATGCATCCTCTGTTCAATAGCGTGACTCACTCAGAAGAATCTCAGGTGCCTTTACCCCTCACCTCTATATTCACAACTTCAGCCTTGGATTCACAAACACACCAACATATACTGTATAGAGTTAACACTTTCCACCTTTATTTAAGGAGAACCCATTTGTTGATTTCTCAGCTAGTGTACTTGTAAGATATAACAAAACGTTGACATTAACAGCATGTGTCCACAAGAGTAAGCATAAAACGACACAGACAACATCTGTGGCAACTATAGGTGTACACACTCATTAGTCTTAAAATGTATTAATGTGTGAATTCACAGTGGCAATAAGATCGAAAAAACATATGTAATTAAGTTAGGAACACAGTGTGGCTAATTACTCTTCATTAATAACAACAAACCACTAACCAGTTTACCTTATTCTTGTAAGGTGATTAAATGCATTGTAAAATTAAGTGAGACTAAAAGACACACAAATAGAGTGAAATATGGAGATGTGAGATGTGAGGCTTTTGTTTTTTCTCCACACTGTGATATAATCAAACAGGGTTTTCCTCTACGCTAACTTAAATCAGTATGCAGATGGCCTCCCTGCAGGATCCATGACTCATTACTTACACCTAGAAGAGAAATCATTGGAGGAAAGAACACAGTAATATACCTTATCAGTCTAGTACAGCTGGCCAGCGATCGGTGGAGAGGGTGATGGAGGTAAATTGCAAGGTGTGCTTCAGTATATTAGCATTCAGGTTCTTTCAGAAGGGATTGATCCTTCACTGCCATAATACATGACCAGGCCCCTGTATTATCCCAGCTACTTTAACAACTAACTTGTTCATTTCTCTCCCCTCTCTCCTCCTCTTTTGAAGGTGTTCAAGACACTCTTAAAATCCTATCAAAGATTTTTTGCTTGTACACATAATATTCTACCAGACATATTCTGCCAGACATTATTCTAGCAAGGCCACAAAATGACTTTGTGCCAGAGGCATTTTAGTTTAGTTTTGTTGACTCACAGTTGATCAAAGAGTTTTTAGAATTTTGCTTATTGTCCTTTCTGTGCTTTTCTAACCTCCAGTGAATCCTCTTAGTGAACCCATCAGTATTAAAATGTCTTTATCGCACGCTAATGCATGGCATGTATGTGAATCATCTGTAAGAGGGATTTTTAAAAATGGACTGAAGGATTTCAGTAACATACATCTGCAATATTTTCCAGCTTCATCTATCATTTTGTGAAGACTGATGGCAGGAAAGATGGTGCACGAAGAGGAAAGGGTAAGTGTTTTTGAACTTCACCTTTAAGACATGCAACATGCATGCCCTCAGTTCAACCAAGAACACCAGACTGGCATTCAAAAGGAACAGCCCTACAGGCATGATGATCATTGGCTTGTCAAGATGCAGTTGGAAAAAATGTCAAAACATAAACAACACCGGGCAAGGCATCAGAGGCCGTAAATGAAATGTGGTCGGGAGAATGATGGAATATGAAATGATTCAGCCTGTGTCTACATGATGTGCTTTTTTAATAACAGTCTACAAGTGAAACTTGATGAAAAGAAAAGAAAACATATGCAATCAGTACAAGTGCAATACTTATACAGTAAGTACTTATACAATACTTATATGGTATGTAAAGGTGTACTCCACATCTTGTTTGTTCTACAGTGTCAGCAGTACACACCGGGAGACATATCTATCCCAGTGAATGCATTGTTTGGAGAGGATTGTGCAGTAAGCCTCTGTTGTCACACGACCTCTTCAGCAGCATGACATTTTGCAGTTTGCAGTCTGCCACGCGCTAAAAAGAGACACAAAAGAGTCTGCTTGGGTCTCCAAAGACGAGGAGCCGAGTCAATTGCACAGGGCCAGTAGGCGTCGTGGAGAATCTGAAATGAACGGGATCGAGACACGCTGGCCACCGTGAACCGTCAGGCGTGGGTCAGGGCAGTGGTGCTGCGAGCGAAGGAAGATATTTGTTTTGCATGAAAGCCAAGGTTGATTGCAGTCGTGCAACAAGGGCCCGTACAGTGTCCTTGAGGGAGATGAAGAGTTCACAGGTTGAGGTAGACCATGAAGGGTTGGATTAGTTTGCCTGCAAAAGTTGAAAGAGTGAAACACGACAGACCATCAAACAAGCAGTTACATATACTGTATAGATATTTTCTTGCTCAGGGATGTTTTTCAGTCAACTTTCAAAGCCCTGCATATAATACTCTGGCATGGAGAGATGTCCCAAGAGACTCAGAAGCTAATGAAGGTTTTACATTGACTGATATATTTGTACAAGACCAATTATGCCATGCCCTTGACAATAAACTGCATTATGGTGCCATAAGATGACATGCACAGTTTGGGTATCAAGTGAGGTTGTAAGGTATTCAGAATTACAAGGAAGTAACAACAAGAGGGATTTGCTGAAACCTTGATTAGTGCCCTCAGAGTCCTGACAGTGGCATTTTAGAAAATGTTCTATCACCTTTTTTTCTTTTTTTCCCCCAAGTTAACAAGCATACAATTCTCATCAGGATTGCAAATTAAATCATTGTCTTGTCAGAGCTGCATGATAACTCATTTAATGCCCTCCTACCAACAGATATAATATTGAAAATATGTCCACCTGCCAGTGCAAAACAGCCATTTCCTCTATGTAATATTAATGCCCTGTGATTTTTACCCCACAAAACTGTACCAAATGTTAACGATTTCAAATTGTGGCACATATTGGGGTAGTTCTTGCATCATGCTGGTGGGAAAAAAAACACCTTATTATCATTATGTTTGCACATCTATCCCTGAATGGGAGACATTGTTTGTCTTTTGCATTTGAATTAGAAATATTTTTAATGTAGTGCAGTCTTCCTGTTCCACATACATCACTGCATGCAACATCTGCTTTCAGTGACAGAGTAGCACAGCGCGGGATCAATTTGTTGTCTGCATGCATAACTAATTCATCACATTGTTCCCATGTAGTTCGGCTTTGACACACACACACATACAACACACACACACACACACACACACACACACACACCCACACAGGAAACTGCAAGCACATGGACACTCGCGCATAATTTACAGTCTATTTTTTAAGGTCTGCATTTGTATATTGTTTTGTTACCAAGCTGTCCATACTTGTTTTGCAGTCAATTGTATTTGAGTGGCAATGGTTACTATATTTTTTTCTGTAGAGAAATCAGTTTAAATATTACACTCTGACATTGTTTTGATATTTCCAGCCCAAATATTTCTCATGATGAACAAGAATAGTTGACATATTTTAAATGCTCTGTGCATGCTAGTAAAACGGCAATTTAATTTTGATCCTAGGTCTCAGTTTAAATGTCCAATACAGGAAAAAGTGACATTACATGTCACTCAGATATGGTCAGGCTTTCAACAGTTGTACAATGTTACAGCTCTTATCAAGATCAGGTTGACAGTGCACGTCTTTGCATGGGAAGGTCATAGCATCGATTTCAAATAAATTTTTATGTGACAAAGATTTCAATCTTAATGACTGCCCTTTGTAAGGTCAAGGATTAGACTGGCCCTGGTAGCAACAAAGGCAGGTGAAATGAATTGCATCGCAAGTAACTAGGGATTCTCCATCAGCCACTGCTAAGACTGGCAGCTCAATCTGTGTAAAATTTTAATGGAGCATTCTCTTTGTTGTGAGGGGACCAAAGAGGTCACTGTGGCTACACAGACAAACAAGCACACCAAATATCAATACAAATGGGATATTTTATTCATTTCCTGGCTTAGTGATGGTATATGTAAGAGAACAGGAAGGTGCAGCAACGTTAACGAACTCGTCATTATTTGGCATTGTTAATCTTCCACAGATGGTCCTGTGCTTGGAGTTCAAATCACGTTTCATTGGGCCCCCGCCTTGGATGGGCTGTGTACACAATCATTGTTTGATGAGGAAAATTGAAGGCAGACCCTGTAAACTGTTGCAGCCAGATGCCAAAGGCACTGCTCTGCTTGGGTTATTTGTACAGCAGAACACTTTTTGTTTCTGAGACTTCTGAGTCTCTGAGCTGTTCGTTCTGGAACTCGAATGCGCATTATGACGGTGAGAGTGTTCTGGTGTCAGGGGGGCAGAGACAGAATAGCAATAGTGGATAGGCTTAGGTTTTCATGGATGGAGCAATTTTCTCTTCAGGGTTTTGCTATAATTTAGGCTGAACGGTGCCCCTCCTCTGACAATACAAATGAGAGCTCAATATAATTAACCCCGAAATAGCACGATTCCCTCCTCTACTCCAAGATTCAACTAGAGACTGGCATGATATTTTGGATTTATTCTATTTTGTCCCATCACTAGAATAAACAACTTGCCAAAATAAAAACGGAACACATTCTTTCATGGGCTCACATCCTTTGAATGCATAATGTCAACTGATGCAGCTATGCATGCCAGACAAGTTGAAATTGAATTTCCTTCACTTTGAATCTACATACAGTATTGAACATGTAATGAAATGTAGAATAATTTATCATGATACAAGGAAACCTTGTTTGGCAAGTGAAATGAACTACAATAGTCAATACTGAAAATACATTATAATGATATAATACATGCAATGATGATAACATAACTTTGTCCTCTAAAATGTAGTAGGTAGGATAGAGGCAGTTTGCAGTGCCTGTTTTACTGTTGGTGACGGAAATGCCATATGCAAAACAAACAAAACAGACCATGGCTTGCATGTTAAACATTAACCTTATGCCAAACAACATTTGACAGGTCATAGAAGTCCTGGACAACACGCCCTTATGGCTTTGTTTACATCAGATCATCATCAGATCTTAAATAGCAAGTCATTTTCTTTAAGTCAATGATAGTAAAACTGAGGTAATAATATTTGGCTCTCCTTGCTTTGTTTCCAGATTGAGAAATGCTTTTAGTCTTGTTGCAGAGTGTGGTCAGAAATATCCATGCTTTTATCACCTCTCGACTGGACTAACTACAGGTCTGACCCAGTCCAACTGACTACAAATGGTTCAAAATGCAATAGCCAGACTTTTAACGGTACCCAAGAAAAGAGAGCACACTATGGCTCTTCTGACTCAGTTGCATTAGCTAGCAGTAAAACAGAATTGATTTTGGAAATGTCACTTTTTTGCTTTTAAAGTCCTTAACAGATTAGCTCCATCTTACATTACAGACTCCTCCATACTTTGCTCCATACTTTGCCCCTAGGTCACCTAGGTCATCCTCACTACAACTCCACACATTAAGTCCTGCCCCAATATTGCCTGTTTTTGAATCCTATTTGAAGACCCATCTACAGTACACTCTCTCTCTCTCTCTTTTAGCTCAATCTGAGACTGCTCCATGGTTAATTGTAAAGTTCACTCCTCTCTCATCAGGTTTTATCATGTTCATTTTATTTTATTTTTGTCACTATAAGTGCTTTCCTATTATTTATTCCTTAATTCTCTTTTTATTTATCCATATATAATTTCTCTTTCAATCCCCATTAAATATTCGCTTCTTCTAAAACGGATAATTCCGGTCCTTGATTATGAATCACATTCGATGCTGTTGTAAAATCCAACACAAACATACACCTTGACTGCATTTCGTTCTATAATACTGCACTACCACAACTTCATACAAAAGATTGCGTCTTGACGTTGCTTGGCAACCATTCAGATAGAGGAAATATATTTATTGGCGGAAGAATGATTATCTATGAATAAATCATTACATTTCTCGTTGCTGTGCCTTTATTTTATGAAATCTTGGCAGATATGTAGTACGTTTTAGAAAAGCAACAAGCCACAGTAGGTTCCACCGATTTTAGAACTCCGCTGCGTGTCGTGCCTACCAACTTCCCTTAGCTGTTCCAAAATCAGTAGAACCTTCTGCCTTTATAATTTGAAATTGTATGGACAATTAATTTCAATACATTAATGGTTATGCAAAGCCGAAAGGCATTACTATTGGGAACAACGTTTCACACTTCAACTAATTGTAGTTGCTCTCTTAGATAAGGGAGACATGGGCATGTATGCTGTTCTCTGCACAGCTGATGACATACTGCCCTCAAAATGTTCCATATTACAGAGATTGATTAGGCTATATATGGTCAATATATGGTGATATGGAATTATATGGTCAATTCTCTGTACACAGCAGATAATTACATTAATCAGAGGGATGACCTTCTCCAGTCTGCAAATGTTTACCACTAAGGAAAAGATGGACACATCAGAAATCAGTCACATTTGAAGGGAATTTTTTTCAGGAGCATTCAGTTCAGTGTAGCAGTACAAGTCAGAAATGAGGATGGGCTAGAGGACAAAGGGAGAGGTGGCGAGACAGTTAGAGAAACAGGCCTGCAGTAACAGTGAAACCCCTCCTGGCATCTGTGCAGCATCCACCATCTAGACACCCACACATGTTCTTCTTCAAAAACAATAGCCATTAATCTTTTTTCTAAAAACCTATTCTCCTGTAGGCCTACAAAACAAGAAGATTCAACGTATATAACCGAAGTTGCATAGAAGAACATTTTCTCTGTCTTGTTGCCAGTTTAGCTTTCCATTTGAGATCAAGCCACCTCTCCCTTTTGTCTGTTCATAATAGGCTATTCCGACATATTGCCTAAATGCCTTAAACGCTCCACAAAAACACTTAGGAGCTGAGTTTGTAATGCAGAGAAAACCCTGTAAATCCACATAAGAAAGAAACGAAGACATCTTTATCCGTCTGTCGGTGTGTGTGTGTTCTTCACATGTCTCCAGAACAGTTCATCTGCTCGACTTCACCTTTTGGTGGGTGTGGATGAAAGGTTCAAGGTGGTGACCGATTAAAACAAAAGGTGTATAATGCTTACATGCTGGCAGAATGTACTGTAGTAGAATTCTTCCAACACAGCTTTACAGTGAGTTTCTTGAGCTTTCTCGTGATGTTCAGTTTGAAGAGTCTGTATATATAGTATATAAGTATATATACTTTTTTGATCCCGTGAGGGAAATTTGGTCTCTGCATTTAACCCAATCGGTGAATTAACAATGATAATGAACAAACAGCACACAGTGTACACACAGTGAGGTGAAGCACACACTAATCCCGGCGCAGTGAGCTGCCTGCTACAACGGCGATGCTCGGGGAGCAGTGAGGGGTTAGGTGCCTTGCTCAAGGTCACTTCAGCCGCTGCCCACTGGTCAGGGCTCGAACCGGCAACCCTCCGGTTACAAGTCCAGAGTGCTAACCAGTGGGCCACGGCTGCCCACAAATTCATTATTATTGTATTCATCATTATTCATTATTATTCATTATTATTGTATCTGTATTCATGAACTGTGGTCACTAACTCAAGTATTTATCCAATGAAACTAAAAAACTTTTGTGGAGATTTCTACAAACTCTTTGCATCAATTTTCATTAAAAGGCAATACATGTTATTATCAATGAACGCAATGCCAAATGTAGCCATGTAAAATTTGTATTTTGTCCCAATGAGCCTTCTGCCCATATATTTACTTAGTCTGGTGCAGTCCCTCTGGTGTTGTCTTTCCCCCCCAAAACTCTGTATCAGGTACACAATTATTTATATTGATTTCATGTCTTCTAGCTGTACAGACTACAGCTGTGAGTGACAGGCTTAGACTCTTCTTACATGTGACAGTGTATCTAAAATGTACTCAGAAATGGAATTTGGTGGAGGTTTGAGAGATTAAAAACTTTATTTGTGTGTATAGAGTGTGTTGTGTTACTCTTTGCTTGCCAGGACCCTTGTTGTTTTAATTACACAATTGAGAGGTAGACAAGTGCCTCACCTCCCTTGTTATCTTTCCTCTCTATCTTAGGCTTCGTAGGCTCTATAGGCTTCAGTGCCTAATACACAGGGGCGGACAGAGTACACAGCTTCATTACTTGAGTAAAAGTACAGATACCCTTTGCTAAATTTTACTCAAGTACAAGTAAAAGTACAATAGTCAGATGTCTACTTAAGTAAAAGTACTGAAGTACTTGTTTTTAAAAGTACTTGAGTATCAAGAGTACAAGAGTAGCCTACATTTTCTAAATATTGCATTACTACTGCCACAGTGCTTACATTTATGTACAGAAACGTCCTACATGGAGTTATAAAAAATGTTAGTGTTTATACCTTGGAGAATGTAAAATGAATTGGAAGTAAAATCAAGTCATTTTCATCTTTTTACCATGTTGCCAGGGATGGGCAGTATTTCTAATACATGTATTTAAAAGTACTTGAGTATCAAGAGTACAAGAGTAGCCTACATTTTCTAAATATTGCATTACTACTGCCACAGTGCTTACATTTATGTACAGAAACGTCCTAGATGGAGTTATGAAAAATGTTAGTGTTTATACCTTGGAGAATGTAAAATGAATTGGAAGTAAAATCAAATCATTTTCATCTTTTTACCATGTTGCCAGGGATGGGCAGTATTTCTATTACATGTATTTAAAATACGTATTTCAAATACAAAATACTATTTTGTAATTGAAACACTTGAAACGAAAACTATCATTAACTTTGCTGATAGGCTGTCCCAATCAGTGGCACCTGCACAATCCAATCACGTTTGAGAGGGAAACAACAAATTGAGGGTTTCCGAGTTTTTTCTTTTTTCCTTTTTTTTTAGAAGTAGGAATGGGTACTCACGGTTATGGATAGAAATGTAGTGGAGTAAAGAGTACAATATTTGCCTCTCAAATGTACTTGAGTAAAGTCATGAGTACTGCCCAAAAATGATACTCTAAAGTACAGATCCCTCAAAATTGTACTCAAGTACTGTACTCAAGTAAATGTACTCCGTTACTGTCCGGCTCTGCTAATACATTTGCACTGAAATTCTACTTAACAATGAATATAGTATGGTTATCCCTGGTCATATACAGTTAAAGGAGAATTCCGGTGTGATATTGACCTAAAGTGTATTGAAACATGATACCGCAGTGTGAACGATGTCTCATAGCCCATCTCGGCTTGTCCCCTGCACTCCAAAAATCTGGCGCTAGTTAGCCGATTCTACCAACAGCTTTTTCAATGGTGGTGCTTCTCGCATCGGCTAGCCATGCAAATAAATCACTGTTTTACACCATTTACGAGGCTCAATGTATCTCCACACTTCATTGGTAGACTTCGAGGGCCCTGACATTTAAAACTAGACATTGAGAACTTTGAAAAGCACTGGTAGTTTACTTACAAGACGATTTATACAGACAGTATCTTCACAAAGTTTAGCGCTTTGCAGCCATCTTGAATTTAGAATTTATAAATTTGTGCACGAGTAAGAATGAACAGGTATGATAAGGGATCAGATTCCAAAAATAATTCAGTGGAAATGCATGGATTCCAGTTTCTTCCAGTAGCAGCAACTGGAATCCATGCATTTCCACTGAATTATTTTTGGAATCTGATTGGAATTCTCCTTTAAGAACAAAATTATTCATACCCTGACAAATATTGATTTAATGTTGCTTTTCTCTTAACCAATATGTTTGTTCTGACTAAAAATGACACTGTTGCATGCCAAAAGGTTACAAGGCAATGTGGGAGAAACATGGAATCAAAAAAAGAAGTGTTTTAATCTTTTTTAACATTTTTATGAAAAATGGCATGTCCAAAGTTACCCTTTTTAATTAATCAATGGAAACATCTTTATTTGCCATCAAAGCTCTCACAATGGTTCTTATAATACCTACCAAGCCTCTCCATGTCTCTACAATGATTGTAGACCGCACCTTTTTAACAGCAATCTGGGTTTTGAGGCAGGAAGGATTATTTGCCATCACTCTGGCTTTGTGCTCACTTTTTTCACAGATTAATGTCTGGACTCTGGCTGGGCCACTCTAAAATGTTGACATTGTTCTCTGTTAACGATTTCTTGCTTTGTTTGGCTGTATGTTTTGGATCATTGTATGGTTTAATGGTCCAATGACGCCTGTTGGGGCAGGTCTCTCGGCACACTGCCTGATCTTTTCCTCCAGAATCTTAATGTAGCCTCTTGCTTTACCCTCTATAGTACGGATATTTTGCCTTATTGAAATGAAATGAGACATCCCTTAAAGAAGTAAATACCTCTTTAAGAACTGGACAACTCAATACTAACCAATGAAAATGCAGAGCAAAATGCACAGTCGGCTATTTTGACCCTTCTTTCAGAACATGCACATGTTTGGCTGGGTATCATATTGTCTCCCTAGAAAAGTGTGAATTTCACTAATTTCCCTCAAGTTTACATTCTTCCATTTTTTTTTTTATGTATATTAAATAACATATTTTTAAAAAAACCACAGTCAACATTGTACCGTAATGGAATCACAATAGGCCATACGTGACATAATTGAGGGAATATAGGGGATTTTTTACTTATTGTAATGCTTTTACTAATTTTAATTTTAATAAACAGGCATTTAAAATAATCTACATGATGATTTGAAGATATTATGATTTGGTTATGATAGTGTTCCACAATGGTACAATGTATAAGTATATACTATAATTCTGTGAGTGGGCCAGAAGTGGTGGTCTGATATCTGGAAGTCGGATTGCACTGCATGGGTTTTTGCTTACAATTTGGTCCCCCTCACTTTGAAAATATCTCCTGCGCCCCTGGTTCTTCCTACAGGATTCACCCCCTGTATTGGTTGAAACACGCTCCATATTCACATCCCAAAGGAGCAGTATCAGACTCATATTCTGACTAGAATTTGAGTATGACAACGTCAGGCTAACTCATAGTGCTTTCAAAAAGAGTTTTGGTCACCATGTTACATAAATAAAACCTAAAGTAGAATCATCCAGTGCTTAACATCTGTGAAACCACTGACAACATGTGGGAATCCTGTGCTTCATGTGTGATGAAAGCTGTACAGGGTCACCAGGGGGCTTCTTAGAATAGAATGGATGCTTGGCATGTTTTTTGTGAGACTTGCACTGTTGGACCCCTTTTGATGGGTGTGGTTTGAGTTATGTATATATCTTGATTTGTAAAATGTTGGGGTTACTCACATTTGCAGGGTAAATAACATGTAATTTCAGTTACATGATGCCCAGTGCCCTGCTCAAAATGAATATTGAGACTCTAGAATATTGTATTGTGCAGCTGTAAAGTATTTCTGTAATTAAAGAATCATCCTTGGATTTGAAACCTGCATAGCCTTGGACTCGGGAATGAGTAGTCATTTTATCACTGGCGCAAGTTTATGTGCTTTTCCTGTTAGCTCAGCGGTACCCATTGTCACACTACACCTCTGGAGTCACTTTCTCAAGAACACTGAAGGAAAAGGAAAAAAAAAGAAACATGAAGAGAGAAAAGATTTTACTTTTGCCTCTTCAAGCATCACAGCAGTCTACCTTCTTTTCATATTTATGCTGTGCTGGCTGTCCTCTGTGAGAGAGGACACATTTCAGGTTTGCATGTCGTATGACAAGACACTCCTCTCTTCAGTCACTAAGTGATTCATGTCCTGTGCCAGCAACCTTTACCAAAATCTTGGCCATCCTGGACTTAGAAAATTTAAACTGCCTCTGAAAACTCTCATTTCTGTTTACGTTTTCTGTTTTATTATGCAGCCACTTAAAATGCATCATCTTGAATTTGATCCAGCAAACGTCAGCATATGGTTAGGTATAAATACTGTAATTCTCTAACAAACTACCACAGTTTCTGTTCATGATAATGTTTCCTAGTGCCAATTCAAGCTTATAACACAAAGTGGACCATCGTTTAAGTGCATTGGTCACTTTGAAACATGCCCTATTTCTGTACCATCTGTATCATATTTAAATAATTCCTCATGCATAATCTCATTCATCTATAGTGCACACATTCTAAAAACTATTGTGCATCATATTTAACAACTAAAGCAGAACAGTAAGTGAAAATAGGAAATAAATAGCTTCCACAGCAAGAATATTTAATAACCAATTGAAACAACCAATGAAATTGAAACCAATATAATTCCATGATGCTGCCAGGAGAATGATATCTCTTTATTTTGTATTCATTTTACAAAAGCCAGACAATATTACCAGGTAAGTCAAATATAGCCTGCTTGTTTTACATTTTGTTCATTTACCAACACTCCATTTCACTTTAACAAACTTTGAAATAAAAAGGTTTACTTTTCTGTGCCTATGTTTATGAAGAAGCTCCTTAAAAAATGCCCTCCAGCCCTCAAGGGTGATAATGGAAATGTTCTCAATTTTGTCGTTAGAGAATTAAATGGTTTCTGTTTGAAGTGTGTATTTTTTCTTCTTCTCTGAATAAGGGACAGGCTTGTAACCATGCTTTTTGGTGCAGAGATTTGCATAAAAACCCCTCAGCCTGGTAACTTTTGAGCGGATTGTGGCTAGAGTGGAGCTAGAATGTGAGACAAAATGAAAGCCTCCAGGGGGAAGGTGAGCCTCAGCCTGTCTATGTATGAAAGAAGTAAATCCGACTTGGTTGGTAAACAGAGGCTCCAGGGACAGCCTCCCTTTTGCATGCATGCTGCCAGGGTGTAGACGCAGCCCTCTGTGATTCTAATAGACTAAGCTCATTGAAATTGGCATAGGAAATGTCAATAAGGCTACATGCCATGCAAAAAACACCTCAGTTGGCAGAAGCAACTCCCGCATAGCAAAGTCTACATCCTAGTGACATATAATTATGGCACAGATCTATTCATGAACCCCTGAAAAAAGCATTTGGTTTGTCTGAAAAATTTCCATGAACTCCCTGTCTCATATGTGACAAATGAACAAATACGAGTCTGCAAATGTTTTAAAATGATAATAAATAATGGGGGGCCATGTCTCATGATTTTTAGTGGCTGTCTGACTGACAGCACAGTTTTGCTTTGTTGAGCACAGCTCAAAATCATGATATTTAATGCCCTGTGATAAGTTCACTAGACCTCAAAGGGTTCCGAATAAAGCTTGAGTGAGTATGAACATGTCCTCAAGCCTACCAAATCCTTATATTTGCGTACGCGGAGACACACAATATTTGCATAAAATATCTACATACTGGTAAACTTCTCAAATATTTATTGCTGGAAGTCAATAACATGTGGGTGAAAGTAAGAGAGAGAGAGTGTAGAATCAACACACTGACAGGTGATTTCTAACTATATACTCTAACAAATGTATAAACCAAGTATATGCGGTTCCTTTTTATGCTTTTGTTCTTATTCTGCTTGGCAAATATCACTGTAATTTGTCTTCATCTCCCTGTATGGACATTTTGTACAATGCAGGAGTCACTATCAAATCAAGAGTGCAATTGTCAGACATGGCAGAAGCAATTTTACATGCTGCCCCGAAGAACCTCTATATGCTGTTGATGTTTTGACCCTCGACTCATTCAGCATTGTTCTTCCTCTCACCAAGCTGAAACTCGTGAAGACTGGCCTGTCTGTTTTCTGATGCAGTTCTGCATGATCTTACCTGTCTGAAGAGGGTTAGTTATCTTATGGCGTACACTCCACTCTGCAAATTTTGTTTTCCAGTCAGGTTGTTATCTAGCATTTGTGCTGTGAGGCCTTTTGGTCTGAGATCACTGAGATGATCTTTGTTTGAAGTCAGAGTGTTGAAAATACAGTCCAGGAGTTTCAAAAGTGTTGTGCTGTTGATGCCCAAAACACCTACATGGCACCACTTTAGTTTTCAAAATAGCTAGAGTTACTGTAGGAATATTCTTTGTCCACCAATAAACAAAGTAGACCCTATATAATGTACTTGATGATATCAGGGCTGTAGTCACCTATTGTCTATAATTATCAGTGCAGCCATTGACTGCAGTGACATTTTGCATTTCCTGTGAAATTAGACTTCTACCAGGTAATGCAAAGTGTAAATGCAATCCAATATACACACATATTATCCAGAAAATAATGTATTAATGTTAGGTGTTATTATTAGGCAAGGCTTTAAGAAAAATGAATTAGGCCTGTGAGTTGAAGTAAAAGCCGCTATAAAGCAGTTGCTCTCAGAGGGCCTATATGCTTGCCCTCCTTGCCCTTAATTGCTTGCAGATCAGAAAAAAAGGATCTCTGCACAAGCTAATTCAACAGTGCCAAAACGTACTTCTGCTTGTTAGTGATGAAAGAGCGTGGCTAAGGCCTGATGATGGGGACTGCAGCCTCTTTAATAACTAGGGTTCACTCACTGAATCTTTGTTTAGAATATGAACAGTTTCATGTGAAATCCAAAAGAAGACATGTAAATCGTGCTCTATGGTTCAAAGGTCTGTTTTCTTCTTCTTTGCTTGGTCTCAGGGTATACTGCATATACAGTATACTGCACAGTATACTGCACAGTATACTGCGTATACGCCGAGTCCTGCTGATGGGATCTGCACTGAGTTATGAATGAAAACAGCTTGTCCAATAAAAAAAACAAAACAGACAAAAAAGAATAACCAACCAAACAAACAAATAATTTTTGTCACATAGGCCATTGTAATTCCACTGATAAAAATGTTTGAGGACTAAACATAAAACAATTACCTCCAAAAATGAATGATGAAGTGATGACACCTGCTGATATCATCCTATTGATGCTTGATGAAGGGTTCTAGGGTTGTTCTGAGATTAGAACTGACTAGAATGTCTAATAAGAATAAACATACTCATAAAACAACGTGTGGTCTTTGCACCAAGGGCTCTCATTTGAATAGCAAGGCACTGGTGCACACATGCAACAGCAGTCAGATACGCAACAGCGGTGCAATATCATGGGGAGGGATCAATATGGAAATCAAGGGAGGAGTTTGTGTTTCTGCGCTTATACTGCAGGATGGAACAGGAATGTATGGGTGGGAGGGGTGCATGGTATATTCATTTTTTGGGTTTGTTAAATTTGTGTCCTCTGAGCCTATCAAATGATTTGAAATTCCAAAATGATAATAAGTCCTGCTTTGGCAAGGGAGATTTGAGGGTTGAGGCTCAGGATTAGCCAGATACACATGCATAACATTAAAAGGTGAAATTGTCTGTGTGAAATAATTACGATTTTACAATATGTTGGATTCATAGCAGCAAATAAGTTCAAATCATTGCAGTGGCAATCTTTTATAATAGTTGAACAACAGAGACATTGCCCATGCAGTTGATTAGCAATAGCATCATATAGTAACATCACACAGCATTCACTTCTCAAACTCTGTAGGCCTAAACATTGTCACAGGGTGATAGATGTAACATTCGGGAGCAGTTTCATGCTTGCTGCAAAAAGATTTTGGAAGTGTCCATTACAATCAACAAACTATTTTATGTGTTGTTTGCTGTGCTCTGCCTACATGGAACACCAACATTCTTGCCAAGACACCCTGCCCTCTAAAATGATGTGTATGACATTAGGACAAAACTACGGAGCCCCTAAGGGGACATGAGCAAAAAAAAAATCTAAAGTTTAGTTTCATGTGCTCACGTGAAACTTTCATGTGCTCACCTGAAACTTTCATGTGCGCATTACGAAAGTTTCATGTGTAAGTTGTTTTATGTCCAAGACATACAAAACTTTCATGTGCTCAATGCTGAAAGTTTCAGGTGAGACACATGAAAGTTTCACGTGAGCACATGAAACTAAACTTTAGCTTTTTTTTTGCTCATGTCCCCTTAGGGCAGTGTTTCACACATGCCAGGTGGGGCTCGAACTGACGTAAAAAACAGGAGTTTTTTTTTTTTTTATCTGTAGCCTAGGCCCAGGTAGCACCCGATGCGCAATGGACGACCCGCGTTATTCATAGGGAAGCGCTTGTGTCAAGGCAGCTTATAGTCCCGACCTACATGAGATTTTGAACGTTGTTGTGAGAGTGGTGAATTTCATCAAAACCCGGCCCTTAAAAGCTCGTCTATTCTCCGCAGTTTGCGAAGAGATGGGAGCAGACCAAAAGGCTGTACTGTTTCACAGCGAGGCAAGGTGGCTTTCCCGAAGTAAAGTGCTGTCGCGCGTGTTTGAGCTCCGAGTTGCCTCTTCTTGGAGGAAGAGCGCATGTTTGACTCTGCAAGCACGTTCACTAATTAACATTTCTTGACGAAGCTGGCCTATCTTAGCGATATATTTGATATATCTTAGCGATACATTTGAGTTAAATGTCCAGTTACAAGGCAAAGACAAGCACCTACCTCACCTAGCAAATAAGATTAGCCTACTGCATTCACCAAAAAAACTTGAGGTATGGGACAGGCGCCTCGATCACGACAGTATTATGCCTTTGAGATTTCTGAGCGAAATCGCTGAAACGTCTGATTCGGGAGCCACTCTTGTGATCCCATGTGTTAAACAGTAGGCCTACATCACATCTCTGCAAAGTTTATTTCAAAAATATTTCCCAACTAGCAGTGCTCAGTATGACTGTATTATGGATCCATTTAATGCAGCATGTTGGTATTTCATTGAATATATTGTACAATGCTGTAAAATGGCCTATGCTTCCTAATATGTTGCTAGAAAACAGAAATATGTGTGTTACTATGTAGGCCTATTTATGTATTTATTATTAAATCTGCAGCACCAGCTGATTTTAACTCTGTTGAAGAGGATATATTTAGAACTTGTCATTATTTCAATAAATTTGACAATTTTTAGCATAGTGACAATTTATGTTGTGTAATACCCCTAGCTTATAGATTATATAGCTTAGGAAAGCTAACAGCTTTCTATTAGGATCTAGTTTGTTAACTAGCCTACCACAGTAATGAGTTGAGTCGCGATAGTCTGTCATTTTTAAAAAGTGGGTCCCCAGAAAAAAAGTTTGAGAAACACTGCCTTAGGGGCTCCGTACAAAACAGACTGGCAGGTTGTGAAATTAATTATAATAGGCTACTTATGGGGGATCTGTGAGTGTACTTGCTCCAGCCACATGTTCTAATAAGATTTAGTTTATGTTTAAAATCTTTAGTCATGATTTTTTGCCATGAGTCAACTTTCATGTTTGTTTAACACTAAAGTGTGGATGATAACGTCACGTCGTTCACATTTCAAATCAGTGCTTATTTGTAGAGGCCAGGGGTTTTACATGGTTACTCGCGCCGCATTGATTCCTTGTTGGTCTATTACAATGTGTTAAAGTAGTAGCCTAGGTTATAGGCGCCAGAACATGAATTGGGTAATTCCACGTCAATTCAACCAGGGCCCACGCACTTTGGTCTCAAAAAGTTCTGAAAAAATTACCAGGTGTACCTATGTTACCCAGGAGACACACTGTAAAAGTACTCTTATGTAAGATCAATACTTTCCAAGATACAGCCAGTTTTACAGGGAAGTGTCGATTTTGTTCGGCCTCTTTTTTGTCAAAGTTCACAAGCCCACAGCGCAAGAACTAAACCATGTAGGAGGCTCAATTTTTGCATGCTGGTACATAAATAGGAATAGTATGTAGCAAAATCGTCACGTTTGGTCTGAATAATCCTGCATGGCCATAGCGGTCCCTCAAAGTTGATACAAATTGTATTGGAGTTTTTGGCTGGGCTCTGTTTAAGCCTTCAGAAGACATATTTGTACTCAACATAGGCTCTTGATTTATTTTCCGTACTGAGATAAGTAGAAACACTCTCACAAAAAGCAATGAACAGAAAACAAATCCCTTCAGGGTCTGAACAGCAGACCTCACAAATCTGAAAAATCATTTTGGTTCTCATTTTCAGAGCACCCAAACATCTTGTGGGAATATACAAATATTTTTTAAATATTTTTTTCTTTATTCTCCATGATCTTTTCTTTTTTAAACACCAATTTGACTTGTCTTATGCAAATCTTTCTTTTTTCACTTTTCACCCTGAACATGGGCAAAATGCACCATTGACATCAATATGTTTTTGTATAGAGCTACCACAGGTTACTCTATACAACCACAGGTGGCAGTGTGGTGACTATATAAAACATATTGATGTCAATGGGGCATTTTGCCCATGTTCAGGGTGGAAAATAAAAAATAAAGATTTGCATAAGACAAGTCAAATTGGTGTTTTCAAAAGAAGGGATCATGGAGAATAAAGAAAATATATTTAAAAAATCTTTTGTATATTCCCACAAGATTTTTGGGTGCTCTGAAAAATGGTAACCAAAATGATTTTTTTTCAGGATTTGTGAGGTCTGCTGTTCAGACCCTGAAGGGATTTGTTTTCTGTTCATTGCTTTTTGTGAGAGTGTTTCTACTTATCTCAGTAAGGAAAATAAATCAAGAGCCTATGTTGAGTACAAATATGTCTTCTGAAGGCTTAAACAGAGCCCAGCCAAAAACTCCAATAAAATTTGTATCAACTTTGAGGGACAGCTATGACCGTGCAGGATTATCCAGACCAAACGTGACGATTTTGCTACATACTATTCCTATTTATGTACCAGCATGCAAAATTTGAGCCTCCTACATGGTTTAGTTCTTATGCCTGGGCTTGTGAACTTTGACAAAAAAAGAGGTCGAAAGCAAAAATCGACACCCTCCCCTTGTAAAACTGGCTGTATCTTGGAAAGTATTGATCTTACATAAGAGTAATTTTACAGTGTGTCTCCTGGGTAACATCGGTACACCTGGTAATTTTTTCAGAATTTTTTGAGACCTAAGTGCGTGGGCCCTTTTTTGAACTGACGTGGAATGACCCAATTCATATATGTTTACCAATCAAGGATGAGTTACAGTAGCTCAGATGATGTAGGCCTAAATTCTTATTGAACATCCAGTCATCCAAACAGCATTATAACTGTGGCCTGCAACAACGGGCTGAAGCAATAGACTGCATCCAATATTGTATTGTAGTCGCATAGTAGGCCTAGCCTATGTTTGGGACATGTAGCCAACTAGCAAGTAGGCCTAGATCTAATCATCAGCTAGGGTCAGCCAATCACTTGTGGAACTGTCATTTGATAAACTACTAAATATCTAATCACCAGGGATCACAACAGTCTCTTACACTGACCATATCTGACCATACACCATGATAATCCCTATATTTTTAAACTTGATGCCAATAATGTAAAAATGGTGTGCACCAATCCAATGCTTGGCATGCCTTAAAGGAAAATTCCGGTTTTTAGCACTTTAAGGCCCTTTTCTGGTTTGTTTTGGATGAACTAGAGTGGTGGACACCGAAATTTTGACGATTGGTCCTGTCTCGACTTTTCTGACTCGTTTTGAATCGCCTTTTCACTTCTCAGGGTGGCTGGCAATGGGCATACTGTAGTAGGCTGCTCAAACATGTCCTAAAACAACCCTTAACGTTGAACCACTCTAGTTCATCCAAAACAAACCAGAAAAGGGCCTTAAAGTGCTAAAAAATGTAATTTTCCTTTAAACTTTAGTGGCCTGTGTGGCAGAAGAGTTATAGGCCTGGTATAGACCTCTGAAATTCATCTACAAAAAATCTACTGCCTTTGCCCAAATAAGGAGATCAAGTATCTTGAGATTTTTTTTTCTATACACTGTAAATTTTGACAAGTTGACTTTACTTAGAAATTGTGTGCAAACTCATTGCCTTGGAAAAAATTAGTGTAACTTAATTGTTCTGAGTAAGCAATACTTGATAAACTTACATTTTTAAGTGAACACAACTTATTTATTCTGAGTAACACTTACACTAACAAGCTTACACTTTTTAAGTGAATACAACTTGTTTATTTTAAGTAAATAATACTTCATTAGCTCACATTTCTAAATGAGCACTAGTACTACTGACTTGTTTTCTGGTTCAGTTCACAGACTGAAAATGACTATACAAGTAGTGTATGCGTATATGTAAAAAACCTACCTAAAAGAATGGAATGAGAAGGTTGGTTTAGATGAATCACAGCATTTCTTTATTTTCAATGATATGGCATTTACATGGCAAACTACCCTGCCATTTAACATATTTCAAGTAAAAAAAGAGTGCTTGGGCTCTGCAGTAAAATAATAATAGTAATAAAAACATATCAAGCAGAAATAATTTGCCACCATAACACTTGACAGCAGCTTGGACCCCGGAAATTATGTTGCCGTCAATCTCCCCCAAGAACAGTGAGCACACCAACGATGGTGCGATGTAGTGGAGTGTCCAGAACTGCTGCATTAAAGTTAAAGTAAACTCTGCTAAGGTCTTATCACAACATAACTTAGTACATTGAGGAGACTAAACTAAGTTACAGTATGCAATCAAGCAGTATCTCAAAGCTAATGTTAGAATACTGTTTGGATGTTAAGTTTAGCATGCTTACTTACAGCTGCTTGTATTTCGTTACTCATGCAGGGCTCATTTTATTGACTTGAATGTTTGCAAAATCCCGATGTAAATGGAAAGATGTTTTCCAAGACTCAAAAGTGCTTGTCCCAAGGAAGTACGAATCGTTATTTGAACTAACTACGTTATGAATTGCATAAACACATCCGCAGCCTTTTAACTGTGTTAATGTTAATTGCAAGACGTCTTAAAGTGACAGGCACTCAATTAGACCTATACACTACTGAACTTTATTGAATGCTACCTCTGACTAAGAATGCATTACTTTGCACTTGTATAGTCTTTTATTTTGGAATCGTAAGAGCAATAAACATATATTGCAATGTTAAAGAATTCATGTTTAATTCATTCAGATATGTAAATCAACATGTATAAGTTGCTATTAGCCAATTAATGAGGAGGTAATCGATAATCGAATTGAATCGAAATCGA
Source organism: Alosa alosa (assembly GCF_017589495.1). Lineage (NCBI taxonomy): Eukaryota > Metazoa > Chordata > Actinopteri > Clupeiformes > Clupeidae > Alosa > Alosa alosa. Next base: position 5,185,554 of record NC_063209.1, read on the forward strand.
ATCGGACTGAAAAAATGAATCGTTAGATTAATCGATGCATCGAAAAAATAATCGCTAGATTAATCGTTTAAAAAATAATCGTTTATCCCAGCCCTAAAGTCTTTGGATTCGTTACTACATTTAAGTTCAGGTGACTGAATTAACTGAAAACAGTAAAGGGGGACCAAAAATAATCATGTGTTGCTACTAATGAACAAAGCTGTGACCACAAAATGAGTCCACCTTTCCCTTCACACACTGCAAGCTTTTCGTGGCAAAAGCAGGGAAACCTATGTGTGTTAGACTTAGCGTGTGGAAAAAGTACGTGCTTTTGAGACTGGAGCGAGTCATATTCAAAATAATGCAAAAAAAAAGCAATTATCCTCATTCATTGCAACCAAAGCATGCCTGCTTGCCGACGTTCAAACGAAAAATATATCAAAGCACCTTTTGCGTTTGAATGTAGCACGAAAAAATGTTTAAACAGCTGGACAAATGATTTAGCTAATTGATTATATAACCTGTACACTAGCAATTGTTGAACATTTACCTGTACAAGTACATTGACAGTAGCCCAGCCTAACAGCATGTTGTAGGCCTACTGTAGAAATTTCACTTAAATTGCAACTGCAACATGCCTGCTTGCCAACGTTCAAACGACAACGAAAAAAAGGGGTTGAGTCTGAATGACACTGAGTTTTTAGACACTGAGTTTTTGTAGTTAAGAAATATTTTCGTATAAAATTCTTCAATCTCCTTCACTGACGCCTATGGAAAAGGCTTAACGTCCCAAAACAACGATCAATGATCATCAAATTTCTCTCTCACATTGCTCCTCATAACCATCTATAAAAAAGTGTTTTTTTCTTTTCTTTTTGAGCACATCCGAATCCCAGGACATAACGCACTGGACCTTATAATAGGCTCGAGATATAATTCCAAAGGGGGCAGATAGGGGCCACTGCACTTAAGATTAAGCTTTCCGAACTTTGACATTTTCAATCAGTGACTGGCATCGGGTGAACGAAGCTTTTCGAAGTTGAACAGGCTAACTTTTTGGTAGACAAAGGAGGGTTCTCCGCGCTTCTGTCGTTTGGCCACAATCCGTTGCAACCAGGCCAGGACGGATATTTTAGAGAGGAGAGACGCCGGTGCAGCTCAGATGTCGTCTTAATTTTCTTTATTCTTCAGTAAAAGGTGCAGAACATTATTAAACTTTGACTAACATTTCGATGTGTCGATGTTTTTGACTAACGAACATCGAAACGTTAGTCAAAGTTTAATAATGTTCTGCACCTTTTACTAAAGAATAAAGAAAATTAAGAAGACATCTGAGCTGCACCGGCGTCTCTCCTTCTCTCTAATACTTTTTGGCTTTGGCTAAATATTTCTAAAATCATTTGAGTTTCACTAGTCACATGTTTTAACAAGCAACACTTGTTATTGAACTAATAACAGACGTGTGTCGAAAATTGACTTTATTTTCCATACGGAGAAACCATATGAGTCTAACCAAGGTCAATCTTGCCAAAAAAGCCCTCAAACCTGAAAACACATGAGGCAAAAGTGCAAAACATCACAAAACTAATTAAACTAACACGCGCATATTTTTGTATTGCAATCATTGTAGCCTACAGTTGTAACAGCGCGTAACAGTCGTTTTACTCCCCAGATGCGCTCATTATAAAGAACGTTTAACGTGTCCCAAAAACAGCTATCAATTAATCACCAAACGTCTTATTTAAGTATTGCCAGGAGCAACACCTTGCAAAAAATGATAACAATAGGCCTAGGCCTTTATATGGCTCTGCTCCTGCCTAGATTCGAACTCAGAACTACCTGAAAGTTGCAGACCTGTTCTGGAAATACGTGCATTAACCCACTCGACCGTCAGACAACGCTATCTGCTTCGAGTAGGCCTATTGGGTAGGACTGTAGCCTACACTGGTTGCTGTGGCACAGTCTTGAGTGACCGAATTCGTTTTTCTTTGTCATATGAATGCTGTCATTTTGTTAACATTACTGTTAAGGAGATGCTGTAGGCAAAGTCTATGTTTCAACCTCGTTAGTGTAGTAAAAAAAATCACCGACAAAGTAGCCTACTGCCAGCTGACGAAGCTCTCATTTTAAAACATTACTGAGAGACAGACACTGTACAATCAAGAAATTTTGCCACTGAATCCAAAACTATGTTTAACATTATGTACAAGGCTTAGGCTACAGTGGACTAGCATGTTGCAGGGGCTGCTAAAAACACCGAGAAACGCACTGAAAACTTGGCCAATCACAGCCCTTGCTGTCGAATGCGCCGTCTGGTTCGACCGTGGAACTCCACAGCGGACTATGCTGCCCCAAGCGGCTGCAGTTGTACTTACATTTCACCATTCACCATGATCGTAAATGAAGTGTCAATTTTTAACTGGGACCCACTGTAAGTGAGATAATTGGCTATGCCTGTTATACTGAAGTTCCACAGTTAGATAACCATTTTACATGGGATATGGTACGTGCTGAATGGGTTGTAGGCTAATGTACATAGTTTTGACATGAGTAAGTTGCATACACATAATTCTTCATAACTGCCCTGTTAGTAAAATGATTGAATGGCCTGTAAATTAATAACTTGATGTAACATCAAGGTGTGATTAGGCTAGCTGTCTTTGGAATCAATGATATAATGTTAACTTGTTTTCCGCTAAAATGGGGCGTGATGCAGATTAAATGTAGCCTATCTTTATGATGCGCCTTTAGTAGGCTACGTAAAGGCATGCCGCACACACTTGTTTGGGCTTACGAGCCGGCCAAAGAGTAGATTCGTATAATAAACACCAACAGCAGTTCTGAACTCCCGGTCAGCTTGAATGGTGTTTTAAATTGCTGTGGACACCGATGATGCCGACATGAGTGCGATGCACTCTGCTTTCGACATTCATTTACTGTACATTAGATTCCATTCTTTTCAATACAACTCTGCACACCAGCATCGCACTTTGCCGCCGTGTAGGCTAAATCACGATTCAGTTATATTTGGTCGACGCCGCTCCATAAAATCCATTGTTTATCCAGTGTTTGTGTGTTAAAAACTTCGGCTGATGTGTGTGGCAAGTGACAGTGCACCATAGACTGTAAGCTTATAAAATGGCAGTGCACTCATGTTGAAAGGTTCCTTATTTTCAACTGAACTCAAAGATAATGAATATAGTATTTTATGTTTGTTATGCCCTTTATTAGCTATATTTCTGAAGAATATATTGTGTTGCCTCAGGTCTGCTGCACATCTTTTGAAATTTGATTTGAAATAATCAAATAGACCTACGTCTTAAAGTTAAGTTAATGAAGTAACTTGCTTTGCTTTCATTTGAATCCTAATCAAGATACACAATAATTGCTTTATATTGTTAATATGGACTCCTGGAAAGTTCAGCAATGCAAAGTAATAGAATTTTAATCATGCGATAAAATATGTGATTAATCGTGATTAACTATAGGAATTCAGCGATTAATCGTGATTAAACATTTTAATCGTTTGACAGCACTAGAAATCATACATCATCATACACACATTTTTCGTTCAATTTAACAAGTTTTACTTTAACTGTTTCCCCTTTTGTTGATAAGAGAAATCACTTTCACTGCCAATTTGCATACATTAAAACAAACACACACACACACACACACACACACACACACACACACACACAGCATGTGAGCAACAACTACATCATATTTACACAATTTTTTCAACAACTATTTTTACAATGGTCTTATTTGGAATGTTCTTTGAAGCCACCGTCTTGCTTCCAGTTAGAAAAGCCTGATTCTGATTTGAAGACTGACGATGGGTCATTTGAAAGCGAAAGTTACGGAAGGGGTAGCAAAACACTACTTGGACTTTCAGACCATATCACTGTTATGCTAATGCCCGCATACAGACAAAGGGTAAAAGCGAACAAACCGGTTTGTAAGCAGGTAAAAGTGTGGCCTGAGGGAGCCTCCGATGCTCTTCAAGACTGCTTTGACACAACAGACTGGGAAATGTTTAAGCAGGCAGCCACTTACAACAACCGGACAGACATAGAGGAGTATACAGACACTGTAACCTCTTACATCACCAAGTGCATCGATGATGTGACCCACACAAAAGACATCATCACTCGGGCTAACTGGAAGCCATGGCTGACAGGGGATGTCCTCAGGCTGCTGAGGGCCAGAGACAAAGCCTACAGAGCTGGGGATGAAGCTGGCATGAAAACAGCGAGAGCCAACCTGTCCCGTGGCATCAAGGAAGCAAAAAAGGAATACACTCACAAGATAACCACCCACTTCAAAGACAGCAGGGCGCACAAAGCCTATGGCAGGGCATTCAGGCCCTCACGGACTACAAGCCCGCGCCACAGAGCTGTGAGAGCAACATCCCTCTGCTCAACAACCTGAACCGCTTCTTTGCTCGCTTTGAAGCACAAAACAGCACCTGCCCACAGAAGACCCATCCCCCTCTACATGAGCAGCCCCTGTGCCTCTCTGCCGACAGCGTGAAGAGGACACTTGCTGCCATCAACACCCGTAAGGCAACAGGTCCAGACAACATCCCAGGTCGTGCGCTGAAGGACTGTGCAGGGGAGCTTAAGGATGTCTTCACAGACATCTTTAACACTTCCCTGAAGCAAGCCATCGTCCCATCATGTTTCAAAGCTGCCACCATCATACCTGTGCCGAAGAAAACTGCTCCATCCTGCTTCAATGACTACCGCCCTGTGGCACTGACACCCATCATCATGAAGTGCTTTGAGCGGCTTGTCATGTCACATATCAAAGCCATTCTCCCCCCCACCCTGGACCCCTTCCAGTTTGCATACCCGAGCCAAGCGGGCTACAGAGGATGCAATCTGCTCTGCCCTCCACCCAGCCCTCACCCACCTGGAAAAAGAGACTCATATGTGAGATTGCTGTTTATAGACTTCAGTTCTGCATTCAACACCATAATACCACAACAACTCATCTGCAAACTTGACAAACTGGGACTCAGTACCTACCTCTGCAACTGGCTACTGGACTTCCTCTGTCAGAGGCCCCAAGTAGTACGTGTTGGCAACAATACCTCAAGCAGCATCACACTGAGCACAGGGGCCCCCCAAGGCTGCGTGCTCAGTCCGCTGCTCTTCACCCTGCTGACGCATGACTGCACTGCAACCTACAGCAACAATCACATAGTGAAATTTGCTGACGACACAACTCTGGTGGGTCTCATCACCAAGGGCGACGAGACTCAATACAGGTTGGAGGTCGACCATCTGACCACGTGGTGCAGGGACAACAACCTCCTGCTGAACGTCAGCAAGACCAAAGAGATTGTTGTTGACTCCGGAGAGGTCACACCCAACACCTGCCACTGACCATCGGACGGTGCTGTGGTGGAGAGAGCGAGCAGCACCAAATTCCTGGGGGTGCACATCAGTGAAGACCTCTCCTGGACCACCAACACTGCATCACTGGCGAAGAGAGCTCAGCGCCGCCTGTACTTCCTGCGGAAACTCAGGCGAGCAAGTGCTCCACCAGCCATCATGACCACATTCTACCGAGGCACCATCGAGAGCATCCTCTCCAGCTGTATCGCTGTGTGGGGCGGAAGCTGCACTGAATACAACAGGAAAGCCCTGCAAAGCATAGTGAACACAGCTGGAAGGATTATTGGTGCTTCACTCCCCTCCCTGAAGGACATTTACACCACCCACCTCACCCGCTTAAAGGCGACCAAAATTGTGAGTGATGCAAGTCACCCGCTCACAATCTGTTTGATCTACTGCCCTCTGGGAAGAGGTACAGAAGCCTGCGCTCCCGCACTACCAGACTCACCAACAGCTTCATACACCAAGCCGTGGGATGCTGAACTCTCTCCCCTCCTCCCCCTCCACCCTCAGCTACATAACATCCTGGACATTGGACCCAAAAATGGCCGCCTGCACTACTCCACTTGCACACTTGTACACTTTACAACTGGTGTTGTTGTCCTGAAACACAACACTTCTGCTGCTCTTACATAACTTGCACCACTATGCCACTTTCTTCTTACTTAGGTCAAACAGAACTACCCAAGCCTTTTATTGGCCTGAATTTGCACTAGTATTTTTATTGACTGTCTATGCACAATTTCAACCACATTTTGCTGCTCTTATTTTTTCATTATTATATGTGCCCTCTTATTTACTTATTTACTTACTTTTTTGTTTACTTGAATGTTACGTTTGTCTGTGGACCTAAATTGGTAAAATATGTCTTGTCTTCACCGTGGGATAGTGAGAAACGTAATTTCGATCTCTTTGTATGTCTGGAACATGTGAAGAAATTGACAATAAAGCTGACTTTGACTTTGACTTTGACTTTGAACACTAAAGATGGAATATTCCTACCATTTGAAGTCTTTGTATCAGTCATCGAGTGGCCTCTTCCTATTTCCGTGCTGCATCTTGCGGAGTACCAGTTTAAGAGAGGTTGCACAGAACCATCTGCTCTAGAATGGGAAATGTCTGGAGAGAAGAAAATGTTTGAGTAACTTAATTCTTATTAACTTTCATAACCCACTGTCAACCTGGCGTTTCTAAAATGAATGACAAAATATGTTCACTGTAGTGGCAATAGGAAATAGCACCATACCATTAGGAGCAGCTATGCTTGGTGACTGGTGGTTCTGAAGACTGTGGGTTGAAGTCACCAGCTCCTGCGCCATCCCAGTCTGTAGGTGAAACACAAATGCGTGTTTCACAAAATCCATGCTTGTATTCAGCATGTCGTCTGGCAACTGTAAAACCAGTTATTATTTTTTAAAATCATATAAAGCTTGAGTGAATAGAGTAGAAAATCTAACCAATTTATCTTAATGAAACTCTCCTTGTCCTAACACTTTGAGACATAATTCATGCGAAGCCCATGAATCAAATAAACTCAGAATAGTGGTTAATAACTTTGCAATGATGGCTCACATTAACTACAAAAACGTAGCGTTAGCTATTAGGCATGTATTCTCATGTTCATGTTAGCAGCTGCCAAACTTTTTCCTCAAGCAAAAAAAATCGAACGTTAGGCGCACTAGCGCATGTAATATTATTAATTTCGGGCCCCAAACAAACAGGATGTCCATTTCTCTGCATTTCATATAACACCATTTCAAACACTTCATACATTACCTTTCCATACATAAAATCTATCGGCATGCTAACAAACAATCAAACCTCAACTCAAGTAACCTAACGTTAAGTTAATGTTAACAGTTCACTGACTAAGTCAGTTAACAGTTCACTGCAAGCTTGCTGCTGCTTCGTAATTTAATTGACAAACTTAACATATTGTGACAGCAACAAATAAACGTCCCTTTCACATAATGATGATAACCAACAGAGATTTGTGACTCACCAAAAAAATTCTGTGGAGGATGAAACGCTGCCATCGGTTCTTCACGTTAGAATTCTAGCTGATACTTTCGTTAGCCAAATGTATCGGTTCTTCGCGTTAGCTGATACTTCCGTGAGCCAAATGTATCGTTTCTTCACATTAGCAGAGACATTTCTAGTTAGCCAAATGTATTCTTTCTTTTACAGTTCACTGTGTGCTTTAGCTTTCAAGCTTAATAGGTGCATTACTGCCACCAGTTGTTTGGGAATAGAATTCCATCTCTGATAGTCGTTCTCAACAAGTTTGACACTTATTGATGATTGACGGTACAGGGGCCAGTCAGGGGCCAATGAGATTTTAGATGGGGCTCGGGCCCCTGTGGCCCCGCCCCTAGAACCGCCCCTGATCTAATGCTTTTGCTCAGACAAAATAAGTTGTGTTTATATGAAATAACATCAAATCAAAGAATTTGAAAGCATGTCCTGTTCCATGATGAAAAGTAAGTTATAGCTAGAACTAGCTAATGACATGGCTGCAATAATTCCAGTTTAAACATGCTAAAGTTAACTAATATGGAGGTCAAACAAACGAATCATGGTTCATTCCCTGTTTAGCTGCTATATATGCAGACGTGAAACCGGAGTTTTAGAAATAATAGTTTTCAGTGATAAAACACATGAGCCACGTCCGAAAAGGGTCAATACACTTTGATACAGTCAGAGATGGTTAAGTGGTTCTAACAGACATTGTTGGCAACGAACGTTGGGCTAGCTTGGACGCTAGTTCTATGCTATGATAATTAACATCATTCACATAGACATTGACATATGCTGAAGAAAACTTAAACTAGCATTGAATGAATAATAAATCAAGAAAGCAAATCGATTTCAAACTTTTACTCACCAAATGAACCTGTAAAGTACTCAGCGATGTCCGTGTGTGTTTCATTGTGTCGTGTCGTGACAGAGGTCGTGTTGTGTGGACTGGTGTCCGTTGGTGTCTAAGCATGTACCAGAGAGGCTTCTGCGCATGTTCAAGTGTTGGACTATTGTTTTGTGAGTAACCTGAACTTAAAATGACTTAGTTGGTTTGCATTTTCGCTCTCACATTACTACTAACTCAAATAAACTGAGTGTTCTCTGCCGATTGGTCAAAACTAAGTCAACCCCACTTAATTTTTCTTATTAATTTGAATGTTAGAATTTACAGTGTATGGGAAAATAACATGAGAATTATGAATTATCACACCTGTTACAACTATTGCTGGGGGGTGGGGTGTGTGTGATCACTTGTTCCAATCTAAGTGCACAGAGTGAACCTAATGTTCCTAGGGTATGTGCATTCACATCCATATTGCTATTTTAATGAAAATAGTGGTTGAAGAGTAAGGTTCATGTCTTAAGGCTTACATTTACAGTGGTCTCTCAATTAGCCTAATGGATGTGATTTGGGCGTAACCTTCAATAAAAGAATCAAGTGTGCTTCCACCGTCACAGATTGCTATTACATTATAGGCAGATTTTAGAAAACAAGAACAGTTTGCTGCAGTGGTGATTACGGATCATCTATGGCAACTTGATGTGATCTTGATGTACCCTTTAATAGTCTTTTGCTTTCTATTTTTTTTGGCGCTTTCACTTGTTTTTGCATTGGTGTTCATATCTCTGTGTAACAAAGAGAGTGTACGTAGTACTCTAGGTTGAACTATAAGTAAATGGGGGACAGGGGGGACTGAGTCTGAACAGTCCTCAGAACTTGTGTGCCACTAAATTGATAGTTGCATGGCAATTTGCTTTCAGGAACAAGACTTTATGGTCAGGTTAGAATGCTTTGTTGACAAGCTGAAGACTGAAATGAACAAATGAGCCAGTGGAATCATTCAAAACATCCTAGAATTCCATAAGATTTTTTGGAAAAGAAAGTAGTTTCAATATTGTCGTAAAAGTAATTAACAGCACAATTGGCTTAGATACGATATTCATTACCCCCTACCCACCAAAAACAGAAGTATAAAACCTGTTTTGGAAAAACTGGTAATTCAGTGTTTTTTTCCAGAAAGGTACATCTTGAAGGGATGGGCTAAATTATGGTTGATGTCTAGCTTGTTTACTTGCAGTAGTGGTAAACTACCATCTGAAAAGATGACTGAGACATTTTGATAAATTACTATTATCTGGGGCATTTTACTTTTCATGAAAACATGAAATGGCTGAATTGGAGAAAGCTCTGAAAACTTTCAATGCATTTTTACCTGACCCTCTTTGCTCACCCACTTGCTTACTCTCTCCCTCACACACACACACACACACACACACACACACACTTTCTGGATGCAGTCAATTAATTCAATTTTCACAATCCCACAGCTACCCTCTTCAGTGTCCCTTGTCGGACACCTTAATATTATTCAGATCTTTTAGCTGATACCTGATAGGTGATATGAAAGTCAATGATATTTTGGGGAGGAATGATTACAATTAAAACTCTGCAGGCAGGCACAGGAGATAATGACTGCTTAAATAAAAAGTTATCTCTGCCAATTACTCCAAGCTTGCTTATCAGGGATAATATGACCAGAATGCTGTGCAGAATGTTGATTAGATGGTGACACTTTTCTTGGCTCTCCTTGCCTTGTCCTTCTCATGTCTGGCAAACATGTAAACAAGACACATACAGCACATCTCCAAGAGACTTTTATAGCATTTCAATATCCACATTTGCTGTGAGTGCTATCCAAGTGAAATATGAAATCCATTTATGTCTTTTCATATGTTTTTGTTTTGGTAACTGCAAAGCAAAGTTATATTCCCAAAGTTGGTATGATTTAGAAAAAAAACAAAACACGCACGACTATCCAAGCCTATAATGATGACGATGAATTCACTCATCCAAGTGAATGCCAAGAGAACAGTTTGCACTACATTGGTGAGGTATTTTCCCTTAATTGCCACGTTGACCCAAATTAACAAAAAGACAAGGTCCATTTCTGAATTTACAGTGAGCACCCGCAGCTCAGTACAAAGGAGATAATATCATTTATCTGGCTGTCTGGAGATGCCAAGGGACTGCTGAAGTTTACTACCCAGTAACCATTACTCATGGGACTTCACGCACCTGCTGGGCCCCAGATGTGCTCCCTCATGTTTCTCACAGCTACGGCCTCTGGAGCTCTCCCTAAGGGTTTAGGCATCAGCATTCAGACGCAGGAAGGAGCTAGAGATCTACTGTGCCTATTTATGAATGGCTGTTGTGTTATTTATGTTGTGAAGCCCTGGTATTTTTTTGTTGTGAGATATCAGCCACTGAGGGACAATAAGCGTTATGTGTTGTTTTTGTAAATATGCTTATGTCATGTGGAATGAAAAAATGTGAGCTACAGTAAGTTTATAGTCCAGATTTGATAAGGCGGTAAGCAATCCATTTGCAGAGAGGATCCTGTGGCATTTGGCAGTAAACTTTCAGTTGTGGTGTTTAAAATTCATAAAGCTTAGATTTAATTTATGCATTTGTATTTTGTTTGCCGTGTACTGCAATAGCTTTGCCATAGTATCAGATTGCTTTAATATGATCAACATGTGAATTTCACACTAGGTGATCGTCTTAAATCAGTGCATAGTCTTAAAACAATACACATTAATCTTAGTTTGTCCTTCTGTTGAATAAAACAAAAATGTGCATTTGGCAGCAATTAAGCATGTAAGCATTCATTTAGAGTTCATGCATACAAAATATAAAGGTCTCACTGTGCTTTTGTGGCAAATCTAGCTTTTGTACTGTATTTTCAAACTAAAGGAATGGCCAGTGATCATTGCACTTGTTTGGTTGTACCATAAGAAAAAACTAAATAGGGTATTTAAGGTCACTTCCCCAAGCAATTTTTGCTTGTTTTTGTAAAGTATAAAATAATTTGAATTTTGAAATATCACCAATATTTTACATAATATATCTCTGGTTAGTGTTTTCATTTACTTTTACCATTGCTGCTCCAGGCTTGTTTGAGTAGAAATGTGTGATTTTTCTCCCCAAGATCCACATGACGCCCCTCCGGCATCTGTTCATGTCTGTCTTTATAAGCCAGTTGAAATAGTAGGGTTTCTTTCAAGGGCACATAAGTTGTCCTGTGTCCCACAAACAAATATCAGCAAACAAAACTGCTGTTGGGAAGCAGATGGTTTCTCTGCTGCTCCTTTTGTTGTTGCATATGTGTGAAGTGAGGGAACTCTCAACTTCTTTTGATTGAGGTTTACAAAAGAGAACCACCCCTGCAAGGCGTTTGACTTGCATCTCACTTTGTATTTGATGTTGGACTGCAAGCTTGCCATGGACAGACAGGATCAGATAGACCATGCCCAAGGTGAAAGGATTTCTGAATAGAAATTCAGTATAAACAGAGCAGTGCAATGATGATGATCAGGGGGATCGAAGATGTACTGTAGTCGGCAATGCTTCCTGCTTGTGCCTGTCTCATGTAGAGGGCATGGCTTGTGTGTGATTGCATTTGCGGGTGAGTCCTAATGTTCGATCTCTGGAGTTTAACAAGATGCTAGGGAGGAAACAACCCGGACCTGTCATTTACTACGGACGTTGCCCGCAGCGACCCACAGGCTCTGCATGTGCAAGACAGACATTTTTGCCCAGGGGCCATTTTCTTTTCCTGATCCCTTCTTCCATTCTCTGCTACATGATCTGAAGCCTGATGTCATTACCTTTACTCTAGTAGGTTTAGCACTTTTAGCTTTTTCTATGTTTGACACAGTTGATGACATATCTCCTCACTCAAATTTTCATTTTAGACAGACTCTTTCATTGTAGACGTACAGTATATGCACAGACCTTTATTTGAAGATGGGGATTCATTCACCTCAGATATTAATTTTACTTGGTTTCTGCTACACTGACAGAAAGTTGACCCTCCAGTAACTTCCAGAATCAAATTAATCTGGCTACATCAATGCATCCCTTTTTCTCTCCCACAATAGACATGAGATGCACATCATGTAGAAATGCTGTATGACTTTTGGCCATTTAAACAGATTAAGATGGACTAACTGGAAATAACAATCAATTTTGAAGTAGCTTTATGTTTTGCCCAGATCCTTCACCCTCTTAATTGGTGGAAACCCTGGCAGGCCCCTCAAAAAGGGCCTTTTTTGTGACATGTCAAGATTTGAAGTGACGCTCAAAGCCAGTAAAGCGTAGAACTGAGTCTGCACCATTTATTTTAATGAACCACCTGGAAATATATGTCAAAAGTGGAAATAATTTCCCCACTTTAATATGTGTTACATGTCTGCATGCCCAAATTTAGTTCAATCTGAATGTGTAAATTACACCATATTTACACAAATTATGCTTGAACACAGCATGAATCCATAATTATTTTCCTCCAGTGCATAACAGAATTGCACATTTCTGCAGTCATGTTGAGAATATCAGGGCAGTTATAGGCGTTCAGGCATGCTGATCTTTTTTGGGACAAATACGCTTCAAACTAGTGTTTGTACCAGTCTCCCTTAAATAAGAAACACTAGTTTGAAGCGTATTTGCAAATTCAGTGGTCTTCCTTTTATTTATGTGCATTGTGTAGGCTACACACTTAAATATGTTACACAAAACAGAACCGGTTAATCGTTCAAGATATATTAAATAATCGATGATTATTGATATTCAGTTATTCAGTAATACACAGAATCATGGTAGAAGCTGTACTACCATGGTAACATAGCATAGGAGTTCTGCTACCATGTCATTTAAGGTAGAATGTTGCAGTCGCAATAAACAGTGGATCTGATACATTAATGCGTTTTCTTTGTTCTGTTTTATGTAACATATTTGAGTGTGTAGCTTACATGATGCACATAATTAAAAGGGAGACCACTGAATTTGCAGCCTAAGGCCATCCTTAAAAATATTTTCGTTTGCCGTAACCCGACCGACCCTGTCAATTTAGAACCGACCCAAATGTTTATTTTTTTCCCCTTTTAGTCCGACCGACTTGCCGGTTGTAAACTTGCGTTAATACCGACCGATGGTTTTTTTTTACTCTAAACAACCAATACAAATGCAATAAAATAATATTTCTTTTAGTAGGCCCAAGTATTGTGAATATAAATTGCCTACATGCAAAGCGTGGCTCACTTAAAAAAAAAAACCTGTGGCGTCATCTCTACACCATTGGTTTTACGCGATGTCACACTATGGCCTACGCCGTTTCATTCACACAAACTGATAACGCTTTTACTTGGCACGAAGTTCTGGAAGAACTGTGGCCAGATCTTTTCTCATCCCTTCTCCCCCTAGTCTAACGGTGACCGTGTCGGAGTATTGAAATTGGTTGTGGTCTATTCAGCATTTCTGAAAATATGGGTCCGCAACATGGAGACTGCTGGTCCGCGGAGTCGTGGAGTGAAATTAGGCCCGGTGCTTCATCTGTTTCATCTGTGTGCTTCATAATTTGCTGCGCAGTTGATCAAGAAACCCGGATCGGATCGAAAAAAAAAAAAAAAAAACGTTTCTGCTATCGATGTCATTAAACATGGAGCCCTACAATTAAGTGGTGGTATGAGCATTCATTCAATCTTGGCGTCTCGCGCCGGAGAGAAACTGAAACTAATCGATAGCGTTGGTATCAAAGCTCCGCTTCAACCTGTTGGAAGGCTATTTATTTATTTAACTAAACTTAATAGAACAACGTTGTTTTTGGAACTTCCTTAGAAACAGAGCAGAGACTGTATAATACACTGTATAGCATTGAGTATTGTATAGTCAAATTTCAATATAACGTGGCCAAGAGCTATTGTAGCCTTCTTTCTGGGTACATGTAGATGAGCCCTATGACCCAAAAGTCTGCCATGACTGGGCCTCAGGTCAAAGAAGTTTGAGAAAGGCTGGTCTATATAACCTGCATCAGAATGAGGTTTGCAATGGTGCGCCTGAAGGCACGGGTTGAAGACCCAGTCAGTTACGTCACGATATGCACATTTGTGTAAATTCATTCCTACGTAATCACCATGACCAAAATTGTACTTTTTTTTTTACTTTGAATCTTGAAAAAAAAAAAAAAAAATATTGACCTACCTACCGACCCATTTTTAATTTTTTTTGGCTGTTACTGCAAACAAAAATATTTTTAAGGATGGCCTAATGCAACTCTTAGCCAGGGACACCATACCAGAAAGACCAGAAGCTGTCCAGTTTACGCTCTTGATAATGCACCCTCAAAGTAATAGTGTTGGTGAATAATAACCGAACTAGATGTACCGCATAGCGGTACAAAATATGACCGCCGCTCAGTCCTGTACATCCGTGCCGCGAAAATAAATCACACTTCAATTTGTCTCCATATTTTACTCAATCCCCCACTCTTGAAACTTTTGTGTATGCTTGTTTGGCATGCCTGAGTGTGTGTGTGTGCGGCTGCACAGAAAGTAGCCTACTGGTGCTGAAAAGGTGAATAGATTGTAGAATAGCCAAAGAAGATGTAGCATTGTTATAAAACCTTTAAAATCTCTAAACAATCACAAGTAGGGCAGTTCATCACAGTTCATCCATTGCAACTGGATTGATGAAAGGTCACTTACACCTGTAGGCTACATTGTATTTGGGAAAAACAAAAGGTATCAGCATAATGCTATTTATTTATTTATTTATTTATTTATTTATTTATTTTTATGTATTTATAAACAAAAACATCTCTGTCAGTTCCATGCCGTTTTCAACAGCTATCAAAAACAAAGGTCATTTTTGGATGGATGGATGTTTTGTGAATGTTTCTTCTTATACATAAGATTTTAGTCATCTTTAGTTCATGTAATACTTTATTGTCAATGCACAAATTAAGTAACAGTAGTCTGAAACGTTATTGTTAATGCACAAATTAAGTAACAGTAGCCTAGTCTGAAACGATGAAATGCGTCGCTAGACTGTTCATACACATTTTAACGGGCCAAAGTTGAAGAGCTTTTGTCCGTTATTGTTCGTGCAAATATAGGCTGATTCATGTTCCCTTGCATTGTGTAACTGAGGTCCATGGCTAGTCTGGCTTTCATCAGACCAAGCTTAATCTTTTAAGAAATCAAAAAATAAATAGCGGGCAGATCAGGCTGGGTTCACCCAATATTGTTTAATTTTCCGATTGAGATATACACGCTCTGGCTATTCTAAATGCAAAAATGCATCAGGGAGTTATGACAAAACGGTAACTAACAAACTAGATCCTAATAGAAAGCTGTTAGCTTCCCTAAGCTACAGGTAGGATTATAAGGTAGGCCTATTTACAACATAAATTGTCAATAGGCTATGCTGGCGACACAAATAAAATCTCCTTTGGAAACCAATGGCTTACGCCTTACAGTATCAAGCGGACTTAAACTCTCATATCGTGGCGAAAAGTTGTAATAACATTCACGCAGCTCCATGAGTCAAGGAAAGCGTGAATGAAGTAGCCACTTCTAAATGGGACCCACTACACAGTAGCTTAAGGTGTGTTGCTAAAGCAGCCATAATGAAATGAAGGTGTCATTGTTTGGATACTTCACACACACGTGCTTTTTAATTTCACAGACTACAACTACCAAGCTGTAATCAAAGCACATCGATTCCCCTCTCACACCCTGCACGCACTTAAAACAAAATAAACAGGCGTCTCAGTCTCACGCATGTATAGGCAAAACTGTATCAGACCGGTGTAACGTTGGTAAATCTTCCATTGCACAGAATGATTTTGTAGCACATGCAATAAATGACAGTCGAAAGATACAAACAGTGCTGCTATCAATTTGCTTGGTATAACCGCATTTATAGTTTTCTACAAATGCAATCAATCAAATGCCTCCATCACTCAACCAACGCTAACGGTAACATTACCTAGGTCCTTATTGATATTACAAGATTAACGCACCTGCAGTAAAACCAAGCATGTCCGATAAACATCCTCAGATTTATTTCGGCTTCAAGAAGAAATGGGAATTACACTTCATGTGAACATCGTCCTATCCTTATTAGATGTTCGCTGCGGTAAATTACAGTCCTTGTAGGAAGCGTCCATTGTTTTTTCCATCCCACTTTTAACTTCCAACAAAATTACGTCTCACTGCAACGATGCGCCATCTAGTGGACAAATGACTACTTATCGCCAATACTGAAAATGCAGCCATGATGATGAAGAATATTTATTTTGGCTTTCTTTTAATCCTACTGAATTTGTAATTATGTATCGGCCGTTCTAATACCGATAGTATGTGGGTGCCTGTGTTCGTGCATGTGTATATGTGTGCACCGCCATCTACAGGCCAATGAGTGTACAGTCACTAAATGTACACATAACCTAATTTTTTTAGACCCCCCCATGGATGAAATTCTACGAAACTTGGCATACCCCCAGAGAATGCCAGGTCAATCATACACATAAAATTTGGTGCAGTTCTGAACATCTTAACTGAAGATAGGTCGCAAGATTCTGCGATTTAAGCAGAATAATATTGCATTTTCATTTTTTACCGGGGGGTGGGGGTGCAAATCACAAATGAGTGATTATGAGCCAGGTTGATGTGGGCCCTTGAGACCAACATACCATAAAAGATTCTTCATCCTCAGTGCCACGGTTCAGGTAGTTATTTAGGAAAAACTGTTTTTTTTTTGCGGTTCGGGGGGGTGTATGTGGTCCCCGGGGACGAAATGAAATTTTTCCGTAAAAGTCTAGTGGGGCTACATACCCACCAAATTTCATGTACCCCGGTGGTTCGGTGTCCCGGGTATAGATGACGGGAAAAATTCTTGAATTGTGTGCATGTGTGCGTGTACAAATTTATGTTTATGTGTGTGTGTGTGTGTGTGTGTGTGTGTATGTGCGTGCTTGTGTGTTTGCCTGCGTATGTGTGTTTGTGCATGTGCATGCATGCGTACATATGTCTACTGTGTGAGTATGTGTCATACGTATGATTACTGTAAATGTATATGTGTGCGTGTGTATCTGTTCATGCACATGTGTGCACATGGAATGGGTTAACATGACCCCTGGAGGCAAACATACGGAAAAAATTGGTCTTCCTAGGCCCTACAGTTCTCAAGATATTCACAGAGAACTGTGTCTGCCCTCCCCTCCTTTCTGGGTGTCCAGTCCAGCGGGGGGGGGGGGCTACAGATCAAAACGAAGAATGACGGTTCCATGCTATCCATGTGGGGGTACATGCCCCCCAAGTTTTGTGTACCCCGGTCTTTCAGTGTCCCGGGAATCCTTGTTGGTGTACGTCACTAAATGTACACATAAATTATTTTATTGTAAGGCCCCCCATGAACGAAAGTACACAAAACTTGGCATGCATTCGGAGGGTGTCATAATGATCCTACACTTTTAATTTTGTGCAGTTTTGACCTTGTCAGCCAGAGATATTGAGATGAAAACACCTAATTTTTTTCTTTTTAATTTTTAACTAGGTGGCGCTATACATGAAATAAGTGGTAATGGGATGGGTTGACATGCCCCCTTAAGACCAACATACAAAAAAAGGTGGACCTCCTAGGCCCTACGGTTCTCGAGATATTCACAGAAAACTGTCTCCGCAATCCACCTACAGGCCAGTTGGTGTATAGTAACATAAATTAATTTATTGTGTGGCCCCCCATGAACGGAATTCCACAAAACTTGGCGTGCATACAGAGGGTGTCATAATGATCCTACACTTCCAATTTCGTGCAGTTTTGACTATGTTAGGTCACAGATACCTTCAATTACACCACCTCATTTTTACTTTTTTGTGTTTAACTAGGTGGCGCTATACATGAAATGAGTGGTTATGGAATGGGTTGACATGGCCCCTTGAGATCAACATACAAAAAAAAATGGTCCTCCTAAACCCTACGGTTTTGAGATATTCACAGAAAACTGTGTCTGCCCTACCCTCCTTTCGGGGGTCCAATTCAGCGGGGGGGCTACAGATCAAAACGAAAAACGATGGTTCCATGCTATCCATGTGGGGTTACATGTCCACCAAGTTTCGTGTACCCGGTCTTTCAGTGTCCCGGAATCATTGACGGAAATTTGGGCATGCGAAAAAAAGAAAAAAAAAAAAAAAAAAAAAATCTGACTAAACCTATATGACCGCCCGGCCAGCTGCGCCAGCAAGGTCATAATAACCACAATAGGTGACACTATTATCACACTACAGGTGAATGGGATTTTTTCCCCTTTATAGATATCTTCATACATTTCTACCAGTTTAATATTAATTCATATTAAGATAAATACTTTTTGTAATTATCATAATTACTAGGTTGTTGCCTTTTCTATCCAGCAGTCCAGGATAAGAAATAGCAGTTCAAGAAAATAAACTAAATAGTAGGAACAAAGAAATTAAAGCAGCATAGCCTACAAGTGCAAACGGAAATGTACTGTGTGAAGTTATTATTGGAATGGAAATAAATGTAACCACCTTCTACATACTTTTGAAGACCTTTTGTGTTCAAGTTTGCAACAAATTAAGGGAGTTTGACGGTTAGTTAGTTAGTCGGTCATAGGGTAGGCTCAGCAAAACGTTAGCAAAGTTAACTTTGACAAGGATACAAGGAAGTTTATTGTCACATGCATATTGTTACTGGAAGTAAGAAATGCAGTGAAATTATGTCTGGTGTCAGCCTATTTGTGCATTCATGGGGGTAAAAAGTGCAGTAGAAGAGGGGTTTAGTAGATTAAGTGGCAAGGGCTGCATAAGAAAGGTGGGGGAGGATTGGGATTGGGCGGGGGACACCAACAAGGAGCACCCATGAGCAACAGGGGCAAGGAAAAACTCCCTTACCAAGGAAGAAACCTTGGGCAGATCCACGGCTCAAGGGGCTAACCCAACTGCCAGGGGTCTTGGTGTGTGTGTTGGGGGATGACAGGGGAGATGGGATAGTGTGCTGTGTATGTGGGGGAGAGGGCAGTGTGCAATATGTGTGTTGGAGAAGCTTCCTTATGAGACAATGTGCTGTGTATTGGGTGGGGGTCAGTGTGCTGTAAGTATGTTGGGGATGTGTGTTGGAGAAGCTTCCTGATGAAATAATGTGCTGTGTATGTAGGGGGGGGGGGGGGAAGTGTACTGCAAGTATGGTGAAGGGACTTACTATTGCAAGCAGAGTACTGTATGTATGATATATGTGAGTGATGACTGTGTGTGGGTAGGTGGGGGCAGTGTGCTGTAAGTATGTAGAGGATGTGTGTTGGAGAAGATCCTGAAGACAATGTGCTGTGTATGTAGGGGGCAGTGTGCAGCAAGTATGTAGAGGCTTACTGTAGCAAGCAGTGTGCTGTATGTATGTGAGGTGATGACAGTGATGATGTAAGTGTGTGTGTGTTTTTTGTGTGTGTGTTGGGGATGGGGGTGGGGTGGGGGCAGAAAGGCTAGGCAAACAAGGACATGGGTAGATAGATGGAGGAGAAATCAAAAATAATAAATAAAAAGTTCTATGGAGATGTGCAAAAGTTGGAGAAAGTCAGATGTGTGTGTGTGTGTGTGTGTGTTTTGACGTGTGATGAAATAAGAAAATAAATAAAAGGTCTGTAGCATAGGGAGAGGGATGTAAAAGTGCTAAAAGTCATGTAGGTGTGTGTGTGTGTGGGGGGGGGGTCATGAGTGAATGAGTGCAAAGTCAGTATAGTGTGAGTTCAGAGTTGGGAAATGTTTGAGAGTGCTGAGGAGTGAATGTGTGCAAAGTCAGTATAGTGTGAGTTCAGAGTTCAGATGGCCTGGGGATAAAAACTTCTGAGTCTCTCAGTTCTGGCTTTGTGACTACATAGGCGTCTTCTTGATTTCAGCGGTAGGAATAATCCATTGTTAGGATGAGAAGAGTCCTTCAGAATCTTTTGGGCTCTTAGGAGTACTCTTCTGGAATAGATATCTTGTAGAGCAGGGAGTTGAGTTCTTATAGTACGTTCAGCTGAGCGCACTACTCTCTGCAGAGTACTACAATCTCTAACTGTGTTGTTCCCATACCAGGTGATGACCAGTTAGAACACTCTCAACCGCTGAAGTGTAGAAGGCCTTCATGATGGATGTAGAAACTTTGAATTTCCTTAGCTGACGAAGGAAGTAGAGTCGTTGTCTGGACTTCTTCAGAACATATTGAGTGTTAACAGTCCATGTTAAGTCTTCAGTAATGTGGACACCAAGGTATTTAAATCTTGTGACTCTCTCTACAGGTTGCCGGCTGATCATTAGTGGGGTGTAACTGTAGTTCTGCTGCTGCCTTCTGTAATCCACTACCATTTCCTTGGTTTTAGTGATATTCAGTGTCAAGCTGTTAGATTTACACCACTGTGCCACCTCATCAACCTGATCCAAGTAGAGCTGTTCATTGTTGTTACTAATCAGGCCCAAGATCACTGTGTCATCTGCAAACTTGATGATGGAGGTATGACTACTGTTGGCTTTGCAGTCATGTGTGTAGATGTTGTACAGCAGTGGACTCAAAACAGCCTTGGGGAGCACCTGTGCTGATGGTTAATGAGTCAGATGTCAGACCCCCCACTCTAACCACTTGTGAACGGTTGGTGAGGAAGTCAAATATCCAGTGACACAGGGTGGTGTTCAGTCCTAAGGCCTTCATCTTTGTGACCAAGGTGAGAGGTACTATTGTGTTGAATGCTGAACTAAAGTCAATGAACAGCATCCTCACATAATTCCCATTCCCCTCCTCCAGGTGAGTTAAGGTGGTGTGCATGAGGTTTGAGATGGCATCCTCTGTAGACCTGTTGGCTCTGTAAGCAAATTAGATGGGGTCGAAGGAGGCAGGGAGGGATGAGCAGATAATGTTTTTCACAAGCTTCTCAAAACACTTCATCACTGTAGAGGGCTACTGGGCGGTAGTCATTCAGACATGATGGACTTTTGTTTTTCGGTACTGGAACAATAACAGACTGCTTGAGGCAAGTAGGAACTGTCTCTTGAGCCAATGATGTGTTAAAGATATAAGTGAAGACAGGAGCTAACTGAGCAGCGCAGGATTTCAAAACCCTGTTAGAAATTCCATCCGGTCCAGCAGACAGGCTACGAAACCATCTCCGTACGTTATCGCTAATTAAACTCAGCTGACTGGTGTTAGCGCATAGCCATAGTTGCTGTTAAAATGCCTACTAGCCTAGCGCTGGGAATCTAAACACTTCAACACTGACATGTAGCCTAACATGTTCAAAACTACTGCGTGTTATGGGTTAAGACATGACTATTTCTTGAAGCATTTGGGAACAGACTGAATTAACTGGAAAGTAGAGTCCCTGTTAGATTAGCTTGCTTGCAAATGCCGTTGTCCATGACCTGACAGTTTTATGGCAAGCGGTTTTAACATACCTTATGGCAAACCGCCTACACTGGGTAAACTTGAAAGCAGAGCTTACCATTGTGTGTGCATGCATGGCAAGCTGTTTTAACATTTAAATGTATTATTCGTAAGAGCAATGAGATATTGATAGTAAATTGAATATAACAGTTCAATTTCATGTTCAAATTTGTCTTATCAATAAAAAAAAAAGCAAATCATGCTTTAGACCATTTTAATTTAAAACATTTTAAAAACAAAGTACCGGTTCAGGCACCGTTTCGGCACCGGCACCGTTTTAAAAGTATCGATTTAGCACCGGTATTGGATAAAACCCAAACGATACCCAACCCTACTTGTAACACACATGCAAGTCTATCTAGCACAGCTAATATTAATATTAGTGAATCACACTCGCCTCCCGTTTTTGAGTTTGTCACCCAAAAAAGCTAGATATGAGTTTTTATACATGTGTCTCCATGTCATACTGCAGTCTTTCAACGGATTGTAAATGATTGTAAATGAATTTAGGTCCGTGGCTCTCTAAAAGAGCCTCTTGTGCTGTAACTTTTACAGAGGCTACTGTACCATTGAATTTCTAGACAACTCCGTTCTGTGTTTGACGGGCGTAGTAACAATAACTAGGGGGCGTGGCTTTTGCGAACGGTCAATTGAATTATTATCCCAAATAATATTATCCAAAGGAGTCAGAAACCTCCTACCTGGATTTTTGTGACATTTGTGCCTTTATTTTGCTATGTATTGTTTTGTACTGTCAACCCCACTGCTTTGCTCATCTCTAAGTCATTGACATTCACAGATAAATAATTCATTACCACAATCAAGCAGGTGTTCTTTCCACATCTCTACGTCTCATCTTGGGTGAATCCAGAGCAAATGAAATACTGTAATCAGTTAAAAGCACTGATATCTCTTGGTGACCACTCTCGGCATTTTAATACTGTAATCAGTTAAAAGCACTGATATCTCTTGGTGACCACTCTGGGCATAAGATAGCAACCATGCAAAGGAATAACTTGGTTTCAATGAACGCTGGTTGTTTTCCAGGTTTGTAATTAGATCAAGAGGACTTGATCCAAAATATCAGTACAAGACTTCACAAGCGGAGTTCTGAAAAGTTTAACCACAGATTGATTGATTCAGAATTTAAGTGTTGGGGGATTAAGCACTCGTGGATTAGTAGCAGCATGCACTAGACTAATACTGGCCCAGACAAAAATGATGTTGAGAGTGAAAAAGACTGATCCATATCCCTTTCCACTGCAGTTTTCATGTTTACATGCCCAGAAGCACATATTGTATTCAACATCTTGTATCAAACAGTATGCTTGGCCAATGCTTTTTTTTCTAGATTAAACATATAAAACCTTTAGTCGTATAGAGCCGTTGTGTACTTGGAACCTATAAATTGGAGTGGTAATACCACTCTAATAGGGTAGTTTTTCTATTTACTTTCTACCCCTTCGGCCATGACCACTAGTCTTTCTTGACATACTCTGTTCACTCTTCTTTACCCATCTGTATTTGACTGCAGTTGAACTTACCTGTATCCTGAGGTTGATACTTTATTTTGTTTATGCCTTGAGTAACAGTGTAATCTGTGACCTGTGATCCTTTCACCAGACAACAATAAAGACGAGGACAAGTCATGATTTAGAAAATGCATTTTTTCAGGAAAGCTTCCTCTTTGTGCATATAGGACCTGTCACCAAAAGTCTTTCAGTATTTAATTTATGTACATACAGTATAGACATTTCAAAGTCCTGGGAAGCTTTAGCAAAACTAATCTTAGAGTGCAATGTTTGGCCTTTTTGGTAATGTGCACTGTTGATGCGCCACAGCTTTCATTGCATTGAGTATATTGTTTTCCTTAAGATGTGCAGTTTGAACCCATTGGGAATAGAATTGTTTTGCTGAAAGTTCAAATAGGGAAGAATTGCCTAGCGAAGTTCATGATGAAAATTAAATGCTAAGTTAAAGCTTTCAAACCTCTTTTTTCGAAATGGCATTGAAGAAAAGACAAAAGTGCCAGTCTTGACATCTTGAATTTCAGTTTATCATTAACTTGAATAATGGCTTGCCTTATACAGCACTTAATAGAACCAAACCATATGCTTTATGTGTAGGCACAGCCATCCTACATCAGTTTGCACCTTCCTTACACTATACTACGCTGTCTTCCCCTGTGAGTGATGGATTAGAACAGCGTAGACTACTGGGGGGATCTCTGATGGTATCACTGCAGCTTAAATCAAGTGGGCTGTGAAGGACTGCCATCTCCCTGGATCTTCCTCCACACATAATTTCTGCTATTTGTCAAGCTAGTTCTGAGAACCTCTCTTTGTCCTCTTTTTTTGTCATTTAGCATCATACTCAGATACAGTAAGGTTTCATTCATTTTGGTCAATGCTGCATGCACAAAGGCAGCCCAATTTTGTTTTGAATGTTCCCCCTAAGTGGCATTTTGAAAGGAGGCATTGAAAAACAGTGTGGCTGAAGCATATTCAAGCTGTGAGAAACCACACTACACAAAGGATCAATCAGACAGGCAGCAGCAGATTGTTCTCCTGTGTCCTGTTTGATTAAATCATCCTTGTAGATTTCAGTTTGAAAATAATTAATTTAATTTATCATGTGGAATACCATTCCAATGTATATGGATTGTTTATGATCAGTTCATAGAAGATGAAGATGTGATTATCAGAAGAGTCAAGGAATTAGTCAAGATTGTTGTCAATTTCTCTCTAATTTCTCATCTATCTCTTGCAATAGAACATGTTCTTTTTGACTGAATAAAATCAATCAGAATATTTATTTTTGTACATAGTTACCAGACATGTTCTTTCACCTTGAACTGAGAGCAAGGTTATTCGTCATAGATGCACTGTAGTAAAATTTAATTATTAACATACAAACACACAGGACTGCTATCTGTCAAGTAAAGTGTTATCGATTCTGAGACATAACTCTCAGTATAATTGGCAACCTAAACAATATATAATTTACCTGTTTTTGTGTTGACAGTTTCAAGATTTGAAGGCTTAAGCTTATTTTAAACCAAGATGATTATGAAGTTTCTCATTCCAATTCTCGGTTACTGGTTTCAGTGCCTTACAAGCCTTGTTTAGTTTATGGAAAAATAATGTAAGGAATCTAGAGTAAATACTAACTAATAAAATATGTCTTTGAAACCGCCATTGCTTTCATCCATCTTTCTGTATCAACATCTCGTATAGAAGAAATGAACTCCTAACATTAAACAGAAAAGTTATGTCTTCAAACAGCTTTAGAGCCACAGAACTGTGCTTCATGCTGCCATTCTAATGGAGAATTTTTGCTTGAAACTTTTCAAAAAAAAAAATCATGAAAGTGAAAAGCTGTTTTGCTTCACAGGCTGCTGCTCTCGTGGGTTTACCGAGACATACGCTTGCTTCTTTTTTTTGTTGGTTAGAATCTTGTGTGGGCTTCCATCATTATAGTTGACATGTGATGCGATGTAAAACAAGCAAATGATTTGCACCACTGTCTTTCTAGTTCGAACAGAATTGGAGATTAAACGGAATTCAACTGCTGGATTTCAGTATACAATTTTATTAATTGTTTGATTACGAGTGTGTGTGTAAGAGAGAGAGAGCGACAGAGAGAGAGAGAGGGGGGGGAGAGAAAGGGACTGTGTGTGTGTGTTTGTCTCTGTGTTTGTCTGTCCATGTTCATCTTTGCTGGAAAGGGAGGTTACATTTCTATGATCAAAACTACCAACAACAGATGCTATCCCAGGCTTATACATTTGATTTCTCTCCCGTCCTCCCTGAAAGTATGATTATCTCATTATTTATTGACCACATTGTGTCTCTTGCCCTTCTCCTTTTAGTGCTAGAATGATCAAATGAGTTTACTTGTATATTTATTTCATTTGCTCATTATTTTCACACAGGACATTTCTTCAAGTGTAAAATAAATTGGCTGATATGCTGAAGCTTCTCCCATCCACACATGGTCAATATTACACGTCTGTTTGGCGTGCTGCTTCAAAAATCATACATGTGTGCGTGTGGCCACCTACATGTGTTAAGTCAAATATTTAGTTCTGCACTATATATTCTGTGAAAATTGTAGTCTGACACTGCAAGTACTTTTGATGTCAGTTATTAGTTGTATGCACATGTTCTTGTAAATCCACCATAACATATTAGTAAAGGGAATATCACAGAGCTACAATACACCACGATTCATACCTACCTTTTGACTTTGAGTTCTGTTTATAACACTCACAATGGGGGTGGGGCCACAAAAGCATATCACTGTAAAACTGTTTTCAACCACTGAAAAAACATTAGGTTGATCCAGGTTCTTTAATAAAATTCATGATAAAATGCCAGTCCACATTAGCTAATCGCATAGCTTTTATTAAATTCATTTAAAAGCTATTTCAGCTTTCTTGCCAAGGTTTCATATTAATAAAGGGATGAGTCCTTGAAAGAGGGACTGTAACCTAATTTATTCCTTCATGCATCAGGACTTATCTTTGGCCATTGAAGAGCGAGATATAGTGATAAATTTGAGCATCTCGGGAAGTGAAATTGGGGAAACAGCCTGTTATGAAATACACACGTGAGAGATGTTACATTTAGCCAAGTTCTGTTTGAAGCATGTATCTGAGATCTTGTTCATTTAATGCCATACTGTAACTCTATTGTTGACAATTGCTTGATGCAAATTATTTCCTTTGCAATTTCTAAGTGGGAACTGATACAGCATTTGCATTTACTTTTAAGACTTTAAAGATGTGAGTGCGAGTCCTGAAAATACTTTATAGCATGTGTCCTGTGTTAACCAATACATGCAAAGATGAATTTGCTTTTAATATAAGGGAGATTTCCTGGCATTCCACCCATAAATACGGGACTGTTTTAAACATTGCTTATTCTATCCCTCTGCCACCAGCAAAAATAATTGACTACGAAGGTGTGCACAAGCTAGGAATCAACTTGCTCTCATGACAACCAAGCCACTCTCTTATGTAATCATTCAAATGACACCCTTGCAACTTAAAGCAAATAAAACAAAGTTCATCCTTTCTGCTTTAGCATTATGTTCACTGGCAGGGTAGTATAGTGACACAATTTCACTACAGAGATTATAATGTCTAGAGAGAGAATATAAAGTCTAATGGCAATGCTAAAGTTATGAAAGGATGAAAAATGTGTGATATTTACAGGAAAAATGTTAAAACTGGAAGACAGCAGAACAAAAGCTAAATACATGAAAAAACAGGTGAAAATGGGAGGGTTGATGGCTATGTGGTACGTCGTCTTGGTGGCTGAGGGAAACGTTGATCAGAGCCAGAGTGTTGTCTCTGAAATAAAATGAACTGAGATGCAGTCGAGTGGGACCAGGCTAATTTTATATTACTACATTGAAGAAGTTTAACTTTCATGGTGGGTTTCAGAGAGACAGGTGAATTGTGTGTCAGGAAGTTAGCTGAGCATTGAAACTTATGAAACTAAATGAAAACAAAAGTGAAAACCAACGGAAATGAGACTAAATTCATTGAGGTGGCCCGTGGGTTAGATTTGTGTCGGAATATAATTCTTGCTTGCCATTCTTGCCATGTTACACCTTTCCACCAAGTTTAATGAAAAACATTAAACATGTATTATAGGCATAATCTTGCACACAGACAAACAGATAAACACCACTGAAAATATCACCTCCATGGTGGAGGTAACAACTGCTTTTTAAAGTGGCAGTGCACATTAGTTTGTGTAGGCCTTCAGCATAGAGTATTTACCTCAATGTTAATGAGAACAGAAGACAAAATCTAGGTGGTGATGAATGTTGTTGTTGTTTTTATTGTTGTTTTTAAGATAACTTTTGTATTCTGCTTTCGGTATGCAGAAACCAACATCACAGTTGGCTTTGATAAAAGCTTCCTAACATGCTACTGTTGTCTTTGTTGGTTTGTTTTATATTTTCAACTTGGGAAAATGGAGATGTGAATTAGCCTATTTCTTTTCAAACATTACCAGTAATTATTTGTATCAGGGGAAACTTCTTGTTGTGTTTTTGCCAAACTAAATATTATGCTTTTAGATTGCTGAAATTGTTTGATGAATTATCAATCAATCAATTAATGAAGATTTGCTAATATCACGAATAAGTAAGACACTATTTTACTGACAACATGTAGGCCTAGTCTGTAGTTCAATCCAGTGCATCTTGTTTCTTGTATTCATGAAAATCATTTCTATTTTCTGTTCTATTGTCAAGGTGATTGGACATATGTAGGCCTACCTGCTTTTCTCTATTCTCATCATGGTAATGCTATACCATGAATACCATGAATATCTCCCTTTTGTATCTTTCCTTTAACAGTTTTTTTTGTTCAAGATTCTAAAGGAGAGATTAATCTATCCTCTCTGAGTGCCCACTCATTTCTTCAGTTCTTCGTTTGCATGGCAAAGTTTCCATGGCAACAAGTGCTGGCTTTTGTTATTCCTTGTCCCGATGCCTGAAGTTATGTGTGACTTAAAACAGTCTCAATAGATCACTAGAGCATTGAATAAATGAACTCCAGTATGATTTTCTTAAAATGGAGGTTGCATAGAGGCCTGTGGTGTACTGTTTTTTTTTTTTAAATGTACTCTGTGTTGAGATTCGGTGGTAAAGCAAGAAAAAATGCAATGGATGAATCACAGTTGTCCTTGTCCAACTACAGTTTGTCAATTGAAAACGTTCAAGTCAACGATGATGCGTGTCGTGCTTGATGATGCGTATCGTGCTTTGCTCAGTATTTGCTATGTTTCTATTAATTTCCTTTAGTACAAAGACTTGGAGCATCTTTCTCTTTCTCTTTCTCTTGGAGCATCTTTCTCTATTTTAAATTGCTCTTGTTCAACTACAGTTATGGTATGTGCGTAAGTGTTTGTCCCTAGACTGAAAATATATTTTTACGAGCAGCATGGTGACATGTTGACAAAAATCACTTTAAGAGTGTGAAAAGGTTGGATAAAATACTAAAAATCCACAATGTAAAGTTGTATGAATATTCTTGCCATAAATAGAGTCTTTAATGTCCTCAGAGGAATGATCATTTCATGCTATGTCATTCTTAGTTGAAAGAAATATTGTCAGGTAATTGCAATTTCATTACATGGTTGCCCCTGTCATGAGAAAATATTCTAAAGCAGGTCAAAATTGGCGAAGATGGACTTCACTCAGTTTAGGAAACTTTCATACATCATCCATCAGGCTAGGATTAATCCTTTGCTTAAAGTGGTGGTGCAGGGTTAGGCTGTCTGGTCTGACTCTGTAGTATTGGCAGAGACTTTCTAATGAGGAGACAGAGCACTCCATAGAAATATACATGTATGGGGTGTTCATAACAGCAATATGGCAGTTGTCTACACTTATCCTGACCCTTCCTGTAATGTAAAGGAACCAACAGTATTTTTGTATTTTTTTAGTGTTATTTTAGTGAAGGGGAGGAGGGGAGATTTATATTGTTCGGGTATTGGCTTCCAACTGCTGCAAGGGGACTGCTCTTGGTAACCTAAAGCCTCAGTGCATGATCTGCAGCATCTTGAAGCACCAGTAGTTCTAGTGTGGAGAAATAGGCCTGCTTTGGGCTTATTTAAATATCATAATCAATCACTCTGCCATTCACCTCAATTAACATAACTGAATACTGAACATATAACTGAATTTAGGTGTTACAGTAGTGTACAGTACAGTAATTTTAAGAGAGCATAATTCATTGTAAAATAATCAAAACTAGATGTACTGCATAGCGGTACAAAATATGACCGCCGCTCAGTCCTGTACATCCGTTCCGCGAAAATAAATCACACTTCAATTTGTCTCCATATTTTACTCCATCCCCCACTCTTGAAACTTTTGTGTATGCTTGTTTGGCATGCCTGAGTGTGTGTGTGCGGCTGCACAGAAAGTAGCCTACTGGTGCTGAAAAGGTGAATAGATTGTAGAATAGCCAAAGATGATGTAGCATTGTTATAAAACCTTTAAAATCTCTAAACAATCACAAGCAGGCCAGTTCATCACAGTTCATCCATTGCAACTGGATTGATGAAAGGTCACTTACACCTGTAGGCTACATTGTATTTGGGAAAAGCAAAAGGTATCAGCATAATGTTAATTATTTATTTATTTATTTATTTATTAATTTATTTTTTATGTATTTATAAACAAAAACATCTCTGTCAGTTCCATGCCGTTTTCAACAGCTATCAAAAACAAAGGTCAGTTTTGGATGGATGGATTTTTTGTGAATGTCTTCTTCTACATAAGATTTTAGTCATCTTTAGTTCATGTAATACTTTATTGTCAATGCACAAATTAAGTAACAGTAGTCTGAAACGTTATTGTTAATGCACAAATTAAGTAACAGTAGCCTAGTCTGAAACATCTCTACATCTAACCAGTGGTGCAAATAACTGACATGTCCAAATGGGCCTTGATGAAATGCGTCGCTAGACTGTTCATACACATTTTAACGGGCCAAAGTTGAAGAGCTTTTGTCCGTTATTGTTCGTGCAAATATAGGCTGATTCATGTTCCCTTGCATTGTGTAACTGAGGTCCATGGCTAGTCTGGCTTTCATCAGACCAAGCTCAATCTTTTAAGAAATCAAAAAATAAATAGCGGGCAGATCAGGCTGGGTTCACCCAGCCTAGTCCATAGGCACCCGATATTGTTTAATTTTCCGATTGAGATATACACGCTCTGGCTATTCTAAATGCAAAAATGCATCAGGGAGTTATGACAAAACGGTAACTAACAAACTAGATCCTAATAGAAAGCTGTTAGCTTCCCTAAGCTACAGGTAGGATTATAAGGTAGGCCTATTTACAACATAAATTGTCAATAGGCTATGCTGGCGACACAAATAAAATCTCCTTTGGAAACCAATGGCTTACGCCTTACAGTATCAAGCGGACTTAAAAAGTTGTAATAACATTCACGCAGCTCCACGAGTCAAGGAAAGCGCGAATGAAGTAGCCACTTCTAAATGGGACCCACTACACAGTAGCTGAAGGTGTGTTGCTAAAGCAGCCATAATGAAATGAAGGTGTCATTGTTTGGATACTTCACACACACGTGCTTTTTAATTTCACAAACTACAACTACCAAGCTGGAATCAAAGCACATCGATTCCCCTCTCACACCCTGCACGCACTTAAAATAAAATAAACAGGCGTCTCAGTCTCACGCATGTATAGGCAAAACTGTATCAGACCGGTGTAACGTTGGTAAATCTTCCATTGCACAGAATGATTTTGTAGCATGTGCAATAAATGACAGTCGAAAGATACAAACAGTGCTGCTATCAATTTGCTTGGTATAACCGCATTTAGAGTTTTCTACAAATGCAATCAAACAAATGCCTCCATCACTCAACCAACGCTAACGGTAACATTACCTAGGTCCTTATTGATATTACAAGATTAACGTACCTGCAGTAAAAACCAAATCACTACATACCCACCAAATTTCATATACCCCGGTGGTTCGGTGTCCCGGGTATCAATGACCAAAAATTCAGGGAGTAGATGACGGGAAAAATTCTTGAATTGTGTGCGTGTACAAATTTATGTTTATGTGTGTGGGTGTGTGTGTGTGTGTGTGTGTGTATGTGCGTGCTTGTGTGTTTGCCTGCGTAGGTGTGTTTGTGCATGTGCATGCATGCGTACATATGTCTACTGTGTGAGTATGTGTCATACGTATGATTACTGTAAATGTATGTGTGTGCGTGTGTATCTGTTCATGCACATGTGTGCACATGGAATGGGTTAACATGACCCCTGGAGGCAAACACACGCCCTACAGTACGCCCTACAGTTCTCAAGATATTCACAGAGAACTGTGTCTGCCCTACCCTCCTTTTGGGGGGTCCAGTCCAGCGGGGGGGGGGGTTGGGGGCTACAGATCAAAACAAAGAATGACGGTTCCATGCTATCCATGTGGGGGTACATGCCCACCAAGTTTTGTGTACCCGGTCTTTTCAGTGTCCGGGGATCCTTGTTGGTGTCGTCACTAAATGTACACATAAATTATTTTATTGTAAGGCCCCCCATGAACGAAAGTACACAAAACTTGGCATGCATTCGGAGGGTGTCATAATGATCCTACACTTTTAATTTCGTGCAGTTTTGACCTTGTCAGCCACAGATATTGTGATGAAAACACCTAATTTTATGCTTTTTAATTTTTAACTAGGTGGTGCTATACATGAAATAAGTGGTAATGGGATGGGTTGACATGCCCCCTTAAGACCAACATACATAAAAAAAGGTGGACCTCCTAGGCCCTACGGTTCTCGAGATATTCACAGAAAACTGTCTCCGGCCACCTACAGGCCAGTTGGTGTATAGTAACATAAATTAATTTATTGTGTGGCCCCCATGAACGCGAATTCCACAAAACTTGGCGTGCATACAGAGGGTGTCATAATGATCCTACACTTCCAATTTCGTGCAGGTTTGACTATGTTAGGTCACAGATACCTTCAATTACTTTTTTGTGTTTAACTAGGTGGCGCTATACATGAAATGAGTGGTTATGGAATGGGTTGACATGGCCCCTTGAGATCAACATACAAAAAAAAAAAAATGGTCCTCCTAAACCCTACGGTTTTTGAGATATTCACAGAAAACTGTGTCTGCCCTACCCTCCTTTCGGGGGTCCAGTCCAGCTGGGGCTACAGATCAAAACGAAAAACGATGGTTCCATGCTATCCATGTGGGGTTACATGCCCACCAAGTTTCGTGTACCCGGGTCTTTCAGTGTCCCGGGAATCATTGACGGAAATTTGGGCATCGAAAAGAAAAAAGAAAAAAAGAATAAAAAAAAAAAAAAAAATCTGACTAAACCTATATGACCGCCGCAAGCGCTGCGCGGCGGTCATAATAATTCATGATTACTCCAGGCACTGAATAACCCCTGACAACTCATCTTCGTTCCTCATAATTACATATTTAGGAGTTTTATTTCATGGAAAATATCCCTTCATATCCATACCACCAGTTGATGGATTTCTGATCACAGACCTAAGGAACCAATACCAAGCTATCTGGTACCACCTTTTTGAGACTGTAGTTGGATCTGTGCGGTTCCAAGGTGGAAATATTGAGCCGTGGACTACACTTTTTATATGCTCCTATTTTGCATAATCTTTGTCCTGGTAGAGGAAAGAGCAAACTAATGTGGAGGATTTTGATACAATGGTCTGTTTCCACATCAGGGGAGAATGTTGGTAGATTCCCCAGTTTAGACAAAAGCAGGATTATAACTTCACAATTACAACTTCATATCATCAATTTCCTGATGACCTCCTAATCTTTGTATTCAACAGCAGACGTCAATGTCAAAACTGTATATATTGTTCCTCCTTTCTCTCCCTTCCTCCTCTTGAAATCGCTGAGTTTGCATTTGCACTGTCAATTCAGACAGAGTGTGACTGCTGTCAAGTCAACACAAGTCTCCCGTCGCAAAGGGACAAAACTGACGTGGGAAAAGCCCTCTGCAACTGTATTGCCTCCTTGTATCCTCTGGGGACCTGCTGTCTGTCATCTCCTGCCCCATCTCTTGCTTACCAAACACAAGGGCCTGTGACTGGGGTGCCGGCATCTGTAGCTGATGACAAGTGTGGCTTGGTCATTCCCCCAAGGAGTTTGGGCCTGTCTGCTCTTTGTTTTACGGCTCTTATGCGGCGTGGCTTTCCCTAACTCTGTGGGCCCTCTCCTGCTTTATCTCTATATACTACAAATGCAAGGCAAAGCAAGGCAATTTTATTTGGGGATTTTGTGCACTATGAAGGCTATTCAATGTGCTTCATACCATCAGACAGAGAAGCTAGCAAATAATGTAAAAAAAGAGAGGCAATTAATAAAATGGAAAAGTTCAGTGCAGCTGAAACAATAAGATCAAGTAAAATGAGATAAAATACAGTAAAATAGAAAAAGGACCACTAAAAGTCATAACAATAAATAAAATAAAAAAAACATATTGAAAAGTTATAAACATAAAGTGCAGACAGGTAAAATTAAATAAAAAAAAGATTAAATAAATAGATGAACATTCTAAGTTTACGAACTGTGAATAGTTTAGTTTTAAGTTGTGATTTAAAAATGGTGGCAGTTGGGAGTATATTTAAAGGAGAATTCCGGTGTGATATTGACCTAAAGTGTGTTGAAACATGATACCGAGTGTGAACGTATGTCTCATAGCCCATCTCGGCTTGTCCCCTGCACTCCAAAATCTGGCGCTAGTTAGCCGATGCTAGTTAGCCGCCCCTCAAGTTAGGCCATTACATTGCTCTTTGCCAGACCCTTAATCTTCCTAGATTATCAGGGTCTGGATTTTCCAGGCTAGTTGAAACATGATACCGAGTGTGAACGTATGTCTCATAGCTCATTTCGGCATCAGATTCCAAAAAAAGATTCGGTGGAAATGCATGGATTCTTACAGTAGCAGCAACTGGAATCCATGCATTTCCACGGAATTAGTTTTGGAATCTGATCCCTTATCATACCTGTTCATTTTTACTCGTCGCTCGACTTATCGTGACTAAATTAAAATTCATGGCTGCAAACGCTAAACTCTGTGAAGATACTGTCTGTATAAATCGTCTTGTATGTAAACTACCAGTGCTTTTTCAAAGTTCTCAATTTCTCGTTTTAAATGTCAAGGCCCTCGGAAGTCTACCAATGAAGTATGGTGCTACTTTGAGCCTCGTAAATGGTGTGAAACAGTGATTTATTTGCATGGACTAGGCCGATGCCCGAGGCACCTCCCATGATCACTCTTACCAATTTACAGAACTCTATGCCCAACACTCTAGCGCCACCAATGGGTTGAACCTGGATTGCATTCACGCATGTGACCATTGAATGGTGCGTCCGATTTTCACAAATCCCTGGACCGACCTGAGTTCAATGACTCCTATTACGTCACTTTCCTCCATATTGGACCTCCGCCATATTGGATTTAGTCCAAACTCCAGTTTCAGCGGTCACAAATTTCATCCGATTATCACGGAACTGGAGGTGATCTTCTGACCGAGCC
Source organism: Alosa alosa (assembly GCF_017589495.1). Lineage (NCBI taxonomy): Eukaryota > Metazoa > Chordata > Actinopteri > Clupeiformes > Clupeidae > Alosa > Alosa alosa. The sequence continues at coordinate 5,220,312 of NC_063209.1, forward strand.
GCACAAACGATACTTGTCAGATTTTTCAATTTCAACTTTGTTTGCCCGTGACAGCCAATCACACATGTCTATGATGCCGCAGGAAGTGGGCTAACATCTCAGCTACATTTTAAAGGTCTCATCTCATCGTTTTTTCATTCATTTTGCAGTGGTCTGTAGTATTGATGAATGCCCTGTGAGCCGGTTTTGGTGAAAAAAATGCTGTCCTGCGTCTGTTTCATGCTGTTCTTGTTTGGTGGGGAAGGTGGGCGGGGAGGAATGACTGGAATTCGCCTCTAGTCATGAATATTAATGACATGCTAATGAATTCACCTCTGATTGGCTAACAGTACTGTGACCTCCAGTGCGTCCTCATCCGATTCTGCCTGTGCTATGCTCCATATTCAACTTTACAGTGCTAAAACCTGGCTAAAACTCGAGTCAAAACTGTTGCACAAAATGTCTTCGGAGATACAACTTCATGTGTTTGATCCTAGTATTCGAGTAGGAAGAAGAACCGCTTCCTGATCGTTTGTCGGTGAACGTTGGTTTAATAGAATGGTAACAATTGCCTGTCAGCTTAAAATTTCTCCTAAAAGAGGTAAACGTTTGTGACATTCGTCATCTTGCTTTCAAGTAATAAACAGTTGGAAACGTTTTAAAATAAAGACCTATTTCTTTACACAGTCAAAAGTCTTTGCAATCTTCCTAGTAGATGTTTTACTTCACAACACAGGTAAGCACCCTAAATGCAGTTCAGCCACTGACCTAGCCTGCTAATGCTATCGGAATAGCTAGATAGTTATGGTTTGAATTCCATGATACTATCATTGAAAGACCACTTGGTCATAGCCCAATATATATATATATATAGATCTAAATGCAAACACGCCTACCTAGCTATATTTTGCTGGAATTGTACCAGAATGCCTACAGAAGCAGAGAATGTGTGCTGCAAGACTTCTCCGGTAATGAGAACTATGGCTTTGATAGCCTGACATTGGCAGAGGTTAGCCTACTCAAGTTGTTTTCTGTCACGTATGACAGAAAAAGTAGCCTACTATAGGAATCTTATAGTATTTTGGGACTAAATATTACAGTAATCTTATAGGAATACTATAGTATTTGGACATACTATAGGTACTATAAGACTACTATAGAAAAACTATAGCGGTTACAGGATATTATAGAGTTATTAGTAGTACTTCTACAGTATGTCCCAATTATTCCTATAAGATTACTATAATATTTTGTCCCAAATACTATAAGATTCCTATACTACTTTTTCGTAAGGGGATTGCTCATGTGGTTAGAAAAATGGGCAACACCAGTACCCCTGTTGTCTGTATGACCCTGTACCCAGGATTAGAACCAGTCTGCATAATGTACTCCCTTCAACATGCACTAAACATTCGACTATGACGACTATGGCCCTCTGTGAGACAGAAGATATGAAAGGTAAGATAAACCTTTAGCTTAAAAGGGACAAAAACTGATGAAACTCCTAAAACAAATATACAAAACAGGTAAATTTTCTATAAACAACTTTATTATATTTACATATAGCAGTGGTACTCAAAGTGTGGTCCGCAAGCTATCTCAAGTGTTCCACAAGTAGATGTGGTAAAATATAATAGATGAGTTGTTTGCAATATTGAACCAACTTGTATGTAAATCCAAACAGTTCTGCAACACTGATGTAACCTATGCCAGTTTAAATCATATGAATCCTCTGACACCATAAGCAAGGTGCAAAGACAATAAGCAAGGTGGTTCAGTAAGAAGGCCTATTGTGTAATATACTGTTGAAGTAGGTCTACTGTTTTTTTTTTTTTTTTTGCTAGGTGGTCCGTGAAACACTGACAAATAGTAATATTGCAGTCTATTAAAATAATGCAAACACGAAACAAGAACATCCAAACTATGCACAGAATTAACAATGTCCTCTTTTTGCCAGACGATGCAGACATCTGGCCTACAGATCCTTTGTAAGATGGTGCTGGGATTATTTAGGGAAAAAGGGCTTAGTTGTTGTTTCGGCTTGTATTGTCCTGGGGATCCGAAGGGACAACACACAAAACACATTCGTTGGCTGTGATGATTTTATTACATTGCTCTTTGATTGCGCTGGGCCATAGGTGGAGCCATCAGGTGTTATTGTGGAGATGTCGCTTTCATCCTCCTCCTCCTCTTGATCAACCCGAGGTCTTCTAGCTGGCCTTGGATGAACAGGCTTGATGGCAGTAGAGGTAGCAGGCCCCCATGGCCATGGTGTATCCAAAGTGCTTGTATCAATACTCATACTTTTCATGAAGTATTCTGTTTGGGTACCTAAAGTAAATAAATGTGTATTACTGTCAAGTTACAAGATACTAATAGTACACAGGACATTCACTCTCTCACAAAACTGTACTGGCACAATGGAAACAAATATTTTAGTGACTGTGATAAGGTGTATGATGTACTAAGTAGCACACCCACAAGAAGACATTCGGTAATATCAATTCTATCTGTTATGCAATTCATGGGTTTCATCAGGTCCATTTACACAGGTGTATTAATCGAGCACCATGCAGTCTGCATTCATAATCGAGGTGCTTGATTTTATACACCTGTGGAAAGTGACCTGAAGAAACCCATGAATTGACTTTTCAAAACATTGACGAGCACATAAGAACCTGTATTAGCCTACTAGAAAAAGACTTCTAGAAACGAACTAGCACAACAATAAAAGTTAGATCACAAACCTTTGCTTCTAACGTGATGATGACCTAATGTAGGCTAGAAAGCTGTGTAGCCTGACATGAGGATGTGCTCTGGAAGACATACAAAACACTAAGTAAACAGCAAGTAATCAAACAAAACATCATTGTACAGTATGTCAATGTAATAATGGCAAGAAGACATAAATTAGACTGAAGTGTAAATACCTGAGCTCTAGTGATAGCAACTTAGCCTAATAGTGCAGGGGTATTGTGTTTTTGATTTTCCCTGTTTAGACTAGAACAATACCCGTACTTAGTTGAGCATAAAATATTGTTGCTAATATTATTATTTGTGGTTTAACGCTTAGGTTAGAAGATTATAGGTTCAACAAGCTAAATCTCTGGGTAGTGTGGTCAGTTTCTTATGAGTGTAGCTACACCAGGCACGTAACTGAAGCATTCCGTTCACGTTATGTACTGCAACAATTAGCTTCCAATAGGCCTAATCAATGGAAGTAGCTACACCTGGCATGTTAGTGGCCTGTAGGCTACGTTCGGGGAAAATAGACCATTCCTCTAATGGATTTTACCAAAGCCCTTCCTATTGGCATTCTCTGATTTTACACGTCGCGAACAGAACACTTCAGTTACGTGCCTGGTGTAGCTTCCTGTAATATAGGCTAGCCTAAGCCTAGCGTGTACCCTTTTCATGCATGCTAACGTGAAGAATATGAACATGCTATTTTGTAACAGACGTTAGGTGGAAAAGTTTGTTTGTACTTACAGCCTGTGAGCTGGTGGTCGATCGTCACGACGGTACAGAACCAGAACATCGATGCAAAACCACTTTCTAAGGCAGTGAGTGTGGTCGAAATGATTGGAACACAGAACTAATGTTGCACTACTTCGGTGGTGGTGTTCCAACGATAAATCCGAACCATTTCTTCCTCAACTCATGTTTCTAAGGCAAGACATCCAACATTGATGTGTTATTGCCAGAAATAAAACAGGCACGATTTTTTTTTCCGCCATGTTGGCAACTTGCTGTTAGCTCCTACTAGCTGCAGAGAGACAATCCCCTAGCGCAAAAAATCTTCCAGTCTTCCTGTAGGCGGTCACAAGCCAAGGTGGGCGAGGCCATGAATAATCAGTTTCCCTTCGGCCTCATTGGGAAGGGCTCTTTCTGATTCGCTTGTTTTTCCGTGTATTTTCTTTCATTGGCTAATGCGGGCAATGGGGGTAAAAGATCATTTTCACGTGCAGCATGCATATGCAACTTGGAGTGAGCTATAGTATTTCGAAAGTAACAAGTATTAAACGGTTTCTCAGTGAATGTGACCTTTTAATGTATGAATTCCAAACTTGGTGCAGGGACTTGGTATCTGATTGTGAGGACACACTAGGAAATTGGCATCATTTGGCCTCTATAGGGGGCGCTGCAATACAGGAAGTGAGCTCCTATCTCAGCAATGCTTTGATGTACAAAATTTAAACTTGGTATAGGAACTTGGTACTTGATTGTGAGGACATGCAAGGAAAGTGGTCTCATTTGGCCTCTAGGATTGCTGTAATAAAGAAAGTAAGCTCACATCTCAGCAACTCTGGTATATGAAGTCCAAACTTGGTAAAGGATACTGGTGTAATTTGGCCTCTACGGGCACTGTAACAAAGTAAATGCTTATTTCTCAGCCATTCTTTATCCAATTGCCATCAAACTTGCTGTGACTGTTTGCTCATGCCATGGCAACGCCATTCCTGCTAGCGCTCTGCTAGGCCCCCACATTGCTGCTTGCAGCTATATTTTTAAGTTGTTTTCATACTTGCTATGCTATCACCCACCGTTAGCATAGTGACATTTACGGTTTTCTGCACTTGATTGATGTGAAAACGGATCACTTGTTAGATAATAATATATTGGCGGTGCACAGCAGTTACCCTGTTAAAGTCACACATTCTAAGATACAAAAAATATTTCATAAACATGGTCATATAGGCATAGGGCAGCCGTGGCCCACTGGTTAGTACTCTGGACTTGTAACCGGAGGATTGCCGGTTTGAGCCCCGACCAGTGGGCAGCTGCTGAAGTGCCCTTGAGCAAGGCACCTAACCCCTCACTGCTCCCCGAGCGCCGCCATTGTAGCAGGCAGCTCACTGCACTGGGATTAGTGTGTGCTTCACCTCACTGTGTGCTGTTTGTGTTTCACTAATTCACCAATTGGGTTAAATGCAGAGACCAAATTTCCCTCACAGGATCAAAAAAGTATATATACTATACTTATACTATACATATGGTCATTTAGTCATAATCATGTGTATAGTTTAGGCAACATGATATTAAAATGGACAACTTTGGCGACATTATATTAAATTTGACTACTTTGTTGTGTGTGTGTGCACCATGTGTGTTTGAGCAGAGAGGAACGCTGATTTATATTCAGCTTCTTTCATACGAGAAGCTTTCTGTCTGAACTTCAGCTGTGAGGAGTAGAAGGACGGGCACCATATCAATACATTTTCAGATAATTTGCCAGTCCTGGGCAGTCCTGGATGATAGGCTTTCTTTTTGCCATAGCTTTATTGTGACCCAGAACACAGCAACATGTCATGCAGCACATTTGTACGTGCTACAGGTAGGCTACTGGAAAATATAAAAACTTGGTAGCTCCGCCAATTTCTTTGGACACAGACACCTGCTACATCCAGACAGAATAAAGTACTGATATTGGTACACACAAAAAACAAGCTCTGGACATCTGATGTCAGGCTAGTTAAAAATGATTAAGATTCATCGACATGTGGCACTACAGAAAGAAAGGTTTTTTTGATATTGGTACACACACACACACACACACACACACACACACACACACACACACACTTATTGCTTGAGTAGAGTTTTACCAAAAGTGAAGTTATTTCAAGCCAGTGTCCTTGGCATAACGCTTGTTTGCCTTGATGTTGCATTGATCCAAAGTGATTGGTGTAGAACTGTGCAAGTTTGCTGTCTTTATGATTATTGCAGCAGTTGCTTTAATTACCTTTAGAAATGAAGACGCTTTTGCCCTGATAAAACCAACATCACTGCCACTCCCCATTTTAATGACTGTGTCTCTGAGATTTAATACATTTTCTTGCATGGAAAGTTTCTTTCTGTTGTGCCACATGTCGACGAATCTTAATCATTTATAACCAGCCTGACATCAGATGTCCAGAGCTTGTTTACACTGATATTTACATATTTCCAGGCCATGTAAGGATATATCATAGAGTAGGGATGGGCATGATTAATCAACGATCGATAGTTCATCATTAAGAATTTCGTCAATCACGTTAATTTGATGTCGATTAAACTAAAGCAGGTTGTGTTACATAGTGTGTCTTGAAGCAATGAAATGAATTTCACTGTGTGGCAGAAATTAAACATAATACCACCTGGGGACAATATTTGACGTTATAGGCTACTCAGTTACTTATGAGTTTCCGTTTTGATTTATGAAGAGTTCACAGTGAAGTGTGGCGTCGGACCATTTTATCGTTTAAAAAAAACCATAACATTAGTTCACTGCAAACACTGCGATGTAATTATTGCCTACCAGTAGCCTAGGGCTATCGGTGCACGAGCAATAGAAAACATTTAAATAAGAGATGTTCTTAATATTTTATATTGTTGGGTGGTTTAATACCTTGTTGTCAATGAAAAGTTGTTGTCCTACACCATGGGTCTCAAACACGTCGCTCTCAAGCTCAGTCGCTTGCTGTCCCCTCCTGAGCTTGCCAGAGGCTGAAGCAGTAGGCCTAGGCTACTAGTACTACATTTAAACACAATTGTTGTCGCGACTGGAGGCATTGGATTTAATAAAGTAAATCATGCAATTCAAACACAATTTAGGCTACTTGGCTACGCAATAAGGTTTCCATTACAGCACAGCGCACGTTTTGAATGAATGAAAGCGTCTGCCTTGTCTCGCAATAAACAGCGGGTGAAAATCCTGACTCTTTCAACTACATGAAATTTAATAGTGAGCCATCAAATACCCCCCAGATTTCAGTGCTCATCAGTCCCAACATTGAGCAATATAATCACTGTCCAAAAGTAAATTAAATCCCACACCAAATGGAAAATCTTCTGCTTTCGATAGCGGTATGCCCTCCAAACGAAACGCATGTCTCACAATAAATCGCACGTAGAAATAAAGGCCTGCTCAATATAGCCTACGCCTGCCCCAAATAAAGCCCTGTGCTTTGCACAGCCTAAGTAAATAAAAGATTTTCTGTAGTTATTTTTTTTAGGGGCTTTGTTTAATAGCCTAATTAATTATAGGCCTAGGCTAATCTCTCACCCGCTTTCTCGACTCCGTGCCTTGAATAGTTTTGAGCTACATTTTGACAACGTGTCAGATCTAAGCATTATTATGTTTTTGGTTAAGTTATTGTTTAACATGATTCTTGTAACATGATTTTTGTATTTTATTATTTTGGCACAAACGAGGGTCTCTGTTTAATCTGAACGCCGGCTCACATTCCGCTGCGATAAAGATCTCATCGAGGAAAAACACTGTATTTATGTATTTTCATTGCATTTTTAAATTGATAAAAAGTTAAATAAATAATGAATTTTAATATAGGCCTAGAAATATTAATGATTAATCAATAGTCGATCGTTGATTTTCCACGACGATCGACTAAGAAAATTGAATCGAATGCCCATCCCTATCATGGAGCACATGAAGATGCAGTCTCTTTGAAATGAAACAGTTTATGATTGTTAAGACCTGTTTATGTGACACCAGCCTTAGGGGTGAATCTTAGGGGCAAATGAGAATCTGATAAGAAAATGCCTGTTCAATACAGATGCCCAGGGCCCGTATTCACAAAACATTTTATCTTACTCCTAAATCACACTAAAAGTTTTTAACTAGGAGTTTTCTCTTAATACCTATTCACAAAGCTGCTGAGACCAACTGTTAGTAAGGAAAAATTACAACGCATAAGATATGAGCTCTGTTGCTATTGTTGACGTAATTTCTCATGCACAAGCTTGCTTGCAGTGACCATGGTGATTGGCTGATGATGAGTGACTGGTCTTTGCTGGTAAGTAGGCAAGGCATGTGCTACAAGTACTGCATAGGACGAGAGATTAAAACATTTAGTTTACATGTTGACAATGAGTAGTTTTGTTTGTTGTTGGTGGCGTTATTGCATCCCTTAGCCTAGATATGCCTACATTGCAAAATTGTTCCCTCGCGATTAGAAGCTCCTGTAGCCGCATACGCATTTCAAAACATCGCAACGTGAAATGCCACAAAAAACAGTTTGTGAATAGGTCTTAGTGAGGTAGGAGTCCTCTCGACTTCTTTTAAGCTGTCCCAGACTTACGTGCTATTTTTAGGGCTAAAAAGCTTTGTGAATTACTCTTAGTAAAAAAAAATAAGGAGTCCTAAAGTTACGAGTGACACGCCCATTATTTTTAGGAGTTTCTTCTAAATTCGCCAGTTAGGAGCTACTTTTAGCTTTAAGATTTTTTGTGAATACAGGCCCTGGTCTACATCTACTACATCACATTGTTCTTAGGTGTCAGTCTGTGTTGTGAGATTTATTTTTTTCATTCAGACATGCTGCAGATCCAGCTTGATTGAAAAGATTCTTTAAGCCACTCACTGATGATCCTTGGCTTATATTTCATGCGACAGTTAGCAAGGTGATGGCCTTTTGCCTATGGTTCTGTTGTATGATGTGCTTATTTTATCATATCAGCTCATCCCTGTTATTTAACTGGCTTAAACTTCGCTCTTGCACACTTCTCTTTGGAGCTTAAGACATCCTCAAACATAGTATAGGACCTTGTATACAGTAGGACCATATTTTTGTCTCAGCATTTAAATGTCTGAGGGTTACCTATAGGGCACATGAATTACCACTGTTAGTAGAGGTCGGCCTGAATGTTCTTTCTCTTTGTCACTCCTTCATGTATATATCCCTGCAACTGAGTTAAAGTCTGACTTGATTTGCCCCAAGTCAGACACTTATTTTTTATTTTGTTTTACTGTGCAGAATAAATCATTCACAGCTGCTTACTGGCTTACTCTATAATTTTATTTAAACAACTGTGGGTATTATTTCAACCAATGTTTCAGTCGAAGCTCAGCCTACCTTCACATATCCAAACCACATTCCCACATTCCACATTCCAGAGTCATAACGGCAATTGCAATACATGGCAGCTGCAGCTTGTGGCACTATACCTCATTCTTCATCAGTCTGCCCCTGTGGTTGCTATCTTCATCACACTCTGTTTCTACTCTGGCTAAAAGCAGTGTTTCATCTGATCGGTGAAGGCTCATTGCACACATACATCTTTCTTGCAGGGATTTTAGAGCTTTTTAAGTAACAGGACTTCACTAGTCTAGTTTAGTTTGTCTAGTTTATCTGAGATTCAAGCAAGTAATACATTTATCTAAAGTCAGTGTCAATTAACCTTCCATGGAATAGAGTGCAATTGTTTATTGTGACCATTGCTGGCGCTAGCCCAGTGTGGTCATATTAAGGTTTTGCACCTACGTCATAATGTCATGTGACCGTTTGTTTACAACTAGAGTGGTAGGCAAGAATGGTAGGCAAGGCACTGCAGAGAGTGGTAGGCAAGCCTACAACAGTCGGGTTGCATAGGCTACACATAGTTACAAATAGCTTCAAAATTGAAATTTTAATATCAAATATTGACCGGGATGCCGACCACTTGTGTAGGCCCTAACAGTTGGTTTTACAATAAGAAGTAAAAAGGCGACGAACGACCGTTTAGCCTACCTATCCTCGTGGTTGTGGAGGATGATCGTTAGCAGCTGTGAAGTCTTTTATTCTCAAGATAGCCTAATGGTGTAGCCTACTGTCTACGAAGACGTAGGCTAAAATACAACTATCTACAGTCATCCAAAAATGAATTGCCAGAGACAGGCTATGAAGGGAAAAAGTGCAGCATTTTAAACATGGCAAGATTATTTTTACCGAACAGTTTGTTCTAATTTGTCTCAGTGAAATCGTGCTTGTGGACATCAATCACCTATCTTCTGTCCTTCTATTTCCGCGTTATCATGTGTGTCATTTGATTATATAATCACAACAAATGCTAATAAATGAAAACAGAATAGGCTTTTGTGCTATAGGCTAACGTTACAGGTCACTTAGGCTAACTCCATTATGTCAAAATAAACTGATTTGATCCTAATAGTTTAGCGATCACACACAACTTAACACAGCAACCTCAAACACCACTGTTGAACCTAGGCTACTGCTTCAGTCATGTAAGAAATAAGCAGTTTATGAATTATCTTTACCCGTTTAATCAAGTCCACATGACCAAAATAACAACATATTTAAAGGCTGAGCTAGCATAACAGCCTAATATAGGCGATGCTGCAATGGATAACTAATAAAAGTTTCACACAATTAATGAACTTTATCACTCACATTCTGAGTTTTTCTGGGTGGTTATATATCCATGCAGATCGTCTTGGAATAAGCCATCGCCGTTATATGATATAATATGTTACAGGATTCATGACTAAGCCATTAATGTTATGATGCTGACTGGCGCTGGCTATAACAGTAGCTTCTAGGCTACCGTTTTAAAGTCTGCTGAGTCTACTGCCTACCAAATCCTGTAAGCTCTTCAGTTGAAGTTAAATGATCAAATATTGTTTGATTTTTGTGTCAGCTTTCAGAAGGAAGACATGTTCCTTTCTGGTCAAATTTCACAGCTTCTAAGAAAGGCTATCGTCTAAGAAAGGCTATCGTCTTCGTGTAAACCGAGTTTTGAACAGAGAAAAAAAGTTAGGCTACCATTAGGCTACATGCAGGTTCTCCGATACAGATCAATGCACCAAATCAGGCGATTTTAGCGAAACAACGTTCCTGTGACAGGCTATCAAATATTGAACAATGGGATAGCGTTTCATCATCACCTTTATTGATGCCTGAAATGTTGACATTGCTGAAATACAGAGATGTAGCCTACTGAGAGGCAGCTGCAGACAACGATGTTCAATGGGTTCAACTTGTCCCTTGCCTACCAGCTGGATGTAAACAAAGCTATAGAACCTAGAATACGTCACATGAAAAACGTTAATAGGTTTTGTCATGAGGCACATCAACCAAGCCCATAACTCATTTGTGGTGTAGTGCCTACTGTAATGAAATATATAAATGCAAAAAGCGGCCAGTATCTTGCGGCAAGAAGGTGTGAACTGCACAATGTGACATGTAGGATCACTATGACAACCTCTGGACCTTAACCTCACTGCAAGTTTCATATTTCTTTATTTCAAGAATCACTTCAGCTTAGGGGTGGGCGATATATATCGTCTGCGATATCGAGTATTTAAATTACTTATGGGGAAAAAACACTCAATCACGCATTGAAACCCCATTCATTTACTAAATTGCAGCAGTGTCACATGATCGCTAGTGGGTCCACCTTGTCACACGCAGGCCTAATGTTTATTTTGTGTAGCGAGATCAAGACGTAGCCTACTTGGGATTTTATGCAGCTACTTCTGTTCACGTAGCATTGATGAGACAGTCACATTTTTTCCTACATGGTATTATATGGAGAGAAAACACTTGCCTTTGAGTATTTTAATAGTCAGTTGTAAACAAAGAACTCTTCTCATGTAACCCTTTTGTAAATTGACTGAAGTTCGCTCTAAATATCTACGTGTATCGATTATGCTAACCATTAGCATCTCTATGGGATTTTTTTTATATACATTAGCCATAAGCTCTATTATTAGTTTCTATTCTGTAACTTGGAATGCTTTCTCTTAAACAAAACATCGAAGGAAATAACCGAGATGTACTCTGTTGGTCTGCTTAGTTTTACAGTGAATCCTAAGTAAAGGTTTTTGAAAGGAACTTCAGCTTCAGACTTTCTCTTGGGAAACTGTTAGGCCTAGTCATCTTCTCGAATGTAGCTGGCTAGACCATGTCATTGCCACACACACACAAGTGGGGGCAAAATTGGAAATGTGTCATAGAGTGACAATGCATTGGTTGATTTGGTTAAAAAGTCACAGGTTAGGTTATTGGTTAGTATTGTATTGATGCTATTCATAAATAATGAGCTCTAAAGTAACTCAGACTTTTACAATTTTTTTTTTAAAGGATATCGACTAATTATCGTTATCGTCCAAATCACAAAAAATATCGAGATATTATTTTTTGTCCATATCGCCCACCCCTACTTCAGCTATGATTTAGAAGTTTGCTATGCTTACCATTTGTTACCTTTGGTCTGGTATGCTAAGATCACGGCATGTGAATGTGCACATGTGAAGTTCGGGAACAGCATCTATTGTTGTTCATGCAGACACACAGGCAGTGAGTTTGCTGCACACACACACACACACACACACACACACACACACACACATACACATACACTGGCACACACCTGGATGTGCAGACACACACATGGATGCACACACACACACACAAGCTGGCATACTGGCAGGGCAGTGCACAGTTTGTAATTTGTACAGACGCTTCCATGGCCCCCATAGTGAAGTCAATTGGAGTCAAATTTATTTATAGCAGTATTCAATGAGTAGGCCACTCTGTGTCACATTGTTACATGTTGAGTCAGATTCCATAGCCTTGGTGAATTAAGACATTCAGTTTATGATTCAGATTACAAGGGTTTCTAAACGATTAGAACCGCAATTGGCGGATCTTTACATCTGAAATACCTATTTTCCCTATGAATTCTAAATTGTGAGTGGCATTGGGATGTTTAAGTCATTGTAGTATATCAGTTCATTAACAAGGGTTGTGAAAAATGGCTAGCTTTTCATCTGTCTCATAAGATTTGGGTCATCTTTCCGTGCCAGAGAGGCAGGTGAAATTTATGTAAAGCTTATCATCTTTCATCACCAGTTTAAATGACCCCCTGTAGATGTGTAATGCTTTGTGTTGTTTCTGGCATGGTACCTAAAAAATAGAGAGGTGCCATAGTTGTTTTCTGCTGAGAACAGTCAAAGTATGACAGGTTATACACAGGGTAGTTGGAGTCGCTGTTTGCATCGGGGTGGAGTGCCAGGATGTTCCTGTACCCAGGGGCGCTTGATTTCACAATCCATCCATGCCTAGACACAGACACAGACACACAGTGTGCACACATTTGTACAGACACACACACACACACTCATGTTACATGCACACATGTGAACACACGCAGACACACACACACACACACACACACAACACTCCCGTTTTTCCTGGGTTTCTCCCATATATTTTAAGGTCATCTCCCAGCACCCTCCCGTTTTGTTATTTCTCCCGGAAAACTCCCGTAATTTGCATGACCATCAAACTTAATTTTAAAATCCCTGATCCTTTCATTTTTTCTGTTAGTCTGACATTTCCCAGGTTGCCAGATTGTGTATGAAATACATCCTACACATACACAATCACTTCATTTCAATTTAAATCTTTTTGTCATAAAACATGGCAATCCAAAACCCCAAAACCCCACCCAGCGGGCTAGTTGAATAGCCTACTCCACAACTAGTTGTTGTTAAATTGTTAGGGAAGAAATTTTGATTAACACATCACTGTTATTGAGTGTTGTTGATACACAATAGGAAGTGTCCTCGGAACAAAATCTGACGGCAACTCTCGAGTTTTTGAGGTAGGCTGATGGATACATAACTGCCATGCGTATCTGTTTCGGTAAGATGCCGTGTTGCAAAGAGTGTATGAAACATTTTAAATATGCAAACATCGATTCTGTGCAACACACCCCCACCCAAAAAAAAAAAAAAACTAATTTTTGAAAGCTAAATGTTGGCAGGTATGATGCACGCACACACACGCATACACACTCAGCTGCATATACTGACATTTGTTATAGTGTCACCAAAGTATCCTTTCTCTCTTGTTGGAGACTTGTCATATGGCATCAGTTTACACAAGTTTGTATAGACACAGAAAAATACACACACACATACTTGAATTTGATGTTCCAGCGCTTCAAGCAATTCATGCAGTGTATATTGCTGTCTTGAATCGTTAAACACTGACTGAGTAACCAAGGGGAAAACATGTAGGACTTGATGATTACAAAGATTTACTGGAGAAGGGGCCAGTCTATGAGTAGGGGAAGACTTGGGAAGCGAGTTGCTGGAGTAGGGCTTGGAGAGAACATGGGAATAGTTTTGCATAGCAGGTGGCAACACCCATTTGGTGGTCACACCGTGTACCGCTATGCAGTACATTTAGTTGTAGTCAGGGGTGTAGTGGAGGCTAAACGCAAGTACAGTTTATCCACCTCTTATTAAAGTTTATTCACCTCTCAAAAGAGTTTATTCACCAATTGCAACTTTTACCATTAAAAAATTACACTGTATTATCCACATTCACAATATGTACACTCAACAACACTATATACATTGGACAATAACCTCCACCATCATCAAACATGTTCTGAATGCCTTTTTAAAAATCAGATATCGCATGTCACAGTCCACCTTACCGTGATCACAGAATTCAGAGTTTACCTACCTCTTATTTTACCTAGACGAAGGCGAATGGCTGGGCGCATCACAATGCCAGGCACAACGCAGCTGTCTTTGCTTTTATTTTTGTTTGTGGCCAACACGGTTATCATTATCCTACCTGGTGCGCCACGGGTGTGTCAGGAAAAAACAAGGTGTGGTCAGGTGCATTGATCACACGTTACTTTTTATACGCCACTGAAAATGATGACGCCAGTCTTAATTTTGGCAGGCATTTTTTTATTTTGATTTAGTCATATTCTAGAGGTGACTAAGGTGCTTTTTAGTTTTAGTAGTAGTGCTGCAGCTTTTGCTGATATTATGAAGTTGAATCTCCTACATCTCAGTCAAACAAAATCATCCAATATGGCAATATCATGCTAGAAATAAAACTTAAATAAACTAGATGTACCGCATAGCGGTACAAAATATGACCTCCGCTCAGTCCTGTACATCCGTTCCGCGAAAATAAATCACACTTCAATTTGTCTCCATATTTTACTCCATCCCCCACTCTTGAAACTTTTGTGTATGCTTTGTTTGGCATGCCTGAGTGTGTGTGTGTGCGGCTGCACAGAAAGTAGCCTACTGGTGCTGAAAAGGTGAATAGATTGTAGAATAGCCAAAGAAGATGTAGCATTGTTATAAAACCTTTAAAATCTCTAAACAATCACAAGTAGGGCAGTTAATCACAGTTCATCCATTGCAACTGGATTGATGAAAGGTCACTTACACCTGTAGGCTACATTGTATTTGGGAAAAGCAAAAGGTATCAGCATAATGTTATTTATTTATTTATTTATTTATTTTTTGTGTATTTATAAACAAAAACATCTCTGTCAGTTCCATGCCGTTTTCAACAGCTATCAAAAACAAAGGTAATTTTTGGATGGTTGGATTTTTTGTGAATGTTTCTTCTTCTACATAAGATTTTAGTCATCTTTAGTTCATGTAATACTTTATTGTCAATGCACAAATTAAGTAACAGTAGTCTGAAACGTTATTGTTAATGCACAAATTAAGTAACAGTAGCCTAGTCTGAAACGAAATGCTGTTTTACATCTAACCAGTGGTGCAAATAACTGACATGTCCAAATGGGCCTTGATGAAATGCGTCGCTAGACTGTTCATACACATTTTAACGGGCCAAAGTTGAAGAGCTTTTGTCCGTTATTGTTCGCGGCAAATATAGGCTGATTCATGTTCCCTTGCATTGTGTAACTGAGGTCCATGGCTAGTCTGGCTTTCATCAGACCAAGCTCAATCTTTTAAGAAATCAAAAAATAAATAGCGGGCAGATCAGGCTGGGTTCCCAGCCTAGTCCATAGGCACCCGATATTGTTTAATTTTCCGATTGAGATATACACGCTCTGGCTATTCTAAATGCAACAGGAGTTATGACAAAACGGTAACTAACAAACTAGATCCTAATAGAAAGCTGTTAGCTTCCTAAGCTACAGGTAGGATTATAAGGTAGGCCTATTTACAACATAAATTGTCAATAGGCTATGCTGGCTTACACAAATAAAATCTCCTTTTGAAACCAATGGCTTACGCCTTACAGTATCAAGCGGACTTAAACTGCCATATCGCGGGCTTAAAAATTGTAATAACATTCAAGCAGCTCCATGAGTCAAGGAAAGCGAATGAAGTAGCCACTTCTAGATGGGACCCACTACACAGTAGCTTAAGGTGTGTTGCTAAAGCAGCCATAATGAAATGAAGGTGTCATTGTTTGGATACTTCACACACCGTGCTTTTTAATTTCACAAGACTACAACTACCAAGCTGTAATCAAAGCACATCGATTCCCCTCTCACACCATGCACGCACTTAAAACAAAATAAACAGACGTCTCAGTCTCACGATGTATAGGCAAAACTGTATCAGACCCGGTGTAACGTTGGTAAATCTTCCATTGCACAGAATGATTTTGTAGCGCGTGCAATAAATGACAGTCGAAAAGATACAAACAGTGCTGCTATCAATTTGTTTGGTATAACCGCATTTATAGTTTTCTACAAATGCAATCAATCAAATGCGGCCTCCATCACTCAACTAACGCTTAACGGTAACATTACCTAGGTCCTTATTGATATTACAAGATTAACGTACCTGCAGTAAAACCAAGCATGTCCGATAAACATCCTCAGATTTATTTCGCTTCAAGAAGAAATGGGAATTACACTTCATGTGAACATCGCCCTATCCTTATTAGATGTTCGCCTGCGGTAAATTACAGTCCTTGTATGAAGCGCCCATTGTTTTTCCAACCCACTTTTAACTTCCAACAAAATTACGCCTCACTGCAACGATCGCCATCTAGTGGACAAACGACTACTTATCGCCAATACTGAAAATGCAGCCATGATGATGATGATGAATATTTATTTTGGATTTCTTTTAATCCTACTGAATTTGTAATTATGTACCAGCCGTTCTAATACCGATAGTATGTGGGTGCCTGTGTGTGTGCATGTGTATATGTGTGCACCGCCATTTACAGGCCAATGAGTGTACAGTCACTAAATGTACACATAACCTAATTTTTTTAGACCCCCCCATGGATGAAATTCTACGAAACTTGGCATACCCCCGGAGAATGCCAGGTCAATCATACACATACAATTTGGTGCAGTTCTGAACATCTTAACTGAAGATAGGGGCGATTAAAGCAGAATAATATTGCATTTTCATTTTTTACCGGGGGGTGGGGGTGCAAATGAGTGATTATGAGCCAGGTTGATGTGGGCCCTTGAGACCAACATACCATAAAAGATTCTTCATCCTCAGTGCCACGGTTCAGGTAGTTATGTAGGAAAAACTGTTTGTTTTTTTTGCGGTTCGGGGGGCCCAAGCGGGGGTTTGGTGGTGGTCCCCGGGGACAAAATGAAATTTTTCCGTAAAAGTCTAGTGGGGCTACATACCCACCAAATTTCATGTACCCCGGTGGTTCGGTGTCCCGGGTATCAATGACCAAAAATTCAGGGAGTAGATGACGGGAAAAATTCTTGAATTATGTGCATGTGTGCGTGTACAAATTTATGTTTATGTGTGTGTATGTGCGTGCTTGTGTGTTTGCCTGCGTATGTGTGTTTGTGCATGTGCATGCATGCGTACATATGTCTACTGTGTGAGTATGTGTCATACGTATGATTACTGTAAATGTATGTGTGTGCGTGTGTATCTGTTTATGCACATGTGTGCACATGGAATGGGTTAACATGACCCCTGGAGGCAAACATACGGAAAAAATTGGTCATCCTAGGCCCTACAGTTCTCAAGATATTCACAGAGAACTGTGTTCGCCCTACCCTCCTTTCCGGGGGTCCAGTCCAGCGGGGGGGCTACAGATCAAAACGAAGAATGACGGTTCCATGCTATCCATGTGGGGGTACATGCCCACCAAGTTTCGTGTACCCCGGTCTTTCAGTGTCCCGGGAATCCTTGTTGGGGTACGTCACTAAATGTACACATAAATTATTTTATTGTAAGGCCCCCCATGAACGAAAGTACACAAAACTTGGCATGCATTCGGAGGGTGTCATAATGATCCTACACTTTTAATTTCGTGCAGTTTTGACCTTGTCAGCCAGCGATATTGTGATGAAAACACCTAATTTTTTGCTTTTTAATTTTTAACTAGGTGGCGCTATACATGAAATAAGTGGTAATGGGATGGGTTGACATGCCCCCTTAAGACCAACATACATAAAAAAGGTGGACCTCCTAGGCCCTACGGTTATCGAGATATTCACAGAAAACTGTCTCTGGCCACCTACAGGCCAGTTGGTGTATAGTAACATAAATTAATTTATTGTGTGGCCCCCCATGAACGGAATTCCACAAAACTTGGCGTGCATACAGAGGGTGTCATTATGATCCTACAATTCCAATTTCGTGCAGTTTTGACTATGTTAGGTCACAGATACCTTCAATTACAACACCTCATTTTTACTTTTTGTGTTTAACTAGGTGGGCTATACATGAAATGAGTGGTTATGGAATGGGTTGACATGGCCCCTTGAGATCAACATACAAAAAAAAAAATGGTCCTCCTAAACCCTACGGTTTTCGAGATATTCACAGAAAACTGTGTCTGCCCTACCCTCCTTTTCGGGGGTCCAGTCCAGCGGGGGCTACAGATCAAAACGAAAACGATGGTTCCATGCTATCCATGTGGGGTTACATGCCCACCAAGTTTCGTGTACCCCGGTCTTTCAGTGTCCGGGAATCATTGACGGAAATTTGGGCATGCGAAAAAGGAAAAAAAAAAAAAATCTGACTAAACCTATATGACCGCCGCTTCGCTGCCCGGCGGTCATAATAAATAATAAATAAAACTGGTATTAGTTGAAGCAAGAGATTCTGAATAGGTGGAAAGTTTCCCTTGAGTTGTCACAACAGTTGGTGTTAGAATGTCTGCAAATGGTCTTTTCAAGCATTCTTTGACTATTTAAGTTTTGGTTAGCATGTTGTGTTTGATTCCATTA
Organism: Alosa alosa; assembly: GCF_017589495.1. Classification (NCBI taxonomy): domain Eukaryota; kingdom Metazoa; phylum Chordata; class Actinopteri; order Clupeiformes; family Clupeidae; genus Alosa; species Alosa alosa. The sequence goes on from NC_063209.1 coordinate 5,239,035, forward strand.
CTGTGCATTCTGTGCATTGGACAGCGCATCCACCTTAAAATATGTTCATTGATGTTTAATTAATTAATTAATTGATGTAAAAATGATCATTTGTAGTTTGTGATAGACATATATATACAGTATGATAGAATTATTAAATTATATATTTTTTCTAAGATATTTGTCAGTTTAATAGAAAGGTTTTTGTTGACAATATAATCCTGCGCATCGTATACCCTATGTGCTGTGAAGAGTATGTTCCTGAGTGGAACTCCAATAGGTCTGTGCCCTGTTCTGTGGCTCCACAATAGAGATAGTCTTTCTCCACTTGGTGATGACCTCCAGTGACTGTGGCAGCTGCTAACGAAGAGTATCCATTTTCCTTGACAGCCCCTCCCAGCATCCAGCCCAGGGGAGGCACAGGTGCTCTTAGTTCTGCACATATCACTGCAAATAATTGGCATTTAATTACACCAGAGACTGCGGTTTCAGTGGCGATAATGGACAGCAGGTCCCCTCGTTGGTAATAGAATGAAACATTATTGTAGCTTGTTGATCGTGACCACATAGCACAATGAATTTTGTAACAATGACCCCAATACTCCACACAACTATGCAAAACCATTACGCAGCACCCTCTGCAGTGAACTCTTCTTCCAAGCCTAAAATTACTCCAAATAAGAGTCAGGCATGCAGTATGTCTGTATAGTGATCTTTAGTTTTACAGTTTACATAACACAACAGACTGGCAAGAAAAGTGACTTTTCTATCAAAGTTCGATATTAATTTGGTTGATTTCTACATTTTTATTTTGAGAAATTGTGATATCTTAATCACAGATTTCAGAGGGTATTTGTGGACTAGATCAAGAAATAATGCTCATTTCTGTCTTCACAATTAAATGTCAATCTCCCACTCTAGTGAGGCAGAAGTAGTCAATATCACCTTCTGCTGTGTACCAGGTGGAGCTCAGTGAAGCTTGGAATCATAGGCAGCCAGTATCAGGCGCATCGGTCCTCTTTGGGGCAGACCATCATCTATAGCAGAGGAGCTGAGGCAGAAAAAAGACATGCTTCCTAACTGCCTACAACAGAGTGACATTTAAAGACCCATCCTTTTGTGTGTTAGGAATCAAAAATCTCTTACGGGAAGCACATTTGCTCATTAATATCATGTTGAATGGAAACTCAAGCTGTCATGTGTGATGCATTGCGGTTTCCTCACTTTATAACAGATGTGAGGATTTACAAGGTTGTAGTACAAATCTGGTAAAATGTGATGGAGGCAAGAGGAAGCAGCTTGAAATAGGTTGGCGAGAGGGGGGAAAAAAGACTTTATGTATCCTGCTTAATGAGTTTTGCTTAATGCATCAATGTGGTCAACCTGGTCTCATTGGCTAGATGTTCCCTGGATGTGGTCTATAATGCTTAACACTGATTGTTGGTTCAGAGCAGGATTGTTTTATAAGTATGTGATTATACTGGCTTTTCAGTACTATTTTCCAAAACAAATCTACACAAGGTGCTTATAATAATGGCTGACCATTTCCCGTTCTAGTTTCTAGTTGCAAATTGCCCCTTACAATAGGTGCTCCATCAGTTTTGAGAATTGTCCACTTCATTGATTGCTAGGGTGTAGCTTTTACATGTAATGAGACACAACTTATTGGTATGCTACACAGACATACACATAGATAAAAATCTCCTCAAATATATTTATAGATTTGGGCTAAGCAAACAGATTATGCAATGGTTAAATTATAATTTATAGAAATACCCACACAATGTACTGTATATGCACCCCATTTACATTAGGTAAAATATTGCCCAATGACTACAAGAACTATCTTGTATCTAACCGTTAAAAATAAATGAGATAATAAGAAAATAAGTACGAAGTAAACTGTAGAAAAATTGAATTCCCCTGTTTTCACTTGACTAGTCTACTGACAAGCCCACATAAAAGTACATACTTTCATAAATAAATGAGCGTTCAGGTCGTCTGTTCAGTATTCTCTTCAGGGACCACCAAAACTATCTGTAGTAATGTTAAAGGTATTTGGGTAATTAAGATGATACCTTCGAGGCTAGACTGATGAAGGTGTTTCTAAAAACCGATTTAATTAGTGGTTTAAGGTTTTTTTTCTGAATGCGTGGCAATGCAGAGTGGGCATATTAAATTAGACGGATAAAAGTCACAGCCAAATAATGGGCCGGTGGTGGTAAAAGAGCCGTGGGGTTTTACTGGTCCTTTAACTTGTAGTCCTCGCTCACTTGTCAGAGATAATTTCCAGCAATGACCATCACTGTGGACTTTTCCCTCTATCCCTCCCTCCGATCCTCTGGGGCATATTAATATAATCCTCCACATTCGTTTAGCTAATCAGAGCATGCATGGATATTAGCTTGGAAAGTCAAATGGTGCTATTCAACTCTGACCTGCATTCAGCATGAAGTGCACTGTGGATGAATATTCCCCTGTATATTTGTTCCCTTGCAGTGCATTCCTGAAGACCTATTGCTCTTATTTACTTTGACAAACTGCTGATCGTGCCAGTTTCTCAAATTCTTCTGATGAAAGAGCAGCTCTCCACATTGCACAAATAGTTTAAAGTTGCAAATCCCCAAATCCTATGTCTACATTATTGGAATATTACAGAATACTAGTACTGTGGTAATGTGGTACTATCATTAATGCCAATAAAATAAGCTTTAGTGTGTGTACTTGGTAAATGAATTTCCAGTTTGCAGAATGTTTCATTCAACACATCTTGTTAAGTCTTTATGATGGTTTCATTTTCCCATTGTGTTGTGCAAGTTGATCACTCCTAATGCTGGAAAAACAAATATTTGCTTCTCTGGATTGACATGAATCAAACCGAGATTTTGAGAAATTCATTGTGCAGCTGGTCTTTCACCCTTACTCGGAAGCAGTGGCAATTAACACTGACATTTTTTTTTCTATCTGAGGCTGTGCCAGTTTTATGAAGCGGCACTGATTGATCCTCACAGACAAAGTCATACCAAATATAGCCATGTACAATGTCTGACTACATGCTGTTGATGGGGCCTCAGAGGAGACAGAATTTCAAGCAACAAAAGCAACAAAGCCTAGATTTATCTGGAAATTACAAGGCCACCTGAAGCCAAAGCCTAGATTTATCTGGAAATTACAAGGCCACCTGAAGCCAAGACAGGTCCAGAAGGATGTTCAAGATGTGGAAAAGTTTGTTCTCTTCTCTACTTGCTCTTCCTAAGTACTGTCATAGATAGCAAGAATGGCCTCTCTGTGGATGGGGAGTGTTTGGAAAGTTACAACTGATGAGGACACAAGAGTATGTCCTTATTTAATTCTTTTTCACCTTCCCTGCAACAGTCACACTTTCCATCACACTAACAAAATTCCTTTCAAGTTCTTTTTTCTCAAGCTCAAATCAGCCATTTTATGCCTATTCCAGGCTTGTTTTTTAATCTGTTTTATTATTGCAGTTATGCTTGTAGTTTTTATTTGAACAACCAAAGAGTCCTGCTTGTACTAATTTAGGTGAAGTTGTTAATATAAAAATACTCAAACCTACATGTGTCTTTCGGTGTCTTTCAGTTCCGGTTCCGGCGCCGACGAGAGAGGCAGCCTGTCGAGGTAGCTCCGTGTCTGTGTTTTTCTTATCGCCTTTTGTTTACTTTTTACTTTTTTTACTTTTTGGATTACGCACTTTGAGGAGTGTTTTCATTCTATCCTATGGATATGGATCTATTACAATGCTCCAGCGGCAACAAACTTGTGTACACAAGGAATCAGCTGCTTGCAATACGACGGAACGCTGGTAGGGTTCTTGAATTTCCCCTTGAGGATCAATAAAGTATCTATCTATCTACAGCGGAGAAAATAAGTATTGAACACATCAACATCTTTTTTAGTAAGTATACTTCCAGAGAGGCTATTTGCATGAAATTTTCTACAGACATTAGTATTAACTTAGGTAATCCACACATATTAAAAAATCCAAACATTAATGTCCCTAAGTAGAGTTATGAGTAAAAAAGTGGAATGGCACAGGGAAAAAGTATTGAACACACTAAGAAAAAACAGTACACAAAGGCAAGGAATGGCAAGGAACGAGCTGGAATCTATACATAGTTAGAGAGTAATTATCCCTCCTATCTGTGCAAATTAATGTAAGCTGGGTTACTGGGCTATAAAAAGGTTTTTCGTTACCAAGTTGTCACACAAGAAACATGTCATGATGGGTAAAAGCAAAGAGCTCTTCCAAGACCTTTGCAACATTATTGGCCGGTTATATTCCTAGACATACAGTAGGAGTACTCTTAATACTCTTGATGGTTTTTATTTTTATTTTTTTTTACTTTTTTGATCCCGTGAGGTCTCTGCATTTAACCCAATCGGTGAATTAGTGAAACACAAACAGCACACAGTGAACACACAGTGAGGTGAAGCACACACTAATCCCGGCGCAGTGAGCTGCCTGCTACAACGGCGGCGCTCGGGGAGCAGTGAGGGGTTAGGTGCCTTGCTCAAGGGCACTTCAGCCGCAGCCCACTGCTCGGGGCTCGAACCGGCAACCCTCCGGTTACAAGTCCAGAGTGCTAACCAGTGGGCCACGGCTGCCCACACAAATGACACGGTAGTACAATTGGCATTGAATCATGTTCACTATGAATCAAAAGGCTTCATAGTTTGAAACTTATTGAAAAAAATTTGAGTTGGTTTCATGTTAAGCACTAAACATGGATGGTCTTGTTCCGACTTATTTTTGCCACAAATGGTGAAAACTTAAAACAGTGCTGTGAGACCAGAAAATAACTGCAGCTTTGAAATGATGCCTCTCCACAATATTAATGAAAAGCAGCCCTCTCTAGGCTTAAGACTGACTAAAACAAATAAATCATGAATTATGTCTATTACTGCCATTACTACCTCTTTTTTTCCTGTAGATTTTCATAGGTGTGACTTATGCATGTTTCCTACCAGACTCAAATATGGCAGAGCCCATATAAAATACTTGAACATTCTTGTACAATTGAAATATCTCACTGCTCTATCTATTTAATATTACTTTGCTTATTTATTTAAAGTCTATTTTATATCCTATGACTTTACTCTTGTCATATTTTATATCCATGTTCACTTCCCCATGGGCCTGTCGACAGAAGGATTGATGGACAGGCATGCTCTTCACTGCAAACTAGTTTCACCTCCTCAAGCCAAAGCATCTCAGTTCCCTGGGCTCCCAGACCAACTTAATTGGCCTTTGCCATTGTCCTGTTAAGGTAGACACAGTTCTGACTGGATATTTCTGCCCCTGCTTCTCTTCCCAGCTGTACTTCCTCGTCCTAACAAGATGGTCATTCTGTAGGGTCAGGTTCATGGTTCTCCAGAGAACAATCACCACAAAATCTATCCTGCACAGTCTGACTGAGGGAATCCTCAAGGACTCGAGGATCAAGAAGTAACAAACTTAGGTCCATGTTTTTACCCACCTTCTAGGTAGGTTTAAAGGGACAGCAGGCAAGCCTGATGCTTTTTCTCTACGAAACTCCCCCTCGCTCGGTCTGAAGCTCTTTTCCTTTTCTTTGTGTCTTCCGTCAAGGGTTTCCGCTGCTTCTTCGCCGGCTCTGCCATTATACACACGTTTGCAACAATCTCTAGCGTTTCGTTAGCCTGCTTCTGTGCTGTAAACTGATCCTGCTTCGGTCGGCGGGTAGGATACACCGAACTTGCAAGTGGGATATTCTTCCTACAAGGCAGTAGGGGCGGGCGAGAGAGCCTTCATTCACTTACGAAGATGATTACAACACGAAAACATTGCCTGGTGTCCCTTTAATAGAAAGAGAACATCCTACCTTAACACCAGCAGCTATATATCTTTCCTTTTTTTGTGCCTATGACAACATTTTCACTTTTAATGTCTGCAGTAAAATCCACCTGACAGTTCTTGACATTAAAAATATGATTTTTATCATTATCAATTTCCTGGTATGGAAATTGTCTCCAGTGTCTCTGACTGTATAATTCACTAAAATGCAATTTTGCTGATAGGGGGAGGTTATAACCATTGCAGCTTTAATGAAACATCACCTTTGCGGGGGTAGCCGTGGCCTACTGGTTAGCGCTTCGGACTTGTAACCGGAGGGTTGCCAGTTCGAACCCCGACCAGTAGGTACGGCTGAAGTGTCCTTGAGCAAGGCACCTAACCCCTCACTGCTCCCCGAGCGCCGCTGTTGTTGCAGGCAGCTCACTGCGCCGGGATTAGTGTGTGCTTCACCTCACTGTGTTTACTGTGTGCTGAGTGTGTTTCATTAATTCATGGATTGGGATAAACGCAGAGACCAAATTTCCCTCACGGGATCAAAAGAGTATATATACTTATACACAGTAAGTAAACTCAGTGTTCATATTTTAACAGAACACATTCCACTAGGTGTGACACACTTTCGTCCATTAGTCACGAATGTTGGCTGAACACTGATTTTTGTATGTGACAGCCCAGAGACCTGTTATATTGACTGGGATTGCAGTAGATCTGTTGTTGCTTTTGAACAACTGAGCCCTTTTCAAACTTAGCTCATAACCGTTCCTTACTTAATGCGTGCACATCTGTGCATTTCTAAATGTTCGTTACAATTTAATGAGGTCAACGTAACTGTGGTAAATTGAATCTGATTGAACTAACAACTGAGCTCACAATGCCAAAAGGCATAGACACACATGATTTTGGCATGTTACTTAGCTTTGTCCACTTGTTTTCTGTATTGAACAGTCTTCATTTCTCAATCATTTGCTCTGTTTGCATTACTCAAACGCTTACCCACAACATGAATGCCCATATACACATCACTGTACACAGCTACTGATATCTCTCTTTTTGTCTTTGCAGGGCTCCCAAGACATGTAGACTGGTTGCTGTACTTACTCTGTGTAAAGCAGCCCATCCCTCTACAATAGCAGACAGTTGTGACGGTGAACTGAGGAAATGACAGGTGAGATCAGTAGAGTAAACTGTCCTTTGACACATCTCTCATGCTCTGCAAACATACAAACAGATGGTCACCTGGGTCCCAGGACTCAGTGGCTGCCAAATAAAGCATGTCAGTCTTACTGGAGATAACTCTGGACACCATGAGGCATACACGCACGGGGTGAGCAGATGCACCAAAACTTTTCTCAGATACTGTGGTTTTCATCACAGTAACCATCAGTAACATATGCCAGCCCCACCTGCAATTGCAAATGATTGAGACTAATGAACTAATTGCCAGTTTCTCAAAACAGTGACAAGCTGAAACTAACAGGGCAGTCTATGTTTTAAAATACATTTAGAGGTGATTTCCTTATTTCATAGGAACTCAAGAGGTTAGGGAATGGTTTTGAAGAGCTCCTCTGTCTCTTCTGATTGTGCATTTTAGAATGTGCACATAAAGTCATTGACTATGTTTACATACTGTAGACACCATATTCCAGTTTTAATCAGAATGATGCCAATATTCCGAATGTGTGTGAGGCATGTAAACTAAACATTAATTGGAAAATGTCCCCTAACGGAATATTAGTTTACGTCTGTGCGTGTTCAATTTGCAAGGAATTATGATAGTTTGGTTGGTTGCCCTAATAACTTGGTAACATTGTGAAAAGCATGCATTTCTGGAGACAATTTTATGCCTGCAAATTATGAAAGATTTGAACATTATGGGATTCATCAATGGGTGAAAGCTCCACAATAGTTAGATTTTGAAGATGGACAAACTAAAAGAAGACAAACTGAAAGAGGCAGGTTTTGGACGCACTGGTGAACAGATTAAGCATAGGGGGAAAACTCTCAAAGTGGGCTATTACAAAGCTAAAAAGCAATGAGGCTATGAGTTGACATCAGTTTTCATGGTTGGGAACCCTGGTACTGTTTGGAGGGCAGTTTGTAGGTGGCAACCTTCCCTCTGGCCCCCAAAAATAAAATCCCAATGCCCCAGTACAGTGACGGGGACACTGTGCAGTAGGAGAAGACATTCTTCAGATAAGATATTAAACCGAAGTCCTGACTTATTGTGGTCAAGAAAAATCCCATGACACTAACTGCAAAGAGTAGGGGGTTCCCCAGTGTCCTGGCTAAATTCCCAACCTGACTCATTCAATCTGGCTCCCTAATCTTTCCCCAGTGTAATTTGCCTCATTGCCTAACTCTGCACCTCAAGCTGGTGTGTGGAGCATTCTGGCGCATAATGGCTGGGTGGGAGCTACACATTGGTGGTGGTTAGTGAGGTTCCCCCTTCACTGTAAAAGTGTTTATGGTGCCTTGAAAAATGCTGTAAAAATGCAATGTTTTTTTTAAATACTGCTACATGTTTTTTGTAGGAGCTGCAAGTTTCCATAAATCCCCTTCCCCCCCCAAATCTTTTCTCAACCTCTAGAGAGTGATCCCTGTCAGTTAGTCCCCAAATACATCCACACTACTCTGTTTTCGTTTGAATCCAAAACACTTTTGTTACGTTTGCACCTTACATCTACATGACTGGTATTTTTGAGCTCCTGGAAATGGAAATTATAGGCCCGTATTAATTCGAAAACTCTTGAGTTTACGTTATAATGTGGACAGGGTCACAAATATCTGAGAACGATGACATAGAAACCCATAAAAACCCATGTTGTGGGTTGACCCTCGCGACCCTCCAGTCCACATTTGTGAACTCATCATGAATCTCTCCCACCAGTCCTGCCTACAAACATCCATCCATCCTCTCTGGGGGTTCTGATAGGCATATGTGGCATACCGTTAAGTCCCATATTTGCATTGCTTGCCATTTCATCGCCTTTTTCGTCTGCAATTGTTGATGATGTGAATGAGAATTAGTGTTTCTAGTAAATTACGATTGAGAAGTGCTAAGAAGACAACACAGTATAACATGAAATCAAGAATTTTAATTTTCCTTAGTTTGTGGACATGGGATGCGGTAATAGAATGTGCCTAGTTTATTCAGATGTCAGGGCGCGGTCACTGTTACTATTGTATGTCGCTAGTTTATTTTGAATATGCCGATTAACATGACAATGGGAATAGTCACATAGTTCAATGCTCTGCTGCACATGTAAACACCTTATTCGGAATTTTGCCTTAACCAGAAAATGTACTTTAACCGAAATATGTTGTGCACGTAACCATAGTCAGTGTTAAAAGGGAGCAGAAGTGATTCATGACTACGGTTAGCACTTAAGCTGCAGGCGCTAGACAGCGATGTGAAATATGTGCTTGCACCAACTTTGGGAGTGCACTCCAAAAAATCAAAAGCAAATGTTGAGGTCATAACATTTTTCCCCCTCTGATTTACAATGATATCTAGAATTGTGACAACCTCAAAGAAATGCTGTAAACTGAATCCACCTTCTAGGAGTGACTCTGTGTCAGTTATTTGACATCTTACAGGCCTTGTGTAAGGGAGCTGCCATATGATGTGAGGAGAATATAAAGAATGGGACAGTCATGTAATCCACTGTGGGATACAGGTCCATATACCGTCTGCAGATTTGGGGTAAAATTTCAGTTATATAAGGTCATGTTCTTAGACAGTGGAGAGTGTGTAATTGATATATTATCAGAATTGAACACAAGGTTTATCTAGTCAGGTATACCTTCTGTCTATCAATAACCCTGATAATTAATTCCTATTTGCTGGAACTGATCAATCTTAGAGGTACTTTTGTTGCTACTGTGCACACTACTGTGTGTTTTTGGAGCAGTTATACTGTATATAATACATTCTTAAAACAACATGCATGTTGGCTAGCAATGCCCCTTAGTCTGTCAATGAAACGTACTCCCAATGTGTGTTCTTTTTTGTAGGTAAAAGAATGGCTCAGGGTTGTGCCTGTTTTCTCTTTCCCCCAAAACCCACCTCATGGGTGGGTGTTTGCTGGCAGCTTGCCTGCCCTTAGAAGTGAAGCTTTCCAGTGAAAGCTGAAAGTGAACCTGGACTTGTTTAAAACTAACTGTGTGTGCCTATCCATTTACTTTGCTGCCTCCGGTAAAGCGTGGCATGTGCAGTATAATGATCTGCTTCACCTTTGTGGACCTTTGTTTTTGTACAGGATACATTTGTTTCTACCTGACAAAACCTCTCATGGATGTTTCCAATTTCCGTGTGCTGTTATTTGCTGAATGAAGTAGTGAAGTAACAAACCATATCAAGAATGAAGCTTTTGGGCATTCTAATTACTATCTTTGACTTGACCTCTGACTTGTTGATGAAATGTTGTGAGGCAGCTAGACACAAGATTAGCTTATCTTTAGAGTGCTTATCTTTAGAGATGCTGTTTGGTGCATAAGCATGTGTGCTATGGTGGATGTCAATATTAATGTTTTACTACACACATACCCAAACTCTGACACCTACCCATCAGGGCTAATGGCCCAGGAAGTTTTAGGGCAGTCCTAATGGGCTCTGTGCATCAGCTAAAGGACAATAAGGTGGATGTTGCTGAACTGTACAGGTCATTAGCTATATGAGATTAAAATAAATCTCATAAATTAAGACTAATGGCTATATTAGTCAGTAATGTGTAAAAAGCTCATCAGTAGTAATAATGGAAGTTAATATAGTAAAACAGCTTTCACATGCACTCCACATTTTCTGTTGTAAGCTCAATGCATAACTCCATTGACATAATCCACCTGATGTACTGTACAGTGCATTTTATGCTGTATATTATAATATTACAACTGGGATTTAAAAATATATATATTTTAGTGCAGTTTACTCAGCTTGGTGATGAGATTTATGCATGCATTTGATAATTTCCATAAGATCAAGTCAAGTAATTGTATTTGTATAGCACATTTAAACGAACGACAGTTGACCTAAAGTGCTTTACAAGTTAGAGCAGGGAAGGCAGAAACAATATGCCTTGAAGATGCATAGACAGGTGTGCAAGACTCCATGAATATAGTTAAATCATGTAAAATAGAATAAAACAAATGTAAAAAGATAGTTTAAAGAGGTAAAACAAAGCATAAACATAAATAAATGATAAATACCCAAGGATAAGACAATTTTTATATATATATATATATATATATATATATATAACATTTCAAAACAGGATAAAACAAAAAGTTTTTTTTTAAACTTTGAAACTGTTTGTCAAATAAAACAACTAATCATACATTTTACAGGATGTAAATTCAGTTCATTATGAACCTGGTTGTGAATTTGTAAAATGTAGCAAATGTGATTTCAGACACAAGTAGGCCTACTCACTCCCAAATATTTCTTAATATGCAGATGATCATCAGTAGTCATCGCTACATTTATTTGCAAAGGTGCACAGTAAAAATAAAGGTATGCACATATGGAGAAGCCATACAGTAGTTTCCCAGTGAAGTTGGGGAATGTTCAGCATAGCAGAACTAGTTGCAAAGGGCAGATCCAAAGAAGACTCTCTCTCTCTGTGTGTGTGTGTGTGGCCGTGGCCTCACATTGTTCAGTGACAGTCTTAATAATGAAACAAGGCTCTTAGGGTAGCCAGAGACAGCTGTGATTCCCTCATAAACGTTTAATTAAGAGACAAGCTACAGAATATTACTTCTAATGCAATACTGTGAAATTATGTATAAAGCCATATTTGATGCATTTTCAGGAAAGTAAAAGGCTTTTAAAAAATTGAGGCAGCAAAAGCCAAGTTCTTTTTTCAAAATGGGGCATTCTAAATTATTGCATCCAGAATGTTTAAGTAAAGCTGTGTCATACTTGTGCAGTATAACTCAGTCAGTTCCAGGAAGATACATGTATGTACATCTATCATAGAAAGCCTGCTCTCTACCCCTTTGGCTACAAATTAACTACATAAAACACTGGACCTACCCATAGATATAAGTAATATTAATGCAGTTGGATGAAGCAATATTTCCTGTGACCAGATCAAGTAGGGTATTGTTAATTTGGTCAACTAGATTGGTTTGCAGTAACTTTAATTTCCCATGACTAAGACAAGACAAAGGAGACAGCTATCATTGCTGACATTACAGGGCTCTACACTAACATTTTTTTCCAGGAGCACTTGTGCGCCCAAGTTAAAAAAATTAGGAGCACAGACAAAAATTTGGGCGCACAGTGAGTTCTGTACTTAACTTACACATAATCTAACATTATACTGCAGCTAACAGTTAAACATGCCAGTGCACCAATTGCGAATATTAAGAATGACTGACAACATTTAGGCTACAGGAAACAGGATTTTAAAGATCAGTGCCTACTTTATTTTCAGTCTGTTCTATTTTCCTACATTTTGTTAATGTAAAATAATATAATACATTGCCATATTTGCATTTAGCCTGTATATCAAGTATCCTGCCAAATGTAGGCTAATTTATTTATTTGTGAATCCATCTGTAGCTAATCCAAATATGCCCATGGTGACCTATCTGACTGCATACTGCCTAATACTACTACTAAAATAGTCCATTTTCTCTTCCACAAAACCCAACATAGGCTAATCAAGGATATATGTTTTATACTTTCAGTTTTTATTTGAAATATCTGCATTGATGGGGGCAGTAGGCAAACGTTAGGCCTACTTTCGTTTTGCACTTACACACTCGGTGTAAACAAACAAGCATGCGTGGAAGCCTGGAGTTGTCAGTAGCGTTCTACCTTTTAATAAAATGGGATTATTACGGGAGGCTACTTTTGTGCCGGTTCGCTACAGCTATATTTTGCATATTGCAGCCAATACGTCAACTGGGCTTATCTTTCCTTCTCTCACTGTATTCTCAGAATCTCATCCTGTTCCTCCTATATCCAATGAATTCGGTGGATAGAATAACTAATTTCTTCAATCTTTGCATCTTGGCTGGCTAGTCTGACTTTCCGCTTTTTCTGCGCACTCTTGGATTTGATAGAAGCGACTACTAGCGAGTCACAACGCAAAACTGCTAACGTTGATGGGAGGTGTAGTTTTTATGCTGCATTCGCGACGTGATTCTATGGTCTGCACCAGTAATGTTTCTCGATGTTGCGGTGTATTTTGTAGACAAACGTTGACATGGTTAGAAGTCATTCGCACCAGTGCGCCTAAATATTTTTTTGCACTCGCACGGCATCATTTTGACTCGCATGTGCGAGTGAAATGGGCGCACTGTAGAGCCCTGCATTACTATCAAGACAGTTTCCAAACGTTTTTATGGTATGACTGTTATGTATGTATAGGACCTCACTTTCAGAACCAAAGAGGGAACTGGAAGTGGTCAAAGGAAATAGTGAAGCTGCCTGTGTGCTGTTGAAAATATAACAATTGATTATAGAACCCCTGTTAGCCTAATAAATCTGACTTTTCTGTTTCAAAGTAATATTACTATCCATGGTGGGTTGATACCCACAATGCTGTTATAAGAATGCCTCCCATCACCAGATTAATTAGACTAGTTTTCTCCAGGGATAATGTACGAAGGCCCTCCTCTGCCTATTAATTTTGGCGGTACGAACACACAAGTTATGATCCTAGTGTGAAAGTCGGTCAGAGGCTACAGTGCTGACCCGGATCACTACGCTCATCTGAAACTGAAACCTTACCAAAGCTACAGAGGGTTCAGGGTGTGCTAAGGCTTTAGCTGTCTAATTCCACACTACTAGTAAATCAGCGATCCGTCACAATACAGTACAATGGTCAGTTCTTCTGGTAGCGTGCCACTTCCAGTTGATTAGCCTCTATGGCGACGGAAACTAATCCTAGCCGTTTCTTGTGGTACACCATAACCTTGAGGATATCTAAAGAAACGCAAGAAGGCTATGCGGGTCAGAGCTTAACAATTTATTTGTCAGGTATAAGTTATTCATCCAAACATAATAGATTCCATCTAGAATGAATAATGTGAAGTTACAAATAGGCTAAAAGAAAACTTTAAGAGATCATACGAAACAATAGGAGAGTTAACATACCTAGCTCAGAGGATGATGGCTACACACCAAAGTGGTGCGGGAGTTCTGACTAAAGAATGGCTCCTCGAAAGTTCTGTCAACTTCCCTTAAATAGGCTACCCAGTTTGTGATTGGTTACATTGATAGGGATCACATGATGAGTTGTTGATGAGACTGAGACCATTGTTGTAGTGAGAGTGAATAAATCAAGACATGAGGAGTTATACATTTGGTTACATTTCCTGCTCCTAGTTAACTGTTCCTGTGCACATGTGACAAGCATGTGACAGTAGGCCCACATAGTAGCTGATCAAAAGTCTGCATATGATTGGAAGGATTATCATCAGCCTGGGAATTAGGATCCTTACATATGTCTGTCATTTTGCCATTTGATTCATATAATATGAATGTTCACTATATATGACCAGTCATTATAATATCATGCTTAGAAGTGAGTGGTACTAAAACTTACACTCTTAAAACGAATGTGTTAGAAACAACACAAACTGTGTTGTCCCTATCTGGACATAGAAATGTGTTCAAGTTATTTTCAACGCATTTGTTATAAGAGTATACACAGTATAACAAAAGCAATGTGTTAATAACACACATTGTCTTATTTTCAACACATTTGTTTTAATAGTGTAGCTGCTGGAATTACACAGTATGATATGATGGATCAAAACAGTTGCAACATACTGTATGCCAAGACAAGGCCGCCTAGCGGAAACACTGAGTTGTCCAGAAGGCACTCATTGACACCCTCAACAAGGAGGGTAAGCCACAGAAGGTGAGTCCTGTGTGCCGTATGGAAGCATATTCATGGGAAGTTGACTGGAATGGAAAAGTGTGGTAGAAAAAGGTGTGCAAGCAACAAGGATGACAGCAGCCTTGAGAGAATTGTCAAGCGAAGTCGATTCAAAAACTTGGGGGAACTTCACAAGGAATGGACTGTGGCTGGAGTCTTCCCCAGATGATTTTTTATATATATATACAAATTGATTGCTTACATCTCTGGGTAGAGTTAGTGAAATATATGTGTTGTGGTCATACCAGTAACACAATATATGCAGTCAGAGTTGCATTGTTCCCACCAAAATGATGGATCTTATCTGATCTTATTTATAAATATTTGCGCACAAAACTTTAGAAATGAAAACAATGTTCAAAACTTGTTTTCAATACTGTGACATCATCAGCTTAAAAGCTATAACAGCTGATGAGTAGTAACAGGACAACACTGTAGTCAGCTGTGGATGGTCTATTTTATACAGCCATTTCTCAATCTCACTTGGAGATATACTATAGTGAGTTGTGTTTTCAATTATAGATGTAACATTCTGTAATTTTGTAAAAGGAGGAATTTTTGCATTGATTTTGTTTAATGTGGAAGCAGAACAACACAGAGGAGTAGAAAGAGGAAGTAAAGTCTGAACAAGGGAGAGTAATTAGATGAGGGTGGGGGATGTAGCCTGGAAGCAGCCTGAATTGAACCTGCCCACACAATTTGAGTTCAGGAAATTTGGTCTGGAGTTACTCCATTGAAAAGTCTACGCCTGGTCAAGATGTGTTCGGGCCAATGAAATTGTTTGGGCGGGCTTTAATCAATGATGGGCAGATGAACAACAGTGACGCAGTCATCCACGTCAACCTGATTGTGCTTGAGTTGATTTTGTTTACAACAAAAAGGCTGCTGCTAGAGAAGCGAGAATTTTCTGTTATACAAGATGTTGACAGCGCAATAACAGAAAACAGCGATTAAGGCATTTGTCGAGAAGAAGGATGTTTTTGATGCTCTCCCTAGTACAGTATTCACAAAACTTTGCTGCCCTGATTTGTTCCTCCGCTATCGGTTGAAACATGCCCCATAATCAAATCCATTTTTGTGTTAATTGACTCAAATTAAGGTAAGTATTTGGAAGATAAGAATGGAGTCTGCTAAAGGGATGAGGACCAGGTAGAGGCAGAGATGAACTCATGAGTGAGGAGTTGCTGGATCAAGTCATGGACTAAGGCGAAGGAGGGGAAGGAGTGCATAGTGGTTTTGAAATGATGGCAAGAGCTTTTGACAGTGATGAAATATCTAGCATTTTTGTGTTTTCCCCCTTCTGTGCCATTTGTTTTTGTTTAGAAAATGGTATATTAAAAATTCAATAGCAGTAAGCACTTAAACATCTGTATTCATAATTATCAAAATATCAATATTAATGTAAAACCGTTTGTTTCAAACTGTGTGGCATTGGACTATTTGATGTTGACTGAAGTCAATGTCAAGGAATGTTATACAAACCAGAGCAGTTCTCAAGCTGTTTTTGCCTGAGACCCAAATGGAAACAAAAGAGGATTGAACTGAAATGCAGAGGGAATTGATAAACTGTTGGCTGCTATGCATGACTCATTTCTCCCCCTCACCTTTATAACAGAAGGCAGAGAGGGAAATGTTGAGTAGTCATTCTTCACACCAGCAATCTTTCACTAGTCTCTAAACAGCAAGGGGGCCAGTGCCATTACCAGCCTCTGTTGAACCACAACACCTTTGGGCAAGGGCTTCTCTGGTCCTGTTGACTGTCAATGATGCAGTTTAGCACTTTGTTTCTGAGAGGCCTGAGGAGGAATTATAATTGAGAAATCAGCAGGCCCCTTCCCTCTTCCTCAAAGTCATTCGCTTACATACTGTGTTCCCACACCAATCATCGGCTTAACGGCTTAGCAGTATTTGTACTTGAAGATTGTATGGCTGGTGGCACAGTCTTCTTATCCTGGCAGGGGCTATAAGGGAAAAAGGCAAACTTTTGGTCTGGCATGCTGAGTGTATTGATCTATTTGGAGTATTAATCCTTCGTAGAATTTGAATGATTGAAGATGTTTGAAGCAGAGATAATCATTTTAGGATATGACACTGGAATAAATCATTTGAACTGAAACCACTGGATATATTCATTCTCAGAAGTTGTTGTTTTCCTGAAAGATGAATGAATTTAGTATCTCTAGACTGAAGATATTGGTCTCCCATAGGAAGATTTTAGTTCTGTGGGAAGATTTTAGCTCTCTTTGATAGCTCATGATATCTACACATTATCTCATTATTGTTTTCTATTATGTATCAATGGAATCACAGATATGTTTTTATTTTTAGCAGAAGCAGTTTGAGTAGATCATAATTTACAGTCTCCTTGCCTACCTCTCTCTTTTCTTATTATATATTAGTTATAGTGAAAATTGAACCTCATCCCAAAACGCCAAGATTGTCTCGACTCTAGAGAAAAATAAGTGGTTGAGATGTCTAAACATTTAGTTGAAATGAAGTTTAGTTTTAAGCAGGAGATATAAGCCTATATCACACTTTGAATGTCATGGTTGTCTTTGAGAAACCAAGAAGATGATCAGGATAATCATGAGCTCTGCTGCACATCATGTTTCTATGGTTTCTTAAGAACAGGGAGCTGAACAATTCTTTTAATTTCAAGTAATGTATTTACAGTGCTGCACACATGTGTTTGTATCTATTTTCAATCTTTTAACCCCGGGATTACAGTATTATGCAACACCAAATTCTGATGATTAGGACCGTTTTTGAGGAAATAATTCTTTAAGGAAATGTTCTTGTAAAATGTGAAGTCTTATGGAATTATTAACGGATTGGTAATGTCATATGAATTACTTTGAATTTTATTTTTTTCTCCTTGGCTGAAGATATTGTACTTAGGCCTGGTTGTCTACTGTTTGTGTGTCTGCTCATTTAACTGAAAATTTACCTCAGATGTTCATACAGTATAACGTGGAGGGTCACAGTATCTCAATCATCCTACATGATAATCCGGAACTGGAGCAGTTTCTGGAATCTTTTTACATTTTCTTTCCGGACTAGTTTTCAGTGGTGAGGGTCTGCAGTGGCTTGACTGCTCTTGTATTGCATTGGCACATCCACGCTCACACATCCAGTAAGCAGACTAGTTTACAGTGACCTCAGTTCTACTTGCCAAAATGACCTGAGGCTGTTTGGAATTTGTCCTGGTATGTTTGAAGAAATGATCCATCCCATTTAACATGAGAGTATAAACATATAACATGCTTATAAGAGCCAACACAGCATTACCTATAACAGATTTAAGTAAAAAAAAAGAGAAGGAATACATACATACATATAAACATGCTAGGGGCTCATGTTGCTGTGTTTAAACTATTTAGAGCAACAGTCTTGCTCAAAAAGGATGAGAAGAATCCGTAATGATCTGTTATGCCTTCTGGTTGAAATTCATCTACAGTATTGGTTCATATACAGTATTGATACATGAGCCTGAAAACGGCAGCCTACTGCTTTTTGGAGGAAGTTTTGACAACTCTGTATACCTATTTCCTCTCTGCCTGAATGAGGTTATTAAAGAAAATAGTTTTGACCTCTAGTCATCTCTTCTAATAAGCTAACATTATTTCATAAGGCACAGGAAGAGCAAGCATGAAAGAAATTACTGTGATTTGTAACATTAGAGCAAACACTTGATAAAGTTTGTCTACAAGGGTAAATTTACTATGGCCATAAGCAAAGCACAGAGTTGAATATTTTTACATAGAGCATCAAAATAGAAGCTTAAGTCATTCAAATGTCTTTTCTGTCAGCTTGACACAGTTACAATTTCAGAAGAATACCTATGTAAATCTGAACTGTATCATCTTGATGAAATAGAATGCACTCCAGACCTGAAGGAACTGGAAATAGAAACATACATTTGAGATGTTTGTACAGTAAGGGCAGACAGTGCTGCCTTTGATTAGGACAGGACTGGGGTGGAAGGATAAAATGAACCATTCAGCTACTTTCCATCAAGTCATACAAGCTTATGGTCTGATATTTTCTAGCAGGCCCCATAGTAAGAACATTTATGCAAAGATAGAAAAAAACAAGGTGATAAGAGTGAGGCAGTGAATGTTTAAATACTTATAACATAATTACCCAACAAATCACAATTGAATTTATAGTGGTAATTCACTTTTCCACATATTTTAAATGTCATCATAGCCTGTTTAACACACCATCGTTTCTGTAATTTGTTTGCTCCGGGTTTGCTTTAGCTTCATGTTTTTAATCCAGAGTTATCATCCGTTTAACCTCCGGTCTCTCATGGCAGGCCCCCTCACCATTTTGCATGAGGGAGACAAATACTTTTTCCCCCTCTCTGTACATATTGACTGAAGAGGTTTGAGGCCCTTTCTTTTCACAGGAAGTACTTGTTGTAGATGTTGCAGAAACACAACATTGCCTCTATAGGGCTCAGAGAAAAGAAAGATGCTGATGCTGCAGAGTATATAATCCTTAGGCATTCCACTTCTAATCTTCTGATCTGAAACAGAGGATGACTTCTTTCCTCAAGTTAAAACATAATTCCTTAAGGCATTGTAAGTCAAAGATAGCTGTATTTATGGAAGAATGTTTTCATGGATGGTATGATGTACTGTATTGTAACCTCTTGCTAAGAAATTCAGACAAGAAAGTAGACATATTAAGTGCCACTAAAGCTAAAGCTGAGCACAGAAAGACAAGAGGCTGAGGAATGGCTTTAAAGCCAGATGTACTAAACCTTTTGCGCTTGAATGGAAATGGTTGGTTACATTTGCAATGGTGGAATATTTGTCAAATGTGAGGCATTCCTTATAACAAATCAGCAGTGTAGCTCAGCTTGCCTTTTGCCTTTGCATTCATTTCCTTTAATTTCTACCTCTTGCCTAAGTAAGATGTCATTTGTGCAACTAAGTCTTCATTTGAATGCAAAAAACAAAATACAGCTCATTAGTGGTCCTGTATATTAAATGCAGGATTTGTGCTTAGTAAATTGGATGCTACACTAACTATACCAGGTTTCAGCTTCAGCCAGTTACAATTTGCGTGATTTGAATCTTAAATATTTTAAATTTTAAATAGTTTGGGATTGAGTCACACATCAATACAGCAGACTGTTTTTTAGTTAAGGCCTAGTGGTTCCTTTCACGACATTTGAATGGATAATTTTAAAGCGGTAAATAATCTGTGCAGGCACACATCTCATTCTCTGAAGAACGGTGAATTATTTAGTGTAATCTGGCAATGGTAGGTTGTTTATAATATATTAATGTGATACATCAGGGAGCAATTCCACTCTGGCTTTCTGTGAGCAGTACAGTACAGACTGTATGTGGGCATATGTACATTCCTCCAGGATTCATGGCCCGACTTTATTTAGAATAACCATCTCTCTCTCTCTCTCTCTCTCTCTCTCTCTCTCTCTCTCTCTCTCTCTCTCTCTCTCTCTCTCTCTCTCTCTCGGTCACTCAAACACACACACACACACACACACCCACTCACACACCCACACACACAGTTCTGTACTTTGTTATGAGCTGAACAAAAATGTTTTGTGCTTTACATCGTAAAAGTTGAAATTGTATGCACTAAATCAAACATGCAATAATGGAAAGCTATTGTAAAGGGACCAAATAACCAACCCACCATTTTAGGAATTGGTAAGAAAGTAGGCAACCTCTCTGTTGGAGGAGGTGTATTACTCTATGGTACACTTTTTCATGCCAAAAATTATATGGGAAAAAAAGGACCCTTTCTGGTCTCTTACTTTTATTATTTGGCTTGAGGGCACTAAATGATTCATCTCCTTCCTATGTATTCAACTTCACACTACACTATGCCTTCCCATACCATTTTTGTGCAAGAGGCTGGGTATCTCCTATATACCCTCCTAGGCCTTAGACAGTGGGCAGGAGGAATGATGCAGGTTGTGTTCAAGATTGAGTTGTTAGTCATCAGAATGAGAAATTACCTTTAGGCTCATTAGAATGAACAGCTGGTTGGTTAATGAACAGGAAATCAGATGTCAAGAGGTTCACCAAACATCCCGTGAGATGTACATTGAGACTATGGGATGGGGAAAAGAGATTAATGGTAACGCTCCATTAGACTGCCGTGCCTAAATGACACTTGAATAGTTGTACCTGTAAATGCTATTATACATTATTGATTCTGTTTTCTAAAAATGAAAAATAGAAATTCTATTCAGATTCATTGGGGGTTTCACAAAGATGGTTTGCATACTTGATGTTGGAGATGGCCCATCATCTGATCATTTTAATGATGTGGAGTATAAATTAGCAAATTACAAAGACACTTGTTGAAAATGTAGTAGTGCAGCATCTTAGAAAACCCTAATTCATAACTTAAGTCAGTCAAGTTCAGTCTCCAATTTAGCCTACCACTTTTTAACCCCACCTTGTACCTTTCTGTGATGGACAGAACAAATCACCCTCCTGTTTAATCATATTTTTTTATTCTCAAGTTAGAAATATAGAAGTAAAATGGTTTACCGCTTGAAAACACAAGTCCTGTACAAACCATTCTAATTAAATGAATAAAAGTGGAGTAATAGATTATTCAGCTACCAGTACATACTGTAGGGCCAATTTTTAATCCATCAAATACAGAACTGTAGCAAAAAGAAATCTCATTCGCTGACATTATACAGATGTGAAAAACACAGGAAATCAAACCCATTCCAACAGGGCTCAATGTTAACTTTTAAAAGTGGTTGCCAGCTTGGCAACCAGGCATGAAGTTTTGATTGCCACTTGTACAATTTGGTAGCCAAGGGCAACCGGGCAACCATTAATGTTGAGCCCTGCATTCCAATAATCATCCATTTATTTAGTGACAAAAGCTGTGGAGTCAGTTTACAAATTTGATTGAAATTACAGAGAACTTGCCTTTTAGTCAGTCACAAAAAATACAAACTCAGTGTGCAGTTGCCTTCACTGTATAAGTTAAGTCATTAAGTGGATATCATTGATATATTGTGTTGGCAGTACTGTATACATCTATACATCTATTAACATTATTCTGTAAGCCTACCTGTAATGACGGATTATTTTGCAACAAATAACATTAGTAGTCATACAGTAGTAGTATTCACTGCATTTATAATCTGCATGCAGGGATGGATTACTGCACGGGCCTACCGGGCCCAGGTCCAGGAGCCCAAGGGATCAGGGGGCCCTGAAGCCCAAACTTTTGCACGGAATCATTGCCTCAATATCAACAAATCAGGATGTAGGCTATGAATCTGAGGGAATTTAGTATTGGCCATCCCCAAAATGCACCAGAATACACAAAATCACATCAGACAACTTACAATTTTTCTGGGGGAGGACCCCCAAATCCCCCCTCCCACATATGCAAAAATTAGTGGGGGGCCCTTAATACATCTGGGCCCAGGGCCCCGAAAGTTCATAATCCGTCCATGCCTGCATGTGCTGTTCAGCCCTGCACTTGCCCAGATTCGAACTATGGATTGAGAGTTGAGCATGCTATTGAGCTAAATCCCCCGGGTGCTACAGTAGCTCTCTCACGAGCACATCTCTTGAGGCATCGGGAGGGAGGTTTACTGTACATACTGCACAGCTACATACCAGCTGGCTAACATTACACATTGACATACATTCAGTAAATAAATTAACTATGCTTATCCATATGGTGGCATATCAGAATTATATTAGTGTTTGATGCCTGAGCACTTCATTGCACTGTATTGTACTGAATGCAACATGGATTATATAATGGTATGGTTTGAAAGAAGGCTGTTGTACAATTGAAGTTGAAGTGAATTGAAGTTGTACAATTGAACAGCCCAGACATTCTGTTTTGTGATGTCCTTGAGATACAGTTTTATGCTATTCTACTCATCACGCTTACAGGTTTATCCAAGTGTTCAGATGATGTATGCGATTGGACTTTTTCCTGCTTCTGCCAGCTTGCAGCTTTTACCAGCAGGAATGATGCCTTTAATCAAATACCCTCCTAACTGAATGAAAGTTATCAGTGGAAAGCAATGTGCTGTTCTCTTGTTTCAAATGCTTTCTGTACTTGTACAATTGTATATCTCGGCTCAATGTTAATCAAATTATTTTTTATTTTTTGCTAGTTTGCTTCAGTAATATGCCTTTTCTCCAGAAAGTCAGAGTGGCAACTTGGCTAAATGAAGGCAATCTTCTGCTTATATCTGATGATTTAATTAAAATACGTGTTTCATCATGTGTTTTATTATCTCAAAGTACCACTCCATTTAACTGTTCCTTGTATCTCCTTGTTTTTGTACGCAGACCTGTTTTTTTTATGCTCTCGACTTCCAACATTTTACAGAGACAGGGTTAGAAGTACAATATTATTCCACTCACTGTAAGATGTTCCTTTATGTCCTTATTTTATGACAAATCTCTTTGCTGATTGGTTACTTTGGATGGCAAAATGATTTGCACATGTTCATGCAGATGTGGTGTGGTGAACAAGAATAGCGTGCTAATAAATAGGTTACTAAAAGCCTTTCTAACCTTTCTTGTGGCATGAGGCTGCCTAAGGCCACCATTGAATTTATAATCAACCTGTGAGGAAATGTGCGCATTTTATATTAGACAAGACATCTTGTCAATTACAGAGCTCACCAAGATAGTAACAACACTTCCTGTTGGAAGAAAGGTCAATAGCTATGCATAATGAGTAATTGACTCAAGGCAGAACAGCTCACACTGTCTTCTGATCAAGTGCAAAATGTGATTTATTTCCATATCATTTTCTCTCTCATTTCTAATGTGTTAAAAACCCCACTGCTGGCTGAAGTACCGCTATTGGGGCCAATCCATCAAGAAAAGGAATTATGAAAATTGAGTTTTAATAGGGAGATGACAAGAATGGAGGTTTTCTTTTTTTAAGATTTGTGAAAAGAAAGGACAGGCACTAATGGCCCCCTCTATCAGTTGTAACCTATATAAAGAACACTTTACATTGTGTAGCGGTGGTGTAGAATACAGAGCCTGGAGGGCATTGTAGATTAATGGTGGTCTTCAGGGCCTTTTATGCTTTAAGGTCTCTTATGAAAGGCCTGAGTCAGATAAGTATGACTACAGTGTGTTATAGTTTTATCAGCGAAGCTCAGCAGTTACACCCAGATTGAAAACAGTCGGTTGGCTACCCATGTTATTTCAGAGTCTGATTCACAGTCTGATTCACAGTCTTAACTTGCAGGAGACTGATTAATTGTGACTGCGGCATGTTAAGGCCGGGGTTGCCAACCCTGCCCCAGTAATGATGAGCCAGTTCATACAGGCAGCTGCAGCAGAAGGATGTGGTCTGTCCTGCTCGCCACTCTTAACCAGCACTGCTTCAGATTTCATTGAGCAACTCATTCATAACAACACCTGTCCCAACTGTTCTGTTGGATACTTTTCTGTTTACTGTTACCGTTTCAGTCTACAAACATTTCATACTGGTGGGAATGATACTAGAAAGAAACATACAGCATTACAAAACTACAACAGTGTTTTAATGATTTCAGGGGGCTCTCAGTTTTTTTTTTTTTTTTGGCCAGTTTTCCTGCAGTTAAGTTTTTGACATCAGCATTACTCGTATAACCTATAAATACTGTTTAATACAATCTTTTGCATCTTTTTAATCACTTACAATTGAGAGTAACATCTCCAATGCTGATTATTTCGGTCAGGCCCTTAAATGCATATATCAGGACAAAGGGTATGAATATTAGGATAAAAATACTAAAGTATTTAATGCATGTATGATATAGATGCAGTAGATAATTTTTTTCAGATGGTCAAACATTTCATGTGTTTTTTGTGTAAGACAATGGGATTCTGACCATATTTTTTATTTATTTAGCTCTTCAAGTTTGTGTATATATACAATAACACTGTATATCAAATTCAAAATGTTATGTGCATTAACAGTTCCAATAACAGACAGTTTTAAATGGAATTCAAAAAGTTAAGGTTTCTTTCCTCTGTGTGATGACTTCTAAAGCAAAAAAACAGTGTAAACTCTCCCTGAAGGAAATAGGCCAAGTTATGCACATTATGCAGAACTTGAGCTGTTGTCAATAAAATACTCTGATAAAGTAACTCCATGGTATTAATGTCTACTAATTTTTAATGCAGGAGATTTAAGTACTGTGGCGATCATGTTGCATTACTGGAGAGAAGTTGTGTTGGCTCTGAATTCTCTGTGAAGTGTACAGTACAGTGTAAGTGCTCCTGACAGGCCCCAGCAGGTGAGGGTTCTTACTGCTGTAGGAAGACCAGCTTTGACTGTCTTAATGAAGACACATCTCTAAGCCTTCTCGTAAGGCATGTATCTCTGCTCACCACGCTCTCCATAGGCTTCACCACTCAAATTATATCTCAACATTAGACCCTGCAATTTGTCCAGTGACAATCACTTAAACAGCCAAACTCTTAGGAATCCCTGGGGTTTGCTTAGTTGCCAGGTTTGTTGTGAATGTTGTCATGTCTCAGCCTTCCTCTCACTGGCCTTTACAAATGGGCTCCATGCATCTAATTTGCGTCTAGTATATAAAGCCCCCGATTCTCACAGTGCAAGAGATCATAGCAAAAGCAGATGAGTATTTAGAGGCATAATCATGTTACTGTATTGTTGAATGCAGACTCATATATTGGCTTTGGACAGGTAGTCATGTCATGTTTGGCCTGCTCAACATTCCACAACAACCCCACTGATCGTTGTCTCTTGTGTATCAAATAAGTAAGGGATAAAGTATTGTCCTCCGGTCATTATCAAAAAAATAAAGTCCCGTCAGGGGATCCAGGACTTGCTTTGTCCTGAAAGCACTTCTTTTCTGATAATGACCAGTGAACCTCATGACCTTAGCTTATTATACGCCTACTTACCAAAACAACAAAATAAACGTCTTACAATGTGTCTTTTTAAATAATTTGTTACTGTTTCTTGGCGAGGCGAAACAGTTCGCCACACAACTAGAACTTTCAGATTTCTGAAAGTTTCAGATGTTGCATAGCAACGCATTACTTGCGATTAATAAATGGACCACTCGCCAAATGATGCAAAGCCCGTTGTCATTGACAGCGCCCATTATATTGTTGCAGCAGTCATTAGACTACAGTATATGAAATTATCGGTCCTTAGAATGTTGGGGAGGCCCGTTCCTGTTCATAGAACTTTCTGCAGCATTCTGAAGAGCCAACTGTGAAAATGTGTCCACCATCTTGCTTTTTTAAAAGATAAAAAAGTCAGGATACTATTGGTAGAAAACATTCTCTTTTTTCATTTAACAAACTGTTTAAAAAATGTACAATACACAACAACATGCACATTTCAATGTGTTTCTCACACACCCAAACTCTGGCCCTTTTAGAGAGTGGGTGTGGCCCAATTATATTAACCCATTACCCCCACCTGCAGACTATTACACTGCTAACAGCCTGAAAGGCACATGTGCAAAAGCTCATTGAATTAAAACAGTGTCCTAAAATGGTGCAAAATTGTGTTCAGCATCTTCACACCATATAGTAACCTAAAATACATGTCCCATATTCTCCTAGAGAACAGCATACCTTAAGAGTCCAATCAACTGCATTGAACACACAGTACAGTGCGTCCTACATATGTACAACTGGGTTTATACCTTTAAATTACAAGCTCTATCCAGATAATTTTGGCAAAAATATGCGAATGTTCTGCAAAGATATAATTTCCCCCATGTCTCATCTCTACCTGTGGGAACAATCAGTCTCACCCCATAAGGCACCTTGCCTAGGTCAAACAATCCACAGTACTGATGGTACACTGAATAAATCTGCTACTGAATCAGTGGCTACACTTCATATATAACTGATGAACCCTGTTACTTGCTAAAAACTGATTAAATATGCAACTCTGATCTACAAATGAGAGACTATACTAGGATTGTGATGTGATAGTTTTTTCTTTCTTTCTTTCTTTCTTTCTTTCTTTCTTAGAGTTGTGTTATTTTATCACAATGTTTTCCCTGTTATTTTTGTTAATGCAGTGCCTATCAATGCAACTTAATCAGAGGAAAATCCATTATGCGTTAACACTAATACATAATTGACCCATCAATTTCAGCAATACTTCAGTAAAAAAACATTAATAGGGCACAACATGTGCTTTATATTTATATTTATATATATATATATATATATATATATATATATATATATATATATATATATTTGTTTGGAAAAGATATAATTTAATATAATCATATTCTTTACCAGAATGAATTGTTTTATTGTTTTTTTAGTGGCACACAGTTCAGTACTATTGCAGAATTGCCCTTGTCCTCAAAAAAGGAGATGCTGTATACAAGAATAATTCAAGTGATTCGAGTGAGGAAATATTTAGTAGTATATAATTACATGTGAGGGCAGAGAGCTCACCTTTGACACTGTGCTGTTTAATAAAGACTATAGTCTGTTAACAAGGCGTGACTCTTGAGCAATAAAAGGTCAAGAGGGGTCAACACGGCATTCAGCCTGTTTGTCTCAGCATGCACTGAATATCAAAACAGCTATCAAATGAACAAATATACATAACATGAGAGATTGCAGGTCAGGTTGTCATGGAGTTGGTAAAAGAGGATGGTACCAAGAAAGTTCTGTCCGGTTAGCTTGCAGAATTAGAGTAATTTCCCTCACTGTACATCCGTGCATTCGGATACAGATACACATGGTAACAGTTGCGTACTGAGAATGATCTGGCAAGCACTAAAATGGAACAAATGCAGTGCCGTCTCTGAGCATAATCCTTTGAAATGGTACATGTAAATGTTGATGCTCAATTTATGTGTGAAATGTAACTCAAGAAATTTTAGGTGTGTTCAGAACTTAACAATTAAAAATTGACACTGTCAATATATATAATGGCAAAAAAGCCTATCCAGTTTTATGACAAATACATCTGCATGAGTTACTTACTTTGTAAATACTGGTCATCAACATCCTAAAATGGTATACTTATGTACCAGCCCAAGTAATTGGTCTTCTCTATGCCTTGCATAGGTTTTAAATAACATTTTAAAAATTGTGTGTAGGCTACAGTGCTACAGAACTATGTGACCAAATGGTTAAATTCAGCTAAGTCTAGTCAAATAAAATATAATTAAGATCTAACTGTTTGCAGAGCAGCACACCTTAGTTTGACTGGAAGGCTCTGTGACTGCGCTCGCCCACTGAAGAGTGCATGCAATAACATTGTGAAGCTCTTGGGTGGAACTGTACTAGCATTTTTGATTTCTTTTATTATTTTGTTTACATTTATAAATACATGTGAGGCAAAGACGGGGCGGAATCACATTAGAAACAACAGCAGTGAGAACATATGGACCTGCTGAGGTAGATTAAAAACAAAGCCACTGCAGTACTTAAGCTATAACTGAGGGTGAAGCTGGGTGGTGGTGGGTGGGTGTTATATTGTGCTCCGCAGGACGTGTTACCTGGTACCTTGGCTGTAAGGCTGCTAGATTTTGGACTTTTTACATTTGGATGGTGGTACCCACAGATCAGCCACAACCACTATCTACCCCTATCAGGAAAGAATAGTGTAACACTTCTAGAAAGACACTTCTATCAGGAATCCCCATTTGGTGTCACATTACTTCTCAATAGGTCCCACTCTCTGACTGCCACATCTAGGTCATGCCAGTAATTCCAGCTACAACAGATGTGAGAAATTCTTTCAATCTATTGTAATTCATTCTGATTTATCAAGATCCAGATTACTGTTAACTCATTGAATGCCAAGCTGTTTTTCGGAAGTTTTGTCCTAGAGTGCCAGCAATCTAGACCATTGTTGATGATTTTTGTACAGGTGTTGATGATTTTTGAAAGGTGAGACTTTAAGCTCTCAGTGGGTGCAAACCGTGTATTTCTACACGCCTCTGTTCCTGAGAAATCCCAAGCTAAACAGTGGCTAGTTTTCATCAAAATCGCTGTTTTTTTTTTTTTTTTTCTAGAAATGGAGATATTGCGTCTTTTATGACCTGAGAAGTGTTGCCTGTTTCTGGGAAGAGATCTAACGAGACCTGCCACTTAGTGATAAACCCACGAAAATAAATGACCTGATTTTGACCTGGCTTGCATGTCACTGATAGGCTAATCAGTGACTGATTCGAAACAAAGCAGCAACCATCAAAAGCCGTGTTAAGATCAAACGTCGAGATAAAATGTCCAGATCTTGCGTTTTCATGAGTTTTCGATCGTCATATATTTCATTGATATTCATCACAGAGTTCCCAAAATCACATATAAGGTGTGTTAGAGTGTCTAGTTACGTAATTAATTAAAAAAAAGCTAAAAACTTAATATTATGTTTTTGGCACTCAATGCATGGGAAGGAAAAACGTAATATTACATTTTTGGCACTCAATGAGTTAATGGGAGACTCCTCAGGTGGTGCCCCAAGGTAAAGAAATAAGGTGAATTTCATCATCATAACCCCCTTAAGTGACCCCTGGCATGGAGCCCACTTAAGCATAGGCATTCTCTGTGTGCATGAAGTGGCTGTAGGCACACCCAGTCTGGTTTAAATTTTCTAAAAATAAAATTCAAAAATGACAGAACGAATGATAAGGAGAAAACCAATGCTATATTCAGAATAGTGAGATGTGATGGGCATTCACTTGAGATTCAAAGTGGAACCACTGGGCCTTCTGGAGTGGTTTCATTATCTAAATGTTCAAGGAGGACAGTATCCACTGGATGACCCTAAAGCAGAGAGAGGCCCTAAGGCGAGGAGGAGGATAAGAGAAAGAAAAGTGTTTGTGTTGGCAATGGTACTTCAAGGATGGAGGGCATGACCTCTTGACCGCCAGTGTGCATCTACCACCTACTGTAGACTTCAGATAAAAGAAGACATCATTCATGCACAGAGCCATGCTTTTAAGGAGCTGAAATGCAACTGGTAAAGGTCAGATTTCTGACTTGATGGAAGTGCATCTTTATGTTGCACGGCACATCCACAGTTATGTGTTGATGAGGTCCAAAAATATGGGATGGGAGCATAAGCCATCAAATAAATATAAACAAATGAAGAGGTTTCTATGCCGTATTCATATTTGTTTTTAGTATATTACTGATTCTCACTGAAAGCTGTCTGATTTTTGTCGTTGAATTATAATTTTTTTCTCTTCCAAGCGGATTAATACCTCTAATGTAAGTCTGATGCTAACATCTTGTTTTTAATTTCCCTCCTTTCTCCCATCCCTGTTTTGTAGTCCACAAAGCTTGAGGGGAAAAATAGTGATTCAGGCACCACAGAACCCCCACCATAAAATAACAGATATTGACTGCCTTGTTGTCCATTTAGTGCTTTATGATCTCGATCATCATTAGTGTGTACAAAAGAAGAGCTGTATGCATTAAGTCTGATTGGTCTCCAGCTGTAGCTGGGCATGTGGGTAAAGGAGAGAGAGTAGATTAAGAGTTGTTTGGAACAATGAAAGAGGTAATCCCTCAGAATCTATAGTACGTTGTTGTCTGGCCAAGAATGGGATAATTGTTCTCTTGCAGGGATATACCTCCAGGGAATACAATCTTCTTGCCACTTAAAGCGCTCGAGTCTGGTCAAAGAGGGAAAGTGAAGACAACAGCAGAGCTGTGATATTGCAGCAGTGAGTGTAGGCTTATGCAAAGCAGCAGTTCATAAGGTTACTGCACAACCTAAAGTATCTATTGGCCTAATCAATTCTGTGACATTCTCTTTCTTTGGCATAGAGTTGTTTGTTTTTACTCCCAGCACCATTGCACAGAGGTAATTCTCCAACTGCTTTGTTCACCTGCCATCAGAGGTCCCACTTCCACTGCAGTTTAGACACTCACATGGAAATCTATCAGATGTATGTGATTCCCTCACCCTCGTCCCAATTCATAGTAATAAAAGCTGCCTTGAAAGGCAGGTACAGTCATCCTGAACATGATAATGATTATATTTACTGTCAACTGAATGGCCGACATAGACAATAGACATCATATACAGTAGAAAGCCACAGGAGACTTATATCAAGCGCTGGGGGTGTTTGGTGGGCAGAGGACATATGAACTGGTGATGTCCATCCTGTTGACAAAGTGATTGTTCATGTTGTGTGAAATGTGATTTGGATGCATGGACGTAAATCTGGAACCTTTTTCTTCCCCAATTACTCAGATTGAGTTTGTTATTAATTTCTTTGTCTTTGATGTGCTTTTGGTTTTGCTTTAATCCATCCTAAAAAGCATGGCATATGTTGCACTTTATCAGAGATGTTTTTGTGTGGTATTAGGCTAGAGGAATCAGGAGTAAATGTACCCTACTTTTCCTCTCCGGCTGCAATGAATCATCCCCTGTGAAACATGGATATGAGGGAAGCTGTTATGACAAAAAAAAAAAAAGATTCAAAGAAATCAATAAATTAAAAGCACTCTAAGAGCTTTGATGGTGGGGACACCACCACTTTCCCAAGGAACATGCAAATACACTTTGAATCCCATAATACTCACACAACCATTGTGATTTTGGATGTGAAAGAAAAGGATCTCTGGACTTTGCATGTCATTCATGCCAAGCTACAACAGGATGCACTCTTGACTTTTCTCCAGGAAGCTTTCCCCTCTGTATGGCCATCAGGGTACATATCAGTTAGGCCTCATTAAAGCTGCAATCCAACTGGAGAAAGGGAATTTTTGGAACATTAGTTTTAACATTGCCAATCCAGTAAATAATATTCTAGTTATAGCCCTGATTGCCTGAAAAAAACTGCTGTAGAAATAGCTTTTTGAGCTCTCTAAGGCTAGTGTCAGAAACTGGTAGGCCAAATAAGCTCAGTTTAGAAAGCTGCTGAAAATACTGCATATTAACCTGCCAGATCAATTTTTCTTTGGCTCATTATATGGTACAGTTCTACTTTCAACAAAATGTATTTAACAGTTTGGTGGTAGTATTGTAATATGAGAGGTCTAAAATGAAAATTAATTACTCATTAATTCAGCTCCCACATTCCGAGCATTATTTATACATGCAACACATCTTTACAAAGATCCCATAAATGGCACCAGCACACTGATCTTCTCCCCCTTTCTTTGTTCTGCTTCAGATTATCATTGGTCATGCACAGTGCCACCTCTCCATCCATACCCATATTCAAATCTACCCAACCATTTTTAGTGCAGCACGCCTCAACACACCTGTACATTGAGCTGTAATAGTTGATGTCATAAACTATTTCAGGGCTGTACTGGCAGGATATTTGAATATGCATTGAAAACACAAATGGCAAACTAGTACTTTTAGGTAAACTGCTTGCTACAACAGCAAGCCTAGCTCAAATATCTTTAGCCACATACATTGACCAAGTTAATGCTTCACTTGAAGACCTTGGTAATGTAAAAAAGGAGTTGTAGGTGAGATGTAAAATGGGGGAGTTTGTGCACTTATACTGTATGTGCACATATCGTGGCAGCAGATGTCAAACCTAGCTTTTAGCATAATCAACACCCATGTTACAAGTCGGCTAACGTTACCTTAAAAACAACATTGAGCAATCGCACACATTATTGCAAGCAATCCATCCATCTTGACCTACGCTGTTGGACAGTAAAGTCAGTTTTGTATTGCCCAATGCCCAAATATAAAGTCCTAGAGATTCACAGGCGTGGACTGGTAATCTGGAAGTTCAGGAATATTCCCGGTTGGCTGCAGTTTTCCGAGGGCTGGTGTTTGTTCCCAGATGGATATTATTCTACAGGTGCTGCAACATGGCTGGCGTACCTCTGACATGTAACAGCACCAATGAGAGCATTGACATCACAGCTGCATTAGAACTACAAAGTATCCAGGCCCAGAAAAGTTGCGTCAGGAAAAAAAGCTGGGAGCAAGTGAAGTGACATGCTAGTTGCTGTGAACTAGTTAAATTAACTAGCTGCACACGGGCCACAAGTTTCCTCCTTTTCCCACAACACATTGCCTCCATGAGGCTAGATACTTTGCAGTTCTAATCTCAAATACTCTTTTTGCTATTTCATGTCACAACAAGCTGTCTGGGGCACTATCGCATGTTGCTTTGAAGTCAAACGTAGCACAACACATCAATGCATATGATCAGGACAGGTTGGACTCAAATGTGTTGCATTACAAGATATAAATGGCAAGTAGCCTGTGTTGCATATTACATCATATATATCTTTCGCTTAATTAAATATTAATTCAGAATTTGGACACAGCCTAATATTTGATAATCATGTCAGATAGACAAGATTATCGGCCTTAGGCTACATTTCTAAAAAAAACAGGTGAACAGACAGGGAGAGGTTGGAGGAAGAAGACTCTGTAGGGACTAATGGTGAAGTTTTATTTTAAAATTCTTATATTGCTGCCATTAAAAACTTGTTTTGCTGCAATGACACAGACATAGGCCTCATTTTAAGATTTAAACAAACATGGGGAGGAAAACCCTTAGAGAATGATGTGACCTACACCAACACTAACAATAGGCTACTATAACCTACTTAATGTTTATGTGGTCCAATGAAAATGATACTAGTGTCACACTGTTTTGTCCATCTTCAGTAATGAACTAGACTGCATTTCCGGCGGGAACTGCGAAAGTGTGCTTGCCCTGGTCCGGTCACCAACGTGAGCAGACAGTATAAGTATATATACTTTTTTGATCCCGTGAGGGAAATTTGGTCTCTGCATTTAACCCAATCGGTGAATTAGTGAAACACAAACAGCACACAGTGAACACACAGTGAGGTGAAGCACACACTAATCCCTGCGCAGTGAGCTGCCTGCTTCAACGGCGGCGCTCGGGGAGCAGTGAGGGGTTAGGTCCCTTGCTCAAGGGCACTTCAGCCAGTGACATACGCTATGCTGAACCTGGCTTGATCCAAGCATTCTAACAGTGCCTTTCAGTGTTGGAGCAGTGGCAATACCTCAAAAGCTCTATTCAACTATTTCCTTGCGGGGTGAATGCGGTTCGTTGGATTTTACCTGTGGCCTGCCTTCGAATTTAGCTTCTATGACTAAAATCAAATCAATAAAATAAAACAACAGCAGTGATTGGCTGCAAAAATAAATAATGTCACGCGTCTTGCACCTCTCAAACTGGGCTATCAGGTAACCTAGAGAAAAATGTGAAATTAGGAAATATGACTAAGGCATTAAAATGCTGCTTGTTTGTCAGGATACTTTTTCACTGATTTATTTTAAAAATATGAGCTATGAGTGTGAATGTTATATATATTCCATCCCCTAATTCTGTTTTACTGGTTTATTTGACAAATAATCTATATATGGATTTGCTCTATAAAGACCTTATGTCTGTTTGGGATTGTTTTGAGAGCCTATTGATGTATCTCAGAATAAAGGAATGTCCACAACATTAGTGATGTTTTTTTTGTGTGTGTGAATGTATTTTACTTAACTCATTGAATGTAGCTGGATACTCATGAACGCATGTCTCTAATAGCCACAATAGGAGTAATTTTAGCAACACCGTATTTTGTGTGGCCCATAACGACCCAGTGGATCATGAAAATGTGCCAAAATTCACACACATTCCTTGCTTGTTGTTGGTACATTAATCCCATTCAGATTGCCACTTATCTGAGATGTAAGAGTTCAGTATAGGTTTAAGGTCTGGGGCAGGGATTTGACATTCTGTGACTTCTTCATTGAGGGCTTGCTTAGCAGCACTGTCCGCTTTCTCATTTCCCCTCAGACCAACATGGCCTGGGACCCAGCAAAAAACTACACTCAAGTTCTGGTTCTTTAGACGTTCTACAGTAGTTGATCAAGCTCAGCTTTGGTTGTACTTTTTGCGTGACATTAAAGCCTACTGGAAAGATTTTTAATTGCAATTTAATTGAATGCAATTTACTTTTACAATTAAATAAAATGAATTTATCCCTCTCACCCATAGTTTTCTATTTATTTACAAATGTACATAGGCCTACTGTAATTACATAGTTATTCAACTGATCTTTATACTATTCATCCTGCACATAGACTTATTCTTACTACTCTTATAATGTTGTTTCTGCACTACAATGACACTGTTTCCACACTGCACATAGCTGTATGTTATGTACATATCTGTTATATATTTGTCGTATTGAATATCCATATTTATCCTGTTTTATTATATTCTGTTAATACACTGCATATATCTATATTATTATTTCTACTATTAAAATGTTACTGCTACATCTACATACATTATTCTACTTATTGTATGAGATAACTGCTAATACACTGCAAATAATTATATTTAATTCATATTACTCTAAACCACCTTCTGTAAATCAACTGTATACTACTGTCTACATTGCACTATATTTCTTGACCTGTCTCTGTATATTTCATCACCTTTCTATACTTTGCATCACATTGCATGCATACTGTAGCTACATGAATCACAGCTAAGATCCTTGGTTCCTATGAAGGCCAGTCGTTCTAAATGGATGGTTGCTATGGCCAAAGGCCAGTTATCTCTGCCATTGTCAAGAGGGCATATCCTAACTTTATCTTATTTTAAACATCTCTATTTTACTTAGCCTACTTCCATACAGTGAGTCCCATTAAGAAGTGGCCACTTCATTCGCGCTTACCGTGATTCACGCAGCAACATTATTAAATTAATCTGTCACCATATGCCTATGCCAACGTTTGCAAAGAGGATAATCTTTTAATTTGATTCACAATGAAACGTTACATTTAATGTACATGTAAACAATGAGTAGGCTAGTTTTGGTTGTTGTTGGTGGTGTTACTGCATATCTTAGTTATGCCTACAATGCAAAATTGTTCCCTTGTGATTGTTAGACGCATTTCAAAACATCGCGACGTGAAATGCCACCACAAAACATTGTTTGTGAATCGGTCTTATTAGGATAAGGTGACCAGATTTCTGAGACAAAATCCGGGGACATTTTCAGTTGAGAAGCGTAAAACGTGTAATGTTTTAATGATTGTAAACTTAAAACGGGGACACTGTTTGGTATATTTTAACGTTTAAATGCATCAATCTGGTGCACTTTGAAAAGAAATTCAGAGGTTAGACTTCATTATTCTTATCTATGGATGGAAATATTTGTGCTGTAGCCTAAACTTCCACTTCAGAATTTTAACCATGCACACACAGTTGGAATAGTTATAATATTGCAATAACTTATG
The DNA here is from genome assembly GCF_017589495.1 of Alosa alosa. Classification (NCBI taxonomy): domain Eukaryota; kingdom Metazoa; phylum Chordata; class Actinopteri; order Clupeiformes; family Clupeidae; genus Alosa; species Alosa alosa. The sequence goes on from NC_063209.1 coordinate 5,274,954, forward strand.
ATATTGCCCATCCACAAAGCATATTTTCTTCACAGTTTCACAGTTCAGAAATGGTCCAAAATAGTATTGGCTACATTTCAGCACTCCATGAAATGATGTCATAGTGGCAGTGCTGTTCAGACAGTTAATCTAGCTAGTTATCTTGGTCATTGTAATGCCTATCTTCTTTTTTTCAAGACAGTCTGTGCTTTACCCATATCTGAGAATGTATGATGTGATAATATTTGTCTTATGTAGCCTAATAGGACCTATGTGTTGTCAGTCTTATATCAATAAAAAATAACTCACGTCTCATGCTTTTTTTCCTTTATATTTTTGTCTTAATGTCACTAGGAAGCATGCCAGTAGAAATATAGGCTATATTCATATTTGTAGGTGATTGTCTGGAATCTGGCAATATGAGAACCATTATGGTGGGATAGGCCTACTCTGGCAACATGATAGGCCTACTCTGGCAACATGGCACATTTATGTCAGTAGACCTACAAAAAATGTTTGTACTGACATAAATCGTTGAGAATAGGCCGACATTATAATTTTGGCCCCAAGTTGTAGACCACGTAGAAACTTGTTGCAATTGGCCTACCAATGCTAGTTGTCACATAAATTCATTGTTAACATTGTTAATTTCACAACAAATTTGGCGCTAATATCATTGGAAAGCTTAGATTCCGGCCGTTCACGTAATATCTGCGTATGATATGCTATCTGTGTGACGGGTTCTCCGCAATTTTAGTTTAACCTGGACTTGAGCAGCTGGCACGTTCGTGATAAATAGTTTAATAATTCCCCCGCACAAGTGGTTTCATTTCAAAGATTTTACCGCGCTGCTATTCCACCAATCGAAATAGCCTACCAGAAACATGGGCATTCTAGAACATCTTGGAGGTCTGAGCTGAGCGCTTGCTTTGACTGGCTTGAGTCTGTGTGTGAAGGGTGCGCAACTGTAGGCCTACTTTTGTTCAGTGTTTTCTTTCTTTCTTTTATTCCAATTTCGGGTCTGTCAGTCATAGTGTTAATTTTGTCACCTATTTTTAATTTAGTTTTAGTCTTAGTCTTGTGACGAAATGTCCTTTTTAGTCTTTGTCATATTTAGTCATTCAAATATCATTTTTGTTAGTCAAGTTTTAGTCGACCAAAAGTCTCGTCATTTTAGTCTAGTTTTAGTCAAAAGAAAACTAAAGGTATCTTAGTTTTAGTCAATTTTAGTCAACACATTTTAGTCTTTTTCATAACAAATTATTTCTGATTACCATTTGAGTCAAATAGTGTTTCACACATCTCAATTTTCCAACAATATTGTGTGTCCACAGGGCTACTCGTCTGTTATAATTACTCATTCTGATTTTTTGTCAGTCAGTATGTTTACATGCACAGGTAAGTTGAGCTACAGTTATAGCTCGGCTGGGATTTGACCATAGACAGTAAAAGATTTGACTGGAGCACTGTCATATTCGTAGACCAGTGTTACTCAAAGTGTGGTCCGGGGATCACTGGTGTTCTGCAAGCTAGCCCAAGTGGTCCGCGAGCAGACGTGGTAAAATATAATATAGATGAGTTGTTTGCAATATAACTTGTATGTAAATCCAAACAGTTCTGCAACACTGTCTATGTAAGATATGCCAGTTTAAATCATACAGTATGAATCCTCTGAAACAATAAGCAAAGTGCAAAGACAATAAGCAAGGTGGTTCAGTGAGTAGGCCTATTGTGTAGACTAATTATAGGCTACTGTTGAAGTAGATTTAATCTTTTTTTTTTTTTTTTTTTTTTAGCTAGGGTTAGTTAAGTGGTCCTGAAACTGAAAAAGTTTGAGAAACACTGTTGTAGGCCAAACTATTAATGTTTTACTCCGCCTCGCTAGATGGCGATATGCGCCCAAACACAACACATTCCCCAAACAGACTCTCCATCTTAGCCATAGCTAACTTGCTAGCGAACTTTCCATATTAGCTTACTTGCTAGCAAACTTTGCATCATCAGTCTAACTAGATGAATAGTTGACATTACATGCTGAACATTTTCGTATGGACATTCTGGGGGATGTTAATTTGTATGAGAGAAGCTTCAACTTCTGGGTATGTAGCATTGTGGCATAAAGCTTAGGTAGTTAGCTTGCTAACTCTTGTTCCATGTAGTTTCATGTTGCAGCCACAGGGTTGCAGCAGCAGCACGTAGACTAGCCTACAGGAAAGCTGTTGCGTATGAACTCATTCAGAATATTTTGAAAACATAACAGCTAGATATTCTGTCTTCTCATTTTGTAGACGAACATGAAGGGAGATTTTATCTTAGTTTTTATTTCATGCAAAACATTTTAGTCTCGTCTTTTTTCGTCAACAATAATGCATCTTAAGATAGTCTTAGTCAGTGTTTTCAGGACATTACTGCCGTCTCGTCATCGTCTCGTCTTAGTCATGAAAAAAAAGGTCGTCGACGAACATATTTCCTCTCGTCTCGTCTGACGAAATTAACACTAGTCAGTCACAGTGAAAACCGGGGACAGGTCACCGAAATCGGGGACTGTCCCCGGAAACCAGGGAAGTCTGGTCACCCTATATTAGGAGTCCTCGCTTAAGCTGTCACAGACTCACAGGCACTACTTTTAGGGCTAAAATGCTTCCTGAATTACTCTTAGTAAAAAAAATAGGAGTCCTAAAGTTACGAGTGACGAAGTTACGAGTACAAGCATCTCATATCAAATGACCATGGCATTACGCTAAGCAACATAAATCCCATAACGTTGCAGCAACATCTCCTCCCTATGACATAGCTAGCTAGCTAGCTTCTAGCCACACAAGAAATGAATGATGTTAAATCTCCACTTAGCATTCTAATAACAGAAGGGGCACATTTATGTGGACCACTACAACATGACTCATTATGTCTGTAACTCTATAAAACACTTACTTTCATAAAGGAAGCACACCATCCAGCACATACACATGGAAACCGATATTTTAGATACTTGGCCACAAACTCAAAACGTGTCTCTCTGAAGCTCTGTTCTAGAATCTTTGCTCTGAAGGCTGCGTTGCTAGGCAACATCAAATAAACTAAATGAGAGTCTTTTCAAGGTATTAAAAGTGTAGGCTACATGTGATTACGAATGGATGTGTGTGGTTTGCAATTAGAATAAACAAGAAATAACATTTCCAATAATTGCCCATGATAAATTACATAATATTTGCACCTTCCTTACTTGTGAAGCTCACACCGTATTTCAAGTACACTAGTGAAAATGTAATACAACGTTGCCACCTAGCGTTCAGATGTAGGCCTAGGGTATTTAACATTAACTTGACATTGCTTGCTTATTCTTTCGTCAACTCCATGCTTTTAGGAAAAAAATCTTTTTATCATAGTTCCCTCTTCAATGAGCGATTACCAGCTCGTTTTTGTAACAGAGATAGCTGTTTATTGTCCCTAGGTTTACAGAAACACCTATTCATATTAGGCCTAATACGTAGCCTATGGAGTGCTGCCGACCACTGTTCATTACGGCCCAGAATGCCTTGCATGTCTTTATAACAAAACAACACAGTAAAACCTAAATGCCCGTAAACATATGCATTTGCATACTTGTAACATTTTTAATAATACTCTCCCATCATGATATTTGACAATAAAAAAATTATTAATTTAAGTACCGTCAATGTGAAAATAACTGTACTACGTCAGCAATAAATAGCTAATGTTCTCCTTACCATTTCAGTTTGTAAGTCCATACTATCCCATGGCAGAGCAAGGATTTCATGATTGGGCAAGGTTACCCGGAGACATTGTGGCTGCCCAGAGACATTGTGCATACTTGGAAGGCATTGTGATAGATGTACCAGTACAACTGCAAATGTGGAAGGTGATAGTTACCAAATACGGGTGGGTGGTTTGCCAAATGCTGGAAACTTACACCGGTACTGACTGGACATTTTAAAGTTGAAACGGTGTCTCTGTCTCAAAGGGCCTAGGCGCTAGGGCTGACAAAAAATTAGGGAGATGGGAAAAATAATAATAATAAAACTTAAGAAGAACTTTGCAAGCACACTTAATAATGTATGTAAGATGTGCTAGACATGACGAATACTGTAGAAGCTAGTTAACGTTACATTTCTTTGGTAAGAGTCGCTAGTGTCATCACATACTTTTTCAAAGTCGCAGCAACAACATGACAAACAGATCCATTGCAATGATATAATCCTATTACAAACTCCACAAAAAAACACATAATGCCATTAAGACGTTTCTGATATAAGAAATGCATTCGTTTGACAGCTTAATGCACTGGGACAAGGTAGGCTAATGGCTCTTATCAGGGTCGACGCAGCATAACACTTTGTAATGTACGTTCTCCCCTCGCTGTCTCTTCACGCAGTTTTTTTTCATTGCTCCGTTCGCTGATGAGATGCAGACAGATTTTATGACTCATATGTATATTTATATAAAATTATCTATTATTCATACATTAGTGTGCTTTGGTGGTGGTTGGGGAATCCTCTGGTACTGAGGGGTGAATAGCTGGCAGGCTACAGATCAGACAGTCATTTCTCCTATATGTGCAATTGTCTTTTAGATATGCCCTCATGTCCTTGCTCGTTGTAGCAGTGCTTGCATGAGGCATTGTGCTTTGCCTGACAGAAACTGGTCCTCTTGGGTGTTGCAGTACTTAATTAGAATCAAACAAGACAGCAGGTTGTGGCAGTTGTTGATAAATACACAGCCACTCGTGTTGCACAAACTTCAGTTGACAAGAAAACACAATAAGAAAGCAGTATGTTTCTGGCAGGCTTTTTTATGTCTGCATAAGCGAGATGGCACACATCAATTGTATAATGGAATCCTTATTCCATTGATCACTGATCTGTCATCCTAATAAGGAAGGCACACCATTTCAAGAGACGTTCCTTATATATATAACAAGTCAGGAGATAAAAAATGCAAAAAACATTCTCATTGTAGCAAAAAGTAATGCTATATAGGATTACTTTTTGCTGCAATGAGAATTTTGTTTGCATTTTTTTATCTCCTGACTTGTTTCAACTTTGCCTTGTTGTAAGGTCAGCGTAGGTCTGTTTCAGCAATAAACCTAATTCCTCTTCAGCATTATTTAACTATGTCAAAATCAATATTTGTACCAAAAGACATTATTTATATCATAATCAGTATGATAATTAAACCCTGGTTTTACTGTCTCCACCATTTAATGAAATATGCAGAGCGACCACTTGAGTACCACAATAAGATTTTTGGATCTGTGCTCGTTCAAGTGCCCAGCCTTTCTGCACTGTAAGCAGGACAGGATTTAACTGGGATAAGTAGGCCACACCAGCGCCAAAGTGTTCAATGAGGAAAGGTAGGGCAGATGTTAATGATTATAGATTTACACAAATGACCTGGATATACAATCATTTTGTGAAGCTGAACAGCAGGAAACATTTTTTCAGGCTTTCAGTGGAACCCTCTAAGTGCAGTATGTTGAGTTTGCTTGTCACTCTCAGCGTTCCATTTGCAGCTGAGCAGACACAAGAGTGCTCTTTTACGTAACACCAGTGAATTCAAGTCCTGACTGCTCAGGTGTGTGTGTTTGTGTTTGTGTGTGTGTGTGTGTGTGTGTGTGTGTGTGTGTGTGTGTGTGTGTGTGTGTGTGTGTGTGTGTACAAGTACCTGTACATGGACATACAGTCTTTGTGTACATATGTGTGGATGTATGTTGAATGTATGTCTGTATGAAGGCATGAGCTTTTTTTCTTGAAAGGAATGTTATGTGTTGAAGCTACATTTAAGGAAACTAATTGCAGGGCACTATATCAGTTCCACCACCTTGCCTCATACTAATTTCTCCCCTGGTTGCTTTTATGTCTCCTCACTATGCTTCCACATTCTTCCTCTTGGAAATTAGGGCCACACACCAATCATTTAACTTTTAATGCCTCAATGAGATTAATATGAACAGTTGAGCAGCAGACATAGTTAAAGGTCATTTCTACATTGTTCATGAAAAATGTGGACTGTATTAGGTGTTAGTGCTAAATTACTCTCCTTAGCTCTTTTGCTGTAATATGTTGAAGGGGTCTGTTGCAATTTTGCACGATTCATTTTTTTTCTCCTCAGGCACATTTCCTTCAGAAAGTTCAAAGACCCCAATAGGATTTTACCCTCATGCAGGTTCATAATATCATCTGGGAAAAAAATCACCCATGTGACATTTTCCGGCTCTTTATTGCTATGCAAAGCTCTCCTGTGGTGATGCATGTTGCTTTCAGTCAATGAATGGTGGATTTTTGACCAAGCATGTATATTTTAATGAAGTCAATTTCCTATCTCGTAAAACTATATAGTTCTTTCATTAAATGATCACATTGCAGTACAATCATTGATGATTTTGTTGCGATACACTTGTGTGTGTGTGTATGTGTATGTGGATGGTCCTTTGCAACAGAAATAAAAACACTTAAGCTTGCACATTATTTTTTGGAAAGAGAAATCAGCAGGCAAATGTGTCTAGAATATGTCTTTAAATGAGGCCTATGTCTGTGTCATTGCAGCAAAACAAGTTTTTAATGGCAGCGATATAAGAATTTTAAACACACTTTTTCCACACACCAGCAACTCATTAGGCAACAAAACAGGTCATTGATTTTACAACTTTGTTCAGGGATTTTATGCGATATAAGTGACCCTCATAAGATTTCAGTATGCATCATTAAATCAGGACTGTGAATGATCCCCCCCAAACATCTCACCTAGATAATGGCCTAGGGCCTTATAAACTGCGGCCAAAGAGGTGTGTAATACACCTGGCACAGTGTGCCTGGAACATTAATGAGTAAATAGGGGAAAACTAATATGTTGTCGCATCCATCAAGTGGCTCTAACCTCCACCGGCATTGGGTGCATTACAAATGAACGTCAAGGTTAATAAATGGCTATACTACATCATTATCCATGATATGCTTTTGACTTTTTGGTGATGAGGAGTGTGCATCATTTATAAGATATTTTGGGGATTAGAGTAGGTTCTGTCCAAAGTTTTTTCAGAAAAAAAGTCAGGAGATAAAACATGCAAAACCATTTTCATTGTAGCTGTTGTTTTGTAAAATGTTTTTAATTGGCTAATGTGCAATCCACTGTACACTATAAACTTAAGAATCACGGTTTACTACTGTGCATTGCTGTTCAATCAATTAACAAGAGGTTACTAGATAAATTGGTAGGCATGACGTCTATTCTGTGCTGGTTTTATGAACGGATATGAATTTTGGATTACAATCTTTCTTAGTGCCATGGAAGAGTGATCAAATGTCTGAATAGGAATTAAATGTACCTGTGACCTTCCCTAGCCAATGATGGGTCTTACGGTTAGGAAATTACTTTACAGACTGGAAGAATACTTTGAAGTTTGGGCGTATTATATTTAAGGTTGAATTGAATCTTTCTTGGCACTCACAGTAACACATTTTGAGTTGTGGGAGATAAATATAAGGTAGGACACAGTTAATTGTGTCAGTGTAATTTAACCTTGGTGTGTGGGATTTTAGGCAAATCTAATAAAAAAGAAGGTATTTATGTGGATTAAACTGGAACTAAGATTAACTTGGAAACAGAAGCAGTGGAAACACTTGTATCCTTTTGACACACAGATAATAATTGTATATTTTTTTATATAACAAAAAATGGTTTATTCTGAGTTGGGAAAACATATGTTCTAGAGACTTATCTACCATCCCTCTTCCCAACAGTTCCCATCAGCATGCAGCAGCCTCTCTTGTCAGTAGTTGGTATTCCCCTTCCTTCAAACTTTTTGTAATTAAACTTTTAGGCCAAGGAAAGCTAATGATCTTAGTGCTGAAGTGGCAGCACTGTCTTATAGGAGGATTCTCCACAAATTTTCTTTAACATCTTCAAACACGCGGCCGTGTCACCAGAGATGAAATACAGTCTCTAAGAGATCATAGCCCATGTCACAGAATCAAGAAGACTATATCACTGGGAAAAAAAACGGGGGCTTCATTCATCATTCTCTTTCTATTGCTTTTTATGGTGCAGTGTGGAATTATAAACAATTCGTAAGATTAAAGCAACACCAAAGAGTTTTTTGTACCTTAAAATAATGTTTCCAAAATTGTTTCAGTGGTTCATCAACTCGTAACAGGGTGAACTGCACTTCTGCATTCGCTTTGCGGCCCTCTATCGGCTATAACCGCACTATGTAAATTTTCCTGATCGGGCAGCGGATCTGTTCGATGGAATGAGACATAAGAAACTACAAATTTGACTTGCATGATGTTGCAATACATCATACTTTCATAAAATAATGCAACATATTCTACCTTGTCTGTGGACATTGTTATTTGCAAAGCCGGAGCTGGATAAACAAATAGCGTGCGTGCGCCAAAGGAAAAGTTCTTTGGTGTTGCTTTAATAAAAATATCATATTAGCCAAAACGCTAAATTAAGCATTTACGGTATACAAGTTGATTGCTTGAACAAGGCCACTTAAGTAATTAATGACCTTGTGATCAGGTAGAGAGAATGCAGAGAAGCTACAGACCCCAAACCACAATGCTAAGAAGTTATACTTTTTCACTCACTCGCTCATTCACTCAGTCAGCCAGTGGCTCGTTTGTTCGTTGCTATGTTGCTATGTACAGACGTATGTTGACTTACACCCTGGATTTGGCTACCTCTGTGCTAATAATGACAATTTCATATTTCTACAAAGCAATGTTGAATGAATGAATGAATATTCACAGGTAGGTAAGAGGATGTTATCCAGGTTGCATATATGCCAGAGCAAATACCTATGTTTTGAACAAGTTATGGCATATTGTATGTTAGCAGAAAGTGCAGTTACAGTCGTCCACTGATTAATTGAAGTTTGTAGTTGGGGGTTGTGTATGCAGAAATGAAGATGGCATACTTAAGCATCTCTCTCTCTTTCTCTGTCTGTCTGTTTTTCTGTCTGTCTGTTCCTCTTTTTCTATCTCGTTCTCTCTTTCTCACTGTCCGTCTCTCCCTCTTTTTGTCTGTCTTCCACTCACTCACTCTCTCTCTCTCACACACACACACACACACACACACACACACACACACACTCTTCTGCACTGTATAAGAAACTAGTTTTAAGTTTGCGGTTCTCGTGACTTCATTGCAGAGTGAAAGATGAATGCCGTTTACCACCACCCCTGTCTCCGTGGGAAGTCTGGTGGCCACTTCCTGACTGGTCATTATCTTTTGTCAATTACTCGAATTTGTGGCAGGGCTTGATGTGCAGAACCACTGTCCAGTGGGATTAGGTGTCTTGCTGGTGTTGCCAGTGGCCATGCTGGCGTGATCTGAGTGACACCGCAGTTAGTCACTGTAAGTGTGTGATGGCATCTAAATGTTTGTCAGATCTGCGGCTCCTCTTTGGTGTTGCCATTATTTTTATTCTGTCACAAATGTCACGTTGGATCTAGAACCATGTTAGCCCAGCGCTGTCCCCTGGAGCAAAATTAATGGGAAGTCGACCCTCCCAGAAACACTGACTCAGTCTATGTGTGGTCACAATTCTGCACTATGCATTTCTCTACAGTGACAAAATGTATCCATTTCTTATAGATGTACATATCACAGAAAGAACACCCCACCAATTTTCAAGTATTTAGACTTTATATTCAACTGTGATCCAAAATGATATGGGTATAATAAGTGTACGTACCTAGGGGCGACCTAAAAATTGATGTCGACCTAAAACATCTTGATATCTACATCTGATTACATTTCCGTCCAAATGAAGACACTTGTTCTCTTGCATCTCATGATGCTACAGCCCTATTATGTGATTCTTCTGTATTTGCTAAATTCCTGACATTTGCTGATCACTAAACTTTTGTTTTCCTTTCATGTTGATTAGCAGTTCCATGATGCACCTGACATAATTTGACTTGTGCCTTGCAAAGCCGGAGGTTTCCTCATCGTGGACTGGTCATAGTTTAATTACTTGATAATGTCAGCTTGCACGTTTGCACAGCTTGTTAAAACTACAATATATTATCATAGACAATATTGCACACCATTAAATGTACCTCCTATTTGTAGTTAACATTTTTATTCTTGAAATGGTAACCAGCAATGGGAATCTACAGGCAGCAGTCTCTGCCCTTACAGAAATAGATTTAGATGGTCTTCCACAGACTTTTCTACTAAGCCAAGCTGTATTACCAATGCAAATATCCAGCGTCTTTGTCTCAACATTAGTGAGCCTCTGAAAGACAAAACCTTGTTGTGGTTATTAATAGATCCTGCCATATTTCATTTCAGGAAACCAATAATTAAATTGAACATATTAGGCAAGGTCTAATGAAGTGTTGATGGATGATTATTAAAATCAATAAATACATCAGTAGGCCTGCTTTAGCCTTTATTAATGCTGAACATGCACATACACCACTGATTTTGCTGTCAAATTATTTCATTAGCATTATTTTAATTGCATTTTATGTCAATAAGACATTTGGATGGTTATACAATGAAAAATTAGGAAATTGCAATGGCAGGTCATAGAGATGCAGCTCACTGAAGTTTGAACAAATTTAGAAGTGGGCTGGTTGAAAATTGCCTCCAAGCACATTGTAAAAATAATAAACATAAACTAATGGACTGATCTAGTATTGTGTTGTACTGAACGATGGTGCCCTTTGTTGAAATGTACACACTCCCTTTTGTCTTGTGCAAATGCTGAGAAAAAAAGTTTTTTTTGACAACCCATTTAGTCTTAGTATTGCGGCATAATCTGTGTTCCCTTGTCTTTGCCACATGGATGCTCCATCAAGGCACGTCCTAATAAATGAGAGGCACTGGCCATTGATGCTTTGTTTCAAGAAATAGGTTTTAAGATGTAGCTTCACTATTATCTGTGTCTGAGAGGTAGAACAAATGTATTGAGAAAGAAGTAAGACAAACAAGGGAGTGTCACATGGATACAATCTGATTTTTGATTCTTTATGCTCACTATGCTTTGAACAAGAAATACATATATATTGTGCTTTGCAGACTATCCCTGCTTATCTAATGCATGCTATGCTTACTGCCAGGGCATTAGCATTTGTGCCCCTGAAATCCAGCTAAAAATATACCATGAATTTGAATAGACACGGCAAATCAAATCTCTTGTCAGGCCAGGTTTCGGTCCTGCATCCCTGTGTCTATACCCAGTAATAAGAGAGGCTTAGACTAGTACTTCAGTTATATGGGAACTACATGGAGAGCACAGTTCTCTTACATCAGTTGTCTCCTGCTTCAGACAAGCTGTTCAAATATGAGTCATTGTTTCACCTTGAATCTGCATGGTTAGGACGTCTTTCATAACTCCCACAGTATGTGGTTCAGTGGTCATGTCTTTTTTTACAGTTGGAAAAGATGCAGTTTATATGTCCACATCGATATGTGACTAGATACTTTCTATGTTGATATTATTTTCATAGTTCTTAGCAGACACTTTGGTCCAAAGCAACCTACAATGACATACATTACATTAGCATTAATAACAGTTAAAGTAAAGTCATATAGCCTAAATAATAATAATAATAAGAATAATAATAAAAATAGGCCAGATGTGCCAAGCTCTCTCTAGCTAATATGCAAACCTCATAGTTAATCCCAGAGTTAATCAGTAGTTATGACATTTTAATACATTTGGGCCATGGGCCATTATAAAAAAATATCTTCTTTATTACCAATATATACACACATGTTTTCATTGTGTTTTCAATGCCAGCTGCTCTTTCAATAGTTAGGGTTAGTGAGGCTTTACTGGATTGCACTTTTTATATAGGCAAAGGCCTCATATCTCTCCTAAGCAGACATCTTTCATTAGCTCTAATGGAAAAGTTGTGTTCATGCTGCATTTAGACAGCTGTAGATTCTGAATAATTACACACTCTTAAACGCCATGCATTCTCTTGTAACTAATTGATTCAGTAGACAATATAATAATCCCTTCATACCTTTATCCCCAGGTTTTGCAAAACATGTGATGAGAATTTCCTATTCACAGATGCTTTTGTGTATAGATTTGTGTTGGTCAGGGATTGGTAATGGAATTAAATACTTGTGCTAAGTCAAGGGCAACTGGCATAGGTTACAATTGCAGTTAAAAAGCACTACACCCCAAATTTTTGATATCCGAAAATTAAAATGATTGTGGCCAGATGTTTTTGGTGTGAAAGATCGCCATTTTGTAGAATACTAATTTTCACCCACTCCTTTTGTTACTTAATTCCAATGTGGAGCTCAATTTCCGATCTGATTCACAAGACCTAATGGAGACCGTTATCAGATATGAAAGCAAAGACTAATGACAGACTGATGACAGGGCTGGTGTTGGAAAACGTCTGAATCTCTAATTAACCTCTGACCTCAGTTTTCATCTTGCTGTGAGTAGAGCACTTTAAACATGGTTTAATTCATAGCTAGCTAATCTCTGGACATGATATCTGCATGTCTGTGACTGAACTGATACATCAGCTTTGTTGGTGTAATGATAAGAAAAGGACCTAAAACTGCCATCTTTAAATCCTCTCTCTCTCTCTCTCTCTCTTTCTCTGTGTGTTTGACAGAGAGAGGGGTGAGGTGGTAATATAAAGGGTCATAAAACCACCAAGCAGAGAGCATTTGTTTATACGCAATAAACATTCTATTCTTAGCATTTTCGCCAGGGAACACATCCACTGTCAGCAGAGCAGCGCATGGCTGGACATTTTCACACGTAGAGATCTTTGACTGCTCATGACTGATGCGTGGTGACATTGCGGCGTCGGACTGTTGACACAGCGCTCCTCTCCTGGGCTAAGAGGGTGAGACTGCCTCAGGCTTGGTGATTTACAGGCCCATGCGCATCCCCATCTTTTATGAGGGCGCTGGGAATTTTCTTAATTGGATCAGAGCCATCATTTATTAATCACCAGGAAAAACTGCCTCAGTTTGCCACTTCATTTATTCATATCACATGTGTCAGAGGACCAAAAGGGATCCTAATGTTCTGTTTGAAAGGGAATGTATGTGTTGGAGTGGTGCGGTTTACTTTACAGTCTCACTGTATGGAGGCAAATGGGAAAATAAACACATATCTGCTTTAGTTATGTATGTATGTAGATAATTCAACAAAAGCATTATGAACCCAATATGAATGAGTTTATCACAAACTGATAAACCAAAAAACATCATCTTTTTCCATCTTGAGCAATGGAAGTTTACAGTGTCATACAAAATGTAGACAACAATGTCTGAATATGTCTATTTATAAGCTTGCTGTCAAAACCAAACACAACAACACAACACAAACATTTTGGAATTGACACCATGGCCTCAGATTTTTGCTATGCTTCTTTTGTCTAAACAATTTGACCCCCATGTCCCCTATACAAAAATGTTTGCCCGATATCTTATTTCGTTGCTGAGATATGCCTTTTCAATTATGGATAGACACACCCCAGAAAATTGCACTGAATGCCTGTATTTTATGTTTACCACTTTTTAAAATATTCCTTTCCTCTCAACAAAACCATATATTTTGCTGGAAATGTGTACACTAGGGTAGTATCATATGCACATTTCTGATATCACATTTGAATTACTGTCCTAGGCAGATATTTATTTTGGCTGTTGGCAAAATACATATTTTTGTTCTCAAGTGATTTTGAATTGGGAGCACTTACAATTTGAGGTGTTGTCCTTAAGGCCAGGTATATGCTGAATAATTTTTTAGAAGTTAGGTTGTCTTGTTCATAAGCTGTAAGGCCTTAAAGCTGGCCTAAAAAAGGAAAGCCTTCAAATGGCATTTTAAGTTGCATGTACCGAGGCAGTCACTACTGGTCTGTGCAACCAAACAAGACATGATCTGTCTTTTGACAGCGCTATGTTCTTGTACTGCTTAATTATTCATCGCCTGCACCCATAAAGTGATAGTGTGCAATACTTAATGTGTGTCTTGTCAGGTAAGAGTATTTACTTGTCTTTCACTTCTAGATAAATATGTTTGCATGCATCTTTTGTGTTTGTAAACATGATTTTGCTTTGTGTGTGTGAGTAAAGAGTAAACATGACAGAAAACAGTACAAACTGAGAATTGATTGAATTGTATACCCTTCACTTCAGATCTTCAGCTGCAGCAGTCACACTGGTTGTGACCTCCATGTACAGTATTGACAATGGCCAGGGCCCATATGTCTGTGGGTGTTTTGCATGGCAATTGTCAAGAGCATCACCTTATCAAAGGTGACATTTACGACATTTACAATTTGAAACACTTAATGTCTCACCCTCTGTCTAGTCAAGCAAAATGGTTAAGAAGTTTTCTCCAACCCCATGCCATTTTCTACAGAATTGGCATCATACAGAACTGTAGACACATGCAGCTCATTCACTAGAATGTCATTTTCATCAAAGATCTCGTTTTCCCCTCTGTGTTACTATGTATGGTGTTTCAAGCCTCCAACGTCGTCTTCTAGGCAGCGCTGCATGGAAGGCACTAGGGTTAGGCAAGGGTTAGAGTTAAGGTTAGGGTTAGGTGCCTTGAAGTCTACAGTTGCAGCGCTGCCTTGAAGTCGACGGTTGGGGCTTAAAACACCATCGAGTCCATGTTACTTTTTGAATGTTGATGTTCTATTCAAAAAACTGATGAGTATATGATGCCATGCAGTCAGGATGACTGCAGATTTTGGGCCCTAATTTAAATGGTGGGCAATGTGCAAAAGCTGTACACAAGCAAAGTTCTTGAGGCTATCATGTGGCATTACTCATTCTTAAAGAAGAATTCCGGTGTGAAATTGACCTTAGCTGCACTGAAAGATGTTGCCGAATCTCTCCGCTGTTGCGGCCAGCGGAGAGATTCTCTGAAGGTACTGCTTGTATAAACAGTCTTTTTTTAATAAACTTCCTGTGCACTTCCAAAGTTCTCAGTATCTCGTTTTAAATGTCAGGACCCTGAGAAGTCTACCAATGCAGTGTGGAGTTACTTGGAACATTTTTAATGGTGTAAAAATAGCAATTTAGCTGCATAGGCTAAGCTATGCCCCCACAGCTAGCTGAAAACCTTATGCAAGTTCGGCGAAAATCGGTGCAATTCGGAATACTAGCGGGTGACCGAAGGTGCCTATTGGACACATGTAAGTACTCGGCAACATCTTTTAGTGCTGCTAAGCTCAATTTCACACCGGAATTCTCCTTTAAATAACTTAAACTTGCTTAAATTACTTAAACTTGCTCATTTAAATGAGGACCCCTAGACATGATCATGACTGCATGACATCACTGCTGTTGAATATATATTGTGCCTAACAACACTCTTAACACATGATTGGCACAAAGTATTCGCAACATACCACATGATTGGCACGATGTATTCACAACATACCACATGATTGGCATGATGTATTCACAACATACCACATGACGTGCACAATGTATTCACAACATACCACATGATTGGCATGATGTCTTCACAACATGCCACATGATTGGCATGATGTATTCACAACATACCACATGATTGACACGATGTACATACCACATGATTGGCACAATGTATTCACAACATACCACATGATTGGCATGATGTATTCACAGCATGCCACATGATTGGCACGATGTATTTCACATGTCAACTTTTGGCGGTGGAAGGCCCGGAATATGTGTAGACGACTGCCATGTTTACATTACGGACTAACCCCATACATTTCTATGAGAGATTCTTTGAGTGCTGTGTCTCCTCATTAGAAAGTCTCTGGTTATAATTCTTGGTATATAAAACACGACTCCCAATAGCTTTTGTCAGTACCCTCACACAACTTCTCTAACAGTGGTGTAAAGTTACGCAGAGTTCATTCAGAGAGACCTGCAGGCCCAATAAATCACTACCCAGAATCACAATAGTAGCTTTGCCTCATTTCCCACGCCAATTCCTTGATTCATTCAAAATAAGACATTCACCTTTCCTCACTTGACCACTCGTATGTACAGACATCATCCGACAGACCACTGAATAATGAGATGAAACTATGCAAATAAAATAATAATGAAATAAAAATAAAAATAGTTTTTTCATCAAGCATGCAAAACCCTAATCTACATTTAGTTAGAGGGAAATATCATCACTTGCATTAATGCCAGGTCACTCTTCACAATCACAAATACATAATCTCCATCAATATGCATATTAATGTTAAACTGGGCAGAACGTTAACTTTTAAAAGTGGTTGCCAGTTTGGCAACCAACCATGTTGTAGCAGGGAGAGTTGTCATAAGGGTTTAAAAAAGAGAAATTAAAATGGTACTTACAACATTCCCATTTAATACTGTATATTACAACATTAGCAACAGCTAACCATTAGTGCTAATCTACACTTGTGCTGGTGCCCTGTTTGTCAGATCTGTTCCAAAAGTTTTTCTTGACTTATGTTACACCATTCCAAGTTTCATGATAGTTGGAACAGTAGGTTTTGCATAAACCTTCTGACAAGTAAACCAGCCAACCAACAGACAGACACAGGTGAAAACATAATGGGTCTTATTTACCAGGGGCGTTTATCTCTAATGCTATGTCCACACCTATGTGGATATTTTTTAAAAAGTTACGTTTCCTCTGTATTTTTAAAATAATTCCGTCCACACGGATGTGCAAAAACAGCCTTGAAAAGCTGTCAAGAACACATCAATCAATATCTGAAAATATTTTAAAGAAAGGATTAAGTGTTGCATCACAATCCCAAAGCTCTTTTTCCCTGCTTATAGCAAACGCCACTTTCTCACCACAATCTTCACTTTGACCAGAGTACAAAATGGAGTATTTATGTGGACGACAGGCCCCAAAAGAATGAAAAAAATCTCCTTATTTATATCCGGCTATGTGTGCACAGAGCCTTAAAGATGTCTAACTTGGCAGATGATGATCAGTTGTGACTAAAGAAACCCCAATTAACAAAGGGCGATTATCCAAGAGGCATTTCAATGTTGTGTCCCTGTGACCAAACAATGACTATGTTTTCATGCACACCATATTCTGTTTTTTTTTTCCGGAATAATGACAATATTCCGATTGCGCATGAGTCATGTAAACACCTTGTTCCAGCTGCCATAACCCGATTAAGCTCATATTCTGAATACTATAAATCGGAATAACACCCCTAGGAATATTGTGGCATGGAAACACATTAGTCGAAAAATGCCCCTTTTAGAATAGTTAATTTCGTTTGTGTTTGTGCAAATAATTTTGGTAGCCTGCTTTGATGCCCTGCACTTCTAGAGTGAATGCAAAGAGTGAACGGCCTACAGTATGCAAAGCAATATCGGCTCTAATCTAGCCAAATTTAACTATTTTGTGGTCATGAATGAAATCTGATCTAATCTAATGATAGAGAGGGCCACAAAATGTTCTCAGAGCTGTCAGAGGAGACTACTTTTAGTTATCTTTGTGTGTTGTAGTGGTAACTTAAGTTGAAATCTTTCACGGCTGATTTTGTTTCTATGCATAGCCTACTAAACACATAAGTTGACTTTGAATTCTGTTATAAGATCAGCTGTTTCCCACCTTGTTGTACAATTCTGAGTTTTCGTTATAAACCGCTCTCTGTAGTAGCTGTAGTAAAGAAAGCTCGACTCCGCTGGATTTTTTAGGAAGCGCCTCTATCAGTGGACCGTATCATTACAATAAGGACCCGCTTTAGATGTGGTATTTTTTTTTTCAAAATTGATCCACGGGTCGGGGCCGCACTAAGTGAGGAGGAGGGCTGCATGCGGCCCACGGGCTGCCAGTTGCCCATACCTGCTTTAATGTGTTAATCAGTGGCGTAACAAACCAATGGTGGGCCCAGGTGCGAGAACACTATGCGGGCCCATACCGACATACTTTGGCCCAGGATGAATTAGCTCTGATACATGCAATACACATTAAGGGTGACTTCAATTGTTTATACAAAGGGCCTGAGGCACCGAAGTAGTTTAGTAGTTACATATTACAATTTCAAATAAAAAACACACAACTACATAGGATGCATTACATGTGAAAACATTAAAAATAATTTTATTAACAGCCTGCAGGCCATGGTAATCTAATATTACTGCATTAACATCAACTCGCATGGAATTATGGGAACACTCAATGCGCTCAATGCGCTTCTTCAACCCTCTGCTGAAACTGCAAGCGTTGCTTGCTTATAAACTCGCACTGCGCAGAAACAAAACTTAATGTAGCCTAACTTATTTAACCGTGCAGAAACCAAATAAAATCATTCATATGCATACAATCCCCAATATGCGTAAATTAGGCCATTAGAAGAAGGCCATTTTACGAGCCTTTCGTTGTGCAAAATCGTTAACGATGTTCCCAATATTTAATGCTCTGGCTCTCGTATTTTCAATGAACAGGATAGCTAACCCACTGAGCCTCTCCTGCCCCATGCTGCTCCTTAGGTAGGTCTTAATAAGTTTAAGTTTGGAAAAAGATCGCTCAGCTGTTTCCACAGTCACAGGCAATGTCAGAAAGAACATGAGAGCAGTACACACTTCCCCGAATGTGGATGTTACACTGTCATAATCTACCACCAGCATTTTGGCAAGTTGAAAAATAGATGACTTCTGTGAAATCTCTGCTTTAAAGCAAGACCTGAATGAGAGGAGTTGTGTTGGGAATGTCGGTGCAATGTCCCTGCTATAATGGTCTGACAAACGTCTTGCCTTTTCATCATCACCTGCGAGTTGAAGGGTCATAAGACGTAAAGACTCAAACACATGCCAAGTTTCCCGCATACTTGCAAATCTTTGGGAGAGCATACTTCACTTGTATGAAGTATTTCTCTGCATCGGTTAAGCGCTCATCTTCCGATAGTTCGTCAAAGTGACGCTTCACTCTCCGTGCTCTAACATTTTCAAATGTACTCTGAACCCCCCCCATTTATTTGCGAGGGTCTGCGCTGTAGCCTTGGCCTGGTCAAAGGCACGCCAGTAGTCAGAAAGGACCTGTATAGAATTTTCCAGCAATTGCATTGCGGGGGTAGCGACGGGCCCCGGGAGGTCACAGGCTCTGGTTTGACTGCACTTGCTGCACCTACTATAGTTATGCCACTGGTGTTAATGTGTAAATGTAAACGGAAAGATTCAGTTTCTACACATGGAAACATCTTATTCTAAATAAATCACAACCAGAATATAGTCCTTATTCGGAATATGGTGTGCATGGAAATGTAGTCATTGAAAAAATTTCAGATAGATGGGGGCTTATTTAAAGGTTGTCTTATGCATTTGCCTAAATGAATACACTGTTTTATACTTGAGGCTCCTCAAAAGGAGAAAGTGTCGTTTTGTGCAGTTACAGTATATCTTGTCTTCATGTCTCACATCGTAAGTTTGTGTTCTTGTTCATCATGTTGTTGATGTGCAAGCTTAAGTTCAGTGGTACTATACTGATATCTAAGCATGAGTGAAACTGCACCTCAAATCCAGCAGTGTGGTTGAACAGTGTTTTCCAGGCTTTCAGTCTGCCTGTCAGTCATAAAAGTTCCAGTTAGTCAACCAATCCTTTTTCCTCATGAAAGATCAAGTACTTTTGAAGGCCCATGTAATAGAAAAAATCACAGCCCTCACCACTGTAGTAACTGAAATGCACATAGTGGTGGTGAATTCTACTAAATGTCATGCCAAAAACAACATTTGTAAAAATGACAACTTCAAGCTATGGTCTGCCCCTGTTAGTTATGTGTAACCTGGCAAGAGATTGAGACAGGTTTGTCTGTAATGCCTCAGAACATGATAATGTGACATCAATCTATGGGATTCAAATCACAGCTTTGCACAAAACTTAACCAACATTTCCTATGAGTTGAAAAAACACAATTGTGAATGTTAGATATTTTCCATTAAGTGGTGCTATGCGATTAAATATGGATTCAATCTTCTTGTGATAGTCGTATATCACAGATAAATGTGACAACAGATCTTTCAAAATCTGATAAGTTGTGGCAGTTTAACTTCAGTTGCATCCACCAAAAGCCAGAAGGTAACAGAATGTGAAGGGAGGAAAATATTGAAAGCTAAACCCTTCATACTTGGCAGTGACAGTATATGACAATTCTGGAAGGGCATTATAATTATAAGGGATTGCATTTAGTTATTGCTTGGAGTATACCTGCACCAATGTCTTAACCTCAAACCAACTATACAAATAATTCTGTTAATGTATATAGTCTAATGTGATTCACTCATTCAAGTGCAAAATTGTTTCCTTTTCACTTTTGTGAAATATTACTATATTGACATATACCTCAAGCAAATGCATAAACTTTTTTGCACATTTTTAGGGTTGATGGAAATCCGCCTACTGTCAGATCAAAAAATAAAGAAGCATAGGGCAGGAAGATATCTTGCTCCCAAGGTCATCTTTGGATCTCAATAACATTTCATCTAATGACATATGAATGTCCTGCCAATTTTTTTTTTCAATCCATGGTTTGGTGATTTAGCCATATACTCAACAGGGCAATTTGAAAACTTTATTCAGCAATTAGAAGTGTGAAACTAATGTCAGGGTGGTGCAGAGTGAAACTCAACTTTGTGCTTAGCAACACAAATGGAATTCTCTTATATTAACCATGGGCAGCCGTATCATAAAAACGATAGTCTACATGTGGGAATTGATATAGATCGAAATAATACCACAGGCGTTTAGGCCACTCTGCCTCACCTCATTACAGTTACAGTAGCTGCTGCTGATCCTCTCTTGTACTTCTATAGGAGTCTATAGGTTGCCATGCCCCAGTTGTGTGAATATGTGGGTGCCTGTGTGTGTTCATGTGTTCAGTAGAACATCTACAGACATGCCTGACTACATTAGAAGTGGATTTAATATATTTTTTAAGGATGGCTCAAATACTTTCTTTTGTCCATTGGCCTGCAGTCAATCCTACAGAGATGCTAAAACGATTTAAAAGGGGTTGATTGAGAAACGTCAAACACATTCTTTGAGCACCACCTCTCTCCAAAAAAATTGCCCTCTATGTGAATAGGAAAGAAACACCAATGTTAACAAACTGTTCAGGGGGAATTCAGTTTGGCACATACAGAGTGCTGAGCACCTGTGGTGTTCAAACATCGCGTTACTTGTATCAAAAGTCCCTGATGTCTGCCACATGCTATCAGAATTGTTGACACCTGACAAGATGGATCCATAGACTCCTGCTGTTTGTATCACATTCAGGTCCCTCCATCAGCATGTAACAGCAGGAATCATGATTCATCAAACCATCAGATGTACTTTCATTCCTCTGGCATATGTTCACCCTAAAACACAGAGCTAACGTTGGTTGTTGTTGTAGTCGGAGCACTCTGAGGAATAAGACTGGGTTAGGTCCTTGGCTGACCCTGGTATGTTGCTTAGTAGCAGTTCTGACTTGGCCTTTACTGTAAATAGCCCCATTTGGTTGCAAAGCTCATCCTTTATACCACATGTCAGGGAAAGGGTCTCAATGTGATTGTGTTAAAAATATTCTGGATTTTGGCCATTTGCCTGGTTTGTAGAATTAAATAAATAAGGAATGTAGATGCACCACAACTGCAAACTTATACCAGATCCTAGGTAGTCAAAAACACACAACATTTAGTTTAATCTAGATCCTTAATTCTTTATTCAAGTTGTTAAATTGCAGTATAAAGCAAACACTGTGAAATGTCCCCATTTATATTACAATTAAGTCTTGTTTTTCTGCATTGGCTTAGCTGACTTACCAGTATACTGTCACATTTAACAGTAATGAAAGCTGAGAGTTGTCTTTGTAACGTGGCCTGATGTGCTAATGAGTTCAAACATGTAGTTTAACACAGCTCTGTCAATCATGCCTGTGGCTATTTAAAATCTGACAGCTCGGTCATGTGCTCCTCCGAGGGACATGAGCACTTTTACCGCGTGACATGTCGATTTCACACAGATGCTGCTTTTTGTTCCTTGGAGCTATACTCAGTTTTCAGCTCCGAATTAGCCCCACTAAAAGTCATATAATAAATATAGCCACAAGCGGCAATGGCAGGCCCGAGAACCTGAGTACACTGAAGTATGTGGTGTTGTTTTCTGTAGAAAATGGTTACTAATGTTTGCATAGAGCCCTGCTTTGCTAATGACTTGTTCTTGGTTAACTTGCCTGACATCCGAATCCGAACAACGGATGATCCGCTTCGAAGCTCTTCGACTTCTGCTGTGAAACACATTTGATTTTTGACCGTAGTTTTTTGTATAGTTTTTTGTATAGTTTTTTAACATAATGCTACTAGTCATTGCAACCAGGAAACTTCAGTCTGAGCAGTGCAGGGAAAAGCTGTTTTTGGTAGGCTACGTGCAAGAGCATGGTCAGACAGGTTTAAGGAGCGCTTGATTTGTTTTGTACTGTAGCCTCAAAAAAGGCAAAGCGCAGCAGGATACCGCCAATAATAATAATAATAATAATAATAATATCCTTACAGAAACAATAGGGCTTTTGCACCATTTGGGTGGTTGGGCCCTGATTTGGACCCATTTTGGTGCTTGGGCCCTGATAATAATCCTTACAAAAACAATAGGGATTCGCACCTTGGTCTGCAAGGCCGTCCCGACCCTGCACTGTCAGTGCTCGGGCCCTAATGACAATGAAAACATGCTGTCTGCAATGCTTTCTGTTTTTTTCTAAGCATACTGTGTGGGCAGCAGCAATGTCTTTAACTCATTGAATGCCAAGCTGTTTTCGAAAGCTTTGTCCTAGAGTGCCAGCAATCTAGACCATTGTTGATGATTTTTGTACAGCCACAGCATATTCTGTGTTATAGCTATGAACACATACAATGGCTCGTTTGAAAGGTGAGACTTATAAGCTCTCAGTGGGTGCAAACCGTGTATTTCTACACGCCTCTGTTCCTGAGAAATCCCAAGCTAAACAGTGGCTAGTTTTCATCAAAATCGCTGTTTTTTTTTTTCTAGAAATGGAGATATAACGTCTTTCATGAAATATGAAGTGTTGCCTGTGAAGTATCTGGGAAGTGACCTAGCGAGACCTGGCGAGACTGCCACCTAGTGATAGGCCCACGAAAATGGCCTGGTTTTGAGCTGACGTGCATGCGTCACTGATTCGACCCAAAGCGGCAACCGAGTTATCCAGATTGTGCGTTTTCATGAGTTTTCGATCGTCATATACTTCATTTCCATTTGTCACAGAGTTCCCAAAATCACATATAAGGTGTGTTAGAGTGTCTAGTTTCGTAATTTTTTTTTAAAAAAAAGCTAAACACGTAATATTACGTTTTGGCACTCAATGAGTTAAGCCAATATTAGCGGTACCTTTTTTTGAAAGGTTCTGTCAGACTCTTACTAAGACAAATATACAAATATCCCTAAAAGCCTACAAAGCCATCACGCCCCCGCCCACGCACACACACACGTTTCATACGTTTTCATATACAGTATGACGAGTTCAGATGCAAAACCCTCTAAATCTGTCTGACCACTTTTCTTTTAAATTAACTTTTTTTTTTATCAGGCTTCTATAGGTTTTTGCCTACAAATTGATATTAGGAAGAGAGATAAGAAAGAGAGTGGTATTTAGCAGGTTGTAAAGCAAAATGATTTGATCAACGTATACTATCTGTCGAGAGCATTTACTCACCATCGTTATCTCATTTTTGATGAAGGTGGTGCTTAGAGGCTTTTGCATCTCAACTCTTCATATATGGAGACAGTGCTCTCATGTGTAAACAGATGCACATATTTTTTACCGTACAGACAATATATTCACAAACAAATAAATTATTATGTTTAGTTACCCACATGTATGTATGAGGATTACCACAGAGCTGTTTCTACACACACATACTGTGTGGTAGGTTTAGATTGAATTTATCTATCATTCTTGCATACAGATGTATGCACATGTATATGTATCATCTTTGAAATTCAAAATCAATTCTGCGATCAATACCTAACTCACAGGTCAACTGAAGCATGTCCGCCACTGATAATTTTATATTAATATTTGAATAAAATACAGGAAATATTTGCATTTTCTCTCTCATAGTGTTTTAAATGCAAGGCTGACACCCTTTGAGTAGATTCAGGGATCTATTGTTAATTGTGTACTGTGTATTTTAAATGCTCTTAAATGTTATAGGCACTTTCACAGGCCTTAGCATTTATTGAAGTGTTTATTTGTGTTTATTCGACCATGTAGGATTATGCTGCTGTTTCACTACATTTCTCATTAGACAGCTGCTTCTGTCTAATACCAAAGAGACAAAGACAAGGGCAGTGTCATCCAGTTACTTCTAAGGTGGCTGGAATTTTTATTTTGGAGTGACTAACTTTGACTTGTCAGATTTCAGCAACCTGTCATTATTTCAAATGTGTCTGCGGGGCCTCCAGTGCTACCTGTTAAAACTCCGGCTGAAGTCCTGTATAATTTTCCCATCTTCCCTGCTCCCTCTGTGCTAAATTGCATTGGAAGATGGATTTTTGGCATCTGAAGCTGTCAGGTCTCCACCAGGGAAGACTTTATGCACTAGTACACCCGCTATGAAAGTGAATTCTAGAGGGATGGAGGGGAATCAAAGTGTTGAGTCAAGTGCTGCCACTCTAGTGAGACTTAGGTCATTTTTCTCTGACAGATTGTTATATTTTTAACAAAATGTGCATGGTTTAGGTTTTTTTTTTGTCCACTTCTATGTAAATAGATGTCTCATGAGGGTTGGTATTAATGTTGAATTAAAGCCTAAATATAAACAAGTGTATGGCGTACAGCACTGCAGCACCAAAGAGGCTAGATATAGTAATGCATATCTCATATCACACTTTAATGGAAAAACGAGACATATTAAATACACAGGAGTCTAGCTATGCTGAATATATCCATGGAGTTTCTTGGTTTAACTGTCATGAGCCAGTTTTCTTTGCTTTGTGGAAAATGGTTCACAGGTTGAGATATTAAAAACCAACCACAAAGCTTTGCTATGCACATGGTATCCATTTCACAGAGATCTGACTGATGTTCTGTAGGTTGCGAGAAGATTATGTTTTTACATTGATGGCACAACTGCCCATGTTGGTTCATAAGATAACCATAGTCTTTGTAAAGGTGAATGAAACATGACCTTGTTCGTTAAGCTCAGTGCTGCCCCTGAAGGTCACACATCAGGTGGAACCGCCATCTCAAGGCTCTAGCAGCTGTAAACAGCATCCAGGGCTGCCAGCATGTCAGATGGACATGGGTGTGGAAGGATCTCAGCCTGGGGAAAAGACAGAGCAATCGATCCCGCCGCCTCCAGATGCACATGATTGCCTCGCCTGCCTCCCTAAGTGGAGCGTATGACGTGATTGAACAATCCGCCACATTACCCAAGAGACAGCTACCGTGCAACACGTACACTGACCGAGAGGGCCCTCTGCTCTCCAATGTAGTATTTGAGCAGCTCTTGCAAACTGCCAAGAGTAACTAACTAACAGTGGTGTCATCTACTAGAGAATTAATGTCATGACTTTTGCATGACCTCTGTAGTGGATATCAGCTCTACCTAATTAGCCAAAATAGATGTAACAAGCAGTTCAACAGATCATGAAGGCTGTTGTTAATCCTGTCAGTCAGCAAGTTTTGAGCAGCTGTCCTTAAGCCTTTATCAAACTAGTTTATCCAATACTGTAAATTATCAAATATTCAGGGATGAAGTCCGTTACGAATAGGGAAGTGATTTTGATCCAATCAATCAGATTTGTGGTGAAATTCTGGGTAAATGAAATTGCATTTAGGATTTTACTAGCCACTCTGCTAGTATCAAAGATCTCATTTACACCCAAACATTTGGGTTTTGGGGAAAAATGGATCCTTCATGATTCATCAGATTAGTTTTTTCTTTTCTTAGTTATTAAACTGGGAGTTGACATAACTCTTTGACTATAGACCCTAGAAGGTCATGAATGAGGTGAATGAGAGGCCTTAGATTAGGTGTTATATTTCACTTCCTACCCAGGCAAAGCCTTGCATTAATTGGTTTCTGCTACAAGACTCCACAAAGCCACTGCCATTCCATGCCTTTGAGAATGCCTCTAAGGAATATGGACACACATCCCCATCTGTACCTGTATGAAGGCACAGATGTGGATGTCTTTGATACAGAGACTATGGGAAGGTAACATTTGGTCATCCGGGGCTTATGTGTGAAAACAAAATGCTAATGGTAGAAGTCATCATACTATTAAATTGCTCATGGGTATATCTAAAGCTGCGATTTTTGAAGATTTCACTGCACAACAATATTAACATCCCCATTTCTTAATTAATTTCCACAGGTGTATTCCTACAAGAATATACAAACTTGATTTTATATTGTAGATGCACCTTTATTAGCAAGTTTAAATCTCCTGGGTCAATTAACATGATTGAAACAACACATTTTGATTTTTAAAAGCGATTACATGGTGTTATTGCACAATTAAATGCACATTAATTGAAGTGTAAGACCTGTTGTCAGCATGAATCACAGTGGACCCTCAGAGTTTCAATTAAAGAAAGAGAAAAAAAAATCATATCCCTCATTTTGGGAGGTAGTGACTCTCTGATTGATAAAATAGGATTAGGTTAATGCCATGCATTAACAACGAAATGTTCCTTTATCTAATTAAACTAAATACTTGTATCCCTTTATACTGATGAGATTTGATAAGTTCCTTGGACTGAGCAGGCTTGACTTCTGAGAGTGCCTCGGTGAGTGATTTACGGTTTAAATATGGTAACATCTGCAGATAATTAAGTCCACAAGGTTGGTGCAATTAAGTAACCCACTGGAGTTGAGATTGATAATGTAATTTATTTGTCCATCTCTGCATTTACCCTAGCAATGGCTTACTCCTTCAGCATTATTTGCAGGCCCCTGACTAATATGAGTATGCTACAGTAAGTCTGTTGATTGATTGTTTAATGTAAAATATTTAAGCTAAACTTGAATATTATGCTCTGGACCAAACTGGCTCAGAACAGTGGTAGAGATTCCCAACAAGACATATAAAATGGCTAAAATTTATCTCAAATGCTGGACTGTTTAGCTAACATTCCCCCACAGATGAGTTTCAGTGTCTTTAGATGACGTTAACTTACATAGGCCCCAGATAGCTGCTTGTGTATGTGTGTGTGTGATTAAGCAAGGATTCTTTACTAAGCACATGTCCGTAAGAGTTGACCTAAATGTAACATAGTTTATGTGACTGTATAGTTGGAACTATTCTGCCCCTCCTGGCTGTCACTTAATTTCCATGCAACCAGCAGCCAATTACACCTCAAACATGGCAGAACAAACTGCATTAAGAAGTTGCAAAAAGTTGTCCGCTAATAACTGCCTTGCTGTATAGCCAAAAGGCATACAGCTGACCATGACCATGAACCTTACCCATCCCTTGTATCATAATGGATATGGAAAAAAAGTAAATTAGAGCGGTGAGCAACAGAAAGACGAAAGGCAGAATGCAATCAATGCTTGAGCTGATGTTATGGTTTCACAACTACCCTGCCAATATTAAAGGTGCAGTCACTGATCATACGCAATTTCATGCCCATACATTTTTTTTGTCACATTCAGCAAACAACATCTCACGATCTGCTAGCTGGCCATCCCGTGAGTATACTGTTTATTTTTTATTTTATTTTTCTGTTTGTAGGCAGCCCAGGCTCCAAAAACTGGAAACAAACAAATTGGGGGCAGCCTGTCCCACAAACAAAAACGAAACACTGTGTGTTTCTCTGGGAATACTGAAGGGAGGGGTGCAATGTAATGTTTTTAACAAAAGTGTCTGCTACTACATTGATGTCATCCGCAATCGCTGAATGCACCTTTAACGTTTTGGTGTCAAAATACTAGTTTCTTTTTGGTGGCAGATGGGCAGGGGCAGTAAACAGCAATTAACATGTGATGTACGTGTAATGACTTTTGTATATTTAATATCATAATGGTGTGCCATGAGATTTTCGCATTGTAAATAGTGTGGCAACTTATTCTGAGGTATTTTGCTATGTCTTTGGCTTTCATCTTTGTGATTCTCTCCCTCTCTGCACCTGCATCACTTTTCCTTTTCTTCTGACCAAGATGACCTCCCATTTCACTGAGCGACTTGCTGCCTGTAGATGGCTGCTGTCACTCTAGAGCGCTTTGGGTCTTTGGTTGCTGAGTGTGTTGCTAAGAGACGTTTTGCCGTTTATTTGACACAGGCTGGAATGAGACTGGCGATGAGAGGATTCTGTGAGGTTGGTCAACTCATTCCTGCATGTTGTATTATCACTGATGCGGGTCAAGTTCCTGTGTGTGTTCACAGCAGGCCAGTCCAGTCTGACCTCCTGGCCACTGGGAAATGTCCTGGTGCTCCCTCTGGCCAGTCGGGCATATGTGTCCTCTGTGGTGTAAACCTCTCTGGCCTTTAAATCACTGAGCTCTGTGTGCACAAATAATGAATGCTCAAATCATTGTGATTGGCTGATAAAGAATGCATATGCTTAATTGCAAGCTGCCTGGTGTTCTTGTTGCTGCAGTATAAAGCCTGGTTATGGTTTTGGTTCCCCTATGGAATTAGGTCCCTAAGATATTGCACATCATCTAAAGGTATACACTACCCTTGGTACAGAGCAAAATGTCTACCTTTAGAAAGAAAAGACGAATGTCCTTAGAGTTTGAGTTTAATTCTGATATAAGATCCTTTGCCTGATGCACTGCCTTTATTCTGCATTTACATCCACTCGTGATTAAAATGAGATGGCAAGTAGTACAACACCATTCATCAAATATTAATTGAGTGATATTTGTTTTGTATTTGGAAGATATGTTTGGCCTTCAGTTTCAGCTGCTGTGGAGGTTCAAGTCCCAGCGTAGGAGTCCAGCACTTTGTCTGCAAGCAAGCCTAGGGCAGCAGGCTGTGTAGACACTACTTGTCAGTTTTTCCACTTTCAAAAGTTAAATCTCAAAGGGCTTTGTCAGTGAAACAAATCCTCACTATGTACTCATTAATTCACTCATTTATCAAGTCATCCATCCATCCATTTATTTGCTTGTTTCGTTTGCGTTCACAGAAATATATTGAATTCATATTGAAGCAATATCTATTGTCTGAATATCTATCACCTTCTAGAGGTGCTTATGAATATCCAAAGTATGCAAGTATCCAAAAGGGGGCTATAAGTGTTTGAAAGCAGCCTGAACTGTAGAGTTGGGTTTATTGTATTTTTTAGGGTATAATTAGCAGTATAGACAGGTTGTGTCCTAAGCAAAAAGAACCAACAAATGTTGGTTTGAAACATTTGACACAATTTATTCTTACAAACTGGAGTTTTATTTCCAGTTGAACAGTTTAGGCTTTTGCTATTTGGCTGTTACAATGTGATTTGATTCAACTCTTCCTGCTGCATGTGTGTAAAAGCCCTGTGCCAGGTTATATAATGAGCAGAGCTGGTTTTGGAGACACCCCCAACGCCTCCGAGGCAGGTGAAGGAACCCATATCTATTGACCCCCTTACCATATGCAACAGAGCATATATTTGAACAGAAATCATCTTTTTGTTTCCCATATACAAATGGAACTTCTGGTGGGTTGTTATGCCAGGATGACTTTTACGATACATAAATGTATAAATAATTACATACAACTTAGGATTGACAAAGGATTGTAGTTTTCGTATAAATGTGTTTTCCCATGGGGTGTTGTCATGATAGATCGCAGTACAACGCTTCTGTGGTTGAAGAGTAGCTTTACCTGGTATGATGAATGACGTGCTGAAACTTGGAGGACTATCTTTGTTTGACTGATGGTGAAAAATGTGCTCGCCGCCTTCCCTGTAGACCTTGTCTATTTGCTTTTACTCATTTCTGTGAGACAGTACTATAAAAATGTTGATGGCATCAAACAAGAAGTCCAGTCTCAGGATCCCACCGCATTCCTCTGTTTGAGTGATGTGTGAAACCAGGATGCCAAGAGTCTGACAAGCAAGAAATGATCTTTCACATGGAGAGTAGTGCATCTGTGACACTAAATGCAAACCACTGATGCAATTGCAATTTCTGTGAGAGGTATTTATGAAAAAAAAAGAACAGGAAAAAAATACTGTCCATCAACCATGTGAAGAGTTAGACTGCAGCAGTGTAACTCCCTGCTGATCAAACTGCAGTTTAGTTGCATGATGAAACAACCATCTTTATACCCTTTACTGCAGCTCTGTGATCTTCACATTTAAAGATTTGTAATAGTCTGTATTGTCTACATAATGATTAATTTCTCTCTACAGTTGCTGATCAAACTTTGTCAACAGTTCTTCTCATAGCCATATAAACAGTTGGCAAATGCCTACATGACAAAGTGAGCAAGTGAAGCATATCTGTGTGTGCCATATGATGTCAGCCACAGAAAATCTGCTTATTCGAGCTGTTTAGTGAAGAGTAGTGGGGCTCGTCAGTATTTGTCTTGTCTATTTGCAGCACTCCTCATAGTAAAGAATCCGATCCATATTCCTCACCACCAGCCATAAGGACATTGGCTCCTACTATTATTATTGGGGGCCAAGCAGAGAAGCTGCGAAGGCACCCATTGTGTTTCTACGTTTTCCTATTATTATTATTATTCCGTCATGGAAGTCTATGGCAGCCCATAGAACCGTCTGGTAAAAAGTTGTAAAATTTGGCACACAAATTAGGCAAAGTCCCATGATTAATTTCACCAAGTTTCAAGTTGGCACCTCGAGCACTCTAGCGCCACCAACAGGCCAAAGTTGGACGTGCGTTCATACAAGTAACTTTTGACCCGTTGGCTCGATTGTCAAATACGAGGTATCGTTGGAATCCTTGGACCAAGCCGAGTTCAAAGCACCCTCTGACGTAATTTTCCGCCATGATGGATTTTCCGCCATATTGGATTTAATCAAAAACACCTAAAAGTTTTCACAGGTCACAAAGTTTGTCCGATTGACACCAAACTTGACACACATAATCTTTAGTCCAAGCCTCAAAAAAGTTATCCCTTTTTGTCTTCAAATCTAAAACCGTTCGCCCGTAAGAGCCAATCATAATTGGCGACGAAGCCATTAAACAAGAAGTGAAGTGATATCTCAGCAAAGCTTTCACGTATCAAAACCAAACTCGGTACATGGGGTCAGGACCAAATAAGGAGGAGGCTCAATAAATATAATGACTTTTGACCTATAGGTGGCGCTATAATTAGCAAATGTATCTTTTGGCCTGTAACGGGTGTTGTGTTTGGAATTAAAACTTACTAATGGTGATTGTTAATACTATGGGAGGTCATAAGTCCGACAGATGTGAATTTGTGACGTCAACGTAATTGATCCGGCCGCCATGTTGGATTTAATCAAAAACACTTAAAAGTTTTCACAGGTCACAAAGTTTGTCCGATTGACACCAAACTTGACACACATAATTTTCAGTCCAAGCCTCAAAAAAGTTATCCCTTTTTGTCTTCAAACCTAAAACCGTTCGCCCAATCAAAATTGGCGGCGAAGCCACCAAACAGGAAGTGAAGGGATATCTCAGCAATGCTTTCACATATCAAAACCAAACTTGTTACATGGGCTCAGGACCCAATTAGGAGGAGGCTCAAGAAATTTGGTAAATTTTGACCACTGTGTGGCGCTATAATCACAGGAAGTAGGCTCATATCTCAGCAATGCTTACATATATCTAAACCAAACTTGGTACATGGACTTGAGACATCCTGAAGACGCACAATAAATTTGGAGTCTTTATACTAGGGGGGCGCTATAATCACAGGAAATTAGCTCATATCTCAGTAACTCCTTTACGTATCAAAACCAAACTTGGTATATGGATTCGGGACCCGATCCTGAGGACGCACAATACATTTGGTGTACTTTGACCACTAGGGGCGCTATAATTAGGAAGACTTTCTCGTATTGACCCCAAACTTGGTACGTTGATTCGTGAACACATCCTAAGGACCCACAATACATTTGGTGACGTTTGACCACTAGGGGTGGTATGATTAGCACTTTCACCTATCGCAACCAAACTTGGTATGTGGACTTGGGACTACATCTTGAGGATGCACAATTAATTTGGTGTGCTTTGACCACTAGGGGCACTATATTTATTAACACTTTCACCGATTGAAACTAAACTTGGTATGTGGTGTCATGACCCCATATTAAGACTGCACAATTATTTTAGTGACCTTTGGCCACTAGGGGTGCTATAATTATCAACACTTTAACCGATTTAAATAAAACTTGGTATGTGGTCTTAAGAGTACATCTTGAGGACACACAATAAATTCGGTGACCTTTGAATCCAGTCCAATCCAATCCAATCAAGTCCAATCCATTCCAATCTAACACAACACAGTCAAGTCCAGTCCAGTCCAATCCCAACTTCTGCTCAACTGCTTACCTGCTTGGCCCCCTCATTGCTGCTTGCAGCTATATTTTTAATCTGTTTTATGAGTGACCATGTGTTATTTCATAACAACATGCATTT
The DNA here is from genome assembly GCF_017589495.1 of Alosa alosa. Lineage (NCBI taxonomy): Eukaryota > Metazoa > Chordata > Actinopteri > Clupeiformes > Clupeidae > Alosa > Alosa alosa. The sequence continues at coordinate 5,307,462 of NC_063209.1, forward strand.
ATTGATCACGTATGGCATAAAGAAATGAGGGGCAGTGCTGTATAAAACAGGGCAATAATCCATGTCCCCGTGAATTAGGAAAAGTAGTAGGTTGAAGCAATCTTTCCTTAATATAACATGAAATTGATTTGTACATGGCCCCACAAGTACACAAATGAAGGGCAGGCCCAGTCTTTGTATAAATATATACAGTATTGGAAAAGTCACAGTTGTTATGGGTGGAATAGTATGATTATATATGGGTAGGGACTAAAGAGAAAACAAATCGGACAGTTTTTTATTTTAAATATTGTGTGCTGGTACTTTTATGTTTTAAATGAAGAGCATGCTGATGGTATGCAGAATCATTAATTCCTATCCTCATTTTAGATGTCAATCAAGTATTGCTGACTCAACTTGGTGAACTAATTGCATTCATTAAAACATAATTAGAATGTGATGATGCTGCAAGTGCACACATATATCTATAAACTTGTTTTAAAAGAATCTCTTTTGATTAAAATACAGATCTATTTAAAGAGAATAGAACACCAAGACAACCCAGCTTTGTTTTTTAATAAGGGAATGAGGCTTTTAGCTTCGTTCTTTATAGATAGTTATTTAAGCTGCAGTGTTTACTGTAACTTTGTAACTGTTCATGAGGTCTAGAAATGACCTTCAGTGCTAACTTGAGCAAATTGAGTACAATGTTGTCTGACTTGCTTACATCTATCTTCGTGCAAAGTTCTTGACTGTTTTTCGTTCCCAGTCTGACGTGCTTGATAGAAATTATTGAAAATGCCATGGGTACTTTTAAGCAATGTGTTGGAAGATGACACACACATATGAAGGTGGATATAACAGTGGTTCTCAAATTTTTCTGTCATTCCCCACCTGACCCCTGATCAACCTGGCAGAATGATATTTTTTTTGTATTTTAGTTCCACGTTTCATTTCCCGTCTCAGCCTGCTGAACCAGATGTTATTTTAATCCATATGTTGCTCTGTTTATGACTCCCATGTTTGTGTGTGGCTATTTTGCTTCAAATCTATGATCTTACTTGTCAGAAAAGTCAGATACGTTGGGCACACACAAACAAATACATTTCCTCCTGTTCATTGCGCCCCACCTGAAGGTGTGCGGTGCATTTATTTTAATTAAATAAATATGATGAGACAAGACCAAAGACCTGGAGTTGTATTACATCCGGCTGCATTCACATATGACGCACATATTTCTCAATGCATGCAGGATGACTTTCCATTCAGTGTGATTTACATCTGTCTGCACACCTGTATGGAAGGCTAAGAAAGCTTTCTCTTTGGTTGGTGTCTTTCTGTATGGAACATTTCTTATAGCATGATTGTGTTGGTCAATCCATAGTTTTTATTGTATATCAATAGAGCAACTCAAAATGATCACACAAACACACACACACACACAGAGAGAGAGAGAGAGAGAGAGAGAGAGAGAGATAGTCAGTTACATATTTTCAATGGAAACAGCAGGATTGTAAGAAGAAACAAATATTTTGCTGCTTTGATACATTCCTAATGGCCAAGTAGGTTTGCATTTGATTTCTCTTTCTCTTACATTATTATTCATTAGCTGACATCAGACATTGATTGGCAGTGCACGGCATGGGCTCCTTAGACCGGAGTGGCACTCTCTCTCTCCGCTCTCCATTTCTCTGCAATACTCTAGATACAGATGACATTGGAGTCACTGATTGATGAGAAATATTACAGCTAGGAGGAAGAGCAAAGTGGAAGATTAATGGGTTTAATGCTGCAGCTAGCCTAAGATCTAAGCGCCAACTCTATTTATTAATATTTGCTTTACCTCAGCAACTATCTATCTCTATTTATGTAATACATGTAGGATTGAAGCTGTCATTTTAGTGACTTACCAGCATTTGTCTCGAACTTGCCTTGTGGGATTTCCATTGGCTCATTTTTCAATACAGTTATTTGACTTTTATTCTTCTTATTGAACAGAACAAGGAAATAATTCCGTACCAATGACTTGAGTTCTTGTTACATCTATTGCTTCTGTCTTGAACTAAGGGTCAAATGTAAACTCTTAAATGTGTCCATGCAATTTTCAGAGTCCAACCAATGGCACATTTTGAATTTGTTAATTTCATGAAACAACCTAATTTCCTGTTTCAGAGGTCGTCCGACTGAAGAGGACATAGAGGGCTTCTGTATACACACAAAGTATGAATCACATAGAGATTCTTTATTTAATACAGTTACGGGATGTATCTGACTTAATTCACACCTCTAATGCATGCTGAAGTCATTTATAATGTATGATAATTGAAGTGATTTCATACACACACACATACACCTTTTGATTTTTCCAAGCTCATAGTTATGGTATAATAATGTAAATGAATGCTAACAAGCAATGATATTTGAAAGAATACCCAAATCTATTTTGCAAATTGCGGGTAAGTCTGTCAAAAGGTCAAGTGTTGACAAACATGCCCTGCTAGGAAAAATTGTTTGCATGCAAAATGATGCTTTGATTTAACTGTCGAGGGGATTGGACAGAATTGTGCTAATGTTCCTTCTCAAGTATCCAAAAGTGGCCAGGTTTTGATTAAGCTCTCCGGAGCTTGAAAAACCAGTTAACATGGAAATTTGGCAATTGTTTTCTCATCAAAATTCAGGTGTCCCCTCAGCACTGCTTTCCATGGCACATTCTAGGACACACACACTCACATACTCACATACTCACACACACACACAAACAAACACACACACTCACACTCACACTCACATACACACACACCAACTCTGAATGTATAATGATGAATTTGCTCTTTATGTGGCCCTATGGTATGCTGAAGGGAACAAATGTTTTCTTATGGTGTGCTGATTCACACCACATCGTCGGGTTTGGGCAATCAGTACACCACGTTTATGTGCCATTTAATAAAATGAACAACGATGAAAACAGCAAGTGCCTCATAACCGAACTGCACTAAGTCATTGGAATGGACATTATTTAATGTGGGGTTTCATGCATGAAATACTTCAAATCTTGCTTCCTGTTGGGTGATAGGAAGTGTGTGTGTGTGGGGGATCTACCACAAAACCACAAGAAATAATTTACATCCACTTCATTTGCAACTGATTCCCAGATTATGTGCTCAAGCCCTTTCCTGTCACACAATTCATTCTGACACTGCTCTTCTGCACAGACAGGTATTAACCTATTATAAAGGTTAAGTGTCTGGGTCACTGACAGCGAAACCATATTGATAAACTGTTGGTTAAGAATTGATTTCACATCTATTTTGCTGTGCATTATAGTTAGGGTATCTGCAAATGAAAAAGGGGATTTTTTTCAGTAACTTGCGAAAAAGGACAAAATCCTGTGCAAATCAATGCTGATTTGCAACAAAATATCCCAGTCACCATTAGACCCCTTACATATTTGTCTCTGGGTCGTTTACAGTAAAGGTACACTTATGGCAGGGCCATTGTCACCATAGACATAGATGTGCCCCCCAATATTCAAACATGACCAAAATGCCCCCATATATGAACATACTGTAGGAAAATAAAAAATAAAAAAAAACACTTTACTATAGGAAACCAACAAGCACCACCATCTGAAATGTAATCAAACGTAAATAACGCACACATTAGGCTACGTAGGCTTCACATCACTAGGCTGCTAATGCTCACATTAGTCTTTTTTTTTGCCCTCAATGATAGGACAGTGGAGAGTGACAGGAAGCAAATGGGAGAGAGAGCAGGGGTGGGATCCGGAAAGGACCATGGGGCGGGAACCGAACCCGGGTCGCCTGCGCACGGTGCAGGTGCCCCAGCCAGTTGCGCCACAGCTGGGGCCACTAAAAGGGAATTTTGAAGCATTTTCCATATTGTAGCCTATTTTCTTGCAATGATAGCGAAATTGAAACTTGGTGCCCTTTTAATTGAAATGATGAATTTCTGCATGCCTGTGTCATTCATTTCTTTCACATGTCTTACAACATAAATGCATTCATATGGTAGTAGTAATGTCAGAAATGAACCTGTTGTCAGAAATGAAACCTCTTAGAAATGGTTGTTGCATCTTGCATGTTACTGTACTATACATTTACATGCACACTCAATCGCGCATCCATGCAGGCAAAACGTAGGACTCAAATGTGCCGATGGCACACAACTTGGGAAAAAATGTTTACAATGTACTGGCAGTGATAGCCTATGTAGCAGTGAAATACTTTGTCTATTATTTAATTTAATTGTTGTGGTGAATTTCATCAAATCAATGCACATTATTAATGATTGTATATATATATATATATATATAGAAATTACTATTATTATTATTATCTCGTGCTGCGCGATGTTGCTAAGCAACCAGTGTTTACAGCATTCCCCAGTTGCAGGGGTAAGCCGCTATCATTTTCCTCTAATAGAAACGGCATTAATTATTTATTTAAAAGTATTGTTCTTGAAAAGAAATCACCTGAAAACAATGTCATGATCTTTTAAAAGTATTATTTAATCACTTGTAACCTTGTTTTAGCGAATGTGTATGAGAAATCAATAACTTTAGCGTTCATAGTGTCTATGTATGCCGTAATGTAGCCTAAACAATTATATTGTACATAAAGTTATTATCAGCCCACAACGAGTGAAAACGATGTCATAACTTTCTATTTTATACATTATCATACTGTATGTGTTATTCATATTATTGGAAGCTTCGAAAATAGTTTTTACCGTTATTAGCGTTTCATTAGTATTTACCGTTACTGTTAGCCTAGAAATCTAGACGCGCCCCTAGGGCTATTCTAGCAACTCTCCGTTGGCTTGTGAGCTCCAGAAATCGAAACTTAATCAGGGCATTGAAATCGTGTATAGAGTCGTTTGGTGGGCTTAACATAATGATTGATGGCAGAGTTGCAACGGTTTGGCTTGAATTCCCTGCTACTTGAAAACAAATATCCTATTGCCTCCTATTGCGTGCAGAGGGAATTTGAAAGACAACTGATTATCCCGCCCCTCGGACTGAGCACTGCGAACGGTGAGTGCCCAGACCCTACATTTTAATGTGGGTCTAGCTCGCCAGGCTACGTTACTGTGTGTAGGGTATGGGAACGAGACTGCTGTGCGTGTGCGCATTCTAAAGTGCCCCTTTGTGCCCCATTCTGTGCCCAGGTATGAAATGTCTAATGGTTTTCTTTTAATATAAAATGGGTTCCGTCACCTATTTACATTGTTGTAGGCTATAACGCCACTATGTATATTTATTATATTACATGATTCATTCTATGTATGACCTGTATTAAGCCAAAGCCTATGATAAAGGCCTAGTATAAAGCTAAGGAGCCTACCCGTTTTATATGAGTTTGTTGTTTATATTTATTTATCATATTGTAGGCCTATACCTTCTGTATTGTATTATATCGTATCTTTGTCATTTATATCTAATTATTATCATATGTATAACTTAATATTTATAATTACTGGTATACTGTATCAGTTGCAAAATGGATGCTGTAAGGGGGAATGGGAACGAGACTGCTGTGCGTGTGCGCATTCTAAAGTGCCCCTTTGTGCCCCATTCTGTGCCCAGTAAACAGTTGCAGATACCCCATCCTGCCGTGTGTGTACTTCATACATCTTGCCCTGTGCATCAACTGGTCCTAACCACTTAACATCTGCTACACCTACAATTAATGTGAATAACCAAAGAAAGGAATTTGCACCTCCATTGACCAAATAAAGGTCAATGGATCCAGGGGTTCATAATCCATTCATGCCTATGTCTGTCAAAAGTTTGGAATACCATAGTTGACTGCCTTAACTATGACTTGTGATTTTTATTAATAGTTTTGCATGGCAGGAAATGTATTGAAATTCTGTTTGGGGGTCCCCCCCCCCCCCCGACAGTGGCCAACAAATTTCCAGTATTGTGCTAAGGTCGGGAATGAATGCAAAGGAGGAACATGTCTTGTGATGTGACATTCAACAACCAGCGATTTATTTTCTGCGACGTTCCACCACTCTACAGCCAAAAGTCTAGCATGTCAGACTCTTTGGGGATTCTCCTACTACTCCAGTGTTGACACCAACAGTATGACGACAAGCGACAAGTAGCCTACGCCTAGGCTACATGATCTTGTAATGTGGCCCATCTCGCGACCAAGACGCAGCAATAATTAATGTTTTTATGATCGCCTAGTCTGACATGGTCAATCGTATAAGACCATCGTGAAAGAAAAAAAAATGTTTAATCTGCACAGGCCATTACCGTTGCTTAGCCAGGACACTTATTTGTAATGTTTGACAAAATCCTCAAATTAGACAGGGATCAATATAACATACTCTGAGGAGAAACCTGTTTAATGATATACAGTTTGATACAACTACAGACAATAGCAAGGGAGCAAGACATGGATTAGCATTCTAGGGTGCAACCAAGTTATGATCTTGCTGTCAATCAGGTCTAAACCAGGGCATTTCCACAATATACGTGCAAGGGGTGGGGTTATATAAAGAATGCTTTTGGAGTGTGTCTTTCTCTGTTTGTGTTAGTGATGTTTGACACTATAGACATGGTTGGCAGTAACATTTTGTTGACAAGATGTGGGGGACCTTTTACCCAATGGGAAGCATTCCTAAAAATAATGTGATTACTTACAGACAGGCCAAGCAGTGCCAGGTCACGCTCATGTTGTGCACCCGCTCTTGTTCCCAAAACCCCTCCGCCCATATCAATCTTCAGTGTTATATTTACACCAGGCTTGTGTCTTCCACCAATGGGGAGTTAGCTTGCAGCATTCTTGTTTATCCCACCTCCTCCCCCATCATCTCCTGGCTTCTGTCTCAGCAGGGGATATGCACTGTACATGTGGGTGTTCACATGAAAGTGTGAATTCTGTGAAAACCGTGAACCGCACAGTGAATTCCTGCATGATCCCTAGATGTTTCAGGACTATGGCCAGAGACCCAGGCAATTGTGCTTCCCCTCTAGAATAAACACAGCTTTCAAAAATTTAATTGATCAATTTTGCTTTTGCTGGAAATTCTCCTTTGACTCTTCTGCTCTGGGCCAGTGGGCCCCATGAAGACTGGCTTGGGAAATAAAAGTAAAGCATCTTTAACGTAACAACCAGCATCTGTCCTACTTTTCATTACTGCTTGGGTGATCTGGTTCACACTCTGTCAGATATCTGTCTGCCATAGTAGTTTATTTGCATCTCTGAGTGAGTACTTTGTGTGTGTGTGTGTGTGTGTGTGTGTGTGTGTGTGTACGTGTGTGTCATCCTCCCTCTAGAATATTTATAGGACCACCCATTTTCACTGCCCTTGAATTAAGAATAGGCAAGACACAATGACACTGTGGCACCATTGCTGCACTTCAACTTGCCGTTGAAGTTGGATTCTAATGAAAATAAGAAGCCTGTAAAATAAATGGCCAATATTCCATTTCATAGACAGCAATGGTTTGCACGTGTTCCAGTTCAACTAGTCATTGGTGTAAAAATGCATTGAAGTACCTGAAGTAAACAAAGTTACTGCACTTTATAAATGAACTAAAGAAATACCCTTGGACTGATGTTGTGACTCAGAGATGTATGCCTTGTGATTTCAAAGTATCCCAATTATGACATGGTTAATTCAGTTGTGCAGACACAGCTATTGTGATCAATGCAATTTAACTTTGGAAGCCCAGGGCAAGACAAGGTTCATTGAATAGCATGGCTTTGCTCATTGGTGTGTGACATTCTTTTATTTGACATCAAAAAGTGTATCTCACGCACGGTGACACCTCTTAAATTCACTGTCTCTAGTGATTTCCAGGATAGGGTAGAGTAGGGTCTCTCTCTCTGTTATTCACTGCCTGAACATCAGTGGAAGTGTGCCTTTGGTTGTAGGTGTATGTGTGTGTGTGTGTGTGTGTGTGTGTGTTTGGGAGAGAGTGCGAAAGAGGAAGAGAAAGAGATATGTGTTGTGGCAAAATGGTGTTCATGTAGATAATTGGAATTGTCAATGATTATGTGCTACACTAGTTCATGAAGGACTCTGTGAGCACTGGTAAACTGACAAGTGCTAATGGCCCTTTAATCATAAAATGTACTCACATTTTTGACTGGGATTTTGAGGGCTAGCTCATGTCTAGAGTTTTTCTATGTTTTTTATGTGCAACAATCTACTCCATTGTTCTGTAGATATGTTTTCAGTGTTTTAATTGATGTTACAACACAGTTTTTTTTATCTGTGACTGAAAACAAAATCTTCCTCATAGTAATAATGCCATTTTCAGTGTGGGCATATATTTCCTCTTTGTTGTGTGGAAAATGGAGTCATTATCTGGCACTGAACTTATTGGGAACTATTTTTCGTATTTCTTTAGATGCTCATTTTCAGCGGTGGGCCTGAAAAATGGATTTCACTGGCAGGGCAGCCTTAATCTCTGCCAGTGGGGAGGTTAATGTGTCAGAGCAACATCAAACCTGGCCAGTTGGTAGAGGTAATATGGCAAAGATCCCAAAACAGTTTGCTATGAGGTATGTGGAGCCATTACTGGTTCTGCACAGCCAAATGATTCTCCTTTAAAGATGGGCATAAAAGGGACATCAGAGTACGGCTCTATCTCTTAAAATGTGATTTAGCCCTTTTCACATATCACAACAACATTGTTGTGTTGGTTAAGTATTCAGACTTGTATTTGCATAGGGAAACCACAAAGAAGAGTCATTACATACCATCTTATTCAGCTTTAAAAGCAGCAGTAATATTCCTGAAAGGAGAAAAATGTCATTCAATTGTGAGGAAGGAAAGCATTTTATGGGTGATATAATCTAGTTATTATAGCCTACTGTCCATAAACCTCAATGCTACTTGGTAGAAGAAAGACCTCTGATGTCTTCAGTCTCAGCAAAACCAATAACACTCTCCTGCTCAGCTCTGCCTTCAGTGGGCAATTCCCCTCCCCCTACACACAGAAACACACACAAACCACTGAGGAAGACTTGGGTGCCGTCCCTGTGGTGAATGCTCTGAATCTTTGAAGGTTTAAAAGGCACTACGTCAGTAGGACTTCCATTGGAGTGTCAGCAAAATATACTGTGCACTGCAAGAGTGGCACTCCCTGTTCCACACAAGTGCACCACTTTGGAAAAGAATGGACAGCACTGAAGTGCATGCAGGTTCACGAAAAACCAAAACTGGAATCAGTTTTAGACCAGTTGACACTCGCCAGACCTTTTGAACCCTGTGGTCCTACTGTTTGGTTGAAGTTGTCATGGCTACCAGAGGCATGCCCTCCATAATCATATCCTCCTATTAGACAGATCAATTCTACCAAATAATCTCTTGAGAGCATGACCTTCACTTTGAAGTTAAAAGTGTAACTATAAATTAGTACAGCCTTTATGTGAGGATTCATATATTGTTGTTGTTATTGTTGTTATTATCATTGTAATGGATGAAGGTCCCTGTCAAATTCATATACTGAACACACTGTCCCTGCTAAAATGATAGATGTTTCAATTTAGAGCACTCAATTGAAAAATAAAAAGATACCCGCACACTGTTCTATAAGCTCCCAGAGTGGTTTATTAACAGAGTGTTACAGAACAGTGTGCGGGTATCTTTTTATTTTTCAATTGTCGGCTAAGCCTTATACCCAGCACCTGGTTAAATTTTGTAGATGTGCGTTCACTACAGTACCTTTGGCACTACCTTAGTGTAGTTAGAATTAACAGAGAAGGCTCACAAAACACTCAGTAACTTGGACATAGTTTGCAATACAACCTCACACATTCTTAGCGCTGATGAATTTGCAGTAGAGTAATAAATAATATAATTATGCAGTATTTGGTACCTTATCAGCTCTGAATAACTCATAGTAAGCTGGTGTTCTCTTGCTTAGGCTGGACAAGTGAGCTGGAAATGGGTCTTCCTGAAGAGAGGGTAGAAACAAACACAACAGAATTCCCTGTTAAAATTACCAGTGCCATTCTGTCTCTGGCAATCAGTAATAAGTTGATATTAGACCCGACTGTGCACAGAAAGAAGCTGATGAAGAAGTACTGCAAGTTCACAGGGGGCTTAAATGAGTCAGCAAAATACAGAATTGCCCACTGTATTATGAGCAATTTGCTGCTGTTGGTGAAAGGGTCAACTCTTTGTCTCATCTTCTCCGCTGATAAACATACAGTACATGGTCTTCATCTTCATACAGTACGTGGTCTTCGCTGCGAGAAAACACTCAGGTGCTGGATAGGTTTGTCAGCTTCATCATTCATGAACGATTATCCGTCAGTCATTCTGAGAACTGTTAATTTAAATAATTTCTGTTCCTTTATGTGCATTTTTTTTTATTATTAATTAAAAGTGAGATAATTGTTGGGTGCTGAGAAGACTATTTTTGAAGTCATCATCTGTCACCCTGGAGCTTCCTCTTCCTCTCATGCAAATTGCCATTAATCATACCTTCAGCTCGGCTGAGAGTCCCTAATCTCTCTCAGGTCAAAGCCTCCATCCTGCTTAAGTTTATTGAACAGGGGTACATGTTTATCTGACTTTCCATGTATATAATTTGTATACGTCTAAATGTATGTATTTTACAATCCAGGAGGCTAATAAGATGAGTAATGAACAAAATCTATAGGTGTCATCATGTTCTTGTAATGATGAGGAATTTGACCTCTCCTTACTCCCTCCTTTATGATCAGCCCTAGTGCATGAATGTAATCAATGATGGCTTTACTGATATTACTTTTCCCATTTGACTTTGTTTATATTTGTCTACCTACATCACTGTTAGAAAGTGGGACTATCTGTATGATACATATTTTAAACTACCCAGTCTTGTAAACCTGAGAGAATTGTGCAGGGCTACTACAATACAACCTATAGTAAACGTGTACTCTTTGTAACACTTTTACCCAGGTAAAGCCTAAGAGAGTATGCTATTCTTTTGTGTGTATACTGTATCTTAGTTGGTTTGGACCAAAGATTCTAGAATGCAACTGCTCTAACACACTACCAAGTCATATGGAATCTGTTCACATGTTATTTTTAAATACTATATGTAAACTCTATATTCATATATGTCTGTATGTGCCATTATATATTATCTGAATAGCACAGTTTTTAACATGACAATACGGGCACAAGGATGCTTACATTGAAACCTACTGTAGGGAATGGTTTTGTGAGAGGGTGATAAGAGCAACATGATTCATGGATGAGCTGTTTTGTTGATGCTTTTTTGTCATTTTGAGGGAGTGAAAATGAAGACTGAGAAAAAAGCTTTTATTTTTATTCATACAGTATATACTTAACAAAGACAAACTGGACATCTACTTAACATGTTCACCTTACCTGGGCTCCCTTTATTACCCAATCAGCTCAACTTAAAGAGTATCACTGTTTTCCTTATGCAACAAATCCAACCTTGGTCTATAATGCAGCATGGCTCTCTGTATAGTTACGGTAGTTCACAGTAAGACATTTTCTGTCTCCTTATGGAGGGGCTTAAATTGCTCAATCTGAACAGTGCAGGTTTCAAAACATTTCTGAAATATGGCACGCCCATTTCAGTTACAATGAAATATAGGGGATTTTCATGAGAACCTGGATGTGTATAGCGGCCTTGATGTCCAGAATAATTTTGGTAATTAGGGCCCGAGCACCTTAGGGCCCGAGCACCGAACGGCACAAGGCCCTATTGTTTTTGTAAGGATTATTATTATTATTCAGTATTATTGTTATTCTACTTTTTTGCTTTCCTGTTTTTGAGGTGGTTAACATGGTCGAAAACTCTTGAAATTTGGCACACATGTCAGGTGTCACGCATCGCAGTTAGGTACAAGAGCTTGACCCCGGGCGTGGCCCAGGGACTCGCTAGCGCCCCCTTAGGTGACTGATCCCGTGGTTGGCAAATATTTAGAGGTGGTTAACATAATCGAAAAGTCTTGAAATTTGGCACACACATCAGGTGTCACACAAAGCAGCTAGGTAAAAAAGCTTGGCCCCGGGTATGGCCCATAGACTCGCTAGCGCCTCCTTACGCCCCCTTAGATGACTGATCCCGTGGTGGGCATATACTTTCAGCTACAAACACCAAATTTGGTAGGTGTGTGTAACTCCCCAAGATGAACAACTTTCGTATGTACAATGCATTAGCCACGCCCAACAGGAAGTGAGGTATTTGGGATTTTGTGCAGACTAATATGTGATGAAATATGTGATGAATCATGATGCCAAAAGAGGTGCTTCCCATGGGTGAAAACGCATGAAATTTGGCACACACATCAAGTGATACAGTGAATATACAGGGATAAAAGCTTGGCACCGGGCGTTGCCCAGGAACTCCATAGCGCCCCCTTATGTCACTGTGACTTGTGGTTGGCATATAGTTTTAGATACACCAAATTTTAGATACACCAAATTTGGTGGGTGTATGTAACTCCCAAAAACAAACAACTTTTGTATTAACATGCCATTAGCCACGCCCACAGGAAGTGAGGTAATTGAGATTTTGTGCATTGTGGACATGATCAATTTTAACGCATTCTCCTAGACGGTTGATCCGATTCATGTCAAAGTTGGTATACATGACTTGAGATGTTCCTGATTATAAATTGTGAAGCTTTTTTTTTTATATGTTGTAATTTGATCTAAATGGCTAAATTATTAATTTTAATACCCTTCCACATAAACAATAAATGTGTCATAATTCACCATGCATGGCTTGAAATGTTTTAAATTTCAAAGGTCATTGAAGACCATGTCAATGATAATATTCACAGGCCCATAATGCATGTTTGGCATAGCGCCACCAACTGGCAACAGAAAGAATTACACTGATGTCATATGATCAATTTGAACATACTCCTCCTAGACGGTTTGTCAGATTCATTTGAAATTTGGCAAATATTATGCCAAGATGTCGCTGATGTTAAATTGTGAAGGGATTTTTGATAAGTTATATATTTGATATGATTTTAATATCTCACCACAAAAACAGGAAATGTGTCATAAATCACAGTGCATTGAATGAATGGTCTGAAACTTCTCAGGTTAATAGATATCATGATTATGATGATATCCAGACACCCAATGGGCCTGCCTGACATAGCGCCACCACCTGGCCAAGCAGGAAATGTGCCAGAAATGGACAATGCCTTAAGTGATTGATCTGAAACTTGATAAACTATCGGATATCATTATTGTGATGATATTCACATTCGTAATTCACAGGCCTAGCATAGCGCCACCATCTGGCCAAGCAGGAAATGTGCCAGAAATGTTCTATGCTTTGAATGAATGGTCTGAAACTTCTCAGGTTAATAGATATTATGATGATATCCAGACACCCAATGAGCCTGCCTGGCATAGCGCCACCACCTGTCCAACAGGAACATGTGGCAGAAATTGGCAATGCCTTTATTGATTGATCTGAAACTTTACAAAATATTGGATATCATTATTGTGATGATATTCACATGTGTAATTCACATGCCTAGCATAGCGCCACCATCTGGCCAATTAAATATCATGATGATGAAATTCAAATGTCTTATTAACATGCCTTACATAGCGCCACCAATTGGCAAGATAAGGAATGTGTTTTTTCCACGTCTGTTGGATATCACCATCAGATTAATCAGATTAGCACACACATCAAATATGTACATTTCAGAAGCGCACCACGTCGGTGCTTTGTTGGGTTCCGAAATGTCACGGGTTGCGGCACGCAGGTGCTCGGGCCCGCCATTGCCGCTTGCGGCTATATTTAAATTTGTCTTTGGATAACGCAGTATAATTTCAGTCAATAATTCAATTTCAATCAATTGCACAAATATGCTAACTATTGCATACTAGCATTGCATACTAACAAATGCCATGTTTAATGCTTTGGGTTATTCCTGTAAGGCACTTCCACACATCTCTGCTTTGCAAAGACTTTGAATCTTGCATTTATCATTTATCATTTATGCCAATGTAAAAAGATAGGATCGTAAAGCCATCAGCCTGTGGAAAATGAAACAGTCTAGAACACACTTAATTTTTTGATAATCACCTGCTGATCGGGTGGTAATGAAATTATATCTATTTCATCATGGTCACGTCTCCTTAACAGATGACATTCCTGAAACTTGGGCACTGCTTTCATTAGTTCAGCCTAAAAATGTCTGAATCTCCATGATGTCCATTTTCTGCCTGATAATAAAACTGGGCTCAAGTCCTGTCTGGGCTTGCACATCCAAACACAATGCATTTTACTTGCAGACTGACAGTGATTTAGGTCCGCATTAGGTCTGTAATATATGCGCAAGCATGCTTGAGAAGGCTTGTCAAATGTATAAAACATAAGTTGAAATGCTTGACAAATCTCATAGTCTTTGTATTAAATTCATGTGAATATAGACAGGCTAGATGGATAATAGCAAATGTAAATGTATCCAATAAAAAATAAAAATAAAATCTTGACGGCAAACTTCCCCTTTGTTTAAAGTTGTCAATCATACCCTGGTGATATATATGAACAAACTCAATTTCAAAAGAATTTAAAAAAAATATTCCATTATAACTTCCCTCTGTGGTGTATAATGTTAGATGTTCAGGATACTCCCTAGATAAGTACATGTTGCTGCAATTTGTCCTAACAGTTCGGTTCACAGTTAGTCATGTGCAACAGTCTGCACTTACCAGAAGCACAAATAACATTTGTAATTGCTCAGCTTGCCTCTGTACATGATGCCTTAGCCTGCTTGAAATGGAGTGTGACCTTTGACATGTTTTGCCCTGAGAAAATTAACCAACAAATTAACATCTCAAGGATTCAACACAGCTCATCTCTTATCATTTAATAAAGTGACGCAGGCAGAGGGAGTTTTTCAGAATAAATAAAATATGTTGTAAATGAATGTTGTCTCCTCGTGGTAATGTGGCACCAGGTGATATAGTGATCAGGGCACACTTGAAATCCTACCATTGCACCAAATATATTTTTAAAATTGGACTGTTTTACTTTACAGACGTTCGATAGGCATATCTGGAATGGGCATGCTTTCATTACAACATGGCCAGAGGCTGCCTACAAGCCACCACCAGTAAGCTTGTTTTATGTTACACATCTATAGTGAATGCATATCAAATGAGGAAGGTTACACATCTATAGTGAATGCATATCAAATGAGGAAGGTTGTAAACAGATTCTCTTTTTTTTATTATATTCTTTTCATTGCCAATCATGCATAATTTAACAGTGTCTTAGATCATAATCCCAACAGAATCATTACAATGATTTATGACCAAAATAAATAAATAAATTGTGTAGTTGAATAAATTGGCAAGGATTTTAAAGTTTTTGTCTCTCTCAGTCAGGGAGGATATTTTGAAGACCTGTAGTAATGTAGCACATTCTCTGCCTGGTTCATATGTATGTACTGTCACTGTTCCTATGATTAACATTATGTGAATGCATATATACCTATGCTGTACACATTTTGATGTAAAGGTAAGTGTAAGGTAAGTGTTTTTTGTGTTTCACAGAGGAAACAATGTGACTGTTGTTTATATGGGAGATTCAATGTTACTACTAGTAAACACCAACATATTTGCCCCGACCAAAAAAGAAAGAAAAAAAGAAATCAGTCCAACACCTTGACCCTGGTGACTGGTGTGTACACATTCTCTCACGAACTACAGATTTCCAAGGCTATCAAAATGGACTATCGGTCTCAAAGGTGTGAAGTGTATAGAATTATTATTTATTTACTTATTTTGCAACAGCAATTTAGATGAAGATGCCTTATAGTATTATAGATGTGGGATGCAGTGTGTTGGATTATGTTTTGTTACGTTAAAAGTGCTAAACAAATTTGCATAACTTTGTGTATTCAACTAAGCACTATGTCAGGTGTAGCCGGCATTGGAAATTCCCAGAATGTTTTATCACTACAGACGTACTAACAGAATTGACAACAAAACACCAGTAGCTGTGTTAATTGTAATTCAACACAATAAATATTTTAACACCACATAGTTATGTGTTTTTTTAGTGGCTGCTAAATTAGGTCTTCAACAGTTTACCCATCCTCAATGTTTTAACCCAAGAGCATAACTGCCTAACTGCACCTGCATATGGAACAATGAGTGCGTTTAATGTGGGAAGAGGGAATGTATGCAAAAAGATACTATTACACAATAATATTGTGTAATAGGAATGTATGCAAAAAGATACTATTACACAATAATATTTAAATATTTTTCCCTTGTGGTGATTCTTTATCAGTTTGTAAAACGGATAGTTACGATCCTTGATTATGTGTCTGAATCACGTTCGATGCCATTGCAAAACCCAACACAACCCAAAACCCATCACTTTTCACGTTGACCACATTTCATTTTGTATCAGTGTATTAGTGATGGGGACGAGACCGCCTATGCCGAGTCCGAGTCAAGACCGAGTCTTTGAAGGGTCGAGACCGAGTCTGTTGGTTTTCAAATACAGTCGAGTCCGAGTCAAGACTGAGTCTTTGAGGAAGCAAGTCCGAGTCGAGACCGAGTCCTTTAGGAGTCGAGACCGAGTCGAGACCAAGACTATAAAAAATGTTCAGTTTTAATATTCATAATTTAATATCACTCCAGTTAATAATCAACAGTTAGGCCTACAGACTAAGCTAGATTGGGAATTGTTTAGAGGAGCAGTTTTAACGTCCTAATATGGACTATGCTGACCTACAGACACTCACCGGCAGCAGAGCCATAGAAATAAATAAACGGCTCTGACGGCAGTATCTTTGCATTGCACCATGGGATGTCATTTTTAAATAATGCCGGTCAACATTGCATTTTATTATTATTGTTGTTATGTGTTGTCTGTTTTTTTATATGAACATAAAAAATGCGTTGGTCTCGAGGACTCGGTCTGAAATTACGAGTCCTTCTCCTCCCACTGTGGTCCGAGACCGAGTCAAGACCGAGTCTTTGAAGGAACGAGTCCGAGACGAGACCGAGAAAGCAGAAATTGGTCTCGAGACCGGACTCGAGTCCGAGACCGGACTCGAGTACTACATCACTACAGTGTATCACATATGGATACAAAAATTAGAGTTGCAGCATCTCGGTGTTGCTTGGCAACTATTCTAATAGAAGAAATACATTTCTTGGCGAAAGAATATCTATGAATAAATCATTCAATTTCTTGTTGCTGTGCTTTTATTTTATGAAATCTTGGCAGGTATATGTAGTTACTGCGTTGTGCCTTACAACGCCCCTTAGCTGTTCTGAAATCACTGGAACCTACGGCCTCTTGGGGCCTATCCCTTAATCAGAGCGCAAACCCCCACCTCCACCCCCTCCACACACATACACACACACACACACACACATACACACACACACACACCACCTTGTTTGTACTGCTCCCACACCAAGCCACTAGATCCACAGAAAACGCTAGGACAACTGTTTCATCAGCCCATGTCCTGCGGAGTGGAGACCTGTTCTAAGCAGTTTCCATGCAATGTCTTAGGACTGTGACTTGACTTGACTCTTCTTCATGAAGGGATTGTTTGCTGATCCTCCATCAAAAATTAAATCACATTTTGGTTTCATACCATTTGTCATAACGGCTCTCGGCTCTTTGTCTCTTCCTAGAATCTTACCCCCATCACTTTAAACTAGCCTTTTATTCACCATAAGGGGATATGTACCTGTCTAGGATATCAACAAATTGTAGACCAGAGTGTTGCCAATTTTGTGTGTACTGTTTTGTACAGGGTTGATGCCTGACTTAAAGATGACTCGTGGCTGGATTTTACATGTTATTTATCATGTGTATTGATATCGAGTTCTGTTAATGCACTTGCATGATTATGTGCCCACAATTTTTTAGCATAACTTTACAGATGCTGTATACAGAAGATTTACATTACAACCATTACATTTTAAACTGCATACTGATTGATGTACAGGATTGTACATTTTTAGACTGCACTGTATTTAGCTTGTTTGACACGGCATGTCTACAGTACATATTAGGTTTGTCTCTCTTGCCTTAAAAGGGATAGTTAACAGTTATGTTTTACCCTTGAAGATTTTGAACTGGAGGATGAAAAAGAATCTAGGATTGCTAAAAACAGTCGCTAATTAGTAGCATACACAGTATTAGGCTGTATTAGGCTGGCTTTGACGCAACACGGGAAGTCATGCATATGTTCTTTTGGCTCTTTTCTGTTTTTATTAACTGTTTTTCTACCCTTTTCATTATTATGCAAAGTTTGTTTCACAAAAGGAACTTTGTGTCTGTAGCCTATGACACAATAATAATGAAGCAGCCAGTGTCTCATTGGAAAACTCCATATTTATTGGTGCTTTTATACTGTAATTGCTAAAAGATGACATAGCTTAGCTCAGTTTAACATCACTGGTAAGCTGCTTGTTAGTTGGACGTTTTCTGTACATCTTGCGAGTGACCTTAGTGATGACTTAAACTCTTATTTAAGATGTACTTAAGCATCTATGACTAGATGAGAGGAGTTTGTCTAAAAATCCACAAATGTCTTCAAGTACATACTAAAAGTTGTCAAGAAGCAATCCAAATGTTTTCATGAACCAATGTTTGATAATTGAAATACACATATTCAAGACTAATTAGTCTTACAAAAACAAAGTGGGGCTCTGATAACTGTAATCACATCAGAGACTGCATATTGAAAATAGTAACTAGTGTTGTCAGATTAGGTATATCTAAACCAGTAGTTCTCAAAGTGTGGGGTGGGCCCCACTAGTGGGGAACAGAGACAAGGCAGGTGGGGCGCAATGAAGAGGAGGACTTTTGTTTTTTGTGCCCCTCTTTAATGATGCCTTTCTTTTTGACAAGAAGAAGATCATTCAAAACAAAATAGTCTCACACAAACATAGGGGTCATAAACAGACCGACATATTAATTAAAATAACATTTTGAACCAGCGGACCAAGACGGGAAATATAACATAATGCCATAATGTGGAAAAAAAATATTTAAGTTACCATTTTGCCTTTGCTGGGGTCAGGTGAGGCTTAAAAAATTTCCCACCTCCAAAGTGTGGAATGACAGAAAAAGTATGAGAACCATTGATCTAAACATACATCTCTCATTAAGAAATATTTGAACATTTCAGATATTCCATTCATTCAATATGCTATTTTGCAATAATGAGAAAGTAAGTTAAAATGACACATTCCAAATCCATAAAAGTGTCTTTCTTGGGTATTTTTCATCACTTCATTTCAGTGGATCTGCCTAGTTCCCCCTTGCATCCTAACACGTGTGTCATATGAATGAAATTAAGTCCTGTGTAAAATCAATCTGTGTTATAGGACAATCAGCCTCATGTCAAAAGTATTTAATTTAATGATTTGTATTTGTGAAAAAAGTAGGGTATGTCAATTTCTTAATGTCATGCTGTGTGGCCTGCTTTACAGCAAAATTCAACAACTATGTTGTTTCAGTTGCAGACAGATAAGGGTTGTTTTGGTCTCTTCACTCAGCTTATAAACAACAGAGGGAGACCTCAAACATGCTTTGCTGGTTTGAGTTCTCTGACTTTCTAAGATGTTTTTATTCATTGAAATCAAAGTTTGAATAAGGGTGTCAGTTGACACAAACAGATGTGTGTGTGTGTGTGTGTGTGTGTGTGTGTGTGTGTGTGTGTGTGTGTGTGTGTGTGTGTGTGTGTGTGTGTGTGTGTGCATGCACACTTACAGAGAAGGAGAGAGAGGGAGACCGAGGGAGAGAAAGAAAGAAAGATCAGTTGGACATAAGATGTGTGATGAAACTTGGAGAAATGTCTTGAGTTGGCATACATTTCATTGAAAGTTAACCCATGACTTTGATTTGTTAACCGCTAATATGTGAATTGGACATTGGTCAGTGAATTAAAATATACCTTAGATTCCATCTTTTCCTATTTCCTAGAACACTCATGAAAATGTTTGCATTATATACTGCAGCTCTCCAGGCACAGCTTTAGAAGGATATCAGGAGAGGTTCTCTTCTACAATCAAACTGCACTGTAAGTGCAAAACTAAAGCATGCCACCACTACTCAAATCAAACAAGCTCATTTAAGTGACTACATCATGCTCTCTCTGAAGAAATGGCTCAAATGAGCCCAGTAGCCCTCATCCACTGAATGAGATGGAAAAAAAAACACAGACATGTCAAACAAGGAGAAATCAACATAGAAACAAGAGAAGCCGTCATGGTGGTCCTCAGGGACGTATAGTTGCATTTATACAGATCCTACAGTTGGTACATCCTTACATGCCTTACTATTTAAACAGACACTAATGCAGCATGTTCTAAAGAAGTAGGGTGTATTGCTGGTACTGTCGGAGCATATGGAGGCTAGGGGATAGGGATAGGGTCTAATCATTGGTGACGGGGGTTCTGAGTTTGCTTATGTGGTCTTAAGAGGTGTTTAGACCAAAACTGCATCAAGACTCAAAGACTGAGATGGAGTTGGAAATGGATTGGAAAGTGAGTCTTGACACTCAGGTGGCTTTTGCTGAAAATAACTCCTCAATATTGTAATTGTCCTCATCACTGCAGTGTCCTGTTTAGCCATGACAACTCGAAGGAAGAAAAAAAGCCTCAATCTAAGACATGTTGAATATTAATAATGATTATTCTGATTAGATTGGACTTGCTACGCTACACGGACTGGAAAAAGGCCTCAATGTGGAGACAGCAGTTCTGTATCCTCAAAGGCTCAACAACTCCCAGTTTTCCCTGGTGACTGACGCCACCACATTTCCTCAGACACATAAACGTTATTTACGGTCAATGCTGTTCAACTTTGCAACGCCTACTCTTATGTTTATATCCTGAGAGCTTAGAAGAGATCCATCCAGATGGCTCAGTGTTGGAGTCAGAGAGCCCATTCAGACTTAACAGATCAGGATACTGTGAGCTGAATGTCATAATAAGAGATGGCAGCCGTAGAAAAAAACTAAAACAACAATCATTACAACGTTCCTCTTACTTTGGTAATACTTTAGCTGCAATTTTGTGTACTCCGATTCAGTAGGTAATAATTTTCTGACTCACGCTTTTCAACCAACTAGTGAGTCCATCAGATTCACTACCTATCTGATGCCCCTGTCACCACAAAGAACATGTTAAAAATGGGAGCTGTAGACGTATTAATCTTGCTATTTATTTATTTATTAATCTAGATTCTCAGCATTATAGTGTAAAGAGAGTAATTTCACATATAAAATAACCATTCAATATTGTATACATTTATGTTCAATGTTAGTTATTGTGTAATATTTTGTGTTTGGGTGTTGAAAATGGCCTGAAATGCATTATATTATATTGCAGATATTGATAAAACACCATTATGTCTCTTTATTAGTTTTGACATGGTGTGTCTTCCATTTGGAGAGTTCAAATGGAAAATTAAAAAATATGTATTGTCAGGGAAGCAACATTCTCATCTGTTAAAATGGATGGATATGAGATGGATATGAGTTTATTAATCATAAGATGGATATGAGTTTATTGGAACTGGTCAGATTCCACTGGGTTTGCAACCAGACCTTGGGTCAACAGTAATGACATTGCAGATGGCGTGTCTTGCGTGTCTTGTTTTTTAAGGGTCTCTGATCTCAAGCTTATTTTTCAGCAACAAAAAACATCTTATATTCCCTCTTAAATGTGGGGGCTGTGTTGACGAGTATGCACAAAGAGATGCTGTTGTTCTGTTGTTGTTCAAATTGGGTGAACTTCGCCATGATTGGCGACCGGCCGGTCAGTCTGAGACATGCCGATTTTATGTCGGTCAAATGCACTCGCGCGCCACAATTGTAACAACACCCAACTGAGTTTGCAAAGTTTGAAGAAGCTAGCAACCAGGCCAACACAGTATTTAGCCTACTGTAATTGGACAGACACTTTCAAAGACTTGTGCCTATATCGCCAGAAATTGATCTGGGATACGTTTCTTTAAAAGTTAGCTGCATCGTTGCAAAACCATCATGTATCAGTGATGTTGCACAGCAGAATTTTAAAGGGACCACTGCAGTTATAACACATATAAAGCTATTACATAACGTAATATAAAGCTATTACACCTTATCTTTTTTTCATTCTCATATAATGTTCTGAAATATAATGTTAAAGCTAATATTTTCAGAGGTTGACTTCTAGGTAACAAGGTTTGCAATTCAAATGCACTGATCAAGCAGTTCATTTCTGTACAAGGAAATGTTTCCTTTAAAACTGTTGAGAAGTCACAAAGTACTCTGGGCCCCTAGGCCAACCTTAATGCAGCATTTTGATTTTTTTCCCCCCACTGAAGGCTATATCCTTTTTGCCCCAGAGTAAAATAATCTTATCACTGCACTTTATTAAACAAGGAATAAGGGATACCTTTAACCACCACAGCAGATTTGCACCCTCTGGGAGTTGTTGCATTAAAGTATAATGATTTGGAAGGGATAAGCTGGTGAAATATACAAAAGTTTATGATAAAGGCGGAGAGATTAAGTTGTCTTCATGTTGGTCAAATTTATGAAATACCATCCTTTTGCTGCAAGCCTTGCAGATATGCCATTTCCCTTCATGTTTTCAGCATATTGTGTACTGTAAGCAATTGAAAGATGGGTAATGCAGGACTCTGCCTTGAATAAATGTGATCTGTAATGGAGAATCAATATTGCCGGAAACATGTTATTTTATTTAGTTTATGTCTGCAATTAAAACTTTGCATCCATAAGATCATTGTAAAGGAATGAAATGCTATTAAACATGCCCGCTGATGTTATTTGTATTGATAAGAAGATCTTATAACTGAAGTCTTGGTTAATGTTACAGAATTGTTCTGCATTGAGGTTACTGTATATTTATGCCATGTGTTGAAAAGTGATGTATTAGTAGCTAATCTTGGAAATAATGCTAAGTTTATTATGTTCATGCCTTGCTTTGTTTTATAGACCATCCCCTAACCAACCCAGATTGTGTGTGTGTGTGTGTGTGTGTGTGTGTGTGTGTGTGTGTGTGTGTGTGTGTGTGTGTGTGTGTGTGTGTGTGTGTGTGTGTGCGCGCGCGCAGAGATGCAGCCTTTGTTGAGCAGTTCCAAGAGTGAAGTTGCTCGCACAAACACAGATTCTTCTCATGCAGGCATGAATTTGAGATGAATGTTTTTCTTTGTTTTCCCCTCGTCTGCAGACTGATAAAAGCTGTGAAGTAGACATGGAGAGAGAGCGCTGTATTTGCATTCTCTTCTTGGCAGAAGGTGAAGGTAGAGTTTGGAGGACGTCACAATTAGCCGACTTGCGCGTTATCATGTCTTCAAAATACTTGTTATTTAGGTCATTTTTCCCCAATACGTTCAAGCAAACAAAGTCAAAACCAATATCAATCTGAAGATGCACTCAGCATGGCTCCTTACAGACCGACAGGTTTTCGTCAGTGTCTGTTTATTGTTGTTAATTGAACCATTATTGGATCCTGTTTTCTTGACTAGCGTGCGGCAGCTCAGCGTTACACATGTGACAAATGCCTCATGCTGTTCCAGTCATTTGGTTCCTTGTCAAAATCTTGTTAGTATTCTGAGCTTTCATAAGTATTAAAAAGGATGGAGTTATATTTGACCAGCCAATAACAGTAGTGTTAATGGAAAACATTCAGAGAACATACTGTACTTCTGTTGATATTATATTTTAAGGGAGCACTGGACTGAGCTTTATGACCAAGTTTCATAATGGTGTCAGACACTGGGCAATCTGAGTCACTTGAAATAAAATATTAGAATTACAAGAGAGTGGTTCCTGAGATGAAATATTGGGGCTCTATACTGACTTATATGGTCATGTGTATGAGAGATAAACACACCTGTCATTCCCATGACACACACAAGCTGTAGTTTTCTTCTTGGGGTCAGGAACTCAAAGAAGCTCTTAGAGCACAGTGTTGCCAAGCTGCTCCAGATCTGTGCCCAATCTTTTGGTCTTTGCAGGGCAAGTCTGGCAGTTGGCTTCTATATAGTTTGTTAGTTTAATACCCCAAGACTTAAAATGATGTCATAGGACAGAGTGTGTCCCTATATCATGCATGCCATTCCTCTATAGTTTGTTATATGTATTTAGTTGTGCAATAAAGCAGGTTAGGCCAGCTACTTCGCAAGGCTGAATGTTAAGAATTCCGCATTTTTTAAATAAAGTTAGTAATTGAATAGGTATAAAGATGTTTAGCTGATTTAACATTGTTAGACATTGTACCATAGGACAACTGTCTTTTGAGGGATACCTAATGGGGGTGAGGGGGGTCTGCAGTGACCATAGGCTTGTTGCAGTTTATTTGATGGGCTCTATGTACTGGCCAAGACATTTAAGGCTCAATATCAGAGTGGCACCCAGAGACTGAGAAGAGGTTATAACCCATTTTGTTCTCAGTGAATTAAGATGTCACCAGGCAATCTTTCAATACTTTCCAGTGATGCGTATTAGTGTTTCTGCAATCACTGGAAGAAAGACTGGGGTCACCTTTAATGTTGTTTAACAAAAGACCATCCTTAAAGGTTCGGCAGCCTATTGAAGTTGATTCAGTACCGTGAACCTCTACAGCCGTGTGAAATCCTTTTCATGTTGGTAAGCTGATTGAATTCCTTTGCGTATCAGTGAATGGATCAAGTTAAAGAAGGGGAAAGATTTGTGCTAGTGATAAACTCTAGCCTTGCTTAGCCAGGATTTACAGCAGAACATGCTGATGAAATCCAGTCCTATCTTCCAACTCATTGTAATTTCATACACAGAGAGAGGGGAATTTATGTTTTACAGTGGTAAGGAATAATATAGCTTTGCTTTTCAAGTAATGTTTATTTCAGTGAAGTTTCAGCTGAAAGTGCATTGTGGGGTAAGCATTTTGTTAACAATCTGTCAATATCCTGTAGTGACCGTGCTTTATGAGGACTTGGCTGTCACTCGTCCCTCAAGGTCATTCACTTTGTAACGACTTCTTTTTGCCATGTGTGTCTTTAAGGTTTTTAGGCTAAGATCTTTTTTGGGAAGCAGAGGAATCTTTCAGAAATGCCAGGATGGGCACACATCAGAACTTACAGTTGCTATGTGACCACAATGTGTCTGTTGCCAGCCTAGTTTTCACTAATACCTACTGCTGTTAAAATTAAATATTGTGTTCTAAAAATGTGCTGTGTAGACATGCTCTGTTTAGCATCAGCAACAGTTTGGGAACAATTTTTTTTAAATGATAATGCTTTATTTGCCTTATTATAAATATGACAATTGTCATATAACAGAGTCTACAGGTGTGGTCTGGAGAGAAACACACACACACTATGTTTCACCCAAGGTTTGGGCGAGCGGGTGCAAATGCTGTGCTTTGTAAGCCTTTATGTTCATGCACCTTTCTTAGGGTTTTCTTCATAAGCCACTGTTATTCTCTGGAACAGTGTGGTCAATCAGTGTACCAACACCCATGGAAATGATGTTGACTGAGGAATACATTAAGTTTGTGTTATTCCTCTAGCTCTCTGAATCCTATATGCTTACAGAGGATACGACTTCATTCAACTTCATTCACTGAGGACACAACTTCATTCAACTTCATTCACTGAAGGGGCTAGAGAGAAACATATGCTATAATATAGCATATGAAATAAGAGCTGCTTAGGTGGTCTAACGATAATCCCTGAAATATCACTTATACACTGAACATATGCTGTTCAAAGTATCAGCCTATTTGAACCGGATTTTGTCATGTTAAGGGCCTGTTGTGCAAGCTAAATGATGGCAATAGTCCTCTCCGACATACTTAAAGCACTGAAATAAAAAACAAACCAGGATTGAGACCTGCGTCTTAATTACAATCTACTGGCTAAAAACATCAATGTTTTGATTTGAAACAATTTAATTACTTGTATACCGTATAGTCTAGTATAAATCCATACTTAGAGTTGGTGACAAACACTGGTTGCCATGGCAGCAGTCAATTATTCACTTCAGTGGTCAGGTATTCAGAAATAATTGACCTCTCAACACCTCGATCAACCAATCAAAATTGAGTTGTTTTTTTCTGCAAAGCTGTGTGGTAGTATTTTCTCTCAAATGAACACTACATATAACACACAAGCCTAACTGAATTGAGTAGAGTACCTGTGCTCTGTTCTAATGTATGGCTTTGTCGTCTTGGTGTAATGATACAGCTCCATGATTAGTTTTTGTTAAAAATAATGCAGTTTCTACAATTCTTCTTTGTAAATATTTCTCAGATCACTCAGAGGTAGGAAAAACATTGCCAATCAACACGTTTTTTTTTTTTTAAATTCAGTCAAATGTGGCCATAAATATGTATGACAGCACAGTGAAAGTCTAAGGCTTGACCATGAACACATCTGTTGTGATTTCTCATGGTTTTGCATGCAGTTTCCCTTGATCAGTGTGGAAATCCCTCTGCACCACCTATTCTGTATTTATTAGCGACTGAGGAAGATCATCAAAAGATGTCAACAGATGGATAATTGAAAGCCGTGTTGAAAACACATTCTAAAATCTTTTTGCCATTGGTTATCCTCTGTGGGTAAACAGTGTCTAGAAATGCACTTCATGGGCACAGCAAAAGAAGAGCTTCATAAGCGCTTTGTTAGCACTCATGGCTATGGTGCAGATGACTCCCAATTTCAAAAAGAGTTTCTTGACATTCAGTTGAACATTAATTCTGCTCTATTGTGGTGGTGAGAGGCATGTGAACTGACTGAGTGAAAAGGCAACTGAGGTGCCGGAGTGCTAATTGAAACAGTGGGAAATGACTACATTAACAGTCCTCAACAATTCCACAGTAGAATGGAGTGATGATGATGCTCCCAATGTTCAGTTTTAAGAGGTCCCACTGCTTTATAATCCCAAGTGGTACCGAAATAATTCAATTTTCTTTCCATTTCAGATATGATAAAAGAAACCAATCCATTATTTAATTGCTACAATTTGTTCTAATTGGCTGGATGTGCAGCATGAATGGCCTCTTTCACTTAACTTACTTGGCTTTCATTTTGTCTTCTTCCAATAGAAGATACATAATTAGTATGTACAAATATAAATGTTATCCAAGCTAAATGTAGCCTAATCATAGCATTTTTCCATTTCCTGCCTACATACATATAGTCAAACTGTACATGAAGTACATATCTCTTATTTTTTACTCTAAAAGGGACATCCTAACTATGTCTCAACTTTTTTTTAACTATTCCAAATGACCGTTGCATCAAATTATCTGATAATTAATGGTTGGAGATGAGAATATACAGTATATACAAAATGTGTCTTTTCTTTCATCTTTGCGGTCCAATTCAGACTAGCAATTCACTGATGCACTGTACAAAACTGTTGAAGCAAAGTCCTTATGGAAAAAGTGTCTCAATTGGCATATTAGTTATTAGTTGGAATCCCTCTCCTATTCTTTTATTCTGAATCGAATTGCGGCAACGTGTGGAACCCCAGTGCGCCTCACACTCTTCTTGATCCTCCACGGAGAAAAAGAAATAGAGTTAGAAACCTGACAGCAACTCATTAAATTTGAATCACCTTTCCATATCCTCATGGATTTCACCGTGATCCATTTCTTTTCACATTGCATTTGTCCCGTGTAATGGTTTAACTAAGTGATATTATTTATGAAATTCCAGCACACGCCCAACCCCGCAGCTGGCAAGCTCCTGTCACCAAATTAACACAGGCACGGGAGAGTGCGCTCAGAAATGCTCACTGCCAGGAGCCATCAGCTTCACGGCTCGCGAAACGCAAGCCACTCTGTCATGCAGACGCGTCTGTCTGGGACCCTCCCCACGAATCGAGCCAGTGCGGTGTGTGTGTTCGGCGCAGTGCGGTGCGCTGGTGGCCGGGCTTATTGGGTCCCTCGACGGCGTCCTCCAGCGCCACCGGACCTGTCAGTGGCCCAGTGTGATGGTGCCGCTCCGCACTGACAGGGGTGACCCGACTTCTGTGATCTCCGGCGCAACCCTGGCGCTCGCAGGCCTAATCTGTGAGCACTATAGCAGCGGCAGATTGGAGCCTCCAGAGGCCATGCAGGGAGGACAGGTCATTACTGGGCGTCCTTCAAAGCACTCCTCGCAGTGCTGTGCCTCTCCCCTCGATCACGCTTGGCACCAAGTGCAGTCACAAGCTTAATACTGTCGCTGCACACGCCTTGAGGGGGGTGCGAACCTAGGGTGTCAGTGCTTAGCCCCCGGATGTTTCTATAAAAGACAAAGCACTTACACAATTAATGAATGTGTGCTCTATGTGTCATCCACACTAATTGGTGTGCTTCAGCGCTGCCAATGAAACGTTTTCACATACAGGGAAGTGTTTTTTTTTAAATATTATTTGTGCATTTATATATTTATTCACTTACTTTCACAGAGAAATTAGGGTTTTGAAGCAGCAGCAGTCGAGGTTTATGTCATGAAGAGTCATGAAGGGATACAGCCTTAGTCCTTTCCTATATTGCACTCTCTTTCTAACACATCCTCCAAAAGTTAGAGTTAGGCAGCAAATGGCAAATGACTAATTCATTGACATTCATCTTTCAGAACTCATCCCATTTCCTCCTCTGCTTGCCTGAACTCAGCATCCCATTCTCAGCTGATGGGAGTGCAGCCCAGGCCAGCATTTTAAAACAGGGGAATGTTTCTTCTCATTCAAATAATAGCTCACAACTCAAACACCACTTGGAGAATGTATATGTATACTTTGTTATACAGTACTTACGGTGCATAGAGGTGCATCACAGTAGCTATACATGGGAGCACGGCGTTCACAAAGATTAAAATAGTGGACATTCTCGAGCCATTGTGCTCATTTTTAACCAAGTTATTATTCATTGCTCATGTTACCTTGGAAGTATGGTGGCAATTGAAATTATCACCCCAGGCAGTAGCTTGAAAATGTAGAGTATTGCCTCAGGACAATGTTGTTGTGACTGTAGGCTACATAGCTGAAATCAAAGGCTTTTTAGGGTGTCTTCTGTGTCAGACTGATACCACCAAAAATACTAAATAGTGTTCACAGATTTTCAAGCACACTAGGGAATACCAAATTGGAGTTAAACAACAGGACTAAAAAGATGAAAATGTTTTACAGGCTGATCCAGCTGGATATGCATCCACTCATATTCACCACTTCTTTTACTTGTTAGATTTTTTGGTCTGCATGATGGTGATGCATCAAGACAGATTTTTAACCTTGAAGTGATTTTTCTTTCAATATATATATATATATATATATATATATATATATATATATATATACATTTTTTTTTTTTTAAGTTCAGAAAAGCCAACACTGAATGGAGACTGTGGCAACTCAAAAACACATGCACACACCATCTCTCTTTGTTGGAATTGCTGGACACTTTACATAAAGGCATACGTGGCAACGGATTCTTATCTTAAATAAAGTTTTCACAGTAATAATGTATTTTGGGAGACTTTTTTTCTCCACTTGAGAAGCATATAAAGTAATGGGCTATTGCCCTCTATTGGTGAATCGTTCTGTTGCATTTGAAATGTGCCACTCTGTTAATATAATAGTGTCCTAAAATGCTGAAAATGCATCTCAGGTGGTCTCTATGATATTAAACATATAACTTGCATTATAGAATATCTTTTGTTTTCTGATAATGAATGTATTTTTTGAGCAAAGCAAAATCTTTTTTTTCTAATTTGGCATGGCTGTGAAACTCAAAACCAAGATGATTTTTTGGTGAAATTTTAATTCAGGGTATATATGTCCAAAGAAAGGAGGCAGAATGTGTTTTCACTGAGTAACAAGGTTGTGTGGACTCACCACCTAAAGCTTTTCTTAATGTAGTTTGGTGAGGTAATTGGATAACACTGGTTTATTCTCAGCAAGCACTTTGTATGAGCAATCCAATTTCACATCCTGCAGAAAGGAAACCCATTATTCTTTACCAAAGTGTGATACTGTAGTCACCTCTGGACAACACACAGCAGGAGTTGCCCCTCCCTCCTCCACAAATCCTATCAACATTTAACCTTGTTACCAAGCAATCTGTATTATTGTCCCATAATTCTATATTTTTTCCCGTCCTCACTATGTCTCAAACAGTCTGAGGATCAGGGGAAGACAGCAGACAGTAAATGCACCAGATCCTCCACTTAGGGCCAGATCATTTCACTAATGTCAGTGTGCTTCAAGTGGCCTGTACAGGTATTAACCTCACCTTTTTTCCACAGGGCCCCTAGGAATCCCATTGGCTAAATGTTCACGTCATATGACTGTAAACTGCCCTTACAGCATAGGTTCAAAGAGTACCCTCCACAGATGGCCGTGTCTAGAAGTCAGTGTCATTGTCACAATGGTTTAGTCATCACCTCAGGAGGCATGTCAGTGGCGGGGACTCCCTTGTCCCCGTGGGCCAGTTGTTTTATTGCTACTGCAGAACTCACACTCCGTCCTTACTTGGCAGCTGAATGGGAAGCCATAAACAAGTGTTTAGAAGTGGTTCTGTGAGACGTTTTCTAATCAGACAAATGAGCACAATTCTCATAAGTGTTTTTCATAAATGTCCAGTCCCAGGTGCTGCTTTAGTGTCTTTGTTTGAATTGTGAAAGCAGAATGCACATTCCTCATGTTTTGTTTGTTTATTTGCCTGTTTTCTTGAATTGAAAAATATTTGGAATTTTTGGTTAGACCTCAACCTTTGGTTAGGCTACCGCCTTCTTTCTCTAGTGATCCTAGACTACTGTCTGAAGGATAATGTATGTCACTTTGTCTCTGCGCAGGACTGAGGGATGAAATCTACACGCTTGCTTCTACTGCACTTCTGTGGAACATGGGTGATTAAGGACCATGGCAATCACTCTGATAATTAGGCACTCTAGAGTGTTATGTTTCAGACAGCTCCTTCCCTTATAGAAAGAAGTCTGATCTTCACACGAGAAACAATGGCATAGACCACTATTGATAAATCATTTATATCAATTGATCCAAGTTGAATGATGAAAATACCTTTTGATATAGTAATATAATTATTGGTTGGTTTCTTATACATGGGTTAAGCCAAGTTCTACACTGAAATACACTTTATCATCGCGAGAAAAAGGGTGTATCCGGGACTTGAATTCCACAGTATGTTCCATTGCACACCACAGACACACTTAGATACACGTAGATATTAATTAATGTATGTGAAACTAGTCATATATTTAAAAGGCCGTTCAGATTTTGAATACACGTCATGAATATCAAAGCAATTATTGCAAATGTGTAAAACAGGGATTTTAAAAATGGTATTTCCAGTCTATGAGTATGATTGGCAAAGCAACATTCGAAACCATTGTAAAATACTCTTCAAACTTGCATGTGTAACCACATCAGTTGCTGTCTCTGTTCCTTTGGTGGAAGAATGGCGATTTACATTGATAAAATTATTAGATTTTTGTTTCTGTGTTTTCTTTATAAAATCTTGCCAGGTATATGTTGTAACCGTTTTAGAAAAGCTGTGAGACCATAGTATACAGTGATTTTAGAACAGCTAAGGAGGTTTGCGTTGTGCCTAACCTCATCCCTTAATTGTTCTAAAATCACAGTAAGCCACAGCCTTTTGGGGCCTATTGCTTAATTTGTGGTCCTCAAAACTTAACCAGTTTGTTTCATGCCTGTGTCACTTTAGTAGTTTCATCAAAATTCCTCCTGCTCATCCTGCAGGCCTTTAAACTCATTTTGACCTCACCCATCTATACCTGGCCCATCCATTTTGTTGTGGCAATGGCAGTGTTAACACATGTCTGTAGGTAGACAACAAAGTTCATTTGGCAGGTTCAAAAGTTCAGCAGTCACTGCCCACAGCATCTTGTTGGGCTAAACACTACGTTTTAGTGTTGTTGGTCCTCATTACCTAAATATTGTGCATAATGTTGGACATGCTGCATGTTTTGACAAAGTCTGTGGTATCTAAAAATCTGACAGGGTATTTCCATTTGATTCATCAAGAGTAAATTAGAGGCAGGCGGCAGGCCTATTATTACAGTTTATTTTGTAATACCAATAAGCCAATAATTGTATGGAAGTAGTAGATTTCTGATAAGCCTCAGAGATTCACCTTTGGCTTTATTAGTGATTTTGAGTTTTACATTATTGTATGTTTTTGAAGGTATGATTATTGGTTTGTTTATGAGAATTAAAGGTAATGCCTGCTATCCTAATCCCAGACATACAGTATGGTTTTGCAGGTGTCAATTCAGTCCACTTGGGTGTTTAACATCAACACTCTTTTGCTGAGTAGAATTGCAGACTTGAAGTGAAGAAACATCCACAGTATGTATAATATATTGGAAGCAAACAACTCTTCGTCAAAGGGGTGTTTTTGTGACTTTATGGGACTTTTTGACCACTTCCCTCTTCATACAACAACATACTCGGATGGATCTCATTGGGTGGTGTATGTAATTGGTCACTAAGGAGAACTATCATTGGCAAATGTTGCTGCACTGAACTCACTGCACAATATTGTTTCACTGCAGCCGTCTTGGGCAATATATCATCCATCAGAAACCTGGGCTATATTCTCTGAGTAAATTGCTTCTATTCATAGAGCGCGATTAAGTAGTCCTCTGTAGTTGTTGTTACCCTGGAAAAACGATTCTGCTGCTACAGCGTTTGCTGAAGCATCACTTGCCCGTTCATTTTCATTGTTCAATCTTTTTCTAATACTGAAGCCACACAGCTGTCACAACAACAACATAAACATGTAAGACTGGAGAGACTACAGGAATGCATGCAATAAAACCAGGCACACATACAAAACAATGCATACATTTCTGCAATGCATTACAAACATATTGAAATGTATTGCAAATTGTGTTCCGTCAATAAGAATTGCCACCCTGGAACAATGGCATATTTTAGTTGATCAACTATGTATGGGACAGATAAATTAAGCAGAAATATGACATCTACATGGCATGTTATAATAAACTTGACACAGAGCTACTGCAGTAATGTTGGTGTGGGAATAGAAACGAACAGTACCTCTACTTTGTCTGATGATAATGCCGACTAGTTACTGGTATAGAGGTCTATCTAAAACGCATGCAGAAACCTTGCCCTCAGGCATGCTGAAACCTTGCCCCTCAGCTAGCATGCTAACTGGTGTCTCTTGGTGATATGGTTGGCAGTGTTGTGCTGAGAGAGCGTTTCATAATATTTTTGTGGGGTGGTGGTCCCTCCCAGACCATAGAATTGCAAAGTGCATGGCCTTGACAGCAAGTAAACCATAGACAGCAAGATAAATCATTTGCGTGTTTGCAGTCTCGAGACATCAGTGTATTCACCGCATATTTTAACTTACCTGTGAAACTGATATGTCCCATGGTCTCTACCACATAAAGGAGTTTGCTAGGGTGGGGAGAAGTTGGACCCATGGCCAGGTGTTGGCTGTATACTCAGTATATTTCCATCATGACCTCTATTAGTACATGTACAATGGCAGCAACGTTTTCCCCCAACTGCACCACAAACAACCTGACCTGAAATGTGTGAAAAGAAATGATAGAAGCCATCTCACCCACAGAGAGCAGAGCAGAGCAAGTAATAAGAGGGATTGTTGCTCATGGGAGGATGAATGTGGCACAGTGATACTTGGTGCCTGGCGTATCCATTCCCTCAGGTTGCTATGTTGCTTTTGAGCAGATGTATTTGGGGTGTGAACAGTTGTGGCAATGCACAGGAAATAACACCACCCTCTCACTTTCATAGCTTAAACTATTACAGCATGCATACTTGTTGGCATCTCTGATTCTGTTGTGTATTATACCTGAACAACCACAGAATCAAAGTGCCATAGCAACAGGGAAGTCCCATTTAATGGTCCATCAGACATTCTCCCCTTCATTTCAGATGTCAGGATCACTGATATGGATGCATTAAAAAGTTGTTTTATGTTTATTTATTGTCCAGCACCCCCCAAAACACACAAATTGTACAATTTAGAATGAATACATCAATACACAGAGGGGGGAGGGGGGACAAAACACAAATCAAAACATAAATAAATAAGATGCAAGTAGAGCTGAGCTTTTAAACACAGATTCAAGACATCTGTGCTCCTGGGGATTTCAATGTGTATTGTTAGGCCTTTTATTTATAGAGGCTATGGTCCCTGGGGGGATTGTAAGCATGTAATGCTGTGCTTGTGTGTACCTGCAGCGGAATAACTCACTGTCAGAGGGTACCACATAGGTTCCACTTCTGCTCAAATAATCTGCACAATATTACACTTCAATTCAAATTGAACTGAAACTTTCTCCTGGGAGCTGATTAATGGGTTGACGTAAAAGAAATAACTCGGGAATTAAATGTAGAATAAAGAAAATGTTGAAGGCTTCTTTACCATTTGTAAACAATAATCTTTTGTACTTGCAAGGTTATTGGTAACACTCTGTGAATGCATTCACAATAGAGGTCTGCACGGGACTGATTTTACAGTCCTGCGCCCGCCCGCTCCCGCAATATTCTGTCCCGCTCCCGCATTAATGTGTCATTTTTAGTCCCGCTCCCGCCCGCATCTGCAACATGATGTCCCGCTCCCGCCCGCTAAAGCCCGCATGCAGGAGGGATAGCCTATTCAGTTTTTCTTTCTGTCTCACGAAAGGAGCAAATTGAACCCACGTAAACGACAATATAGGCTATAGGCCTGCTATCCGTCAGTTATGCTTAAACCCCGTTTTTTTAATGCTGCCTAACAGAACATCCAGCTGAACTATAGTTATGAATACTACTTTAATCATTTCCATATTTAATTTTATGCACATATTTAATTTGCGGGAGTGCAGTGAATCATCAGTTTGTCCCGCACCCGCGAACGTACCTCTCTCATCCCGCTCGGTCCCGCAAAGAGCTTAGTTGTCAAAAGTTAGTCAAAAGTTGTCCCGCACCGCACTCTTTTGCTTCGGGACCCGTGGGTCCCGCGGGTCTACCGCGGGAGTGCAGACCTCTAATTCACAATAGTCAAGGCATATTTTGTATTGGAAATTACAGATACACATCAGAACCACAAATGAATGTTAATTCTTTTCATTATCACCTATCATTACACAATCATTTCAAAAGACCAGTTAATTAGTACTAATTATTTTTCACCTGAGGACACTGATGTGCAAATGACTATAACTTTCAGGTCATCAGTGGACTTTGAGGATATGTATAAAAAAAAAAAAAAATCTCCATGTCCTGTTACCCGCTTAAAGGATTTTACAGAACAATGAAGCGAGTTTGTTTTTCTCAATGTTTCTGATGTGTAAGTAAGTAGATATGTTGGATTTCTATAACTAACATTAAGTTGTGGTGAAAGGCTGTAAAAATGTAAACACCTACTTATGCCTTTAATTGGCTTTATTTGGGCTTTTTGTGGGCTTTTTGTGGACATGCACTGTCTTTAGCCTAAAAACATTCTGGAGATTGCTGTTTGGTATTTATTTTCTCCCAAAGTTTCAGCTCAAAGTTCAGATTCAGTTCAAATTAACAGGATGTGTATCTTAAATATCCCTTCAACATCTTTTCAGGTTCTTTGGTATGGGACTATGCTCAAATTCGTGGAATATCACTTCAGAACATACTTCATGCATATTCTCCTCCAATTAATATAAAGCAAAGCTTCAGTCTTTTTCATATCTGATGAAAACTCAGGGTGGGTACCAATTAGTCCTCTGTTAATTATCTCCCACTCTTTTGATCTTCACTATGGCTGCTCTGTCAGACTCTCTCATTTATTCATCACTTCTGGTAGAGAGATGGACTCTTTGGAGATTGTGCAGACTGAAGCATATTAAAAATGGCTCCAGATGCAGGGAGCTCCTTGACAGAGTGTGTGTGCATAACTGATACGCGTTCCCACTGGCTCACACGGCAATATTCCTGAATAGTACACTCCTGACAATATGTGCGTTCTTTATATTTGGAGTAAATTGTTTTATCGTTGTGGAACACAACTGATATGTGTTGTGCAAAATCATTCTTAGAGGTAATACTGTCATGAAATGCAGAGTTCAGTGGGCTGGTTTTTTTTTCTTCTAAGGAATTAGAAAAAAATAACTGGCAAGGATACTGGCACAATGAAGGATTATTACCTTAGTACTTTGACATACTTATAAAGTGAAAAACGCCCTCACCTTGACTTGAAGTTATGATAACACTGGAAGTTTCTTTGCTGTTCTATGGGCAAAAAGTGGAATTTTCCAAACACTGTGGATTAGTATTAGTGTCAAAGCAGGAGACCGTCTAGACAACCGCTAAAAGCAGCCTGTTCATTTATAGCACATAAAGGTAACAGTGTTAAGATTTAGTAACAGCCTTGTCCCTCTTTCTTAGCTTCTGTTTTTTTAAGTGATGTTCTTATCACTTTTTTCATGTTTTGTGATCATACTAAAAAAAAAAAAAAAAAAAAAAAAAAAAAAAAGACCATATTTGACAAATAAACATTTAATTTCAGGGTTCTCACAGGTCATGGAATTTTAGAAAGTCTATTCTAGACATGGGACTTGTTTCCCGAAAGCATCGTAAGCTTAAAAACGCGGTCCCTCTGATGAACATCTTAAGATTTGCCGACTGTTTCCTGAAACCATCATTGCTTAAGAATGTTGTGAAAACACTTGTAGATCTATGAGTGATCCAGAGTACTCGTTACTGGCTAAGAGCATCTTAACAGGTACTTCTCATTGAGGTCACCAGCAGGACATACAGGAAAATTACAACTAATCATTTTCCCATTTACTTTGGATTACTTACATGTGTTTACTGATTTTAGCATGCAAAATAGCACACATTTCATGTTCATAATGTGATTAAAATTGACAAAAATGAAGTTTTGAAACGAGACATTGCCAGAATAGTTTGCAATTTTCTTTGTCTAAGTGTAGACACACATCCCAGTCTTATCATTTCAAACAGATGTGGAATGTGGAAGGTAATAATGCAACTTATGCAAACTGGGAGATAAAAGAAAACAAAGACATTCCAAAAAAATGGCCAGTATTCAGTCTTCCATAAATTTGGTGTCAGCTTCCTCAATGTGATTTCTGTCAACCTTAGCTGTAGCCAATTCGTCATCGCCAATCCCCCTCCCTCCCATCTCCCACTGTGTCACAAAGCCTCAACGATAGCACTAAGGACTGAACACGACATCTGCCTGCCAAAAGACACCTCCCTGGTGATACAGTAGGACCTAACGCCATTCAGAGAAAAAAATCTGTCCCGCACCATTTAATATTACCTCCTCACTGTTCTGGACAAGCAATTACTCAAGAACAACCTGCCCTTCCCCCAGAGCTCAGGGGAGTGAGGGGACACCTGTTCTCTGCATGGCGACCTATACCCAACCCCCCTGCGGCCTTCTGGGAAATTCTGTTGAGCAAATGGAACAAGGAGGGATGCCAGGTATCTCCCACAAGGCCATGTTTGTTGCTGGTAGGAGCACAGGAGGCAATCATAGCTGCAAGCAGCTGTGGAATGTATGCTAGCAAAGATATGTGCAGGCCGAGCCCTGTGGAGATTAATAACTGCACCAGAACACGTTTCTCCAAAAAAAAAAGGTATATGAAGAAGGCACCCCCACTTCATGTTGTTCATGTAATCTATCCCAAACAGCAGTAAAAAGCTGTAATTTGCAGTGCATGGATGTGAACCTTGCATGCATGTGAACCTTGACAGATCCATCTTCAAAAGATACTCTCAAGCATTATCAATAACTAAATGACATCAATAACAGGCAGGGACTTCAGGAATGTGTATAAATAACTACAGAAACTGTACTGCATATACAAACTTAACTTAGACTGACAGATGATGTGAACATACTGCTATTTATAATAACTCAAGCTAAGTGTAGTGAACACACAATACCAATTGTAATTGAGTGTTGCCATGGCAGTACCTGCAATCACTGTCTTGCACAAGCCACAAGGGGTTTATTGAAAGAAACGTTACGTTTTCAAAAATGTACCTTATAAGCCTGAAATCTGTTTGGTGATCTGTTTGAATGAAGACTTTTGTCAGTGTTGTCAGACTTTAAGTTTTCTAACTGACAGTTTTAATTGAATTCAGAAGCCCAGTGAAATCCACCCTGATGAGTCCTGCAGGAGTGTCCACTATGCTAACCTAAACATTCAGTTTTGGTTCTGTGATTTCTGAGTCATCAAAGTATTCTGTTAAATTAAGTCCTTTTCAATTCAACCCTACACTGAGTCGCTGAAAAGAGATACCTTTAACACACTGAGTGTAGTTCTTACTGCTCACCATATATGCATTATAGTGATGTATACTCTGTGGGTAACCTCGGCCTTTGTCAGGTAGAAAATTACTATATGACAGTCTGGAATGAGAATGTGGCAATTTGTGAATTAACTCCTCTTCAACCTTAATTTTCAAATATACATCACCGTAAGGTAGTGTTCTCCTGGGCAAAACAAAGTTCCATTAGGGATGGCCCCTCACATCTCATGTCAAAAGCTATTACATTCTTGCCTGCTTGAATAAATTAGCTTTGATTTTTAAGAAGCACAGATGGTCAAAATAACCAGTTTAATGGTGTCTCCGTTATTTTTCAAGGATTATGGCACAATATGTGTGTACACAAATAAAAATGAATGCAAGTAATTGTTTGTAATATATTTATTTAGACAGGTAGTTTTGGATGGTTGATGGTGACGATGATCAAACCCATCTTTTGTTAATTAAACAGATGGTTTTAACAAAGAAATTAATGAATACATAATCATTGTAGCTGTCATACTAATCTGATTCTGTATGTGTGCAAAGAGTGGAACAATTACTATTTGATTGCTTTTCAAGGAGCCATATCTCTTGATGTAAGTTTGGTGCTGAGCTGGTGCCAATATTTTAATTTAACTCAATCAATCTGCCATGCTATGTAATTTGCATCTAATTTATTTATTTTATTTACTTATTTATTTATTAGGTCAGGGAGGTGCCCTCGAAGTCTGGTAATTGTGTTCATTCTGCTACTATTTCTAGCTGTCTGTCAGGAGATTTGTACAATCCGTAACTGCCCCAAAACCCTACTTAGACTCATGTTGCAAAATAAACAAATAAATATATATGTGGAGTGGTGTAATATATAAAAGTTCACCTCAGCACACCAGGCTTTAAGATGAATGTCGTCGCTAATGCACCGTTGAAATAAGCAGACTCGCCACAATCTCTCCTGGGACAGGCCTAATTACGTGTTCAGAATCTGCAGCATGGCTCCATGAGCTTTTATGCTTCTGTCACTTTCCATCCAGTGAATTGGATTGGACATATCCCAAGTACAACCTACAGCCTTGGTTCTCCTGCAAAAACAGGTCACTCTAAGTTCACAGGATGTGGAATGATTCTAATTATTGGGCTACCAATGGGTAGAGAATATTTAATGGCTCTTGCTCTTTTTGACCTGAGACCAAGTCTGAGTGAGGGGAATCAGAGCTGCTAGAGGCCTTGTGCCTTTTATTTTAGGATGTGCACTCACTCTAGGCCTGTATAATGTACATTCTACTGTAATGGATGGGGGAGTTAAGGAATAATTCATTTGTATTTACTTTTTCCATTCATTGTTAAACACTGTTTATTTTGTGTCTCTTTCGGTAGTGATATGCAACAATAGACCTTGCACCCAAGAACTGGCAGTGGTATCCTTGGCGACCACATTTTTATCTTTTTGTAGCCTCTCGTCATGGTTCTTACTTTTTGCAAAAACTTTGCTCAAGAGAGCTGGCTTAACTTTCCTCATGTTAACCTTGAACAGAGATATGCATGACTAACCTGGCCAGTTTTCTGACAGGTCATTCAGAGCCAGAGGTTTTATATAATTTGTTATACATCTTCCTTGGGGGATATATGGAGCTACTGCATCTGAAGCAGCAACTGAATGATAATACTCTATGCAATTATATTCATGTCCACGTTCATATCCATATTCACATCGACATAGAATGGCCCGATCGTCAGACGACAACATACTTGCTGCTCCACCACGCCCAGTATCTATCATCTACTGATCACCTACAGTACATCATCAACTACATGTTGGCTTATTTCTCACCTCTTTCTTGTATGGAACTGTAGCCATGGCTGAATCTAACTGAATCCTTCAATGAAAGCAGGGCCGGCGCTAGCCATTTGGGTGCCCTAAGCACAAATGCTTGGTGGTGCCCCCCCCACCCCCAACCAACCAACCACCACCAAAGGAATAACAACCATTCAGAATTTCTTAGGTTCTCTTTATTTCCAAAATCAGAGCTGACTTTAAAAGGCCCTCTCCGCACAATTTCCACACATCAGCCTCTAAAATGTGAGCTGACCATAGAGCAGGATCAGTTGGAGGGGGCAGATATGTCTCTGCAGTGTCACTTGCTGATGGCCCCTCAGTAACAGGACTCACTCTGCCTTCAGAAGCAGATGCGGTTGTGTGTCGACTTGTATCTGTACCTGGGCTATTTGATGATTGTTGGTCAGGGCTGAGTGCTGTTGCAGAGTCTGCAGAGCTGATGTTGGTGGTGGCTGGTGTTGTGGACTAGAACTGATGGTAAATTCTTCCTCCTGGCCTTGAGTTGTTTCTTGCATGTATCTTAGCATTGACCCTGCATTCAGAAATACAAGACAAAACATTCAGGGATTCTACTGAAATGCATTTTTGATTGAACAATCATACAAAGATATTGCACACATTAGGCTAGTCTTTTAGGTTTATATAGGCCTATGTGTCACATGTGACACTATGTGAAAATGTAAAATTCAAAACTCTATTTTACCTTCTAGGTCTAGGCACAATAATTCTGTACATAATTTGACAACTCTGTGAATATGGAAATCTACAAACACTGAGATTGTTCTAATTGCAGTTCCACCAACACATGTCGCCCTCTATGAACCTCTTGAAAATAACCACATAGAACAACAACTAAACTTATCTAAAGCTGTCTAATTTGGCAAAATCACATCACGTTCAGTTACAGGGTTTTTCCGAAGTTCACCTTAAGAAGAGCCGTTTCCCACTCATCTAGGCCTACGTTATGAAAGTGTCACTTGTAGCGTTACTTTTTCACAACACAATCAGATCGTTTGATCATAACGCCGAAAAACCGTCCTGAAATGCAAAGCAAACTAGGCTAATAGGCTAACGTTATCTGACTATATCTGATGGCTAAAAGAAATAGCAAGCCCAGTTTAAGCATAATCAGAAATACCATTGCTAGCTAGCAACCTGAGGGAGGATTGCTAGTCTTATGCACCGATTGCTAACGTTAACAGAAAACAGCCGAGAGTTGAATTGCATTCAATAACCCATATCCATATCCACAACGTAAAATAACTAGCTAGCCAGCATCAATCAACTTAACACTTGAACATGAACATGGCTGAGCTTACGTTACAAAGTTTAAATCATAGACATGCATACACAAGGGCTACAGAAGTAACATTTTTTTTTTTTTTTAATTTAAAACATTGTCTTACCTGCAAGCGCCGCGCGAGTATCATCCATATCCGGCTGTTTCTTCTTTTTCCTTTTTTCCTCCCCCGACTCTTGAGGCCATGTCAAAGGTGTCTGCCTAAAGATTGAGGCGTAATCGAATAGACCACTGGGAGGTGGGGGAGGGGGGCACCAGAGGGAGACTGCAGAGAGGGCCGCACAGGAGATTCACCTTTTTCTCGACTAATTTAATCTAGGCCTATTACATTTGTATTGCTTTTGCATATTAACATGCTTTAGACATATTTTATTTGTTATTTATACTAGTAGCCTATTGTGATGATTTTTCACGACCAAGATTTTTTGGTGCCCCCCTAGGC
The DNA here is from genome assembly GCF_017589495.1 of Alosa alosa. NCBI lineage: Eukaryota > Metazoa > Chordata > Actinopteri > Clupeiformes > Clupeidae > Alosa > Alosa alosa. The sequence goes on from NC_063209.1 coordinate 5,349,305, forward strand.
ACTTGGTGCCCTACGCGCAGTGCGTGATGTGCGTGTGCGGAGCGCCGGCACTGAATGAAAGACTATGATCCCTTTGATTATGATATTTTCGCACTGGCGCATGGCGGAAAACTCGTTATTTTCTGCGAATGCAGGAAGTGCCGTTCACCCTGTTATGAGTTGATGAACCACTGAAACGATTTTGGAAACTTTATTTTAAGGTACAAAAAACTCTTTGGTGTTGCTTTAAAATCACCCAGAACGAGCCGGGTGGTTGTAACAGTAATTACCAGTGTATTTACTGTTTTGTCGTTGACTGACACCACAGTGAAGTTAGTTTCACTTTGCCAATGACTTCAAATAATAGACGAGTGCAAAATGTGTGTACTGTAGGCTATATTATGTTAGGTTTTAGTAAATCATGGTTTAGTGGAATAACTTTTCATATGGTCTCGCAAGCAGATCCTTTCAAATGCGCTGTTGACTATTAAAATACCGATGTATTCTTTGAAGTTGGCTGCGCACTGATAAAGGGAATGACGGATGTCAAATGATGTTTAAATGATGTTACACCCAAAACACACCCATGACTGTTAAAGAAATCTAGAAGCGCCTTGTCGTGCCATCCGCCCGACGTTTGATAATGAAAACACTCCCAAATTTAAATAAGCTTTTGACTATTGACCATGCAATTTAGACTGTCGCGATAGGGTCCTATGGGTTATTATTGAAGGTGTGTATCGCTCATTGAAGTCCAGTGTAAGGCCACACCTCCTAGGCCAGTCAGATGGGTGCAGGATCCTGCATGAAAGTATGACGAGAGGAAAGGAGATCTGCACACAATTTAGCTCCCATTCATAATCTTTTTATTTGTGAGATGTTTTGAGCTCTTGGCTCTCCCTTAGCCTTAGCTAAATGGTGTGCAGATCTCTGTTCCTCTTGTGTAACAGTAGCTCATAGGCATGCTTACACTGACAGAGAGGCAGACAATGTGCTATTGTAGGTACAATAATTGTATTTTTCCTTTTTTAGCTAGTCTTGGGTAGCACCATAGACATATTCTGGTTTCTCTGTAGGCTGTATAAATGTACACTTTTGTTAATATATGTGTATTTTCAGCATATGTGCATAAACAGAATGCTCTGGATTGTTATTTGTATTTCACATTTGTATTTTAATGCTGCAGCATATATGACATTGAATTCAGTTTGTTATTAGAATTCTTGTCCACAAAGAATACTAAAATATCCTATTTGAACACTCTCATTCATGGCACTTAAGTTACTCTCATTATTACACTATTTTAAGCACAACAAATAATGTTGTCTTACAGAGTAAGAAAAAATAAATAAAACAAAACAAAAAAACACACACCAGTATTTGTCAAGGCAACACCTTAAAAGCATGTCAACAGTACAATCTCTGAATACATACACCATATTCCCTTGTCAAGGCATGTGTCTGTCTCGGGGCAGTGGATTGGAAACGTTCAAACATGTGGAACACAGAAAGGAGGTCAGCATTGTGAATCACTGTCAGGGAGCTGACATCACATTTATCATATTTTAGGTAGATGCTAGTGGTGTGAGTGACAAGCTGCCCGACAAAACAGAAATTCAAAAGATTCCATATTCATGGGCTGATTTAAATTCTGAAAAGTGCATTAGTTGTGTCCCATGCATACTCTGCGATCTACAGTGCGATGCTGTGCTGCAATTTTCTCAGAACCAAGTGAAAGGCATCAAGAATGCTTAAGACATTTGCTCTTTCTTGCTTTTCTATTCTCACCTTCACTCGCTGTAGTGCTGTTTGGGTGCAAGGCTTTGTCTTCTCACAACTCCGTTGTTGACACATAAGAAAATAAGGTAAAGTAGCATTGACGTGGATGAGGAGGGGGAGTTGTGTTTTGTCTGGCATTTTGGTGGCTTGACTGGAGTTTGATTTTTTTGACACGTGTTATTGTGTCAAAAAAATTGTTGCGTTATTGTGTTAGTGTGTGACATGCTTTACAATGCTATGAAGTCACAACCATTCATTCAGTGTTGAATTCCTAACAGTATTGAGTTCCCTTCACACTACTGGATAGGCTGTAATGGGTTGTTTTTGTTAGTAACATGATGAGCATACAGCAGATATTTAACTTAATGGGCATGCATAGCGCACGTTACTCTACAACAGTCATGATAAAATGCTGAAGATTCAACCAAATAAAACATGCTCAAAGGGGGTTCATCTTCATTAGAAATCAGTCTGTATAAGATAAAGGAGGTCATCGAGGAAACAACTTGAGATGGCACATAAATCTCCAAATTCATATTTGCCCAACACTTTGCTGAACTTGGAATGCAAAGTCAGTGTAAATGCTTAAACAGTGCCCTGCTAGCCAATCCTCTCCCTTGAAGCTTAAGAGAGGTTTTACACTCTTAAGCAGGCCGTCTGCTTTACAGAAGCACTTTTATGCTGGTATTTTCAGACTTAAATTTATCCCATACAAGGCTATTTACTTAGAGCTCATTCATTCACAATCAAGGACCGGAACTATCAGTTTTAGAATAGGAATATAAACCTATTCAACACAGTCCCTGTTACATCACTGGACCATGGCCACTTTAAATATCCATTTCCATAAATAGTCCAAGTAAAATAAATAAAAAGAATGAATAAATGAAATAATATTATCCTTAGAGACATTCTGCCTCAGCTACCATGTGTAATTGTACCTCCACATCAGATGATCCATCTACCTGTAGTCAACTGAAACAATTTGTATGTTATCCATTACCTCGTTTGTCTTAGCTTGGATTTCAGGTGAGCACTGAGACTGCTGTCTACCAACATCTGCGAGATCAAATGATTAAGGATAAACAGGATTCCAAGAGTTGCACAGAGTAGGGTAAATCATCTCTTTGACCATATGTGTGTGAGCATGCATAAATTTCCTCAAGACCATTTGCAATCTGACAAGCAGTAATGGATGCTGGTAGACTTACCACCCCGAAAGATAAACTTTAATCAAGCGGTGTTGCCTTCCTGTTGTTTGAACATGCCCCAGCATATCCTATATTCTACACATCTCATAGAAGGCAAATAGCAAGTGTGGAGGCGTTTAAGTTTTGTCATTTAAATGTGAAGGCCATGCTAATATAATTACTGGTGAGATTGTCAGTTCTGACCTCAAGTCAATCTTGGTTGTATTTATTCTAATTGAGGAGTTATGCCCAATTACTTGGAACAAGACTGCCTTTGTGCTCAGAAATGTGCAAAGGGCATGACAGTTTAATTCATCTCATCAATTTTAGTCCTCTGATTTAAGTGGCCATTTTTGATGCAGTTTGTCAGTTTGTTTGTTTATATGTTTGCGAGACTGCAAAAGCCACAAACCTGTTTTTAATGAAACTTTGAGAAATACTGTAGCATGAATCAAAGAAAACCACAATACATTTGTGAGAAGCTCATAGTCACAGGACAGCTTGACAAATGGAGTTTCACCTTTGTTGTGAGGTGTGGCCTTTGGCCATGGTGCAAACCTCTCTTCAATCTAGATAGTGTCCAACTGGCGCTACTAGTCCACTCTTTTTTGGAATGTGAGCGTAGCAGCATGCTATTTCCTGTACCACACAGCTAACCTGCACGGTGGTCATGGCACAGGAAAGCTCAGCGTGTGTGATTCAACAGCACATATTGGACACCTGTTGGCTTCTGACTGCAGATATGTGTTGAATTGTGAGGCCAAATAACTGGCTTGTAACTTTTCAAAGAGAATATTTCCAGTGACTTTTTACTTGGCCCTCAAAAGCATTTCAAATTGATTTCAAATTGACAGCACCTGGTGCATTCCCACTTAACTAGGTAGGGTTTAAAAGCCACTTCACTTGATTCTCAGTTCCTCTGTATAAAGATAACATCTCGCCCACTTGGTTGTGGTGAAGGGGAGCTGTTTGAAGTATCGCCTGGTAATCAGGACAAGGACAGGAAAATAGAATCATAGTTACCCATGTACTGTAACTATGGTTTATATTCCTATTCTAAAACTGATAGTTCCGGTCCTTGATTGTGATTGGCTGAATCACGTTCGATGCCGTAAAATGCAGCATACACAAACACCTTGACCGCATTTCATTCTGTATTACTGCGCTACTACAACTACAAACGTTAAAGTCGCTGCATCTCAACGTTGCTTGGCTATTCAGATAGAGGAAATATATTTCTTTATATAGAATGATTATCTAGGAATAACTTGTTATAGTTCTAGTTGCTGTGCCTTTACTTTATAACACTTTGCCAGGTATTTATAGTAACAGTTTTAGAAAAGCAATAAGCCACTCGAGTCCGTAGGTTACACTGATTCTACAACAGCTAAGGGGGGTTTTAGGCACTCCGCTAGCGCGTCGTGCCTAACAATGCCCCTTAGCTGTTGTAGAATCAGTGTAACCTACGGCGTCTCGGGGCTTATTGCTTAATTAAACCTGGTCAACACTCATTCTAGTAACGTTATTCAGATTGTGACACATTTGTCTAGTCAGAGTTACAGATAGCAGATAAAGTCAATATGACTGTGTATCTCAAACTACATACAACAGCATCATAAAGCACAGAATATGTGTAATATCCTTGGTTCCACTAGAAACGTGTACAAAAACTGCTATTTAAAATTTGAAAATATGATCTGCTCATTAATAGTAAACCAGCATTCTGTCCATGATTGAATAAATGAATGATTTGCATACTGCAAAAAGTTAGAAATGTCATGCATAATATAAATTCATCACAGTAAAACAGTATTGATCTTGAATTCAGAGAGCAACTTTTTTGGACGGTCAATGCAGATAGTTATTAATCCTGTTTTATCTCTGTCGTTGTGGATTATACTGACACAGCAGATAGGTTCGGCATCTGAATGACTTCAGTAAAAGATTAACAATTGACAGAGGTGTTTGGGTTGCAGACTGATTATTGGCTCCAGGCAAAGATTAAAGAAAAACTGCAACATAGCTGACAGTTTGGTTATCTCTTTTGGACTAAATGAAAATCATGGCCTGAATCCATCACAGGAGATTAAGAGAATGTGAGCACATTGCTAATGTCCTGTTGCTTTTCTGTTCTGAACTTTATTGGATCTGCACAATTGAAACATAAACCCTATGTCCTGTCTAATGGTCAGTGATGTCCAAGAACTGCCGCCCTGTTACATCAAGTTCTAAATATATCAAAAGCTGCAATTTCTTTCAACTGCATTTCAACTCTTTGGCTTTTATATCATGTATTTGCAGTAAAATACAACAAAGCCCATGTCTTGCTGTCATGTAGAAAACGTGTCAAGTCACCCAGTCGCTCTAGACTGATGGAGAAAAGTGTCTACCTTGACAAGTCAGTTTAGTCAATGTAGTTTGATCCTTAGCATGGGAAAGGATGCTTTCTGTCAAGCTGTGAGCCTTTTGGAGGAAACGTATTGTTGTAAGTCTCTCACTCACTCTTTGTGTGTGTGTGTGTGTGTGTGTGTGTGTGTGTGTGTTTTTGTGATAAAAGGTATAGTCCCAATATACTAGGACAGAACAACCATACAACCACCACAATCAGCTCACTTTAGAACAGGGCTCCCTGCCAGAGTAAGGAAAGAATAATAGAATATAGCATCCTAGAGAGCCAAGCCATTTTGCCATTGATTATGAGGTAACTATTTACTGAATGTATACAAAATAATTGGAAAAAATATCTTGACCTGAATTTGGATTGGTAGATTGAACATTCTGGTGTAAAAGAGATACAAAGTCCAAGCCTTTTGGACTTGGACTGACACTGGTCAACTTAATCGCTGTATAAGACAGAGCAAATATCTGACCATAAACAATTCCAGTACCTTTAACTTGACTTTTGAAACTTTTATAGAGCCTCTGCCATGTGCATTTCAACAAAGCCATTTTGAAGTGCATTTGTCCTGAAATATGTTCCTTATCTAAAGGGTTTAATTGCTAAGAGAGTCTATTTTGCAGTTCCTTGGATGCTTTCTTGAGCCTTCACAACATAACGTTGCATCCAAGAGGAGTTACCATTACCGGTCTTATGGCAGCAAAGCACAGACTTAAATGGTTTAATTAGCTACTTGCATGAACTGGCCATATAATTGTCCTGCCTGCTGAAGCATGTGTTTTACAGAGCAATGCGTATCTAATGATAAACTAGCGCCAAATGTGAGCCGTTAAGCCCCCTTAGGCCCAGACAGCTATTAACATGGAAACACGTAACTCCCCTGGGTGACAAGCAGACAGTTAAAACAAAATGTAAAGTGATAAGATAAACAAATCCATTGTGTGTCATAGGCACAGGGGATGCTAGGGTAAGTGCATAAATCACCAGCCAAACCTCCCTGTTGTCCAGCTGAAGTCTCTGAGTAAGACCTGTTAAGGCCTCTTGTTTGGGGTAATGTATGGTCTGATGATTGGTTACATGCCTGTTCAGTGCTTGTGCTGTGTATTAACATGCACAGGGCTATAAAGTGCATGATATAGCTGATGATTGTGTATTTAAAATGGGATACATCAAAATGATTACTTTTAGAAAAGGCAGCTAGAGAACCTTTTACAACTTTTTGAATGCATACACTTATGTACACACATTGCTGTGCTTAACCCAAACCAAAACCTATAGGCCTATTGGGGTATGTATGTTTATTATGCATACTATAGTCATGCCATGTTCACAATATATTTATGTTGTTTAAACATGTTTACAACATGGTGTGTATAAGTTAACCTGTAGTGACAGTACATTGCTGCAGGGATATTGTAAAGATTTTTTTCGATCTTGATGTATTTAATCTGCTAAATAACCTTAGTTTAACTTCAGCATGTTGAAGGTCAGACATAATGTTGCACCCTTTCCTCCCTTTTACGACATGGTTTGTGTTGATAAAAAAAACAGTTTATGGAAATAGCAAGCATGAAAAACTGCTGATGTATTTGGAGAGGCAAGTCTGCAATTCACGGAACTGTGGGGGTCCGAAAAATTTCTCTGTGGTTGTTTGTGCACTTCATCTCCAAACTGTCAGATCAACGGAGGAATGCCTTTGGAAGGTTCATACGTATTATGCTCAAATGGTTTTAGAAATGAGACCCTAGCTGTTTTCACAATTTGCAGCCTTAAGGCAGTGATTTCAACAGATAAAAGGCTAAATGTGTTACCAAAAGTGCCCTCTAATCGGTCATTCGGATGACCTTGGCCCAGGGGACGTGTTGCACAAAATAAAAAAATAAATATATCCACTGGCAGTTTTGGACAGTTGACCAAAGCACTGAGGAAAATATGGAGGGTCAGACTAAATTTCATTCAAGCTTGATGGCCTGGCATTTATTACTGGACCCACTTAAATGAGTTCCCATATGAATTGAAAAGCAGGAAATATAAAGGCGTAGAAGGCAAGGGCAATGTAAGGAAAAGAGCTTAAGTTACTCTTAATAATCAAAACTCTGTTTTTAAATTAAGATATAGTGGAACTAATCCAACATAAACCGACATAAATTAATGTAGTGACTCAAATAAACCCTCCCTCTTTTAAATCAGAAGTCATATAAATTCACCTACGGTTGGCTATTTAAAAGCGTGCACGTTTGAAAAGTCTGTATAGTTTCAAAAGTCTTCTAAAGGAATATTGTTGGAAGAGATCAAATGAGAGACATATGAGATGAGACCATCGGCCCCCTTAATATAAAACAAAAACACAAGCAACCATCTGTAATACCTTAGCATTATATTAAAATAGAAATGTTGTTCTGCTTCTGATATTAATGTCTTTAAGACTATACTTTCTTTATAATGTATGCATTTCTAATTTATACTCATGATCGCCATGGCACCCCTGCATTACTTTGAATATAAGTGTATAGCATAGCACAAATTAATTGCACACCAGGTGTTTTTTTACACTAATCACTGCCATGTGTTATAGGTATTTCATATATGAAGTATTTCATGTTCCTGCTCATGCTAGGCACTCTATATTGTGTTTCATATGGTGAAATAGAGTGTAAATGCAAATATCTTCTTATATACATAATACATAGCATACATATTTCAAATAATTCTATTTGCTTTGTCAGCTCAAGGATATTTCCACAGAATAAGCCTCTTTCTGAAGCATTTTTATCCTAATTTGGAGACCAAAGTAGATGCTGGGAGTCCTTGTGGCTCTTGGTGTGAGACATTTGATATGTGTGACCAGGAAAGCATAGCTGATCCTCTCTCACTGAAGCATTCAAATCACAAGCAAGGTCTTTTTTTGGGGGAGGGGGCAAGATAAAATAAGAGCAGATAAGAGACTGTCTGTGTAAAGTGCACGCCAAAAAAGGAGTTTGAGGATGGCTGTCAGGAATAAATGCGGGAAAGTCGGAAGCCTCACCTTTGCGACAATGTTAGAGATGAGTGCAGGGGAATGCGTCCATGTACAGCCAGCTTAGCAAATCTTGCTTGAGTAAAGATAACCTGCTGAACTGCTGGACCAATGTGATGTGAACTAAACTTTGCTTTGTAGCCAGGGGAGAGGGTTCATTGTAAAACTAGAGAGACTTTGAATAATCTTTTGTGTCTGCAAATAAAACACTGTGTAACACAAGCTCATGCTCCCATTAATGGAGAATCCAATCCAGTCTTTAGTCTTTTAGCAATTGTATTTATTTTGCATAGTACTGCAGGGAAATTGAGGCACCATATATCAATCACAATCAGCACAGAATATCTAGCCGATGTGCAAGACAATATAGTACTTGCTAAGAAGGCGAGGTAAGATGGATTTGGTCAATTTCAAGGTCAGAGTGTTATATTTTTGCACCAGTAAAGGGTTGCCTGTTGAAAGTTACCCCAAGATTTCATCAGGGTCCCTGTAAGACATTGGGACCATGGTGTGGTATACAGCAGCATCATGCCATGTTTTACCCACTCACAAACACTGATTCTTCATGGATATTCACTCATTACAACATTGAAAAAGTGAGAACAAAACATCCATTAGCAGTATCATGGTGTGTCTGTTGGCTCATCTCTTTCCACCTGTACAAAATAAAATACTCCTCACTACTGTATATGACATTATGTCAATAGCAGGGCAGTAGAGAGGATGGAAAAAAATGTTGCCATACATATTGCCACAGCAGAATCACACTCCTACCCACCCCTATCAATGTTTTGGTATGCAATTGTACAAAAACAACACATTCCTGGCACACTGCAACCTTATATAGAAGGCAACAAACATACTTCTGAGCCTACTTAAATAAAAAAAAAAAACATACAATCAATATAAAATGGCAATATGGCAACTGAAAAGAGGTTTTTTTTTATTTGCAATGAACTGAACGATATTACATTTCAGGAATAACTATTTGTTTTAGTTTTAGTAGACAGATGAATGGCAATAAGTCTGAAGCCTAATACTTTTTAACCTTGTGTTAACCACTCATCGGCCAGCTTTCCCCCAAAAATCGATGTGATATTCTTCACGTCGGGGTGAATATATCCTTATCATTGATTCTACAGTGTTTTATATGCAGTGCAAAGGATTGGGTTTACTATTCAGCCTGTGTTGAAAAATACATTAATCTCATTTGTTGTTAAATATCATAGATGATAAATTATTTATTTACCAGGTACCAGGTTCTTTAGTACTTTACCTTACAATATGGTATTGACCTTTTCACTTTTAAGAGTTACAGCCCTTTGCCAATTCAAGTTTGTGTTGTTGTTGGAACCATGTCGTGGCTGTTCAGATAGGAGGGATGGCCTAATTTCTGTCATCGTTCGGCTCATAGTCCATATTCTTATGACTCAAAATGTGGAAATAGTTTGAAAATATGGTCCTCAACTCCATATGGTGAGAGCATTTTAACATGCTACATCTGCATGCTACATTTACACCTTTTGAAATTAAATGTTTCAAGATGAGTATGCTCTGTGTTAGCTCTGCATCTTGTGAAACATTAATCTACAATATAAGCAATTTGTGATGCTTAATGAGTAAACCAATTCAATTATCCCTGAGGTGATAACTATGCAGCAGTTTGCATGCTACTAAATGAGAAAAACCTCCAAGTCAACTCTCTAAGGCAAACCTAATGGCATTTTCCCGTCTCTTTTAAAAGCAGTGGGGCAATGTACAATGCTCTGTGGTGCCTCTTAGGATGAATCTGCTTAATGTTGTGAAATAATAATAAGAGTTTATGAATTAACACTGACTTATGATCCGCTCCCTTAATGTTTCTTTCTTGTCAGCACTCAGTGTTGTATGTCTCTCCAAAAATGCAAAATGGGTATTTTTCATCACATAAGTTGCCATTAATAGTTGGATAAGATGTTATTCCATGCTCTGTAGCTTTAGTTCTCAATTAATGAATTATTCACTAGACTGAATTTGCACAATGTTGCATCATTAAAATATATTAATAAAAAATAAAATTCCCTGAAGTAGAAATAAGTCACATAAATGTTTAAGAGTATCCCGCACTTGTTGGTGAGGTGCCTTACATTCAGTGTCATTTTTCACCATTCACAGAGGGATTGGCTGTGTCTTACTCTAAAATGCACCACTAAAATATTTAAATAATGGAAGAAATAGAGCCCTCCTTTCAAATTGTCAAACTGTATTTCTGTCAAGAGAGAGAGATCTTTGGCCAACATACACCCTGACAGGGTTGACATTTTTATTCACCAAAGGCTGACAGACACCTATTGTTACTGACTCTTTCGGATTGTTAATGTATATCAAGCTTGTCGATGGGATGTGTCTGATATTTTCAGAATCTCAAAGCTGTTGTGCCCCCTCCACGTAATTGGCAACAACCCTTTAGAACAAAATTTGATGAGACAAATGTGATCAGACATTTGTTGACATTTATAAAGAAATGAGGTAAAATAATGTATTGAAGGAATCCGTGGCTAAATAGGCACATTACATTGAAATGTGCATATTTTGCATCGGCAGAATTGGCGTCATGGGTCATTCATGAGCAGCCCTACCCTCCTTAACGAGTTGTTGTGCCCGTCCCACCATTGGCCTACCCTTTGGCCCCAAAATATTCCTTTTATATGTATTTTCCACATATACACACTCAGCTTATTTACTTTATTACAGCGCCCCTAAAGGCCAAATTACGACAATCAATTTACCAAGTTCCTGTATAAAGTTTGACTTTAGTACATGAAAGCGTTACTGAGAAAGTATAAGAATACATTGAACCCCCCCACCACCACCACCACAACGGTGAAGTAGTTATTTTATTTTTTCACCTATGAGTTCAAGAAATAGGCGAGTGCAGATGCATGTAGGCTATACTCTGCTAGTCACAAACAGGTTTTAGTAAAGCAAGGTTTAGTGGAATCCCTGTTCCATATGTGACCAACAGGGTGTCTTTATGCACACTAACCAGAGAATCTACACTTTACCAATCTGTATGCAGGCTGCCAAATGAAGGAACAGTATTGGAGCTGATGTTATAAGAAAATATACTTTTATTAACAGATAACAGACAGACACACATTAAACAAATAACACATTTTGGCACCAGGAACAATGTTCCGCATAAATTACAGCACACAATCTCGAAGAATGAGTGAATACACCACAACACTTAACACTATATGGACAGTGCACAAACATACACTGATAAGGTTACACTGGGTTTCAGACACCACACTCAAATAGACACTGCAAACAAATTACTGTTTATATAGGGACTATTGCACACTGCCCTAAGCCAAGACAACATGAGAACAAATACAGACAGACATTAAACAGACACACACAGAGAGACAAGCGGACATTATAGACGGTAAAACTATGATAGGCTGGCCTCCACTGATGGCGCAGCACAAGACAGTCGTGACGCAGACAGGCTAGATTCCGTCACATAGGTTACACAACACACACAAGTAAACAATGAAACAGTTACAAGCTCAGGAAAAACAGTGGCTGGCTGAACCGACGAAGGCAGTCCTCCTGCAATCAAAAGCATCGATACAATATAATGCTTTGCCAGGTTAAATAGTGACGTAAGCTATAGATATTCACGCCAAAATTGAGGCATACCTCACTTTAGATGGGAAACTGCAGTCAGCTGGTTACCGTGAGCTGCAGATGCTCTAGTCGCTAACTATGGAAACAATGGCATATTGGAGGAAAGTCAGATGCCTGATTTTAAAAGCAACAATTTGTATTGCTACGTAAACACAACAAATTAACTTACATTCTTAAAAACAGTGTGGATGAGATACAAGCTGTATGCACTCGCTTTAGTTTTAACGTGATTGAACCAGTATGGATAGTAAACAAGCTGTATACACTCTCCGATGTCGGCGTAGCTTCTGTCTGGACAATGACAAACAGGAAAGAGTCAGACCTATAAGTACTAGGCTTCGTATCAACCAGGGAAAAGGGAGCTAGTAACTTACATTCTTAAAACCAGTGTGGATGTACTAGTCGCTGTGTACTCTCTATTGTAGCGAAGTTTCTGTGCAGCATGCACCGTTTGAGGTTCATAGTCACGCGCCCCAGGCTGAGCTACAAAACAAACAGTTGGCCAAGTCAAGCACTAACACATGAATACAAGAGTTAAACATAAATAGGACAGTCTGAACAGTCTAAAAGAAACTTACAATCTCCGCTATGCACCACCGACACACCAACTTCCTGATTCACCGTTTCAAACAGACCGCTCTCATGTCCTCTAGTCAGCTGGCTAATTTAAGCGCTATACCACCTGGTCTAATCAATTAGCACCTGAAAGCAGGGCATCAAGCTGCATTCCCCATTTCCCCCATCATACCCGCTACACATACAATCTCGCTTGCAAGCAGATTCCTTCAAATGCGCTGCTGACTATCAAAATATCGATGCGCTGTTTGAAGTTGTGCTGCTTGCTGTTAAAGGGAATGACCGATGTCATTCTCATTGGTTTAAAGCAGTGGTCACCAACCTTTTTGAGCCCAAGATCCCTGACCTGAACAAAGGCAAGATCTACCTTGAAGCGTCAAAAGAGAATCAAAGCCAAAATACTTCCAATTTAAGGCCTTTTATTTAGGTAAATGTATCAGGTCAAAAATATCACCTCCTCCACCCCCTTATAAAGGCGTCAATGAGATAACAACACTTAATATAGTCTTTACTTACATGGTTATGGTTTTGATTTTCTAATTGGAGTAAGTGTCTGTGTCAACACATGTCATGATAAATTTGATAATGTTTGATCGCTGTTTTGGTATGAAGCCTCTTTCATGTAATGAATGCACACTCTAGAAAGCGAAAGTAACCTAGGCCTAGGCCTATGATGCGCTCCGTGTCTAGCTGTCTGTGCATGTCCGCAATCGATTACGTTCTTTAAATGGAGAACAAATTCCTGACAGTTCCTGATCGCTAAACATTCGTTTCATTTTCTGTCAGTTAGCAGTTGATGTAGAAGCACCTAGCATAATTTGACTTCAGGGGTGACGAGTCCTGTAGTGAGAGAGAGAGAGAGAGAGAGAGCGCACCTGCAAAGTGGTCCTGTGCGCGTGTTTCCCCTTGGGGTTACGTCCGGTTCAAGTCAGAAGTTGGTCCGTCCGGTCCCACATTCACGCCGCTCCATTATTAGATTAACGTTATCAGACAGAGCTGTAAAATGTGTGCGGGAATGTCTTGCGTTACGATGGCTATAGTTGCGGGTCTTGAATAAACCATGTGCTATACCCGCAAGCACTGGCATTTAGGCCCTGTAAATGTTGGCGAACGTGTGGGAATTTAGTGACTGTGTGTTTATTTTTCCTTTATTATACGGCTCTTCACAATGCAAGTAGAGTGCTCCATTGACTTGAATGGGATTTCCGAAAGTTCTAGCGGTCATTATTTCTTGGGAAAGGACCTCTGAAAACAAGAATGACCGCTGTCAATGGCAACGGAGTTTGGCGCTTTGGAATTTAATTCAAAAGTGAAAGCAGACGGTTGATCAGCTGTGTTCTAAAGAATGTTTGATTCAAGTTCAGCGTGTGTTGCAAACTATTTGTTTCTCAGCAAAAGCCACGACGAAACGGTAACAAATAAGTGTAAAGAGACATATCATGAAGTTTATTTTTTCGTTTTGGCAAGCAGCCGTATAATAAGCGGGATAATGTATAGAACGCCTGTCATTATGGGAAAATAAGTCCCTTCAGGGCGAACCAAGCCGGTTCGCCCTGTCGGGACTTATTTTCCCCATAATGACCGGCGTTCTATACATTATCCCTTACTTAATTCTCGGGATCTACTGGGTAAGTCCTAAAGATCTACAGGTCGATCGCGATCGACAGGTTGGCGATCACTGGTTTAAAGGATGTTACACCCAAAACACACCCATTGAGATTAAGAAGCATAAGAACAACCCTTATGCGCCCGGCGCCCAGCGTTGAATGAATATGGTGGTGAATATGGACTGGCCATGCCTTTAATGTCTTTGTCTCTGCCTCTGACCATCCGTTTCTGATCGCCAAGATAGGGCCCATAGATAAAATGGACATAAGAAAATGGTTATATGGTGCTTCGGTTGGTTTGAAATGGACTTAACCCAAAGTGCACAGACGACTGGTTCAGCACTAATGTTCATTCACCTGCAACTCTTTTAATAGTACGTCTTGTGCTTTTAATTCACTGTTTGATGCCAGCCTTGGATTTCACGATTTTGCTTATGCAAATTGTTGAATGGCTGCATTTATACTGTGTAAGTGGACTTTTCTTTGCTTTTTCTAATTAAGGCATAAGTTAATGAGGCACACATTTGAGGGAGGGAGGGGGAGAGAGAGGGAAAGAGAGATAGAGAAAAAGAGAGATACAGGCAATAATAATTAATTTCCCCTCACGTGTGTATGAGGCATATGATCTGATTTGCCGATTAAAACATGTATTCCACTCAGATGGCTATAGCTACTGTACCAGTCTACCATACAGTGGGCATCGCTTTCAAATGGCCACTTCAGTCGCGCATTACGAGGTGTGAAGCTGCGTGAAGCTTTAGTACCACTTTCAGCCACTGTGCGTTGCTCTGCCACTGTACATCGCTCTGCCTGCCGCCCCTTCTGAAAAAACTCGATTTACCTCGATTTAAGCTACTTGGGTATGGCTTAAGTCTTGACTACTGGTAACGAAAATCGAAATCGAAATTTGCTGTCTACATTATTGTCAGTGTTGGGGTAACGCAAAACAGTGGTGGGATAATTGAGCCAGTAGAGAAATAACTGTTCAGAATGAATCTGTAGCCTTGGGTAGGCTTCTGCGACGTTTTTAACAGGCTACGCTATAGAGACTTAGACAACTATGACCCACGTTTTTGTTTCGTAAATTAATTTGCCCTACTTCTTGACTGCAATGTAGTCAATTGACTGCTTGACATGTCATTTTTATTTTTCTGTACAATAAACAAATACATCTGCTTTATGCCGCAGAATTACATTCATATTTGGAACTTACATAGGCCTAGTCCAGTGCATCGTTACACTACGTTAGTGTTTCCCAAAACCATAGTAGCAACGAACGTTCGCAACCACTATCGTAAAGTTGTGTAGTTACAACTACACCTCTCGACCTGTGGTAGAATGCTAGTAGAAGCATAGTTCCAGGGATCTTCATGTCAAAGACGTCACTGACGCCAGTTATTTGTTTGCAAATTAATAATTATAAATATATTTAGGTTTCTAATTGATATTTACACTTCTAACCACCATACATCCATATTTTAAAATGCCCAAGGCAGAAAATACATAAATTAAAAGTCAATTTGCAGCCTTGTGCACGTAAGTAAAAGTCACACACCTGCAGATAATAATAAGGTGGTGCGCACTTTTTGACGAGTCAGCTGAGAATATGTAGCCTTTGATTTTCATGGGGGGGGGGTCCTTGTTAATTTACGCAAACCAAGCCAAGAAGGCGGATTCTGATTTTGATAATATGATCTGCACAAAAGATAAACTTAGGTAAACAACGAAGTCAATATTGTTGTCAAAATCTTCGATTCGAACTCTTGGACAGGGGACTGGTAACTGCTGTGCAACGGCGGCTGTCATCTGCCGGCCTTAACGCAATGCGCCAAACGTCATTAACCACCTTAGTCCAGACTACTAATTTTGGAAACTATCATGGTCCAAACTTACAGTACTATGTAAGTACGACAGTTTTGGGAAACAGTCGTAACTTATATGTTGGTTAGTTGAACGATGCATCCTGTTAGTAAAAAGCTAACCTCCGTAGTTGTACGGGAAACGCACCCCATGTAGGCCATTAGCAATCTGTTTATTTTATTTTATGAAGCCTACACAGTAGATCACATGCCACATTCTCACTTTCAATAGACAGATGCAATAGCCATTGGTCAAGTATTGAGTATAAAGCAATTAAGATAGTACCCTATACAAAAAAGTACTTCATCCTATCATAAAACTTTGTTAAAACGAATAGCATTTTGCAACTTGACAAAACACTGGATTAAATATCGTAGGCACAGGAGAAAACTTGTACATCCATTGGCCCGTGGGGAGATCACATGCCAGTTGCCTCTCCCTTCAGTGCTATGACTCGTTCGGCTGTGAGCTTTAAAAAAAAAAACTCTATTGCAGATATCAATGCGTCTTTGTTCATGGGTTTGGCCTCACAGCAGAGGCTTAGACAACTATGACCCACGTTTTGGTTTCGTAATTTGCCTTACTTATTGACTGCAATGTAGTCAATTGACTGCTCGACAGGTTATTTTTATTTTTCTGTACAATAAACAAATATATCTGCTTTATGCCGCAGAATTACGCACTTGGCCAGCCTATAGAACGGGCACATTTTGGAGATAATAGAGAATGTACGCACGCAAGGATCTGTAGGCTATTTGTGGCTGGTTACCAGCAAACAATGTTTAATGCATTAACTCAAGACGTCAAACCTTTTCTAAACAATACAAACAGTAATGATGCAGCAGGCAGCAAATATAGAAGTCATTTCCAGTGGAAGAACAAAATGCTGAATGAAGCCCAAAGGTATGAAGGCATATCTGGCAAGTTGTTATTTTTTGAAGACGTAAATGGTTGGGCTATAGGCCTAGTTTGCAAGAAGGAGACATAAAGCGTGAGCATGCCACACTATCCACAGCTGTGGTAGCGGGGGGTAGGAGGATTACTGTTAGCGCAGGATGTATATAAAATTCTTCAACAGAAGGTCTGACTCGAATGCAGGCTTGCCCAAAAAAAAAGGCCTGTGGTTTGCGCAGCCTAGGTCAGTGAGTTAGGAGTCCTCTAGACTTCTTTTAAGCTGTCTCAGAGGTGGAAAGTTGTGTTCGTTGGGGACAGGGCCGGATTAACAATTCAGCCCCTTGGGAACAAATGTCTGATGGCCCCCCCTGCCCCCCAGCCAAAGTGAATCGGGCGGTAGTAATAGGCCTATCTGAGGCCAAGCCTCACCAAGTAGCCCGTTTGTTTACAACTAAAATTACATTTAATTAAACTGTCATTTAATTAAACAACTAATATGTCACATGAATCAATTAACTATTGTAGGCTACCATTAATTAATAACGTAGGCAACACCCAGGTAACATGTTGTCCAGGCTATCTGAAACAAGGGGTTGCCTCTCATCTACAACAACTGGTTACCTTGGGCTGCTACAGTCGTCAGTGCACTGTAGTGAAATTAAGCGGTCACCCGCGGATGACCGCGGTCACCCACGGTTATGAGTCATAAACAAAATATTGTAATGATATTCGGGTCATTTGCGGGCGGGTCAGTTAAAATTAATTAAATATATATTTTCTACAAATAAGCCTACTTAAAATATCATGAGAAGGCTAGCATCAATACAGTAAAGCATCAATACAGTAAAGTCAACAGTAAAGAAGCTGAAAATGCGAGTTAAAATAATAAACACCCCTTCAGGAAAAGCGATATAGGCTATGGGAAATATTGGGAAAAGTTCTTAAAGAAGATGACAGTAGTACAAGTTATGGTCTATATAGGCCTACTTCTTGCGAAGCCATTTAAAAGTATGACAGCCAAAACGGGCAGCCTGCAGGAATAAATGTTATGGCTACACAGCCATATCTACCGGTATGTATAGGTTCGCACATGCATAAAAGTTACCTTAGTTCGTTGTGTTTGTGACTTTAAACAGTGGATGTGCTTTAGTAAATGTGCTTTGTGCTTCATTCAGCATTATAAACCAGTTATTACGCTAACGTTTTGACCAGCAATGTATCTCTCTTGCCTATACCTTGCCTCACCATTTCTGTTTTCGAAAGAAAGATGTATGTCCATGGCCTTCAAATCTTATCCTAGTGTTCTAATCCTTGGTGGTTGCGTGCGTGCTTGCGCTCTTATTCTCATTCTTTCTCCTACGCAAACATTATGTCCTGCATGCCTACTGCGTGTAGTTCTACTGCATAAAGTTTCGCAACTTTACAGAAATGGCCTACTGTCACACTGCATGCAGGCTATAACCAAAAGCACACATTTTGTAAATAAGCGGGTCGGATCGCGGGTCGGGTATAATTTTGTCCTAATTAATATTCGCGGTCCGAGTTGCGGTCGGGTTGATTAAAATATTGGGCGACCGCGGGCCGCTTGTGACCAAACCCGCGCAACACTGATAGCGCACCAGACCGCGATGTCTTCAAGGGTTGAATGAAGGGAAGTCAATAAACATTCTTAATTTTCGAATGTCTTTGTTAGGGAACATCTGACAAAAACAAAACCATAGGCCTGGTAGTAGCTCAGACAAGGAGTTATAAGATAAAGGCAATACCATTTGTGTCACCAAATGCAGTTCAGTGAATTAGCAAGATACCATCAGAAGCCAACAATCATAAAGGACCTGTGCGCGCGCACGCACTCTCTCCCCTGCGCATGCAGCTGTCTGCGTGTTGTAGGCTAGATTTGCGTGAGTTCTTTCTATCTGCTTTACTTTTGTGAGTTGCGACCACCTAGGCTATGTTATAGACGTTCTATGAGGTACCAGTGTTTAGCTGTGTCACAAAACAATAAGATTTGTCAGACTACTTTTAAAATGATATTCAGGGCTATATACATTTTAAACATTCGGGGCTGAAGACCCGACAAAGCCTTGCGTTAATTCTTCAGATGGGAAGTGTCAGGATTTTTCATAAGAGAGACGCTCTCATTGGTGGTTAGTATATGGAGTAGGGAATTGACAGCAACATATCCAATCACATTATGAGAGATGCTGAATTTAACATAAACTGCAATGTTTGATTTTAAATTAATATAAATTTAGCCGGGACTGTAAGCTGGCACATGTGGGTGCTCGATGTTTTCAGTGGGTGCTCGAGAGACGGAGCACCCACGGTATCGGCGCCTATGACAAGCGTATCTCGCGGTTGCATCCATTACAAACAAACATGCAATGTGAACGTCTGGGATTGGGGAGAGCACTTAATGCTCTACTGAATAAGCACGAAGTCATGCCTTTAAATGAAAAACACTCTTTAATAATCAAAAAAATAAAAGCTAATGAAGTAAACTTGTGACCATCAAAAATCGTTTATCGCCTGTAACTCCGTGATAACAGGACGTAACAGGAAGGCATTTGGCTGAGCAACGGAGGTTAATATGCTCTATATTTAGTCCAAATGATGTCTGTCTATCATCGTTGCACTCGGAGAAAACCAGAATGTTTAATTTGTCCTGTGTTTCTTCTACGGCTGCAAACGGGATTCACTCGCCGTTAACCAAATATTTCTTTATTAGGGCAGGGCAGGCATATTTCTGGCTATTAAATTATTTCTAAACCAATCTGCTAAAGTTTGTAGTGAAGTCTGTGTAGGGTTTTCCAGCTCCATTTCTTTTTACGAGACACCCTGCTCACTTGAGACCTCTGCCGGTTGTTGCAGCGTCGTTGCAGCGTCACTGGAAAAATACAAATTAAAGTCACGTGATGCTGCGTGATCCTGCGCACGGACCGCGAGGGATGCTGGCCAAGTCGAAGCACTGCCCACTGTAGTTCACTTTCAAAAGCAAGCAGAAATGTCAAGCTGGCAACAGGTCAAGGCTGACTGCTTACAATAGCTTACAGTATTATTAATCATTGTTTTTTTTTATAAGAGCATTGCTGTTCAGAACTATATAGAATCAACTTAGATGCACCAGTATTTCTCAGTATGTGTGTCTCTCAGACTCTCTGGATGACCACTTGACAGAGAGAGAGAGAGAGAGAGAGAGAGAGACTTTTCAGCATGATTTGATATTGGAACTTGATATGTTGGTTGATTATGGCACACCATATATAATAACAATGTTGTGAAATAACAATGTCTTGTTTTATTAAGCACATGTTGGACTGTGATTGGTAATTCACCAGCCACCTCAACTTTCTGATGAGTCTTGAATTTCTATTAATTCTATTTTATTCTACTAATAAAATTTAGATAGTCATTGTTTATCAAAGGCAGTATAGCCTGTAAAAATGATTTTCAAAAGACCTCATTCAAAATCTTAGGCTTCACTGATGTTCTAGTGTTAATTTCGTCAGACGAGACGAGAGGAAAAATGTTAGTCAACAACCTTTTTTTCCATGACTAAGACGAGACGATGACGAGACTGCACTAATGTCCTGAAACACTGACTAAGACTATCTTAAGATGCATTATTGTTGACGAAAAAAGACGAGACTAAAATGTTTTGCTTGAAATAAAAACTAAAACAATATTGCAAACAACTCATCTATATTATATTTTACCACGTCTGCTCGTGGACCACTTGGGATAGCTTGCGGACACTGAAACACTGGTCTATGAAGATCATGACAGTGGTCCAGTCAAATCTTTTACTGTCTATGGCCAAATCCCAGCCGAACTATAGACCCTTTCAACAAGGTAAACAAAAACAATGCTTGAACGTTCTATTTGGGCCCCAATCTACTTCCTCTGCATTAAGATAACATATGGAATGTTAAAAAGGAAGTCTTGTGGGGCCAACTATGATGCTGATAATGGAACTCTCTTGAAAGGGTCCATAACTGTAGCTCGACTTACCTGTGCATGTACTGACTGACAAAAAAAATCAGAATGAGTAATTATAACAGTCGAGTAGCCCTGTGGACACACAATATTGTTCGAAAATTGAGATGTGTGAAACACTATTTGACTTAAATGGTAATCAGAAATAATTTGTTATAAAAAAAGACTAAAATGTTTTGACTAAAACTGACTAAGACTAAGATAGCTTTAGTTTTCTTTTGACTAAAACTAGACTAAAATGATGAGACTTTTAGTTGACTAAAACTTGACTAACAAAAATGATATTTGAATGACTAAATATGACAAAGACTAAAAAGGACATTTCGTCACAAAACTAGGACTAAGACTAAATTAAAAATAGGTGACAAAATTAACACTATGATGTTCCAAAAACAAAAAGCAGACCCAACAGTAAAACTGATTGTGTTAAGAAACAAATTTGAAACCAAGTCAGATGCAGTCAGGATGACACTCACCACCTAATCAATAGAAATGTTGTTCCAAGCGAATGTGCTGCTGCTGTGCTACTCCGCCCCCTATTAGTCCTCTATTAGAAGGCAAGAGTGTAGATTGTTGTGATCGTCTATTTGTGTAAGGTGGCACTCTGCATTTTCTACAGCATTGCCTTCAAACACACCACTTTCACTTACTTCTTTGTGGTCTTGAATCTTGTAGCATTTGCTTGGGATAAAGACATCAGTGACTAGATGTACCGCAGAGCGGTACAAAATATGACCGCCGCCCAGTCCAGCACATTTTTTCCACAAAAATAAATCACGCTGAAAGGCATATATGATTCTAACTGTCTCACTAAATTGCATTATGCACACTCAATTTTCACTGGTATCTGCTAGACAACAAGTACCAAAACATGATTAGTTCAGAGATTTCACATGTAAAATTAATTTTATACAACCCCACCCCCATCTTGCCTGTTCATAATTCTGAGAAATTCTTGAATTGTGTGCATGTCTGCGTGTACATGTTTATGTTTATGTTTATGTGTGTGGGTGTGTGTGTGTGTGCCTGTGTATGTGCCTGTGTGTGTGCATGTGCATGCATGCGTGCATATGTCTACTGTTTGAGTATGTGTTATACATATGATTACTGTGAATGTATGTGTGTGCGTGTGTATCTGTTTATGCACATGTGTGCATATGGAATGGGTTAGCATGACCCCTGTAGGCAAACATACAAAAAAATTGGTCATCCTAGGCCCTACGGTTCTCAAGATATTCACAGAAAACTCTGTTGGTGTACGGTCACTAAATGTACACATAAATTATTTTATTGTAAGGCCCCCCCATGAACGAAAGTTCACGAAACTTGGCATGCATTCGGAGGGTGTCATAATGATCCTACACTTTCAATTTTGCGCAGTTTTGACCATGTCAGCCAGAGGTATTGTGATGAAAACACCTTATTTTTTGCTTTTTAATTTTTAACTAGGTGGCGCTATACATGAAAAAAGTGGTAATGGGATGGGTTGACATGGCCCCTTAAGACCAACATACAAAAGGTGGTCCTCCTAAGCCCTACGGTTCTCGAGATATTCACAGAAAACTGTCTCCGGCCACCTACAGTACAGGCTAGTTGGTGTATAGTAACATAAATTAATTTATTGTGTGGCCCCCCATGAACGGAATTCCACGAAACTTGGCGTGCATTAAGAGGGTGTCATAATGATCCTACATTTTCAATTTCGTGCAGTTTTGACTTTGTTAGGTCACAGATACCTGCGATCACAACACCTCATTTTTACTTTTTTGTGTTTAACTAGGTGGCGCTATACATGAAATGAGTGGTTATGGAATGGGTTGGCATGGCCCCTTGAGATCAACATACAAAAAAAAGGTGGTCCTCCTAAACCCTACGGTTCTCGAGATATTCACAGAAAACTGTGTCTGCCCTACCCTCCTTTCGGGGGGTCCAGTCCACTGGGGGGCTACAGATCAAAATGAAAAACGATGGTTCCATGCTATCCATGTGGGGTTACATGCCCACCAAGTTTCGTGTACCCCGGTCTTTCAGTGTCCCGGGAATCCTTGACGGAAATTTGGCCATGTGAAAAATAAAAAAAATTAAAAAATCTGACTAAACCTATATGACCGCTTCGCTGCGCGGCGGTCATAATAAGTGTTGTTGACTAAAATTCTATCTGTAGATTTTTTTCCAGCTGAAAATAAAAAAGGTTTTGCTTAGATCTAAACTGAGCACATTTTATCGCTGACAATTTTCAGTTAGTTTTGAAGTAGGACTTCAACAAACTATGTTAAAAAGTTTACTTATTGGTGTGATGAGACAATTCAGTTGGTTCTCAACTGAGGATCAGCAAAAAACAGACCTTTCAAACAAGAAAGCGCATGTCCTTGATTCTAGTTTTAATGCTGACCTAATGAAACAATGACAGTGCAAAGTGAGCAACACTCTCTCTGACTTTTTAGTTAACTTCCTCATATTTAAAGTAAGTTTTGTTTGAGATATGCTTAAGCACACATCTTATAAAGTGGAACATGCATAAAGCAAAGCCTCTTTAAGCCAGTCTCACAGAACCACCTGGTTAGCCTTACTGAGATATCATGTGCTGTTGCAGCAGTCCCCCTCAGTCTCTCAGAACAGCAGTGTGGGACTAAGCTGAATAGGAGATGCACAAATCGAGAGTGTCTGTTTTCAGTGACATCAGTGCTAACACTTGTTGTCTTTATCCAGTTAGGTGAACCATTATTCTTTTCTGTGTGTGTTTTTTTTTTGTGTGTGTGTGTGTGTGGGGTATACCAAGTTATGCTCTTGTTTTCCTCTTATTTGGTCTTTTAATTGAGAAGGCCTGAGGTGAAATTGCTCTACATGAGCCTTGTCATTTGAGAAAATATGACACGTCATTCAGTCCCCTCCAGTCCCATCTCTCACCTTACTCTGTCTTCTGGCTTGTTTCTCTGCTCTTCCCCTCTTCACTCTGACAAATACCGCCAACACTTTTTGAAATGCTTGTGTGAGTTTCCAGCCTTGTCATGAAGGGTGAGATCAGAAATAATTCTTCACAATCCATTATTGTGTGTCGCATTGTCATTATCTGTGCCAGGTGACTGAAAAGATAAAAAAACAAAATGTCACCTTTTCTGCCTCTGTGCCTTTATATATTACTCCATTCAACATGTGTGTCCAGGAGGAAGATTGCAAGGACCTCATGTAAACATGTCTTGTTTGCAGAATGGACTAGGAGAATTTTTACGTTATTAACTATGAATGTCTGAAAATGTGTACACCCTGAACACTCTGAGCAACCTCAAGCTTCTGAATAAGCGCTATGTTAAACTTACCACAGTGATAACACAAAGCAGTGAATTACCTATCGAGTCAAACATCCAAAAGATAATTGTCAGTAATGCTTAATTGCTTGTAATGCTCTTTGTAAGTAATTGCTTGCAAGGTCCCCATTAGATCACTAATATCCACAAGCTTTCTACCAGAGTATGGAATTGAATGAGTGGGTGTACTTGCACTTTTTAATACAAGGGTATTTCTCAGACATATAGGCCAATGTGATTGAAATGATTACTCATACACAGTAAATGTTTCAGTGGAGCCGTAATAGATGCCCTGATCAAGTAATATTCTTGATGTCTCTGACACAATATGAAGGCAAGTCTCTGACTCTGTCTGACATTCTGACTCACACCCATGACTGATTAAGAAACATAAGAACAACCCTTATGTGCCTGGCGCCCAGTGTTTGATCACAAAATCACGCCATTAAATGAGTGTATATGGACTTAGTCAGGGGGAAAACTTGCAAAAACTAGTTGAACCCCTTAAAAAAAATAGTATTTGAGGTTTTTGCATTTTTGCCATCCTTAGGGCATGTAGTCAACATTTCTTGATGATAACATCAAATTTAGGCGGTGGCAAATTTTTTATTGGCATATTTCCAAAATGGCCGCCGCTGGAGACGCTGAAAACCAAAAAAAATCCTATTTCAGGGTCTAATAGATCAATTTTGATGGTTTTGATACCAAACTATAGGTTTTCTGGGGTGGTTAGTTCATTTATGAGGTAACTGAAAAGGTCAGAGGTTAGGTTCATATTTTAATCCAAAATCCAATAAAAAGCCATTATAGTAGAGGTCCTGGGTAAGATTTGTATGCACTTCATTTAGCGGAGAATATCTCAACTGTTATAGACTAATATGACCCCACTGAACAACATGGGATGTGTGCCAAAATCTCTACCCGGGACAAAAGTCCTGAAAATGACCACAACACATGATACTATTATCACACTACAGGTGAATGGCACTTTTTTCCCCCTTTATAGATATCCCCATACATACGTCTTTGTGTGCCTATTATACCACATAACAATTGTTCTGGCTCATCCGCAACTCAGGAGTGAAAAGATCAATATTACCACTTCATGATATCTGCATAGCGCTCACACATTGTCTCCCAGCACTACATGTGCTGACTGGGTGTGATACAACCAGCAAAATATCAACCAAACTTGCAGCTCTGAACACTGTCCACAAACCAGACAACTCTTTTCTGGTTCTCAATGTCAACTGTCCACAGCTAATAGAGTGCAAAACAAATGGCAGAAACATTCTTGGTCAAATGTCTCAAACCATCAACGGACATGGAGACATTTGACGCCCTGCGCATTGCTGCGTTCGATAGTAATGCCCTTAAGATGGACTTTGAGAGGGCCGCTTGCACCTCAACTAATGCAAGAAGACATATACAAAGAGCCTATTCAACAGCAGCTTTGGGTCCAAACACCATTTACAGACACCACCTTGATCTTAAATGCAGATGCTTATGGTTTTGTAAGAAAGGGGAGTTTATTAATCCCTGAGATTGTAATCTCAAAACCTGAAGGTTTACCAGATCCCTGCTCGTGTGGCAAGTGTGCACACAAGAATGGGTGTCCCTGTCGGGTAGCTGGTATTCGTTGTTGCAAGTACTGCAAATGCATCACCATCCCCATACCTAGACTCTGTTGTGAAAGTTTTACCTTGCAACACAGGGAATAAACCTGTTGTTTTGTATTTTTCACTTTAACGTTCCAATGATAATAGCAAGGTTGGATATAAACTTAGTTTTTGCCCCCAGGCAACATTGTACCATTGCGGAATGAAAATCAACATTTTGCAGATATGAAGTTATAATAATACAAATTATCATAGGAAATCATCAAAATCACTGTTATGTACCAGTTAAAAACTCCATAAATCTCCCCAAACATTCTCCGGTACACACGGTATACACACACAACCACACACATATCCATGAGTTTGCACACCCATGCATACTCATGTATGCGTGCTGATGCACACTCATGCAAGTTACCTGCACCTGACTTGGGGCTACAGGGTACAGGGTAGCAAGTCTGCAGCTTCACCGCAACATCAAAAAGTCATGGATGTTGGTATAATAGTCAGGGCACATACTCAACCATAGCGATGGCATTCTATAAAACTTCATGAAGCACACTCATGCACTTCACATATACAGGTGCTTCCCTACTTAGAATATTTGGTATGGCCATATGCAAGTCCGTTATGGTTCAATGTTGCCTCAGGGCAACATGCGTTTTTTTGTAATTTCCTATGACACCTACATTGATATGTTATGAAAAGTTGTTGATAATACACCGGTAAATTAATATATAATTGAATATTCCATAGAAAATGCTTGGGGTCATTTTTCACCCCACGTATGGAAAGTGTGGTACTGATACAAAAAATGCAATTACTTAAAAATATACCAATTAGATACAAATCCAAATGGCCTCATGTCAAAGACAACCTATTTGAGGAATATATGGAAGATTAAACGATAACAATTTACACTGACCAAGATATTGCAAAAAAACAACCGCTGGGATCATTTTTGACCCCACTTATGCATCCCTTGTTTGTATACAATTCATTTTCCATTCAATACAGCACAAAACACAATTAAAAATATCAAACCAGAATTATAGCTGCACTTTACCGACATTGAGGATTAAAAACATTACACTCCGGATGACATCTCAATATCTTATCTGAAACCAATATCTGCTACCAGACGAAAGAAGACATATCCCTGACTAACTTGCTTCAGAAGACAGCTGGACGAAAGTCCCGACCAAAGAATCACTTGTGAGCTAACTTACAATAACAACGTCAACAATATTTCATACAGAAAAGCTGAAAAGCTGAAAAACGAGACCATGAGTTTGATTAAAAAAAAACTGTTTACCTTTATTGAGGCAATGGGACAGGCCTATGTACTGGATGTACAGATCCATGTTGCCTGTCTAAAAAAGCGTATTACTGTCACAGGTGCTACTAGTGAAGGGAATCGTGTAATTTTAGGAACGGTTCATATAGATTTTTGCAACTGGTGATTTTTTACTTGCTAGGACCCCACTGAATACAAAACAACCTGTTTCCAATTTTTTTCTTCATTTTCAGTGCCAAAATTCAAGATGGCGGACAATATGCAGAAAAATAATATAAAGGCTTAAAGTGGTCAACTTTTTGATAAATATACCCTAATAAGGTAGACAAGTGAGATACAGACTATTTTCAAAAGATGTATTGCATCATTTGCCAAGAAATTTGGGGAAAAAAATGGAAAAAAAGAAAAAGAAAATCTTGTTTCATTATTGAAGAGTTCAACAAAACATTGTCATTGTCACTCAAGTATTTATCCTCACAGTCACTATCTTTTTAATATTGGTGCACATCTCCTCAGAGCCTTCACACCTGCAAAGTTGTGTGAATGGTAAGTTGTTACTCTGGCAAGAACCCCTTCTACTGCATTGGCTGGTAAGACAACAGCACTTCACAAGCTCCACAACAGCCTCTGGTGCAGGTGGATGTTTTGACAGAACAGGAGCCCATTACCCATCAATAATTTGTCTCCATCCCAGTGATGGTGAGTCAAGAATCTTTTAAGTTGAGATATAGTCCTCTGTCATCTAAAATAAAATGGTAATTATCTAACATATGGTAATTTATCGGATTTTTACTCAAAATGACCTTGCCGCTGACCTTGAGAATGTAACTCTGACCTTGAAATGACCTTCAATTATTTGACCTCTGACCTTTTCAGTTACCTCATAAATGAACTAACCACTCCAGAAAACCTATAGTTTGATATCAAAACCATCAAAATTGATCTATTAGACCCTGAAATATGATTTTTTTTGTTTCCAGCGTCTCTAGCGGCGGCCATTTTGGAAATATGCCAATAAAAAAATTGCCACCGCCTAAATTTGATGTTATCATCAAGAAATGTTGACTACATGCCCTAAGGATGGCAAAAATGCAAAAACCTCAAATACTATTTTTTAAGGGGTTCAACTACATTTGCTCCTGACTAACTGGCCATGCCTTTAATGTCTTTAAATTTTGCGCCTCTGACCATCTTTCACATGGCTTCATATTGGTTCGAGACATTGCAGAAAAAGGGAACCCAGGATACCTGTGGGGCCAAGACTAGGTAGCCAATATAATACAAATCTGTTATGTTGAGTTTGACAGACCTAATTTGGAAATTAAATTGTACATCTCCATCTCACAACACAGTTGTACTCAAATTTCTCATTCAATTTTTCAACCTGGCATATTTCAGAGGTTAATGCTTTTACAGCAAAGGTAAAGTCCCTCCACAACATTGTTTTATTAGTTTATGTGCTTTAGAGGCCAAATGAAATCATGTTTTCCAACTGTGGGGATTTCTTTGCCTTCACAATCTGTTAAGTTCTCGTTTATACACCTGCACCTTGCTCTGTACTTGAAATTTTACATTCTGCAGTGTCTACAGCTAGAAACAGCATGAAACATGGTGTTTTACCAGCCTTGAATGGTAATACAAAGCAATTTAGAACCCATAATAATTATATTGGAGAGGGGGCAGGCATTCAATGTTCAATTATCTACCTGTAGGTATTTGTGAATGGAGTTTTGCGCAGGAGGGGATGTTATGAATCTGAAAGACCATCTATCATGTGGTGTTGAACATTTCAGATACTGTAGAGAACAGCAGTGCATCCAAGGTACTTGAATTCACCAACTCTAGAGAACATATCACAACTTGCCCTATTCATATTCCTAGCTTATATAAGACCATTAAAATATCCCTTATATAACATTTAGTTATATATTTATTTATACAACATTTAGAAGCCAGATTCAGTTCAATAGTAAAAGTGTAATGAGTTAAACTAAGATGCAAAGGACACATTTTTACAACATATATATATATATATATATATATATATATATATATATATATATATATATATATATATATATATATCACACATGGGGCCTATAGTTAGCACCATAAACTACTACAACTACTACTGTGACGACCCTCTGCTCCCCCTGCTGTCTGTGTAGAGGCCCATGCATCGACTGTGGGGTTGTTAATTGACTGATTGCACCTGGAGTGGGCGTGGTCTATATAAGCCTGAAGATCAACTTCACTTGTCTCTGACTCTGTCTGACATTCTGACTCTTGGGGCTGTATTTTGCACGCTGACGCATGGCGTAAAACTCGTTTTCCACCCGGAGCGAAGTTTAATTCCTTATTTTGCACGTTTAATTTTTAAACAATGTGCCCAGGGGTGTGGCAATTAACAACTTAGGGAGTGGCTTAGCGCATTGTCTAAAAATTGCTATTGTACACCTGGTCAGAGGTCTATGGCGAGTTGTTTATATGTTATTTTAAGAGCGCATTGTCAACAGTCATATTGGCGGGTGCACCTATCATCCTTGAACGCACACCAGCGCACGTTCATGCAAAACATTACAAATTGCACGATTACAATAGGAAACATAGTTAGAATAAAGGTATTACGAAATACTGTACATCTCATGATGAGTATTATTCACCATCATTTGCAAATTGCTAATGACAGTTAAAAGTTATTAGGGGAGAGGCAAGAGACACGTATGGAGCACAGCTGAAGACGCACTGTCACGAGATATAAAACATCCTGTCCTGCAAAATCCCGAATCCCGTCCTCGTCCCCGTTTCGTCCCCTATGTTGTCTAAAGCATTGGTTCCCAAAGGATCTAGGCCTCTTTAAAGTTAATGACAGTCTCCTCACATTCCATCTAATTTGGGATTTAAAATGCACAAAAGTGCATCAGAAAAGCTATAATTTAAATGGACATGGAAACGCTATTTCCTCTTTCTAATCCGGCGAACTTCACTACAGTAAAGCTGCATTGCCATTTATTAGCTAGTTTCCCATAACAACTACCACATAGTCGAGGTGACGACGAGGGTTATTAAGATCGACTTTGAACACAATGAGCCATACAACTTGACAATTACACTGTATCATAGTGTTAATTTGTTGAGTAAAGCTACACATGTTTAGATTGATTTTGTTACCATGTGTGTTTATTCCTGCCGTTACAAAAACCAGCATAACCGATAAAGTCAGCATTAGCTCACGTTGATATGGCAATAGAAAACACCTTCAGTTTTCGTTGTAGTCGCTGAAGCTGATTGATTGGCTTGTGAACACGGCAGCTGCTTTGTATTGCTCTGATAGGCTACTCTGCGGCTAGCAGTAGCCAATCAACAAACGTATTGTTAGTTGTAAGTGGTTCACTTTTCTTGCAATCTTTGGGTGCACTCACCGCAAGTTTTAATTTAATCTCCTTCGTTCCCCTCCCGCCCGCTCCCGTTGATTTCTGCCCGTCCCGTTCCTATCACGTTACCAACAGTGAAATTGACTCCCGTACCGCAGGACTCCCGCGGGAATACCGTGACCCGCGAGAGTCCCGAAAAATTGTCACCCTCTAGTGTTGGCCTCCATTTCATGTTTGCTGCCCACACGAGCCTGGGCCGTAACACTCTTCTAACAAATATGCATATGCCCATAGACCTCTCCAGAATAAGTTCCGCCTCATAACTTCCGTATCCATCCAACTTCCTGGCGTCGATTGTCTATGGGAAATAACATGGCGTTTTGAAAGATCGTACCTGTCAAACTCTGTAGGTGACAAAGTAGAAAAAGCTGCTGGGCAGATTGGCCTACACACTTCTGCCATCTAGTTTCCACTGGATTTTTTTATTTTCGGTGCCGTTTAAGTAGTATAGTCTATAGACTATACTACTTAAACGGCACCGACAATCAAAAAATCCAGTGAAACTAGATGGCAGAAGTGTGTAGGCCAATCTGCCCACCAGTTTTTCTACCGCTACCTACAGATGTTTTACCGGTATGATATTTCGAAACACCATGTTATTTCCCATAGACAATCGACGCCAGGAAGTTGGATGGATACGGAAGTTATGGAGGCGGGACTTATTCTGGAGAGGTCTATTGAGGCATATGAATATTTCAATATCACTGCAAACAAAATATTTTTATCACGCCATCATTCACCTTATTTAAAGGCCGTACTCAATAATGATGTGTCACTAGAGTTGATTGGGAAATGATAATGCTTTTTGTCCAAGCCCTGTGTTCTATGAAGTACTTCATGCACACCTAAATAACAATGGAATACTGCATGAAA
This sequence comes from Alosa alosa, assembly GCF_017589495.1. NCBI lineage: Eukaryota > Metazoa > Chordata > Actinopteri > Clupeiformes > Clupeidae > Alosa > Alosa alosa. Next base: position 5,380,803 of record NC_063209.1, read on the forward strand.
TAAATCTTTCGTTTTCATCTGATATTACCTGCTCTCCTCATAGTCTGCTATCCTGTTCTCTGCTGTGTCCTTCAGACATCACAGACAATTTTCACTTTGAATACCATGACTCATGTAATGAGTTGTGGTATTTGACTCTGGAAATGACAACTGGGATGAATACCTGTTTGTTATCATCTTTTGGTGTCTATCTCACAGCTTTTTCTGAGTCAATGAGAGCTAATAGACACAGCATAATATATGCAAATAAAGTAAATATGGGAGCGTGAAAAGCTTTTTTGATGTTTAGAGTACATTATGCTATCTAAATACTATACTCTCTTCAGCAAAAGAGATTGAAGTCCAGGAACTTGTAGAGCAATTCTTCAAAATTGCATCAGAAAACAAGGAATGAGAAAGAAGTAACTTTCATAAAGGTGGGTCGTCTATAATGTACATATGGAAATATAAATAAAACATACATGACACTGAGAGAAATGTCCCATACCTATTTCAAGTTTACAATATAACTCTAAAAAAGTGAAAATGGATTTCAAAGTGGATCCTTACTAAGTTATACACTTAAAACACAGAGGGTGGAGAGTAGGAATACATCTTAATCCAGCTTGCATAGCCTGTATGCGTGAGGTTAGAAAACAAGGTGAAATGGACTGTTAGAGCTAGGTAATGGAAAACCTTTTATTGAACACATCCATTTTTAAAGAGATAGATTTCAGCTGCACCTATTGCCACGGGATGCTTGAAAGCTATTACTATAATGCGACTCCTCCAAAGATTATTTATTCATCTCGAAATAGGTGCAAGAAGCAGTTGCTGCAAGGTGCATTAGCATGTCCAGTGGCAAGACAGATCACAGCACCACGTCTTTATTTAGGCCAGCCCAGCACAACGTTGCCATGTGCAGAATAGAACTGTTGCTGTTGTTTGAGATGCCTCTGCTCTCCTGGTTTCATTCTGTTTTATGGGCAACCTGCTTTTCTGTCTAATGTATGTCCATAAACGGAACTAACCATTATGTTAGTATATTCCCTCAGGAAGGCATTGGAAAACTATGGCTCATAGCACACAAGCTGATATGGGTGTCTACATTTTAAACTAATATAAATATCAGAATGCCCACTGGTACAATATCAACTTGAACCCACACATAGAAGGCACTGGGAGCAGTGGGGTGTGTGTTGTCACATGCATTACAAGGCATCTCTGGGGTAATTTGCTCTAATATATTTACCAATGCTTTCAGAGCAAGAAAATGATTCTGCCCCAGAGAATGTATCACCTTACAAATTACATGACTCTTGGGGCCATATTTATCAAATCAATTCTTTGCACAACATCCACAGCCTGTGCAGCCTGTCACTTTCATTCAAATGAATTCTGACACTCTCCCACACTAATCTTAGAGTTAGCCAGGCCGGGCATAACACATCACATTTATATTTTCGTATATTAATCATTCACAACTGAAGCCGATGACAAAACAAAGACGAAAGGTAAGGAGAGTAATGTAATTTATGAAGGACAAAAATAGAGAAGTGAAAGTTAAAATGTTAATGAGGTCATGCTGGTACTCATATTAGAATTAGAGCATCTAAAATAAATGACCATTTTAATACCATCACTCATCCAAGACCTTTTTGTTCAGAAAATATTTAAGAACATGGTCAAATTACAGGACAAATAAGCTTAAATTGATCCAGCAGGTGAAAGTTAGCCAGGTCCTACAGTATTAGTCATACTTGATATGAAAGGTTAGCAGTGCAACAAAACAGCTACTATGTACAGTCACACAAATAATGCATACTTTTACAACTTTCACACTGTTCTGACTAGTACAGTGTCTAGATTTTAGGAAAGTGAAGTGGTTCTGGTTCAGTCAAATGGAATGTGCAGTAGCATGTTTAGTGACGGATCACTGTCTTGTATATTGTTTGTTACATTGGGAAATGTTGCCAACTCTAGCATTGTAATGGGCATAGACTTTATGTTAACTTTGGTTAGGCTGGATGAATGATCACATTGATCAGGGATTTCTAATGTTATTTCCTACTTTGCCTAACCTTTACAAACTGCTAATCAACCGCATTTGCAGTCAGGAAACAATGTATGTTTACCTTTGTATAAATACACATTCTTCTGACTGCATTTTTTATGTTTCCAGACGTCCACAGCCCCTTTCAATTTTGAAACTAATATTCCTCTTGTTGCTGATTGGCCCGCCATGCTGGTGGCTGTTGGAAACGTAAAACCATTAAGAGAAGCCAGAGTAGTATCTCTGTCTCTGTGAGATGAAAATGAGTGGGGATACTAGGCAGGCAGGACCAGGCTAGGTCTACGCTGGATACCCACTTAACATATGCAAGGATACGTATTAACATACTTTTGTGACAGCAAATCTTTCAATAAGACAGCCTGCCCCACCCTTCCACCTGCACTACAGGCTACATTTCAAAAGCCAGAGAATGTGGCTACATACAACTGGTGCTGCACATGTTTCTAAAATATTAAAATGAAATAAAACTCTCTGTGTTTGAAACCAAAACATAAAAAGTCTGATATGCCAGAAACTGAATATTCCATGTTGCCCCCAGCAGAACACAAGCTTGCATTACAATCTGAGTAACATTAACAAACACAATCTCATACACATCAGGGTGCATGATACAGAAGTGTAATTTATGTTGTGTGTGGTAGTTTAACAGTTTTCATAGTTTTAACCACAAAAACCTGTCTACCTACTCAACAGCCTTGTTACCAACACCTTATCAGTTGCAGCATTTTCTCCCTCCATATAACATCTTGTGGTGGTGCAAAAGGCATTATATTCCCAGAGTTGGATCTGGGAGTACAACTCTTCCTCAGAACTGAACATAGTCTACTAAAAGAAGTGGAGCAAGAGTAGATGGAATGTAGCTGTTTGTAGTGAAAACTCACTCCAGAGAGGTGTTACAGTCGAATTGTATCTAGTGAATGCTACTAAAGGATAATTGGTTTTGAGCCTGATGTTAAAGAATCATTAACATCAGTCTACATTCTAGTGGGAAAGAAAGACTATGACCCACATCTGAGATGAGTACTGGAGACTAGGAACTGAAAGTTATTTCAGTCTTGTGACATTGCCTTGAGGTTAAAGTTTTCAAGTGTAGGGATCTTTCATTCATGTAATAGTGGAGGTAACTTGAGATGGGAGATGGTCATCTTGATCTTTAAGGCTGATCCTGGTCTGAAGAGGAAGTGCTATACTCATAGGAGTGTGGAGTGCTACAGTATATATGGTAGAGATATCTGTAGGAGTAACTGGAGGCAGAAGGTAATGGACAGTGGTGCAGAGTTTGTGACCGACACTTGAGCTTGGGATGTAAGCATGGAGAAATGGGGATTAACTCTAGTGGCTGGAGGTCCAGAGAAAAGTCACATGCAGGGTATCCGACAGAAAAGGCTGAAGGCAGACTGTGTGAAGCTCCAGGCTTATAGATGCAGTATTGCAGATGACGTGGAAGAGGAATATTCTACTATTTTTCATGCTTGCTCAGTTCTGTTCAGTTTTATTGTGAAATTGATATTGTCTCAAGGAACGTTACAGAGTCCTGAGTCTGAACCATATAGAGCCAGCACTAAAGCAATGGTGGCAAGTAAAAACTCCCTATTAACAGGACACTACCTTGAGTAGAACTCAGCTAAGGCCAGACCTGTCTCTGGGCTGCCCAAGAAGAGCGACTGAATCAGGGGTTGGTGGAGGTAAGAAGACACAATTGAAAGCAAGTAGATGAATTCTCAGGATACGTACGTTAACATACATGAGGCCTGTATACATGATGCATGCAAGATTGAATAGAAATTAAAGTCCGTATTCAAAGTATTGGATATAGAACAGCGTAGGATTATTTTGCTCATAAGGTTGCTATGAGGATAAGCTCTGGTGGTGTTATCTATGGATGTAGGTGGATCCGGTCTAGTTCTATAGTTAGCCAGGTTATCTGGATCGAAGTAAGTTTTGTTTGAGAGATGGGTTGATCATCATTTAAATTATTATGACCGCTTAGCCAGCGCCGGGCGATCATATAGGAACTAATCATATTTTTTTTTTTTTTTTTTTTTCTTTTCGCATGCCCAAATTTCTGTCAATGATTCCTGGGACACTGAAAGACCGGGGTACACGAAACTTGGTGGACATGTAACCCCACATGGATAGCATGGAACTATCGTTTTTCGTTTTGATCTGTAGCCCCCCCGCTGAATTGGACCCCCCGAAACGAGGGTAGGGCAGACACAGTTTTCTGTGAATATCTCGAAAACCGTAGGGTTTAGGAGGACCATTTTTTTTTTTGTATGTTGATCACAAGGGGCCATGTCAACCCATTCCATAACCACTCATTTCATGTATAGTGCCACCTAGTTAAACACAAAAAAGTAAAAATGAGGTGGTGTAATTGAAGGTATCTGTGACCTAACATAGTCAAAACTGCACGAAATTGGAAGTGTAGGATCATTATGACACCCTCTGTATGCACGCCAAGTTTTGTGGAATTCCGTTCATGGGGGGCCACACAATAAATTAATTTATGTTATTATACACCAACTGGCCTGTAGGTGGCGGAGACAGTTTTCTGTGAATATCTCGAGAACCGTAGGGCCTAGGAGGTCCACCTTTTTTTTGTATGTTGGTCTTAAGGGGCATGTCAACCCATCCCATTACCACTTATTTCATGTATAAGCGCCACCTAGTTAAAAATTAAAAGCAAAAATTAGGTGTTTTCATCACAATATCTCTGGCTGACAAGGTCAAAACTGCACGAAATTAAAAGTGTAGGATCATTATGACACCCTCGAATGCATGCCAAGTTTTGTGTACTTTTAGGTCAATGGGGGCCCTACAATAAAATAACTTATGTGTACATTTAGTGGCATTACACCAACAAGGATTCGGGACACTGAAAGACCGGGGGTACACAAAACTTGGTGGGCATGTACCCCCACATGGATAGCATGGAACCGTCATTTTTCGTTTTGATCTGCAGCCCCCGGCTGGACTGGACCCCCGAAAGGAGGGTAGGGCAGACACAGTTCTCTTTTATGGTATGTTGGTCTCAAGGGCCCACATCAACCTGGCTCATAATCACTCATTTGTGATTTGCCCCGGTAAAAAAATGAAAATGCTATATTATTCTGCTTTAATCACCCTATCTTCAGTTAAGATGTTCAGAACTGCACCAAATTTTATGTGTATGATTGACCTGGCATTCTCTGGGGGTATGCCAAGTTTCAGTAGAATTTCATCCATGGGGGTCTAAAAAATTAGGTTATGTGTACATTTAGTGACTGTACACTCATTGGCCTGTAAATGGCGGTGCACACATATAAACATGCACACACACAGGCACCCACATACTATCGGTATTAGAGCGGCCCGATACATAATTACAAATTCAGTAGGATCAAAAGAAAGCCAAAATAAATATTCATCATCATCATCATGGCTGCATTTTCAGTATTGGCGATAAGTAGTCGTTTGTCCACTAGATGGCGCATCGTTGCAGTGAGACGTAATTTTGTTGGAAGTTAAAAGTGGGTTGGGGAAAACAATGGACACTTCCTACAAGGACTGTAATTTACCGCAGCGAACATCTAATAAGGACAGGACGATGTTCACATTAAGTGTAATTCCCATTTCTTCTTGAAGCCGAAATAAATCTGAGGATGTTTATCGGACATGCTTGGTTTTTACTGCAGGTACGTTAATCTTGTAATATCAATAAGGACCTAGGTAATGTTACCGTTAGCGTTGGTTGAGTGATGGAGGCCCATTTGATTGATTGCATTTGTAGAAAACTATAAATGCGGTTATACCAAGCAAATTGATAGCAGCACTGTTTGTATCTTTCGACTGTCATTTATTGCACGTGCTACAAAATCATTCTGTGCAATGGAAGATTTACCAACGTTACACCGGTGTTACCAGATATACGGTTTCTGAGATTCTGAGTTTCCAGGGCGGAGTTTAGCGTGAATATTTATGAACGGAGGATGTCGTGCGCGAGTGCCTAGACGCCCATTGCTGAAGCGTGAATGAAACGGAACTGAAAATGTTGTCAAAGAAAGTAGAAGACCACGGCCTTTAACACGTTTTTGGATGTTGTCATGTGTTATTAATGGAAAGTATGACTATGTCGTGTTCGAGTTTAGATGCAATTTGGCGTCAATGTTGTTATCTTGTGCCGCAGCCAGTCAAACAAAACTTTGTGTCAGATTCAGTGGGTCGCTTACCATTGGCGATTTTTACACAGTAGGCCTTGATGGTAGTCTTAGCCTAGCTAGGCTATTATGTTTTTTTTTATCGCTTTGATTGTAGCCTAGGCTCTGTGCATCTGTAGTAACATGTTAGCCCAGGCAGCAACATAGCCTACATCAAATTGACCCACTGTATAGCCTACAACACAAATGTCTGTGCAATAAATAGCATGTTATACATGCCTGTGTGTGTCCTAACTCTGACTAATTTGGGGTTTGAAGGGCCAGATTACTACCTGTTATAATCAGCCCATATGTAGTCATTCACCTCAATCTGATGACTGATGAACTTTACGTTATAGCCCCCCCCCATCATCCTCATTGAGCACATAGGTTCTTGTAAAGTACTACTTAATTTGTAACCATTAGCCATTCATACCCATTCACCACACCATAACCCATTCATCTTGTGTATCTGAAGGACTTCTCTTACAGAAGGCATCATCCATGTAAAGCTAGACAGTGTTTGTAAGGTAATAAAGCATATTGACTTAATGCAGTTATGACCTTTATGGATAAACATAACCAATATACTGTAAGTGCATGGCCCATATTAATGCCCTGCTTCCCTAATGGTACAATAACAACATGATTGTATAAAACAAGTTTTATTATTTCACAAGACTCCAAGATATCAGAATGTCCAATAAAGCATTTTTGGCAACAGAGGTAGCTAGCTGGGCATTGTAATGCAGCACAAGTACATTTGTCAAACTAGGCTAACATGTTTGTGTAGGCAAGCATGCATGACCAAACCTCGAAACTCATTGGACATCACACACAAAAACAGATGATGTACTAACACTTTCAAGACATTTACCATGATGTCCCACTGACATTACAACCTTAAGTGCTAAATAGCCCATTTAAACAGGGCTAAATGAAAGTAATGACAATTTGATAGGCTGTAGGCTAGCCTGTCAAAGCTACACAAGATCAAAACATGGACGCCAAATTGCCTAATCATACACTTACTCGACCACCAGTGGTCGTCGAAATTGTCACGTTTTTCCACAATATCCCATATCAACATTTAAAAACGATTTAAAATTGCTGTAGTCTTCTAGCTTCTTTAACAACATTTTCAGTTCCATTTGAGTCACGCTTCATGAATGCTCTCTAGCGCGCTACAAGACGTCAACCTCCGTTTATAAATATTCACGCTAAACTCCACCCGACTCCACCCATGGAAACTCAGAATCTCAGAAACCGTATATCTGGTAACACCGGTCTGATACAGTTTTGCCTATACATGCGTGAGACTGAGACGCCTGTTTATTTTGTTTTAAGTGCGTGCAGGGTGTGAGAGGGGAATCGATGTGCTTTGATTCCAGCTTGGTAGTTGTAGTCTGTGAAATTAAAAAGCTGCGATGTGTGTGAAGTATCCAAACAATGACACCTTCATTTCATTATGGCTGCTTTTAGCAACACACCTACTAGCTACTGTGTAGTGGGTCCCATTTAGAAGTGGCTACTTCATTCGCGCTTTCCTTGACTCATGGAGCTGCGTGAATGTTATTACAACTTTTCGCCACGCGATATGGCAGTTTAAGTCCGCTTGATACTGTAAGTCGTAAGCCATTGGTTTCCAAAGGAGATTTTATTTTGTGTCGCCAGCATAGCCTATTGACAATTTATGTTGTAAATAGGCCTACCTTATAATCCTACCTGTAGCTTAGGGAAGCTAACAGCTTTCTATTAGGATCTAGTTTGTTAGTTACAGTTTTGTCAAAACTCCCTAATGCATTTTTGCATTTAGAATAGCCAGAGCGTGTATATCTCAATCTGAAAATTAAACAATATCGGGTGCCTATGGACTAGGCTGGGTGAACCCAGCCTGATCTGCCCGCTATTTATTTTTTGATTTCTTAAAAGATTGAGCTTGGTCTGATGAAAGCCAGACTAGCCATGGACCTCAGTTACACAATGCAAGGGAACATGAATCAGCCTATATTTGCACAAACAATAACGGACAAAAGCTCTTCAACTTTGGCCCGTTAAAATGTGTATGAACAGTCTAGCGACGCATTTCATCAAGGCCCATTTGGACATGTCAGTTATTTGCACCACTGGTTAGATGTAAAACAGCATTTCGTTTCAGACTACTGTTACTTAATTTGCATTAACAATAACGTTTCAGACTACTGTTACTTAATTTGTGCATTGACAATAAAGTATTACATGAGCTAAAGATGACTAAAATCTTATGTAGAAGAAGAAACATTCACAAAAAATCCATCCATCCAAAAATGACCTTTGTTTTTGATAGCTGTTTTTGTTTATAAATACATAATAAATAAATAAATAAATAACATTATGCTGATACCTTTTGCTTTTCCCAAATACAATGTAGCCTACAGGTGTAAGTGACCTTTCATCAATCCAGTTGCAATGGATGAACTGTGATGAACTGCCCTACTTGTGATTGTTTAGAGATTTTAAAGGTTTTATAACAATGCTACATCTTCTTTGGCTATTCTACAATCTATTCACCTTTTCAGCACCAGTAGACTACTTTCTGTGCAGCCGCACACACACACTCAGGCATGCTAAACAAGCATACACAAAAGTTTCAAGAGTGGGGGATGGAGTAAAATATGGAGACAAATTGAAGTGTGATTTATTTTCGCGGAATGGATGTACAGGACTGAGCGGCGGTCATATTGTGTACCGCTATGCGGTACATCTAGTTGTAGTAGGCATACATATCAAGTGGTAGGCCTATATACAATAATTACTGTTGGTGCCTCCTAGAGTTGGCTGTAGACATTAATGTTTTACATCCATATAAATCTACAGGTATTTTGGGATTTATTTGGGGTGTAAATACACATTGTGGCAATCAACTTCCCCTCAGTGGGTGTTGCAAGTCTTCAGAGAGAGGCCCTCCGATAAGCTGACTTTCTGACCTCCATGCCAAAGACTGAGAAATGTGTGTCCATGTTAAGATTCATTTTCCTGCCGTACATCTGCAATAATAGCATAGGAAAGTAGAGAATATTTTTTTTATATAATTTCACACTGCAGTTGAAGGGAAACCAACTACCTGTCTGAATACCACTTTCACATTATCAGAGAGAAAAAAAGATCTCAAGGCATTACAGTCAGTGGCAACACCTTGGAGATGCCAAGAAAAGCAGTTGAGTGACATGTTAAGCATAAAAGATAAATTACTTTTCAATTAGTTTTATTCACATTTTAATGGCATCAGACATTAGTGTGTCCACCAAAAAAAATTTAGTGAAAGCTTTCATGCAGATCGAGAAAAGGACAAGCTGTGACCTAGAAACAACACAATATTTTTTTGCCTTCGCCACAGACCAAGACAAAGAAGGGATAAAGGGGGTCTTTTCATGTGTGAAAACTGTGATACTCTGTAAGGATTCTGTAATAGTCCATGCAATTTATATTCTGTGTTGGTTTCTGTCTTCCAGCTAAAACAAATATTCCATAGGGTTGTCAGCAAAAAGTGTTGGTGGAGGAATTAATAGACTCCCCATGTTGTCACTTGTGCTGTATTTCCACTGACCGCTCTCCCTGCGAGAGAGGCAGAGGCTGATTAAATTTGATAGAAGGCGAGGAAGGGGAATATGTACACAGAGGCATCTGAGAAAATTATCTGCAGGGGACTTTTCAGCACAAAGAATTATGTTGGCTGACGTGATTTTGCTTATTGTAATCTGAAAAATACAGGGAAATGATTGTGTGGGCCTACCTCATGCATAGATAAGTCGTGGAAGGGATAGAGGTAGTTCAGAATGCTCATTTTCCTTCCTTTTTTCCACTCTTTTATATGGAGCTGCTAAACCCCTTTTGAGTAAAAAAAAGAAAGAAAAATAATCATATTTCTGTTTGATATACACGCTGTACACGCAGCTCTGATGCACACCAAATGAGGGTTAAAATAGTATCCTCTCAGTGTGCAGAATAGGTGTCCGTTAGCATCCGCTCCACCCGTTGAGCTGTGAGTAAGCCACAGGGGGGTAGGGGAGGGGCTGCGGGGGTGCCTTGTGATTTACAGGTAATAAAATGAGGCAGAGATGACAGGCCAAGACAGGCTGTTACAGCAGACGTGGTGCATTAAATGAGAACAGTCAATATATCTCATTGTGATAACATGAATTATTCTCTTTCTCTACCACCAAAGCCTGCCTCAAAAGATTGTATGCTTGTCAGTCTAAAGAAATAAAGAAATTTACTGTTTTAGGACATGGGGTTAATGAGTTGATATCTGGGTAGCCAGCATTTTGTCCAGGTGCATGTGAATGCATGTGAATACATGAGAATATGTGAGCTACTTTTAACGTCACAAATATTTTAGAACAAAGAGTAGAATTCTCACTTAGGAACTATAACATGAGTTTTAGTTTAAATTTTTAGCTTACATAAATAAAGAAACCAAATTCCTTACGCATATTGGTTTGTGACTATGTATGTGTTTATATGTATGTATACAGTTAAGAAAAAAAAATATTCTTACCCCTGGCAAATATTGATTTAATGTTGATTTTCTCTTGACCAATATGTTTGTTCTGACTGAAAATGACACTGCCACATGCCAATAGGTTGTAAGACAATGTGGTAGAAACATGGAATCAAAAAATAAGCCTTTTTATCTTTTTTAAAATTTTTATGAAAATGGCGTGTCCACAATTATTCATACCCTTATAAAATAATCACTGGAAACATCTTTATTTGCAATCAAAGCTCTCAAAATGGTTCTTATAATACGTGCCAAGCCGCTCCATGTCTCCACAATGATTGTAGACCGCACCTTTTTAGCTGCAATCTAGGTTTTGAGGCAGGAACGATTATTTGCCATCACTCTGGCCTTGTACTAACTTTTTTTGACGGATTGAGGTCTGGACTGGCTTGGCCACTCTAAAATATGACATTGTTCTCTGTTAATAATTTCTTGACTTGTTTGGTTGTAAGTTTTGGATCATTGTATGGTTTAATGGTCCAATGGTGCCTATTGGGGCAGGTCTCTTTGCACACTGCCTGATCTTTTCCTCCAGAATGTCAGTGTAGCCTCTTGCTTTAGTGTTACTGTTTACTTTGAGAAGGTCACCAGGTCCCCCTGGTTGAAACATCCTAAAAGAATTTTCTAACCCCCACAATTGAAATGGGCATGGTGTCATTGGAATTTAATGCTTCTTTTTTATGCCAATCTCAGGCCATATCCCTGGGTCAAAAAAAGCTAAATTCTTTGTCCAGGTGTGCCCTTATAAAGGTTTAGCTGAATTGTGCATGTTTGGAGAAGAGTGATCCATGATCAGCATCCAAGATGTGACCAAGTGATCCATTTTGAGATGGAGTGAACATTTCAACCATAAAACATATAATGTGTATATGTACATGTATAACAGCCAACTGAGTATTGGTGGTGTGTAAATCTAATTGACTGCCTGCCACTTTAAGGACGTGAGAGGAGCCTAATTACATTTCGGAGTGGATTGGAAGGCTTGCATCTTACTGTGTTTGGCTACTGCATAGCCTACTCAAATGTCAGTAAACCAAGTAGGCCTAAATTACATTACATTACATTACATTACATTACATTACATTTGGCTGACGCATTTTTAGCCAAAGCGACTAACAACATGGTAAACAGTTTAAGTTTTAGAGCAATTCTCAACAATTTTAGGACAATTTAAAAACATTACAGTAAGAATAAGTGCATCAGTGAGTGCTGTTTTTAACAGTTACTTGTCAGTTTAAGACGGCTGGTGAGTGCTAGGATCAGTAAGATTTGTTGTAAGTGTTGCTATGAGAGGAGATGTTCTCTAAAGAGCTGGGTCTTCAGGAGTTTTTTTGAAAATGGAGAAGGATGTCCCTGCCCTTGTAGGAACTGGCAGTGTGTTCCACCAACGAGGAACAACAGATGAGAAAAGTTTGGATTGGCTTGAGCGTACCGGTGGTAGAGCTAGACGTCGTTCGTCTGAGGAGCGCAGCGGTCTGGAGGTAGCGTATGTCTGTATGAGGGCATTCAAGTAAATTAACTTACTTTCATAGCCTAGGTAGGTTAGCAACACCAAGTTGAGAGATGCAAGTAAGCAGATCATTAATGTTAGCCTTCTATTTATTGTCATCAAAACTGCAGAGGAATGAACACGTTATAGGGCAATCTCTGGTGTCTGCAGAAGTGAGTGTGGCATCTGGCTCAATATTCTGCACGAGGGACTGTTGTGGTAGTTGAAACTACAGTACAATGATTGGTCAAATTTGCTGAAAAGTTACGTTGTTTGGACAAAATTGCAATGTCGCCCAGAATTTGTGGGGATTTGCTAAATTTGCATTAATTGTTGCGATCACAACATCGCGGATTCCGGGAGGGACTGATACTGTATATACTCCCCATTGACTCGCTCTACCAAGCCTTTTCCTCGCCCATGTTTGCTCCTTGGCGAACAAAATGGATGAACTGCGGCTGCAGATCACCACACACAGACTGATTATGGACGGCAACCTCATGATTTTCACAGAAACTTGGCTTAACAGCAAAGTACCCATCAGCCTTATCGAGCTAGCTGGACACTGCATCCTCCGTGCATACAAAACAGCTGTTGACTCTAGTAAGAACAGAGGTGGGGGTTTGTGCATTTATGTAAACAAAACTTGGTGCACGGACACAATCATCACCGAGAGTCACTGCTCAGCTAACCTATAGTATCTCGTGGTTAAGTGTAGACTTTTCTCTCTGCCCAAAGAGTTTACATCTACTGTTGTGACGGCAGACTATATACCATCAGATGCAAACAACAAACTCTGCATCCCAAGGCAGCCTTCATTGTCACAGGAGAAATGTGCATCCGTTTCCTGTCGTTCCCCTCCCCCACCTAGGACAATCTGACCACCTCTCATTGTTTATACTGCCCAAGCAATCAGCACTCATCAAATGTGTGAAACCCACAGTGAGGACAGTCAAAGTTTGGCCAGAGGGAGCAGACTCGTGAAAACACTGACTGGAGAGTGTTTGCCACTCAAGCCTCCTGTGACTCCCACGCAGACATTGACCTATATGCCTCCTCCGTTCTGGACTGAATCAACTCTAACATCAACAGTGTCACCACCCTCAAACGGATATGAGGTTGTGGTCTGACTTTCCCAGTGGGGGAAGGGGGTTTGCACTGTATGCATCCCTCACGTTTGCATACATGAGGTCTATTGTCCTGTTTTTCCTTGTAAGGCAGTCAACAAACTGGTAGAATTTTGTGAGTGTGGAATCCAGTGTTATGTGATTGAAGTCGCCAGAGATCACAAAAAAAGTCATCAGTGTGTTGGGTTTGAAGCCTTGCGATTGCGGAGATGTCACACGCTGTATCCGGGAGAGCTCGCAGTGGAACGTAAACACAGACAGCAATTGCGTGCAAGAACTCCCTCGGCATGTAGTACGGACGGAGACTAACCGCTAATAACTCCACATCCTTGCAGCATACAGTTTCCTTCACTGTAACATGTCCGGGGTTGCACCATCTATGTTTGTGTACAGCACCAGTCCACCTCCCTTCTTTTAGCCAGAAAGTTTACAGTCTCTGTCCAAACGAGCTACACTGAAGCCGGGCAGCTCAACGTTAGAAGTGGGGATATGGCTTGTTAACCACGTCTCCGTAAAGCATAGCAAACTACATTCTCTGTACAACTTCTGGTTTCTTACCAGGGCAGCCAGTTCATCAGTCTTGTTAGCCAGTGAGTTCACGTCTCCCATCACAATCGATGGAACTGAGGGCTTGTATCTCCACTTCTTCTCCCGACGCCTCGTCTTCACTTTTACTCCTGCTCTGCAACCCCGAAAGCACCACAGTTTCTCTGGGATGTTGACGCGAACACAGCCAGCATTCTGTCATAGTGTGATCAGCTGATTCCTTGTGTACACAAGTTTGCTGCCGCTGGAGCATTGCAATATGTGGCAAGGCCATAACAGACTACAAACCTACTAACACCACCCCCCTCACCACTGACGCTTCTTTGCCTGATGAGCTGAACCTCTTCTATATCCGCTCTGACAACAAGGAGGTGGCCATCAAGGCTGTGGTCTCTGCAGAGCATCAGCCCCTCACACTCTCCCCCACTGACGTGTGTGCAGCACTGAGAAAGACTAATTCATGTAATGCTGCTGATCCTGATGGCATCCCCGGACGCATCCTCAGGGCCTATGCTGTGGAGTTGACTAAGGTTTGGACTGACATATTCAATCTGTCACTATCCCAAGCAGCTGTCCACACGTTCTTTAAAACCACCTCCATCAATCCAGTGCCAAAATACTCCACTGCAACGAGGTGGACCTCTTCCAATTCACCTACCGCCAGAACAGGACTACGGAGGATGCCATCTCAACCGCACTTCACTCCGCCCTGTCCCAGCTTGACAATAGTAACACCTATGTTAGAATGTTGTTCATTGACTTCAGTTCAGCATTCAACAACAACATCCCCATCAAAGTGATCACCAAACTCTGTGAACTGGATATCAACACCTCCCTCTTTTACTGGATTCTGGAATGCCTTACTAACTCCATAGTCGACTGCACATATCTGTCTATACTTTTAATACTGCACATATACTTATTGGGGGCTAGGACTTGTGTTCATGCACGTTACTTTTGATCTGTGTGCCCGATGTTCAAAAATGAGCTATTTTTGAACTAAGCCGAGTTCAATGCATCCTATGACATCAATTTCCACCATGATGGATTTTCCGCCATATTGGATTTTATCAAAAAACCCTAAAAAAAGTCACAGATCACAAATGTTTGTGTGATCACAAATGTTTGCAATTGTCCAAAGTGTTCACCCTTGATACAGGGAAACAGGAAGTGAGCTCATATCTCAGCAACCCTTTCATGTATCAAAACCAAACTTGGTATACCGTATGAACTTCGGACCCCATTAGGAGGACGCTCCAGAAATTTGATTACCTTTGACCTTTAGGGGGCGCTGCAATTACCAAAAATGCATTTTGGCTTGTAACTGTTGATGTGTTTTGGAATTAAAACTTACTAGTAGTGGCGGACTGTTGGAGGTCCTAAGACCAACACATGCCAACTTGTAATGTCACTGTAATCCAGCTGCCATCTTGTCAGAAACATGGAAGCATTTTCACAGGTCACAGACTTTGTCCGTTGGTCACAGAACTTGGCAAACATGATTTTCAGGCTATGTCTTGCTTTTTAAAGTGAACCAGTTGAACCACTTCTACAACAGATTTGACTGCCCTGCTCCAGCTCCAATGGCTGTGGTCTGTCCACCACCCCCGACTCTGGCAGCCTTGACAGGGACATCAAGGAGGTGGTCATCCCTCAGCCCCCACCCCCACACCCCCTCAATACCAGTGCAAAACTTACCTCCATCATCACAGGCTATCATACCCCCACCATCATTGGATATTGCACCCCTCCCCCACATGGCAATCACAAACAATGAGGAGACAGCGACCTCAGTCAACAGCCATCAGACACACAGATCCCAGATATACCCCTCTGCACACCAATAGAAACTGCGCACCAATAAGGCAGTGGGGCCTGACAGACTGTGTCCAAGGCTACTCAAGGCCTGTGCTGCTGAACTGGGGGAGCCACTGAAGCACATCTCCAATTTGAGTCTACGCCTTGGACAAGTTCAAACACTGTGGAAGACATCATGTCTCACCCCTGTCCCTAAGAAGCCACACCCTAGTGAGCTTAATGACTACAGACCTGTCGCTCTTATATCACATGTGATGAAGACAAAGGTATGCTCTTAGGTATGCTCAGACCCCAGGTACGCCATGCACTAGACCCGTTACAGTTTGCATACCAGGAGAAAGTGGGCGTGGACGATGCCATCACTTATCTTCTACACAGGACACATTCTCACCTAGACAAGGAGAAAAGTGCTGTGAGAATCATGTTCTTTGATTTCTCAAGTGCTTTTAACACCATCCAACCCCTCAGACTGGGAGACAAGCTCTTGCAGATGGGTGTGGACGCTCACCTGGTAACCTGGATGACAGATTACCTGACCGAGCGACCACAGTTCGTCAGACTAAAGAACTGTCTCTCTGACACTGTGATCAGCAGCACCGGGACTGGACTGGTCAGCCAACACTGACGCACTCTACAAGAAAGGGCAGAGCAGGCTGTACGTCCTGAGGAGGCTGCGGTCCTTCAATGTGTACAGCAAGCTCCTCTGGATGTTCTACCAGTCTGTTGTTGTCAGCGTCCTCTTCTTTGCAGTGGTATGCTGGGGACGAAGCACAAAGAAGAAGGATGCGGGGCGAATTGACAGGCTGGTAAGGAAAGCTGGCTCTGCAGTGGAAGCTGAACTGGAGTGCATCACTTTAATATCTGACAAAAGGACCCTGAACAAACTGATCAACATCTTGGACAATGAGTGTCACCCACTCCACAGCACTATTGTTAAGCAGAAGAGCCTGATCAGCTGGAGACTTTGCTCAATGCCTTGCACAACAGAGAGACTGAGGAAGTCATTTGTCCCCAGGGCCATTGAACTGTTCAGTGCTTCACTTAAGGGAAGAGGAGAGATAGACTTCTCTGCATAGTCTGTCTGCCTCTTTACCTCCTCCATGTTTGGATACGGTCTGTCCACTAGCCACTTTTTACCACTGTCTTTCTGCCTCACTGTTTGCGTGCTATATTAGCACATATGCATAACCCCTTCCTCCATGCCACAGCCGAACTGTGGCCACACTTATACCTTTTCTTAATATAGTTATATATATAGATATATAGACTTTATTCTTGCACTGTTGCACTGTTGGACTTACTCATTTGCACTATCACCATGACATTCATTCACACAGAGCACCTTACCTTACCTTACTATGCACAGAGAATCACAGGCTCAGTCCCTGCCTCAGTCATTGCAAGCACCTCTTGATAGATTACTCACCCACTATGTGGATACTGTTTTTAGAATTGATTTAGATTAAGTGTTAGTTAGTATAATTTGTATTTTTGTATATTTAGTATATTCTTTATCTTCTACTGTCCTTATTGCTTAGTTGTGTTATTTATATTATATACTTTTAAGTACTTTTTCTGCTGCTAGTGAATGTGTGTGTATTGTCTGTATGCTACTGAGACCTTGAATTTCCCCTGGGGATCAATAAAGTATAAAGTCTATCTATCTATCTATCTATCTATCTATCTATCTAGCTATCTATTTATCTATCTATCTATCTATCTATCTATCTATCTATCTATCTATCTATCTATCTATCTATCTATCTATCTATCTATCTAAACCATGCCACTTGTTTAACTGTATACTACTAGCTACACTGCACTATATGTCATATACTGTTTACACTGCACTACCTGTTCACATAGCACTTTTCTGCTTTTTGCCCTTCTGGTGAGACGATATATATATATATATATATATATATATATATATATATATATATATATATATATATATATATATATATATCTGACGATTTTCAGATTGTAATGAATTTGAATCTAACTGCAAAGTATTTATTATATTCCTCCATGTGAATATATATATATATATATATATATATATATATATATTCACATGGAGGAATATAATAAATACTTTGCAGTTAGATTCAATTACAATCTGAAAAACACTGACTTTGAGTGATTTGTTTTTTGTATCAAAAGTGTGCTGACCATGTCATGCATTACACCGAATAAGCTAAAGTAGATCATGCTCACATTATAAATCTGGATGCTAATATGGTAGGATAAGAGATACACTGATTAACTAGCTTCATTAGATTGCCTACTTATGCATCTCTGCCACTCTATTAAACTGTAATAATATCCTTCTGCCCTTACACCCTAACTCTGTTTCAAAATGCATGGCTATTTCCTGCGAGTACCAGTGTGTCTCTAATTGAGTATAGCATGTCAGTTCTGGAAAACATTTCAGAAGATGACTTTGCATAATTATATTAATATGCTGCATATTTGCGTGACCTTAGAGTATGCAGCTGCCAACCATGCAGAGTATGATTGTCTAATCAGTGTCAACTATGCTCAGTGGATGTATAATCTAAATTATATTGTAAGACCCTGTTGGCTGGTGAGCCAAAACACTCTGTCAAAGCAGGAGAGCTGACTGCCTTCCACCACATTAACCACGTCCACATGCATTTCAAAGATATAACTCAGTACTGTGTTGCACTCCATATGAAGAGCATGATCCTAAATGGCTGGAATGGTGTTACCCTTCAAAACGCCACTGTAAACCTCAGCTGAGAACAAAAGAAGAAACATTTCACACAGACAGATATCATTCCTAAAGGAGGGGTCTTCTGTGAAAATAGCAGCATCTCCTGAGTCTACACAATTTGTGCTGTCATCTCATTGTAACATTGTCCAAATGCACAAGGTATATGACATATCATTATTGTCCATATACCATGTAAGCTCTCCATAGTAATGGCATGAAATCTTTCACTTAATAAGATGTAATTTCATAGTGTAAATTATCTTACAAAACAAAAAATTGAACACTCTTTCTTGTCATTGTAGGAAAGTATAGAAACCAACAAGACAGATAAATAACTTGTTAAAGTTTAAATTGAATATAATTCAATTTCTTGATAGCACTCACTATGTTGACTCCAGAACAATGTATATATAGACACCATCTGTTTTGTATACTACAATGATGTTTGTTCAGAACTTACTTGAAAGAGTTCACTAACCGCCATGGTAGCTCTTCCTGGTGTGTTCTAGATAAGTGTGCTCCCATCCCGGGAGAGCTATATGGTACGTTCACAAGTTCACAAGAAATCAGTGGAATTACAGAGAATAATATATATAATAATAATAATATATTTGTCAGAAATAGCTGGTCTAAGGACCACAGAGATTTTACAAAGCTCAGGCTCAATAGAATGCTAGGATAAGTTTACTTGGCAATGAGAGTTGTGGAAGTAATGACTGGGCTTTGGCCATAGCAGTTTGTCCTGTAATTTAAGAAAGGACTCTGTGTGGCGAAAAAGAAATAGTTCAACAAACAAGTCTGTTTAAGCAATCAAAACATGGAAATTACAGTACATCTGCAAACTAATATCACTGAAGCGTGGTAACAGTGGTATAAATGGGATAATGGACTTCACGTCATTCCAGTAGCAGAAAATCATCAAAATGCAATAGTGAGCTACAATGAAAATGAAAAAAAAAAAACATTGAGGTGCAATGGCCATGACTCAAACTTAACCATAATGTCAATTAATCTCGAGTACATTAAAGACACCAGTTTCCAGAACTTGTGTTCAGCCATGTTCAGGGAACTGGTTCACACAATGGTACTGGTAAATGGCATAGAATAATGACATGTATTGAGAATATTGTGTACAATGTAGACCTGGAACATCAGACTAGTTTGTGGTTTTGTTGAAGTAAATACAAAATAATAACACAGTAAATTTGGTGGGGGGCTTGTTTACTGCAAGCCCTATTAAATGAAATGAAATGAAATGAAATGTATGTGTGGCAGACGGACGAGAATGACAAACTCACCGTCAGAGTTTAACAATGTTAATGAGGGCTGTAATAACTATTTAATTTGGCAAACACTATTACACAAATGCAGCCCACTAAAAACGTTAACTTCACCATCATGTGTAAGCTGTTAAAAATTCAACTACACCAGAATTTATGTTTCTCACTGAATGGTTATCATATAATCATGGCATGTCTGCAAGAATTTAGCCTACATTTTATTTGACCAACCAGTGAAGTCCAGCTATTTGTAAATTGAGCCCTACAGTGCCCTACTACATGGTGTGTCTACTGTAAATGTAAAGCAAGCTAATGAATTAACAAAATAAACATACATTCTCTCATTTTGCCAAACACATGTAAATATGATGAATCCAAACTAACTATCTAACTAGCAAGGTAACAAGTGCAGAATCCAATGTAGAAAGCTAAACCATTTGGATTTAGCAACAATGAAATAGACTGTAACCTGGCAAACTATCCAACATGATCCATCATGACCGTTATTTGCCTCTGCCTCATCTAGTATTTCCATAGGACACCAGCTGAGGAGAGGATCTAATTAGTAGCCCATTCCAAAATCTTTGGTTTTTGGTTCATTATCTCTGAGCATACTATGGTACAATAATTCAGTCATGTTTTATGGCTTGTTTTGACATCCACCACTACCCTACATTGACATTTTAAGATATTTTCAGATTTTTTGCATTTTACCTTAATATAACAGTGTTTAAGTCATTTTGATGGTAAACTAACTTGTAATAGGGAGAATGGCACACTTTTCCAACCATAGCCTACCCATGTATGGTGAACCAGTCTTCCAACTTCATTCTCCTCCGCCCCATAGAGTCACCAATTACTTTACAAATGTGCAGTAGCCTATTATTTGGATGACATTCTGTAATATTACCTTGTCAGCTGACATGGGTCTTTGGAGATGATCTTTGCTGATTTGTACACAAATTCACAGTTCAGGGGGAAGGGTGCAAGCAATGACTGGTATTTACACCAGTTGCATAATATACAAATACTCTGCTGCAGGATTTGAAGTTATATTTAAGTGCTATGTTCGGCATATCTGAGTCCTTTACTTTTCCTGATGTTTTAGGTTTTTGTCCTATACTAGTATTCTTTCAGTATTGAAGTCACAGTTTTGATCATTTGCTGTGCAGTAAATGGAATGTTTTTGGTTTGAGACATAGAAAGTGTTGTGTGTGAGTGTTGGGATGCTATTTTTTCAGTTTTTCAATGTTAGTGTGTGTGACTACAGTATGTAATCCCAGATGCTTTGGCCCTTGGCTTGGCATGCTTGACATAATTTGGCCCTTGGAGGAAACTATTTGGGGACCCCTGCTTGCGACTTCTTTGTCTTCTTCACACCACACCTTTTGTCTTCTTTTCACTTCAAAGGAGAAAAAAGGTCTGTCCATTGCCATCATTGTTCCTAAATATTTTACTTGCAACAACTATTATTATATTGATCTATTGACACTTTACTGGAATGACAAACACATTTCTCTTTAATTGAGTTGAAGACCTAATCCATGTTAGAACACCATTATATTTCCCTTTCTGAGGCGAAAGTTGATGTTATCTGTTTCTTTGTTTGTCAAACAAGCAAGTCATGATTTCCTGGTGTTCTATGACTGTCATAATCTGAACCCCTCTGACTCCTGTTTGTGGCATCACAGTGGAGCTAGTGCAAGGACATGACTGATTTCACTGGCTACTTCCTAAATCCGGAGGAATAGAGCACATGTTGCTTCAGATAAACCACTGTGATCAATCTCACGGATGCACAGCAAATCAGTGGAGCGTAAGTCTTTGAAAATCAAGCCCTGTCCCTGATGTGCCAAGCAATGATTATGTGGTCAGCGATGCCAAAGGCAAGCTAAACATCAAGGAATTTGCAGCCGCAGCCTGTCAGTTCTCAACACCAGCCTAACATATACGGCTTATGGAATCAATGCCAATAGCACAAAGAATGTTTTTTTGTTATTAATTAGATGATGTTTTACTTTTTAGAGAGGAAAAAGCTTGTGGAAAGAAAATGATGTCTTCTGCTAGTGTATTGTAACACAAAAGGATTATCCCATATTTTTAGAAGTGGAAACCTTTAGTGTTTATCTACGTAATTTTCCATATTTCACTATTATTTGATGAAAGCTTTTCTCTGCAAATTCCCTCGTCATAAAGTTAAGCTACAGAAGAGAGGCTAATCATTTTAAGTATTAAAAGTTTCAAAAGATTCAGTTTTTAATTGGTGTAAGTATTTTTTGTTGTTGTTGTAAATAGGTATTTTTTGGTTTTCAACACCTCAATACTTCTCTGTTGCCTTGGACAACTGAGTATTCAGTCGCATGGGGGGATGAGGAGAACTGCAGCATGAGAATAAGGATAAATGAATTTGTCCCATTAATATGAAGGCTGGATAGAAGATTGCTATGATGGACAATAAGTCTGAATGGATAAATGGAACTATTTCAATCTGATAATGTGGAGACAGGTAGTAAAATCAATAGTTTGAGAGCAAGACAAAGGAGAATTGAGTTGAAATGAATGTGTGGAGGGATGGTTACATGAATCATACTCAGGGGATGGATGCGAGAGACACATGCTGTCTCACAGTATCTCGAACTTTCTAAAACAAATAGGTTAGAGCCCCTTAAAAACACAGACTTGTTCATGAATATAGTTTATGGATTTGTATTGATTTTCATTCTGGGTAACCATTATTTGGATAACCTTATCTATATACTTCATATCAACAGGGATTGCAGCGATGGCATGTCTCATGAGGGGTTTAATTGTGAGATGAGACTGTAATTGCGAGGTCAGATGGTCATGAAAGATATGATTCCCATTTCTATCCCTGTCTCAGTGATTGGACTTAGGGCTTTGTTGTTGTTTATAGAACATAATTTCAGTTAATCCGGCTGTGTTTATATCAGTGTGAAATCCAATGGGGATATCTCCAGCGGCTTGAGCAGCACTTGTGTATTGAGTTTTATGAGTCAGTATCTTGTTATTGTCCCTGTATGGTTTTGAATCCAGTCGGGAGGCAAAACACCTGACCAGGTTTTGGCTCTGTCATTGATTATGTTAATTAACAGTTTTACTGAAACAGTTATTGAAGTAGTTTGATGCTAGTATGTATTGTTTTTTATTGTTTTTTATATAATCTGTGTAAAAGTCAAGTGTTCAGCGTACAGCCTAGGGTCGTAATGCTTTGACAAATTATCTACTTAACAGAATAGTCAATATTATTTCTTCATCAATTTTGTTCTAATTCAAGTGAGTGACTTGCTCTGATACTCCAACATAGTCTAATTAAAAAGGCATGATTTTAAGGTTAAGCCATGAAGCTGGCATCATATTCACAATGGCAAATTTCACTTTCAGTTACCCTCATCACATAATAGTGTGGGAAAATGTTGGCACACATTCATTATCTGGGGTCCTTTTCCTTTGTTCCAGAGTGATATGGAAGAGCAACTGGCAAAAAAAGATGTTGTACATCTTTGACACATGTTGCACATCTTTAATTATTGTCAGCCTCCTTGGACCCCCTTCATCAATGAGTCATTTTTCGAATACCACCCTGCCAGGGGCGGTGTGTCCTTTGGGTTCTGGACCATTCTTGATGCACACAGGAAACCACTGAGCGTGAAAACCCAGCAGCGCTGCAGTTTCTGACACACTCAAATTGGCGCGTCAGGCTCCTGTTCCCCTTGGCATTCATGTCTTTTGTCTGGACCTTGCTCTTTCTGAATGGCCTGCAGTCCATGTCTCAATTGTCAGTTGAAGGTTCCAAGGCTGAAGGCCTCATAAAACCATCCCATATTCCTGCCAGATTTTGAACTAATTAAGACAGAACACATTGGTTATGTGTAAGTGATCATGGCATTCTTCCACATCAGAATTGTCTGACCTTTTTTTCTTAAAATTGCAGGTTAAATGAATGGTATAGACAGCAGATAAAATAAGTTGCCAGAGACCTTTAGTAGATGGATGAAAACTCTATGACAAATGTTCACAGATATGTGTATTCCAAATCTGGACCTCTGTCAACATGCTCTGCTCCTGGTGTGAACAGGTTCTCATGGTCTTCGTTTAGAAAGATTCAGTGGCAGTGAACCTTTTCAGAAAGATCCCATTTTGGTATACATGAGATGATTCAAAGTACCGCTCACTTTGTCCTTGTTGAATAAGTTCCAAATATGTTGCAACGACAAAAATGCACACAGTGGGGGTTTCATGGTGTCATTATTGGAAGACACTGGGGGCCGTTTACACAACAATGTTTTTTTTTAAACTGGTGAATTTATTTTATTGGTTAGGCCTTGCGTCTACACGACGCTGGCATTTTAGGAGGCTGTAACCAATAGTTTTTGAAGCCGGCTTCAAAAAGTGGGATTTTTTGAAACCACCGGCTAACTTTTGCCGTGTAAACAGCAAAGCCGGCAATTTTATGACGACATAGCCCACCCCTCAACTCAGCCACTGCACTCGACCTGACACGCTGCTTGTCAGAACAAACCAAACCATTTGTTTATCATATTAAAATGTTTTTTCTTTCCCCTGTCATGATTTATGTGCACAATGTATCAGCCTTTTATGGCTACGTTAGAAGCACACCGTTAGCTTAACTTAGTTAAACATTAGCTTACTACAACCTATGACTAACGCATGTTAATGTTTTTTTCCAGTGGTCAGTTCTAGCATGTCTGTTTGCCATTAATTAAAAAAAAAAATCTCTGTCCCTTTGGGCTCTGAGTGAGCTTGGTGGCTAGCCAGATCAACTCCATTGATGTTCCATAACTAAATGAAGAACACTGTTTTGGGGATTAATCAATTGGATCTTCAGAGGACACTTTGGCATTCTTAATCAAGGTAAATGAATTTCCCTAAACAGACCAGCTGTGTTTGAATTGGTTTTGGATGTGTTGCAGCCTCATGGCTAAAAATACAAATAATCAGCAAGCTCATAAATCTTGCTTTGACATGTCAGATAAGTCAAGGAAAAGTACAAGATTCAAACCTTGGCATTTATCATCCTCAGATCTTTTTTTTTATCTTGGGCTATATCTTGTTTTCTTTCTACTGAAGAAGCTCCCAGATCACATTTCATTTTGAACTTACTGATGTGTCACTTCATGCATATTGCTCCATCTCTACATTGTGCAGATTTATGTTATGAATGTGTGTAGGCTCAGTGAAGGGAGAATTAAGATGTACATGTGTGTAGGTGTGCACATTCCATGAATTGCTCAGCAAAATGTGCACTTACATTAAGGGATCCTTATCATGGAAGAGCCATTATGTGAATGTTTTGTTCCATAGTTATTTTCTGTGTAAGACTTCAGACTGTCTCGTTAAAAGAACCACTTCTGACTTTTATGTGAAATTTTAACCTGCTGTGGGCATATTTTCTTGAAATACACAACATTAGTCAAACATTCCTTAAAGGGCGTAGCTCTAAAATACTGCCCTGTGTCCCAGGCTTGTGCTGACACTGTGATTTCAATACCTGTATTCTTGCACTTGTATCAGATGGATGATATATTATATTTCTGTACAATACAATTGATAAAGTTAATTCATGATCTTGGCAATGTTAGAAATAAACTGGGATGCATGAAAGAAGGCATATCTGTGAATGTGCTTGGCTTGCCTCATCGCTGTCTTATTTGATGTTGGACTGCTGCTGGTCAGAATGCTATTGTGATAAACTGGCCTTAAATGACTTGTCCCTAAACAATGGGAGATTGGGTAATGTCTTTTGCCTTTTCCTTTTTCTCCATTTTTTTGTTTTTGTGTTTATTCATCAAAGAGAACAGGTCACCATCAGTCCTAGCTGATGTATCAATTAATTCAGTGGATCAGAATCTCACTTGAAAAAAACTCATTCCCGTTACAGACCCCCAGTTATGTGAACATTGACTCAGTAGAATCATTTGTTGAACCTTCACACCAGTAGTTCTGATAAGCAAGCCTTTGAATTCTTATTATTCTCTGCTTGGCTGTCCCACTGAAATAACTCCCAGCTAATGTAAGTGTGATTCAAGATACAATGGATATAGAAATGTGGGTTTTCACCCTCACAAACAAACCAATATCTTTGTTCTAGACTCAGATCGACCAATGTCTGTTTGACAAAGTGGTTCCTTTACCTGTTTTTTGTCATGAAAAGCAAGTATTGTTGTTGTAGACAAAAGGTAAAAGGTTTATTGTTTTCTGGATGCACAATATACTGTAACAATATTCAACATTCGATTAAATCTGTTGATCATAACAGTAAGCGGTAAAAATGAATAGCGATTTCAATGAGATGACAAATGAAAAGGTATTTGCAACATACATGTCACATATATGCATGCATAGTTTTATTATTCAGTGTGTGTGTGTGTGTGTGTGTGTGTGTGTGTGTGTGTGTGTGTGTGTGTGTGTATGTGTGAATGCTTGTGTTGTGTGCATGTGTGACAGGGCTTCTTGGCCAATCAGGCCTTTTAAACAACCCAAAGATTCATCATCAGCTCACACCATTTGATCCCCATACCTAAAGCTCCAGAAACCAATAACCCAGGCTGTGGTAGCACTGTGGCCCTTGCAGATGCTTTCTGTAAATTAAATGATTATGTTACAAACAGGGCCAGGGCACTAATTGGCATTTTACAGGCGCTATGCTACATAACTATTGATTTTAGATAACACGCATATTTATAGAAACCCAAATCCATCTCAGATAATCCTTGATAAACTTGATATGGTGAGTAATGGAGAGGACTATGGAGTGTAATTTCGAGCAATGGGGAAGGATTTCTTTCCCTCCGACAAAGAAATCAATTCATGCTGAGACAATGTGAGATCTTGCCCTTTTATTTACATTTCAATTAATTTTACATTTCCTTGTTGTGTACTTGGTAGAGACATGTCATAGGGAATGGTGTGGCATCTTCAGTAAATCACGGAGCTGGGGGAAAAACAAGTGTTAGAGGCTTTCATTTATCAGGCTGAGAGGAAAATGAAAGGGGTTTATTAAAACAATCTTTCAAATCATTTGAGACTTGAAATGGATGTTAAGTTGGATCTGTGGAAAGAAATGTTGCACATAATGTCATGATGTGCTGTTTAGAATTAATCTTAAGGCAAAGGGTAACCCTAAATTCAGAGGTCCTTTGTTGTAGAATATTCAACTGTGTTCAATTTTTATTTTTATGGCACCCTCCAAAATACTCGCTTACTAGTTTTGTGCCTTATTTCCTCTTTACACCAGAGATAAAATAAATTTTGCTGCATTTCTTTGCTGCATCATATTTAAGGCCCAACGTTTCTGTATGGATTCTGTTTCTGTAAGGATTATTATTATTATTATTATTATTATTATTATTATTATTATTTGTTTCTTTTCTGGTGCACTTTGCCTCTTGTGAGGAAGTTACCATGGGCCAAAAATGGGCCAGTCAGAGAGGGAGGCAAGGCCCAGAGGCTCGAAAACGCCCCCTTATGGCAGTTGTCTATACATATCCCGCCCTTTCTGTAATGTAAGTAACCAAATAACTTTTGAATTTTTTGCCTTATTTTAGTGATTTGGGAGGAGATATTTATATTGTAGTGGGGGGACTTGTCTGTGAGGACTTTGCTGAGACTTTCATATTCACTGCATTTTCCACACCCAACAGGAAGTGAGGTGTTTAGGATTTTGAGCGTTTTGACATGATCAATGGACTATATGCCACAGAAGGTTGTTTCATCCAACACATTTATATCTGGTGGAGCACCAGAAACGGCATCTTCTGTTATATTCTGCTCCTTTCGTGTCCACTCTGACACTAAACATCTTGTTTATCCCCAACAGTGCAACTCTTTATTCAACCTCGACACATGCATAAATCTACCAGGATTTTAACATGCTCATTCGCTAGGTGTAACATCTAACTGGATCCGTGTAAACAGAAGTTTTGTGCGAGTCCGCTCAGTGGACTACGTCTTAAACAATGTACGTCACCAACGTAATGAAACAAAGTTTCTAGCATTGTTAGCTAATGTCCCCGATGTTACAGCCCCTTATGGAAACACAACACCGAGGCCACTCACCGGTGTTTAAGACCGTGGAAAAGCCTTGGGCCAGCCCCGGTCTGTACTGGAAAAGAGCCATATGTGACCTACAAGTCACCAGGAACCGCTGTATTGCTGGAGCTCGCATTGCAACCACTCATGAACAGTCAATATTGATTTCACATTCAACTTCATCTTACAAATCACAAAAGCAATGTTCTTAGCCATTGGTTTGGGCTTTTTTTTAAGTACCAGTTCAGGCATTGTTTAGACACCGAAAAGACGGTTTCGATTAAGTATTAATTAAGTATCAATTCAACCATAGGATTAAAGTCAAATGATATCCAACCCTAGATCTGGAGCAATGTTCTAGAGGTTTGTGTACAGAGTGTAAAAAGTTAAATTAGATTGGCAGGTGCTGAGGACTCAGGAATCAAACCTGGGCCGACTGATTGTCAGGCGGAGATGCTACCACTACTCTACCTCGCCCACACGTGTTACATACCTTTCGAGCACTTGAAGTGGACTGCACACTGTCGCCAACATGAGTGCCCTGTCACTTGCCCCTACACACCAGTGCCGACATCCTGAACTGACAAGCATTCAATAAACAATGGAATTCATTGAGCAGTGGCAAAAAAATAGAACTAAAATGTAATCAACACACAAATGCACATACACAAGCACACACATGGGTTCACACACAGAAAAAAACTCATACATACTTTCACAGGCTCACACTCAGAAACATAGGCACACACATAGTCTTACACTGAAACACATATATTGGAGCAGTATTCGAAAACACAGCAGAGGTGAGTTAGTTACACATGATGGTCAAATCACACAAAATTATTTATACATTTGCCTTAATTCCATCTGCACGTGAAAAATCTATGTTACAGCTCCACCATCAGAAGCCAAAAAATAAGTGCTTCCAGTAAAAATTGAGTTCAGACATCAGGTGCGTGCATTTTACATACACCACGTAAATGAATTTTTGGGATGACGAAAGGTGCCGGGGCCCATCATTGCCACTTGCGGCCATATTCAGTCTTACTTAAAGTGAAATTGTACAAGCAAAAGCAAGTTAAATGAAATGCTTGCTACAGTGCAACATCACATGTCATACCACCAGTGCTGAATAAATTTAATACAATCGCATTTATTTCAGCTACACATTTATTTCACATTTATTTCAGCTACTATTGTCACCTTCTCCCTCAGAACACTGAGTCTTGTATAAAAAACTACCAAAGCAGACTTTGATGCACACAAATAATTTGGGCCATAAAAGCCATGGAATTGAATGCAAAAAGCAAGGAAACATCAAGGAGAGCTCTATGAAAGCATGTGATTCTTGACTTGTGGCATTACTGGCTGCAAACAGCATGAAGCACACAGCTTTAAGGCAAACAAGATGAGACATGGTGAGAATCCAACATGGAGACTCTCACAGACAGACCTCTTTTTTTCTTGCACCGTGTATACACTTATACTCTCTCTATCTCTCTCTCTTTCTCTTTCTTTCTCTCTCTCTGCATCTTATTCACTTCATTGCCATATAAACACAGTGAGGTAGTGCATAGGAAAACAAGTGGGCGCTTAGAGGGGGCACCTACGTGACACCCTGAACTTTTACTGGCATCCTGCTTTGGCTTTGAAATGTAGAACATTCAGGTCAGGACGAGGGAAGTAAATCTTTCCTCCTTGTGTCGGAGCACGGCCATGATGGATGACCTGGATTGTTGAGTTGTGGTGGCCCTCTGACAGCAGTCCATTAATAAACAGATTGCAGGATCCTCTCCTTTGTGTGCGATCACTGAGTGACACCGCTTTATTATATCCAAGCCACAGATAATAAATACTCATAAGCCTAATGATGCCTGATTACTGCTGCAATCTTTGCCTCATTAAGCTGATTAGCTGCACTGGTGTAACTCTGTGGATCCCTGTTTAATAATGCTCTACAAGTATAGACACCTCACACGAGGAAAACAACAACAAGCCTAACCATATTAGTGTCTTCAGATGTTCCTGAAAACAAGTATAAATCCTTTCTTCAAACTCAATTATTTTTTCCTTTTGAAGGAACAATAATATTCATCCAAAGAAGCATGAATAATTGCCCCTGTGTATGGTCATGTGTGTGTGTTTTTTTGTATTATTTCTGTTTATTTTCCATGTGAAGAAGTGGTGATATTTATTCTTCCCAGATGGCTCCCTTCATGTATGCTGTTCGGCACAGAATCATGGGTGCAGTCATGAAATTGCCACCTTTCTGCAGTTCAGATTTTTAATTTACAGTCCTTGTGCTGGGGAAAAAATGTCCTTCAATGTCAAAGGAGCGTAGTGTGTCTTCAAACAAATCAAGGGAGCAGACTGAGTCACTGACCCCAATAATTTAGCACAGCACTCTGGACATTTCCCAACACTGCATGAGCACACATTTTCCCAAATAGTGTTGCACCCTCCTTCCCTATACACACACACTCCTTGTTTATTACAGGTTTGTGACCCATATATAGCCTGCTGATAACCAGGTACTTTAAGGCTTGCAGGGGTTATATCAGTGACACCATAATTTCCTCCAGAAAACAAAACATTGCCTCTGCAAAGCAATCTGAAAAGTCCTGTCACCCTTTACCACAGCTTTTTGGATTGTGGACTTTATGTTTTCACTGAAATAACTACTGCACATTGGAGGATTTTAAGAAGCATTCTGCTATTAAGCACCTTTTACAGTCCATCTTATCACACAGTAAGCTCTTCATTTGATCATAAACCTGAGAATGTAGTTCTATAATATCAATAAAGCATTAAGAAATGAACTTCTCTTGGTATGTTTACATAAGAGGGGCAGCAAATGATTTTGTGTTTGTGGGGCTGATATAAGTTAAATGTCACACATAAATGCTTTGATGGTGTTTGCTAGTGAATTAATAATCAGAATGACCTGTCTTTCTCTCTCTCTACCATTGTACACCACACAAGTTCTGCCACTTATGGGTTGGTGTCAGGCAATTGTTTTTAGAACATTCCCAGACTTAAAATGAAACCACCACCAGTATCTACAGGCAAACAAACACTTTTTTAAAAGAAGGATTTACAATGGCTTTCCGATTATCAATGTTTTTTTCTCTGTAGCTAAACAGCAGGCAGACACCATGCACTAGTGTGAAGGGATGAGGGATCTGTATTGTGCATGCATAATAAAAGCAGGCATGAATAAGGATGGTAGCATTGATCCAAGACCCTTCAACTGCGTGTTCCCGTAGAGACAACATGGCTTATTAGCAGAGCATGCTGTCTGCTCCAGCACAGCTGCAGAGAGAGATTATTCAGACAAAGCCGGCCAGCTGTTTGTTAGATGCAGTGCTGGTGACTAATTGAGAGCAGGATGCAGTGGCAGAGAGAGGACTCACAGACACTTTTTTTCCCTAGCATGGCAAGAGCTAGTGGCCTTTGAATTAGGTTAATTGCTAAGGTTGTCATAAGAAAGCAAGAAAGTATTTTTATAAAATAAAGAAGAAATAATACGGTAAAGGACACTTCAAAGTTACAAAAAAAAGTTGCAGTAAAAAGAAAGCAAGGCAGATCGACTGATTCCATATTAGAAAAGCATTCCCCTTATTTCATGATGAAATCCCTATCTCTGACAGAAGGGGCCAATCAAGACTTTATGTCAAAGCAGGTGCTTTCGACAAAAGGTTAATTGCTGTCATCATCACAATTAATTAGGAGCCTGCTCCCATGTTCATCTAAAAAAATTGGATGATTTAATATGCAAACATGAATAACTACTATATTAAATTATAACTCAAATTAACCCATGGCCTTTTATTCCCTCACAATTTTTTCTGAAAGTTGAATGAAACCCCATATCTAAAATTCTGTTTAAAAAAAATTCTGAATCTAAACCAAACAAATGTTTGAGACCTTATGTGGAATCCATTCAATGTTGACCTCTCTAGACTGGTGGTGACCTGAATCCTTAAGCATTGTGGAGACCGGCGCCAACATGAGTGCAGTGCACTACACTTTCGACATTCGATTACTTTGGCAACATTATTCTCAAAAAAACCCGGCACACCAGCGTCATATAAAACATAAAACATCTTGATTGAAGCAAACTGCGTTAAAGTTTTCATGTGTGTGGTCCATGGAGTATCTGTGAATATAATCAAAGCATCTTGTTATAGTGTTTTTCTGTATATTCTCATAAAGCAAATGATGGCAGTAGATGATTATTAAATTATTTATACTGAATACTGCATGTTTATATCATGCAACAGTTTGATCTTTGTCTACCCTGAACAGCTGCTGACAAAAAGTGGAGCTCTTTACTATAAACACTTTCGTTCTCGGTTGGCATTGGCAAGCAGTTGCTTCACAGACACCATCAATTTTACCGCATTCTCACTTCCACACCTCTCTGATCGTCTTAATTTTCCTGTAAATCTCAAGTACCATCTTCCATGTTATCCTCCTGATTCACGGTGCGCTCGGGTTCAAACTGAAAAGGCTGATCAGCAGACATGTTCATTTTGCTGCACTGTCAAGACCTAGCCGGTTCAACCATATCACGTCACTACCCAGAAAGCATTGAGATGTAAATAACAATGGCGGCCTACAAGTGAAAAGATTTTTTTTAAATAAACGTCATTTTTTTTAATAAAA
This sequence comes from Alosa alosa, assembly GCF_017589495.1. NCBI lineage: Eukaryota > Metazoa > Chordata > Actinopteri > Clupeiformes > Clupeidae > Alosa > Alosa alosa. The sequence goes on from NC_063209.1 coordinate 5,413,312, forward strand.
ACGTGAACATTTTGAGTGTTTTATATCACCTTTTTATAGCTGACGCCAACGTTAATCTATAAGGCCAACATGTCATACTAGTCAGAGTTCCTTTTAATGGAGAGTCATACTATGCTATCTATTAGATATGGCCACAGGCATTGTATTGATGTCACCAGTGCTTACAGAGTAACTGCTGCATCTGCAACCATCTACATACACTCCATCATGCTACTTCTCACCCACTGTTTTCCTTCAAGAGATGACATCTGCTATTGCCATCCCCTCACACAAGGCAATCATAGTCCAGATTGTTCTCATTTGTGCTTGATGGTGGAGCAACCTACCAAATGCTATCAAAGCAGGGGCTTCTCTCTCCATCTTTAAGAATCTCTTGGACACTCTTCCGTCCCCCCTGATTACCTTATTTTCTGACACGCCTAACACTCTGGTGCTACTGTGCATGTCTCAGTTGTAACTAGATAAAACTAAATGCCAAATGAATAAATGTTCATGTAAATATACACCTATTGTATTTGACAAAAATATGTACCATCACAACAATATATATAATATAATTCCTTGAATTTCATGTTCATGCAGTGTTACTGGTTAATTCCACATAGTCTCTGACACTGTCTGACAGTAATGATTTGGTTGCCGGCTGACCTTTAGCATGTCCTTAGAACAAAGAGAACAGAGGACTATTTTTGATTAGGTATTAACACAAAAGGCAGTGAATTTGATTGCACTCATTGATCTTTTTAACCGCAGCAAGTGATTACCAACTGGTTTTATAAGCCATATGATCTGTCAATTTGGGAAAGGCAGCATTAACTTAATTTCCATTGGTCACGTAAGAGTGTCTCCGCTCCCTGTTACTTCCCACAATTCGAGAGAAAGAAAGAGAGAGGTGGCTAATCAGAAGAAGAGGAGGGATGGTCAAGATGTGATCAAGGTGTGATAATAGTGTGATACTACTTTGGTTTAATGGCTGGTGTATCAACACACCAACAACAGGGTCGGGGGGATGGGAGGGGGACAGACCAGACCAGACCAGACCTGACCTGACCTGACCTGCTGCGGGGTATAGAGGTATCAGTACTTCTAGTAGCCATTCACAAATTTTCTGTAGGGTGATAAAAGTAAAATGTCACATAAATGCTTTGATGGTGTTTTTGCGAATGACTTAATAATCAAAATTACCATTGTACACCACAGTTCTACCCCTTTTGGGTTGGTGTCGTTGGTGTTGGTGTGTGTTGTAAGTGCATGTTGTGTGTGTAAGTGCATGTTGTGTGTTGTAAGTGCATGTTGTGTGTTGTAAGTGCATGTTGTGTGTTATGTCTTTACGCTACTGAGACCCTTGAATTTCCCCTTGAGGATCAATAAAGTATCTATCTATCTATCTATCTATCTGTGTCAGGCAATTGTTTTTAGAACATTCTAGAAGGACAGCATTCTTAGAACGTTTTTAGAACAGACTTGAAATGAAACTAGTATCTACAGGCAAACAAATACTTTTTTAAAATAAGGATTTACAATGGCTTGATGATTATCAATGTTTTTTTTTTCTCTGTAGCTAAACAGCAGGCAGACACCATGCACTAGTGTGAAGGGATGAGGGATCTGTATTGTGCATGCATAATAAAAGCAGGCAAGAATAAGGATGGTAGCATTGATCCAAGACCCTGCTGAGTAGTCCAGGGGTATCAGTAGTTTTGATAGCCATTCACAAATGTTCTGTCATCTCAGCCCGAAACAGAGTGTAAAGACAGTGACAGGAGATCATCGTTTATTATGCTACATTCCCACTTAGTATCATCACACAGAGAATGATACATCATACACATAGTTATATAAATCTGCACAAAAAAATACATCTAAATCAGAAGTGGGCAGAATGTTACTGCCGCAATGGTTAATGTTTTTTTTTCCATTCTTGCTTTGGTGTGGACTGTGTTGTTGTTGAGGTATTGATAGACAAATGCTCACCTTCACCTCGTATCCTATCCCCACCTTCGGCTCCCTCGCCTACAGTGTTTGTGCATTGAACTGTGCTGGTGATCAGTTATTTGTTGGAATAGGTTCAAAGAACATCAGTGCCACACTTCACAATACACTGACGTTACTTTTAAAGTCACCATTAACTTCTCAGATGGAGTTGTATAATATGTACTAGGCGTTAATGTTCCAAAACAATGTGTCTAAAGCCTAAAATTAGAAAATGTACTTTTACTTTTTTTTCATGCTCTCTATGTCCTTTATACTGAGATGTCTTTGTGACCTGCCAGCTAAATGAATAAATGTAACTGTCAGCCAGTGTGCACTTGCTCACCAAGCTGTGTTCACAGTTTCCATGGTGATGTTTTGCTTGGCACAGCTGTAGTTTGTCTCTGTTCAGGCTGACACCTCAGTATGGATCATGAGCTGTCAGCTAATCGCCTCTACCCGTCTCCTACTACTCAACCAAAACCACCTGTGCTTCACTTACAACTCAGATAAACCGCAGCCCTCGGAGTATAGCACTGTCACACACAGTCAACGTAATCTCCTTTCAAGTTAAAAGAGAATTTGACTTTGTACCTGCTAGTGCCATGACGCAATTTAATGCTCCCTCTGATAACTAATGGGAGAAACTCTTTAAACTTTGCAGTTTATAATAAGCTTGTCAGCTTATCATATTATACTTGTGAGCTTATGATATTAGCATTTAAATATTCTCGGGATTTGGAAAATAATTTTAAATGAGGGCTTGGCTATTTGACTCTGTGATCTTAAAAGAAGTAAAAAGGGGAAACATAAGTTAAGCAATTTGGGCTATTTGTTTGTTCAACCTTTTGTTACATACTATTTTGCTCTAAGTTATCACATACTGTGTTTTTTTTGTTCTGCTAGGTACATTTCCTACTTTAACATTCCAAAATCTGCTCTGTAGAAGCACAAGAGTAAAAACAACTGACCAGAATGCACATGCAGCTACCTAGTTGATGGATGACCTATTCCCTAATACTGTAACATGACATAACTAACAGACAGTTTGACATCACACCGTTAATTGACCTTGTTATTACCAAACTTGCCAGGGCAATTTGGTCTACACGTGGTCTACCTTAGGCAGAAGTTTACTTGCCATGCAGAGTAATGACACATTTCATGTCTATGTACTGTATATCAGCATAAACCTGTAAACCGGTGATGGCTTGAGTATATGAGGACCCTTTATCTAATGAATGCATTGAAAATTATGTGGCATACACTAACAGCGAGACTACACCGGGGACAGAACTGAAACGTTCCATTCGCTTTGTGTCTGCTACAACAGTTAGCTTACACTGTAATCAATGAAACTGGCTACACCAGACATGATAGTGCCACATATATTCAAAAAAGTCTTCTGAAACTATTTATATGCTACGTGAACATTCACTTCAGTTATGGTTAGTAATGAATTCTCTCACTGCTGGACAGACTTTGGTTTCATAGAAGTTTGAATGCTAGCAACACATCACATAAACCCATGTTGCATGTAAAAAATGGTACTGTAGAAGAAGAAGAATTAGAATTTTTGAACTGCCATACAACTAGACTGTATTGATATGACATCCACCATGAGTAATGATGTAGTATGACTGAACAGGACTATACTGATATGACATCCACCATGAGCAATTAGGTAGTATGACTGAACAGGGTAACATGACCAAACATGGAGAGGTGAGCTAATGACATGCTAGTTTACAGAATGAGGTCATCATTAATTTATTTAAATACATTGGCATACAAGTTTTTTTTTTTAATTTCGGCTCTAAAATAGAGCTCCCCCATCACAAGAGCGAAACCTGCAGTATGAGTAATTGTGGCCCTCTCAGTAAGATACACTATTAACCAAGTGAGCAATTTTGGGATTGACTGAGATTATGAAACAAAAGTAATTACAGCTATAGTTATAGAACAATAATATCCTGCATAGTAAAAATTTAATGTGGTAGATTAAAATAGGCATATTCATTAGAGCAAAGATATTTCATATAATCTTTATGGGGAGGAAATAAGATTCATAATCCTTTGATTTGCTGGGAAATGGGAAGCAAGAGGAGTATCTTTTAATAGCTGGATTTTCCTTGACAGTCTAGGCGTTCTGTCTAATACAGTTGCACATACAGCCCATGTGCACATCTTTAGCACTTTAGCTGTTGCCATTTAAATGATAATTCTATCAAATAAATATACACTGGTGTAATACCCACCCACAATGCAGTCAGTGTAGTGGTAGTCTGCCACCAAGTTTTAATTGATACATGGCAGAGCAATACTTTACCTCTTATTTCACACGTAATCTTCAGGTCTGTCACCATTATTCAGACCCTCAATCTAAACTCTCTTAATATCTTTTTACCTTAATACCCAATCACATAAGGGTTTTTTTCCAGAAACATCTCGCTAGAATACTACAATGTTGCATGAAGGATAGTTAATTGCTGTTAATTGTGTTTTGTGCTGAAAAGGTTGAATCAGTTGAATTTAATTCCTTTCACCTGACACACCTTTGTGTAATTATTGGGTAGGACTAACATGGATGTCAGAAAATGTAACCTTTATTGAGCACACAATGTGCAGCATTCATTTCTACTATTCTCTACCATTCTATCAGGAAATATAATCAGCCTGAGGAGAGTTAAGGTGTGACCATTTTGAATAGGCCCATGATTACTATAATGGGAAGTATTGAAGTTCTACTTCAGTGGTGATATATGTTCAATTTCTTCCTTTGATGACATGTAGGTATATGGAGTTAATCAGCGGGGATCATGTGCGAGCATAATGGTAATAATAATCATGTATTTTTTATGCTAAATAACAGACATTTATTAACTAGATTCACCCTCGCTGTAGCAATTATAGTCTTCAGATTTTCACACACAATCACCTCAAAATAACAATAAAAAAATTTGGTTAGCCTCTGAGTAGCACACAGACAAGTATCTCAAAATCTCCCACCACACAGCTCTCAAAACCTATTGGATCCCGGTTGAGAGAGTGAGCAGCTAATACCTGTGATTTCTGAGGGCCAGTCTGGGATCCCACACACAGTGCCGCCACACCCACTACATGCATCACTCACTGTGTGTATAGTAGGGCACCAAGTGTCAGAGGGGGCATCAAAATCCCTAATCGGTCGGAGTAACTTTAATGCAAACTGAATTTCAGTTAATACTCAAGTCAACTCGACAACGTTTACAATTTCAAAACACCTTGTTACATTAGGCTGCTCATGTGTCACTGCTTTTATACTAATTTATTTTTATTCACACACAAAGCCCCCCAAACCTAAAGCACAGTTTGTTTTGGCTATTTAAACATGCTAAAGACATCACATCAACCTTTTGTTCACATGCGAACAGCAAAGCTAGAACACTGAACAGGGAAAATATACGAAACTTCACTCTCTGATTGAATAAAAATTGATGAGAAAATTGACTGCGTGAGAGTGTGTAAATCGTACGACTTTGAAGATATGGCAGAACTTTCAAGTTTAAGTAGCTTTAATGCTTGAAAGCTAATTATATGGACGGGATTTAATGTTGCAAGCCCAGTTGGTATGGAACCAAAACTAACATTAGCCAGCTTTTAAATATTTGTTACAGGCTAGTCTACGCATCAGTCTCTCCTGTTGCAGATGTAACCTTAGCATCATCTCATCTTGTCTGTCATTTCTCAAAGGGGGTCTTGTAATGTACACTGAATGTATTAACAAATAACTTGTTATGCCATTAGAGTGGTTGATAATCATTCTAAATGGTCCTCTGTATGTTCTTTTGTAGTTTGTTGTAGTCATTTCTACAATAATGAAAACTAGGAACGGGCTCCACCTCATCTTCAGCCCAAGTCTAGTACAGTATGACCTGTACCATAAAACTTTCATGTAAATATGACCATTTCTGTTATGTTTAAAAGGTTCAATTAGTATTCCCAAAGGAAGTTTGGCTATAAATATTAATGATTAATATCAGAGCATTACTGATTAAATTATACATGGATCAATGGGGTTATTGAGTGCCATGTGCATAATTTAACACTTACAACACATGACTATTCCATAGCAACAAATTGCCTCTAACACAGGAGTTCCTTCTGAGGACCTCTGACTTTGATGCATAGTCATTTTCATGATTCACAGGAAAAGTGCCAAAAGTTAATAAACCACAGTAGACATTAGCACTCTTTTTTCTGTGACTCAGAATGTATGTACTATGATCATTTCCTCAGAACATAAAACTCCAAACAGAAATTACATTAATGTATCCTCAAGATGGTGGTATATAAAACAAACAAGAAAAGATTAAAAAAATCTCTGATAGTGTCTTTGAAGCTTCCTGAGGTTCTTGGGGACGAACCGTAATTCTTTTGAATCCTTCAAAATCACCCAGTGACAATGGTGCACTGCCGTTAAAATCTCTGCGATAACGTATTGTGTTGAAAAGGAAAAGAGATAAAAACAAGGTTGAGATACAACACTAGTTCAGAGATAATGTAATCTTTTCTTCTGTACCTACATCAAAGAGAAATCCTACACAACCAAAGAAACAATGGAATGGCTCTTCTATGCTTTATCAAATCAGATGTGTATTCAAATTGGACTGACAGACAGAACTATAAAGCTCACTGACATTTGAAGAACCTTTGATTTGGTGATGACCGTGTTAGCGAGGGTTTGACTCTCCCTCAGGGGAGATCTTTTGTCAATGAGTCATGCTACTAAAAGTAGCTTAGTATGATTACTATGTTGATTCAGTAGTAATAATAATAATAATATTAATAATAATAAAATATTTAGGCAATATTATGCATAACTGAAAATATTAAGAATTAGATACTGATATTTTCTGTATCAAAAATGTCTGTATCTACTTATACCTCTCTTGTACATTTTAAATCTGTAATATTATTGGCAACACTTCCTTAATTGATCTATTGATCGCTTTGGACAAAAGTGTCTGCCAAATCCCATAACCATATATACTACAATGTTGTTACTACAGTAAACAACTTGTCCCTAGAGTAAAGACAACTCAACTATTTAACTGTTAAACAAGCTACAAGCTACAAGCAATATGGAGAGTTCTACAAACATTTTTGCTGAAATGTCTGACTATTATATATAGGATATTTACATCTATTTAAGTGCAATCCACATTTGAATGTAAGACACCTGTCTGACATATTACTTCCAAAAAGCTAAGCTCAAAAGAAGTTAAATCTCATAAACTTTAAAGTTAAAACCAAACTTATAAAAAAGGCTACCTATTTTCTACAAGAGAGAGGAATTGAAGAGAAATCAAAGATGTGCAAGACTGTGTGTGGGTCTACGGGGGGCCCTAGCATGACCCGCCAATATGTTAAAGAACGTCCACTGACAGCCAGAGAGAGATGGAATAGCAGATTCAGGGAGGTCAGTCATGCTCCCTCAGGTAGAGTGGTCTCAGGGTAAACCCTGCATTCCTCTCCAGGGCCCTACTTCATCTTCCCCTACACAGAGTACAAGCAAGAGGGAGACATCTCTGACTGGTTACAGACACTCTTTGGAAATCCAAGTGTCTGCCAAGTCAGGTGTGGAGCCTGGAGGCGATTAACCACTCAAACGGCAGGCTGAGATGTTGGAAGCCAAGCAGAACTAACAACACTGCTGATCTCAGCGGGCCAATTAGCCCTTTGAGTTTTCATGTAAAGAACCCTCATGAAGATACGGTGAGCATGGAGGTATTGTGGAATGAGAGCCAAAGCAGACTAACCAGGTCTCCAGTGGATATCTCCCTGACCAATGAAAGCCTGCTTGTGACAGGCTGCAGAGGGGCCTTGCCACCACATCTTTGTGTGTGTGTGTGTGTGTGTGTGTGTGTGGGGGTGAGGCTGTCAAGGCAGAAAAGGATATCTGAATGAAAAAGTTGTAAAAGCTGTGACTGATGTTAAAATATGTTCCTTTCTGAGAAGCAAATATGTTGTGGTGGTGAAAACATGCACAGGATAGAACTGAAGGTAACATCTATCAAAGATGTTTTTGTTTGTTCATTTGTTTGTTCATTTCTCAGTTTCTATTAGCACTTTAAATCATGGGGCCAGAGGTGGCTGAAGATTTCAGGGGCTGGGAACCTATGGCTCTCTAGCCAGAGATGGCTAATTTGTTGATTGCATATGGCTCGCGAAAAAGTTTGACCTGATTTTTCATCCCAATAAATACATGGCCAAAATAAGCAAATACACTATTGTGTCAGTGCAACATCAAGTGTCATTGACTGCATTTGTGTTTCTAAATAATAACACTCAGTTCAACCTGTCATCACCAAAACTAAATTATCACTGGGCAATGTGGCCTCACACAGGCCGTTGTTATATAAACTTTAGACTGTTCAAGTTCAGTCTCCCTACTTTCCTACTTTACTCGTGGGCTAAAATTAGAGCTCATAATAAAAGGGAATAAAAGATCAGAAATATTGTTTGTCTAAGCCGTCTATGATGAGTTTATGAAGAGAGCTGGATCTGATAACATTATGCGTGGAATGTTAACACTGCGGTTCTATCGAAATCAGCTCAGTACAGTAAGACAGGGACCGGGCAGGTGGCCTATTTCTCCCATGACGTTGGCTATTTTTCAGATCAGTGTAATTGACACCCTCTGGAAAACCTCAACCATTGCACCCATCCCAAAGAAACCCTGCCCCTCAGAGCCCAACCACTCATACCAATAATCATGAAATGCCTGGAAAAATGAATCCTCCACCTCATCCAGCCAACCGTCAGACAACACCTGGACCCACATCAATTCACATACAGACCCATACGAGGTACGGGGGACACAGTGGCATGCCTATCTCCATCCCATCCTTCAACACCTAGACACCTGGCAACTTTGCTTCAGTCCTTTTCATTGACTTCCACTTTCAACACAATCTAACATCACCAGCTCATCAAGAAATCACATCATCTCAACATCCCCCACCTCTCGTCCACTGGATCATAACTTCCTTAGCAATAGACCGCAGACCATGAGAATCGGCTCAACAACATCATCAACCATCATCACCAACACTGGAGCCCCCAGGGCTGTGTTCTCAGCCCTTTCCTCTACACCCTGTACACCAACAACTGAAATAGCCCATCACCCGTCACTGTAGGCTAAAGATATCGTGGGGAGTTTATTGTTTCGTTTTGGCAAGTAGCCATGTAATAAGCAGGATAATGTATAGAACGTCGGTCATTATCGGGAAATAGGTCCCTTTAGGTTCGCCCTGTCGGGACCTATTTCTCGATAATGACCAGCGTTCTATACATTATCCCTTATGTAGAGTTTTTTAAAAGTACCTAGAATCCCCAGATAATGAAGCTGGATATTCACTTGTTTTAAGACCTGCATGTGTATCTATGTTTATTATACTAAATTGGTCTGGTTTGCTCAATGAATCTGTGCAAGACTATTTTAACAAGTCTACAATCTGTTTGCTCCAGCAACCTTCAGACTTTTAAAAAGCACTGGTGATCAACTGACTGCATTGCCAGACTTGTTTGTAACATGCCTTTTTGCTTTTCTTTCGCTATACAACCTTGGAAAATGCCTTAATCGCTAACATACTCTACCATTATAGGGCTAGGGAGGCAAACTGGAGTGGTCAGGATCCGGGGAGCCCTTGAGCCCTCCACTTATCTACTATAGATTGATTGAACTGTTTTTTTTATTCTCATTATCGAATAAAGTGATGGTCAAGGTAAAGAGGTATGTAGTTGCTATAATATCTAAGTCCACCAAGGCTGAATGGGTATTGCTTAAAAGTGGTACCCACAACATTGGTCTATATGCTAACTTTAGGACTTGCATTACAACCAACTCAATTTCAATCTCTGTCTGTTTTTCATCGGCCTGTACTTGCTTGATGTAACAATCCAAAGTTCAGGCTTTATACTAAATGGAGGCTGTGTTTTTCCCTTCATTCCCCAACTTGTTAGTTGGGGATTGTGAAGCAAAGGGGGAGAACGGTCACTCCACCCACCATTGAATCCAAGTCTCTGTAGGGCAACAACTTGAACACTAATTAGGACAACAAAAGAACCAGACTCGTTGATATGAGATGCGCTAATCTGACATTGATGAACATTGAACTATGATCAGAGAGTTAAATCAAGATCAACTTGAAGCAACACTCCATTCCACTGTTGCAATGTCAAACAACAGAAAGCGTACTACATGTACGTCCACTGCTTCCACGACTGCCAAATGCAGTTGCCACCATACAGACACATCTGTCAGTTATTTATTTTCCATTTTATCCCTTTGATTTTTTTACATTTCAGTCCCAATAGGCATTTGTTGAGTTGTGTGTCCCCATTTTTCTGTGGATTTGTATTGTCCCCACTACCCCACTAACTTCAAGAAGTGAGGCAAAGTTGGCAGCATAATTTATGAATGAAGAGTAGTGAATGCATGCTTACATCTGTGATGCTTTTGTGTGACTGTACCTGATGCAATAGGTGTAAACTGTGAAAGCCATTAGGTGTAAACTGTGAAAGCCATTATTAGGGGCCAAAAGCAAAGGAAACAGGCCAAAAGAATCCCCGCTTGCACATTTGGCTCTACAGTACCATCAAAGCTTTGTGTGTGTTTCCACATATTTCCCCTCATGCCCCCTTCATTTTTCACCCCCTCACTCTTCTCCCTCCTCTCCCTCCCCCTTGCCTGCTAGTTTGTATTCATATATTAATGAAACATTCAGAGAAGTAGACCCTGATCTAATGCCTATCACACCTGCCATTTTTGAGTAGAAGCCAGTGGAATGGAAGTAAACAAATCTAGTATACCATGAAAAGTGTAATGCTCTTCAGATGCTCATTGTGTTGCTTTAGGTGCACTGAAGGGAGGGGTGTAATTAGAATGGCTGTTTAGTTCAAATATTAACAACATTTCACCAGCAGTGTTGGTTCTGTCTTTGTGTCAAGTTATTTATTTATTTATTTATTTATTTTATTTACAACTGTGCACTAAATTGATCGGATGGATTTCACTGTGAGGACCCCTCCCACGGGGGTCTGGGTGAAAGGGCGGCATAGCACCCGAGGAAATCAAGTGGCCGACATATGTAGCAGCACACTGAATCATAAGGTCAGTGCATGCAGGTGCAACATTATTGTGTTATTCCTCAGTAGACCACAGGTTCAGCCCCTTATGTAGTGGCCCCACACAGAAACAACAATGGGTTGATGCACCTTCAAGAAGACATTACTGCAACACACATTCCAGTCCCAAGGCATAAACCATAGTCAGTCAACTCAAATGAGATTTGAAGTTCAGTGGCATGTTGTATGGATCCTGCACATTCTCCCAGCAATCTTACCACCCACAATTGCTGACATATGAATTGATAGACTCTATTAACAGAGCTGCAGGGGCCTTTGGCTTGTGTGTAACTAGTGCCATTAATCCATATAGTTCCTACATCAAGGAAGTTTGAAGAAAGAAAAAGTGAATAAAAACACAGATAAATCATGATTTTTTTTTTCAAAGGCACTGGCTGAAATATGAACACTATTTGTAAGGTTTAGAGTTTAATGGCCTTACATAAGTAGGCTCTGAGAGAGAACCTTGTTTTCCATCCACTTAAATATGTGTATGTGTGAGCTGAAAAATTATATAGGTCTCTATGCACCACTGCAGGTACTGTATTTCCTTGTGTCACATGGTATTGAAAGTTGATTGATATATTTGTAAGGACTCGCTCACATTCCAAGCAAATCTTGTGTTTCGTGCATGGCAAATTAGGTAATTGTGTTTTGGGGCCCTTATGACACAAATTTGCAACATGGAATATGCATGTTTCAGTGGAAGCGCATTACTTGCTCGTCTCGGGGGAGAAGCCTGACATAGCCTGTCTTTGATCAGGTGCTCTGCCATTTGGTTCATGTCTGTGAGTTCCACCCTTGAAAGGGGGCACTCCACAGGCACACAGTGCACATTAGCAATTTAGATCCAACAAGAAGAATATCATTCAGGAATTTACATCTCAAAGACGTGAGTTTAAAATTTGTGACCAGTTGCAAGCTGCAATGCGTCATCTGAACCTTTATCAAAGATAAATATTTTTTTCAGCATCTGAAAATGTAACAAATATGGGCAATATAAAAAATAAATAATAAAAAATGATTTACTGTACATTAACTAGTCATACAATATTAAAGAGGATCAGAAGTTAGAAGTTAAAAAAGGGTATCTCACCTGGTGTGTCATGTGACACATTAGCTCCAGTTGTTGTATACACTTGGTATTACTGTATAGATTGTACTGCTGCTCCTATCCATACATCTTGCATTACTATGCTCTAGGAGATATAAAAGTCCCCCCATGTTGATGAACATACTCCCCATAAACACGGGACCAGGTGTTGATTGGTTAAAATGTTAATGTTCTATGAGCAGAGAAATCAGATAATGTTCCAGTATGGAGATAAAGCATCTAATGTGTCAGTGATATTTAGCAGCAGCTTTCTCTAAAGAAAAATGTATGTAGATTTATTTTCTTCCTTTATAGAAATCTTCAGTGAGTGTGAACAGAATAAGGCTATGATGATTTTAATTTGGTTTTCCCTAGCACAATTGAAGCTTTTTCAGCTGCTTGAAGCTGCTGAGTGTCTTTCCATTTACATTTGAGTGTAGGTGAGGATATGTCTTAAACTAAGAAAAGAATTGGGCGTAATTGTTTTGTACCAGTTTCTACTGACTGGACATGTATCTGTTGTTGATTATTGTTTTTAAACAAGGAGAAACCAGAGGAAATGTTTAGGAATGTTACAGAAGTAATGATAAGTTATTAAGAAAACTTTAGTCTCCCATTTTCTTACTCATTTGGTGCCTAGTTGAAACAGAAATGTGTTTTAATGGAAAGAAAAGAACACTTTGCTTTTAATGTTTTCTTCACGGCTTATCCACCAAATGACTAATTGTGAATGGGGTGTGGGATTTTAAGTCTTCAGTGGGGTGGTAACTGATACCCTTTGTGTCTGAAGGATATATTATAATGCACTTGAGTATGTGATAGCTGGTAGTTTTTTCTCTTTTTTTTTGGTAAGTAGATTTCAAGAATTCTTGAATTTTTGTATTTAGAGTAAAAGTGATGGTTCCTTATAGAAGTGTCCGTAAACGCTGAACAATGTGAACTCCTAATGACGGTGTTTGTCCACTGAGCAGAGTGGTGTTGAAGAAAGCATTGGTGCAATGTAGAGATTGTTTCCATAATTGCTTCGTTAAAACCAGTTGCTTTGTGTATCCTGGAGTAATTAAGCAGTTGGAATTTTTACATTACTCAAGTGAAAATTAACAAAGAGCACATCTGGGTGTCCCACAGATTTAGTCATTAAAAAGCCCATTATTTTTTTAAATTACTTTTTCGGTCTTTCAGCCCCTTTAATCCGTACGTATTTCCCAGTGGGCAGTGGCTGTTCCTGCGCTTTGAACGGCTCCTGTTGGAAAAGTTGAGCATTTTAGAGATCTGATAGGCTGCTTTGCTGGCAGACCCCATCTTCAAAACAAACATGGCCTTGCTTTCGCAGTCCTGGGAAGTGACAGTCCGTGGCATACAGAGCGCTGTTAGCCCCCCTCCCCTCCCCACGCCTCACCTCACCTCCTCCATTGGCAGATGACTCATGATGTGGCGCAGTGTGCCCACACTACCTAATCACATTTAGCCAAAGCCTCAGACTGTATGTGTTGGGTATAGTCATTGCGATTCAATATCCTTCTGGATTAACCTCACCAATTCTGCGTACATTGCACAGTGATTAACCAATTTGCATAAATTAGGCACTGCAACCAATCTGAGAAGAAAGACAGTGAGTTTTTCCTGACACACGAACCCTAGTCTTGGACAACAACCTCAATAACATGTTTGCTGTCCGTCTCTTCACTATTACTCTATCACACTATTGAAATGTGTAACTATACTGTATTTCAACTGGGTGTTTTCTGAAGGAATGATTTTGGTAACACTTTATTTTAATGTGTCGCTGTTACAGTGTACCTACCTAATTAGGTACAGTGGTACAGCCTGTGTAACAACATGTACTATCAGGTAATATCATTGTACTTGCATTATGTATTTGTGGGTACCTACATATAGTTGTTACATTGTAATACTGAGTGCTTTTACAAAACTTTGCCAATTTGCCAAAATATGTACATGTAAGTAATTAACTGGTACACTTAATAGGTTTATTCCACTGTATCAAAGAGTAACAAGGTTGTAGCAGCACAGCTGTTACATGTACACTGAAGACGATGAGGCCTTGACTGGAGCTAAGCATGCTTTGTATATCAAATCTATCATGACCAGATTTACCCCATCCAGCAGGTCTCAGGTCAGCTCTTTGCCTCTGATGAGAATTGAAGAAAGATTGACTATGAAAATATATGGGCCATTTAACCACAAATACATTTCAGTTATCCTGTCTTTTTAATTCTATTTTTCGATTTTCGATTTCTAAGTTTAAATATAACTTTGAAATATTTTTGTGGATCCGGTTAAAAACATATGTAATTGCCATTGAGCATGATGTCTAGCCTATGGCTCATACTGTATGGCTTAGGCTCCTCTCCCCACAGGGAGGAATGAAGTGAATCATGCAAACAGTAGCATGTAGCTCTTGAGTTTTCGGGAGTTAAGTTATGAATATGAATCACTTATGAATATCATTGCACTGCATGTGCATACCACGAATGCCATCTTTGTTGGACATGAGACAGTAAGATCTTTCCATGATGCCCCATATGCACTATTGAGAACCTCATACAGCTGTGCAAGACCAGAGAATTGTGTGTTAACCTTGTCTCTTGTGGCAATGCTACCACTGTGTATGTGCCCACGTCATGCTGTGCTTGTACTCTGCTCCTTGAGATGTGGAGAGGGCATCAGCTGCTGAGCAACCCCCCCCAAGGAGATCTCAGTAGGACCTACCGACACCAGGACATCCTCAGAAACTTGACAGTGGCGGACATACCGTGGCTTGTGTTAAGTCACAGCCAGATAGTGGGCTAATACGGCCTGACACTAGCCGCTAAAGCTATTTCCATTTCACACACATTGTGCAGGTCGGCTGGTGTGAGTTGGTGTGGGAGTTTTGCCTAGATTGCAGTCTGCCTGCACATCACTGAACACCAAAAGATGTCAGTAGGAGGGGTGATGAGGGAACCTCCCCTCATCAGAAAGTAAAAGAGGCAGGCAACAAAGGGGAGTCTGTTTAGCATCAATGTTCTGGTCCAGATATCAGAGAGAATGGCAGTTTAATAGTTGCTTTTGCCTTGGGATTTTACTTACTTAAAGAAAAGGCATATATAAAGTATCTTCATCTACTCTATCTCTGTCTAGAGACGCCAAGAGAAGTCAGCAAGTCCAGCACATGATTGCTGCAGGGCAGTGTGCGCAAGGCCTGTACAACTTGCAAGGCTGTACAGTTGATCAAGTGCAAATAGAAAGAAATCAAAGTGTTCGTACTGGGCCCTAGAGAAGGAATCCATGGGGAAAGCAGTCTGATACTATCTTGACCTTAAAGTCATTTGAGATTATTTATCTGCTTTAACCTCAATTTTCAGAATAAAACATCCTCATAGGGTATTTTAGTGGATTGATGGTTTTGCTTAGATACTAGAGAAAACTTCAATGTGTGAAATTTTTGGTTAATGCCAATCCAATTAACATGTAATTGATTCCAATCCCCTTTAGCTATAGTTTTATGAAATTCTTCTTTTTCAACTAATTTTCAATACCTCTGTGTATTTTTGTGTGTGTATTGTGTTATAATCTGGCGCATCAATCTGTGTGTATTTGTCTTGTCCTCTTGCGGCCCAGATGGCCTCAGGTAGGCCCTGGAGTAGGGCAGAGCCGAATCGGGGCTGAACCTAGGATTTTTGGAATGTAATACGGCGTAACTAGCCTGGCTAACGTCAGACCTATCTCATTGAGATGGCGTCTGGGAACTAGACATTCATTTTCTCGTATCTGAAACGTGGTTTACGAATGCCCTGAGCGCTACGAATGTCTATCAAATGCGTCTGTACGTAGCTCATAACGGCTTCGGTGTGTCGTCATCGCCTTGCTGCCCTCCCTCCGTTCTGTGATTGGTTCCTTCGTTGAGGTGAAAACGAAGTCCATAGAATCCAGGCTGCCTAGCAGCGTGAATAAAATCGCGCGCGTAAGGCAGCATGGGAAAACCCAGGCTATGACGCAACAATAAAACCGGAGAAATTGAAAAATAGCCTGGTAGCATTTCTTTGTGGTTGCCTACCAAGTGACTGCTTATTTTTGTGAAGACAAACAATCTATATTATTTTGCAAAATAATTAAGGAAACATATTCTTATAATGTTATAACTTGTTTAAATGTCCTTTTAATTAATGTGACGTATGCTCGCGGTGTCGTTGCTAAGCACTGTTTAGAAGTTTCTAGCATTGTTAGCTAATGTCCCCGATGTTACAGCTCCTTATGGAAACACAACACCAAGGCCATGCACTGGTGTTTAAGACTGGGGAAAAGCCTTGGGTCAGCCCCGGTCTGTAATGGAAAAGAGCCATAATATAACCTCGTTGTACTGGATGGCCATATATCAGGATCCGGGTGCAGGAATTTTGTTTCACTTTATTTTCTGACTGGTTGTAGGAGAGAAGGTCTGCAGTGTCCTGACCGCTCTTGTATTGCACCTGCTTTGTTCCACAGAGTCATGAGCTCTCTTTCTTAGGCTTTTTGTCTGACGAGTTCACTAATGCTAATAAAATATTTGCTGATATAAATCTTGGCCTCATACCTAATCAACAAACCTAAAATTTGCTGATATAAAGCTTGGCCAGGTTGATTTAACCTTCCTAAAAGACCCAGAGCATCTACAGATATGCCAATTCACATCACATTTACCTGCTCTTGTGTGTTAGTCAGTTTTGAGATGATACTGGAGAGACTAAATGCATGTGTAAATATTTCCCTTACCTCTGTCTGACAGTCTGTCATGTTTTTTGCTCTTTTTAGCCTGAGAACAATTGTTCAACACCAAAACTCTTCCATCTTGCATCTCAGCCTCTGCGAGTCCAATGCTTATGGACACAACAGTTGCTGCTGGAATTGGTTTTTTGAAACTGCTTTCACACATTTTATCATACTGTGACTTGGCGTCATGCTGAAACACAGCAATTCAGGTTTAATGGTTGCCATGTCAACAATGGATTTATGGTTTTATCCCTGCCCATGGGGTTTCTACCTCAAACAAAATAAAGATCACTTAGTATGACTGAATTTAAAACCAGGCATGAAAGTTTAGTGTTATAAAGGGAACGGATGAATGTGGGGAGGCATTACCATTGCAAATGTCCTCACACAGAGAGACTAATTTACACGGGCAATCTCTACTAAGAAGAAATGATGACATGGATTGGAGATTAGCTTCAATATTTAACTAAAGCTTCTGCATTTAATGATGTCAGCTTCTTGTGTCTGCTGTTTAGGACTGACAACAGAAATACAAGTGTTCTTTCTCAATATTCTTGAAACTCATTCAAAGTATCAGAATCATTCAGCAGGTCTAATTTAATATCAGTGTAGTATAAGGAAATGGAAACAGATTCTCCGAACGGTTTTCTCAGGAAATGTCAGTAGTCCTGTTTATTTAACAGAATGTCCTCAAAATCTAAGTCATATAACAGTTTTCATCACTCGATCAAGTTAACAAGAGGTGTTAGTCATCTCACACCCTTTCATTTTTTCCCTCATGGCGTCCCAGTTGCTTATCACACTGGCATGAGTCAAAAGCCAAACACTGAAACACAATGCATTAGTGTTAATTTTGTCACCTATTTTTAATTTAGTCTTAGTCCTAGTCTTGTGACGAAATGTCCTTTTTAGTCTTTGTCATATTTAGTCATTCAAATATCATTTTTGTTAGTCAAGTTTTAGTCAACTAAAAGTCTCATCATTTTAGTCTAGTTTTAGTCAAAAGAAAACTAAAGCTATCTTAGTCTTAGTCAGTTTTAGTCAAAACATTTTAGTCTTTTTTTATAACAAATTATTTCTGATTACCATTTAAGTCAAATAGTGTTTCACACATCTCAATTTTCGAACAATATTGTGTGTCCACAGGGCTACTCGACTGTTATAATTACTCATTCTGATTTTTTTTGTCAGTCAGTACATGCACAGGTAAGTCGAGCTACAGTTATGGACCCTTTCAAGAGAGTTCCATTATCAGCATCATAGTTGGCCCCACAAGACTTCCTTTTTAACATTCCATATGTTATCTTAATGCAGAGGAAGTAGATTGGGGCCCAAATAGAACGTTCAAGCATTGTTTTTGTTTACCTTGTTGAAAGGGTCTATAGTTCGGCTGGGATTTGGCCATAGACAGTAAAAGATTTGACTGGACCACTGTCATGATCTTCATAGACCAGTGTTTCAGTGTCCGCAAGCTATCCCAAGTGGTCCACGAGCAGACGTGGTAAAATATAATATAGATGAGTTGTTTGCAATATTGTTTTAGTTTTTATTTCAAGCAAAACATTTTAGTCTCGTCTTTTTTCGTCAACAATAATGCATCTTAAGATAGTCTTAGTCAGTGTTTCAGGACATTGAGCAGTCTCGTCATCGTCTCGTCTTAGTCATGGAAAAAAAGGTTGTTGACTAACATTTTTCCTCTCGTCTCGTCTGACGAAATTAACACTACAATGCATCTGTGGCCTAGATGTACATATTGGGCCTGCTCAGTTGGGCTCTTTTGTATTCCCCACATCTGACTCTGTGTAATGAGGCCTTTTACCTTTTCGGATCAGCCTTTGAGTAAATCGAGAATATGTGGAAAGATACAAACAAACAAACAAACAAGCAAGCAAACAAAGAAGCTTCTCTTTATAGCTAACTTCAGAATATATCTAAATATGTGTGTGTTGTAAATCTGTTTTTAATGTAATATATTTGGGATACCACAGTATGTTTTTATTGGTAATAGAAGTAGTAGTAGTTGTGTTGTTAATGTAAAACAATTAGAAGCCAGTGCAATATGTTTTTAAATTGAGATGAATTTGAAATGGTGTCATCTACCGTTTCACCCCATTCCGAATAGACAGGTAAATAAATACATTCATACACATACTCACATACATACATACATACATACATACATACATACATACATTAATACATACAGTACATAGGAAGGTGAGGAAAAAAATCAGACAGGAGTCAAAATCCCACCAAGGAAGGTCATCCATTTATTATTTTGAAAAGTTTCCTGTTTTATATATGCTACCTCTTCGCTGGAGATCTTCAAAGTGCAGCATAATGTGCTCACTACTCTTAAAAAATTCTCAAAGAGTACAAAATATATTGCATAAAATATTTACGGACATTGGGGATGTTTCCCCTGCGCTCTGAGGTCTGCAACAGCGATGGAATAGCTTTCATCCACCAAGGGCCTTGACAGTGGTAGCTTTTATAAAATGGAAGGCATAAGATAAGAGAAAGCTTTGACCAGCCTCTCGCCTCATGATAAATCTTTATCATTTTAGGTGATGGGCTGACCTCTGAGGCTTGTGCCAGCGAGGGGTGCTCATTAATACAACTTTAGAACCTCCTGGCTCATCCTTCCTATTTTCTTGACGCATGTGACCTTTCCCGAATTGCTGTTATCAAAAGCAGCCCTCTCTGGCAGCCTTTGAGTCAAGAGAATTGAAAGGTAGGATGGTGGTGAGGGGTCTGTTTGGCTAAAGCCTGGGCTAGATTCAAGCCTTTATGTTAATCTTATGTCTGGTTGTGGCAGTGGCAGAGGCTGCTTGGCAAAGCCATCCATCTTCTTCATCAACAGAAGAAAAATGAAGATCCATCAAATCAATGTTTTTTGCCATGTCTCTACTAAATAACTGAATGTTGTCAGCCCGTTCAGTCTATCAATACCATTTTAAGTCATTGGCATTTAAACCGCCTAATGGTAGTTTTTAACATTTGATCTTCCAAGGATAAGTCAAATGTTGCACCAAGCTGAAAACATGGCTGGATGGATATGCACTTTGATTGTCAAGGCCCATAATTACATTTAAAAAATAATCATCATAGTGCTGGTAGATTGAAGAATTTGTCTATGTTTTGTCAGTGAACCTACAAGTGACACTAACTCTAGAGTAAATGTTTGGACATTGAGGATGTGAAATGGATTTTTGTGCTCAGGTGTCTGGCTTCATGATAGGCAGCTGCATAGAGAGAGACAGTTTGTAACCCTCAAGCTGATCCATTGACCCGATAATTTGGCTGGCGTTTTTTTTAGATGAAAGGTCAGAGAGGACTTTTTCCACTCATCTGATCTTATTTTGGTCTCAAGTGTGATGTGCTGAAGACAGAAATCTGATTTCTAGCAATCATTCAGTGCTGTTTTCACACTATCAAATCAAATGTTCTCTCTATCAAATGCTTCTAGATTGCAGTCTTTTCCTCCAGCAGTTGAAGACTCGTGATCAGCTGTATTCTATTTGGCTGAAAATGTCTGATGTGATAAATATGGGCATAAATATGCATTCATAATATTATTTTTATTTGTGTGCTAAACTTCAAGGACACAGGAACATAACTATATTAAACATTATATTCAACATCACTTACTCACATAATGCAGAATCTAGGCACCACATACCCTTGACATGTAGTCAGTCTATGTGTACACAGTATACTGTACATTGTTTGCACTGTGATGCAGAACTATGTGGAAAAGTATGTTTTATATAGTATGTTTCAGCTTGTTTACTTGCATATCTATACTGACCAAAAATAGACATGGAACAATCTCAAAGATTCCATTCAGTTACAGTTCATTTACACTATTAGTTCATCACAGTAGATTATGGATGCCATGTGACTATGGCTACATAGGGATTCCTGCACAGAATTTGAGCATGGAGAAATTAGAGATTCTAATTAACACCAGGGACTTATTGAAAACTTGAAATGTTGCACCCATATTTCTGTTATGCTTATGTTTCTGGTATACTTATACAGTCCTCTATATATTATGTTTCTGGTATACTTATACAGTCCTCTATATTCTCCTGATAAAGTTTGATCATCTGAAAGTGACCCATGCTGCATAGGGGGTAGAACCTCAATATAATGTTACATTTTGATTAAAAGAATGAATGAATTTCTCTTTTGGAACCATACTGGTCAAATTTGAAATGAACTGCGAGACTGAACCCTGTGCTACAATTCTAAAATAAATCTAATTCGATAGCAGTTCATATCTGTGCAGTTGTAAATTAATTTCCTGGTTGTTAAGGAAAGTGCATCATCCATCATCACATTCATCATCAACTTGAATCACCTTCAACCACCACTGTCTCTCTTTCTTTATCCCTCTCTCTCTCTGACGCACACACACACACACAAACACACACACACACATCCAGCCATGTGCTGGTCATGTCTTACTGTAGGTACAAAGCCTATTTTTATTTAGGAGAGTTTGCCCTCTTCACCCAACGTGTGCACATCTCTCTTGGTATGGGTTCCCCCCATTTATCACAGTGATCAGGGGGTCAAGACATCCACACACATACAATAAGGTCAGTACTGTGAAGCGCAATGACTAACCCAAACTACTGGTCATTTTGGACATCTCTGCCCTGCTATCAATTGCACGGGCTGCAGCCTGATCCCGTTGGAGACGGACACCTGTAATCTAAGAGAATGTATGGAGTTGGGATCAAACAGACACACAAACACACACACACGCACACAAATAAACATTTGCGGGCTCTACTAATCTTGGGGGTTAATTATGACCTGTGCATGGGGCCTGGCTGTTGTCTCAAAGGGGCTTTTTGCAAATTGGCTTGAATAGGAGGTTATCTCATGCTCATAACAGTCATACTCATTTATTCCCCTACACCAAAATCACATTATATATTTATGTTCAGACTGGACCAAACATTTTGCAGGCCATAAATCGAGAATTGGCTCCCCAAACATGATTGGTGCCGTAAATACTCACCGGCATCAAGAGCTGTGGTGCGTACAGTATGTATTCATTTTGAGGGTGGTTAAACCATGTCTGTTTTATACTGAAAGACTTTTGTTTGATGTTAAGTTTCCCTCAGTCATGATAAATGCATAAATGCATGCGGAAACATCAGTGCCGCAAAGATATGTAGACGCCCCTTTTTACAAGTTGATGCACAAATTTTACATGTTTGTGAGTTGTTTTGCTGCCTGTTAGTTTCAGTTGCCTGTAGTGTCTGTCATCCTTTGAGTGGCGAAATAAGAAATGAGACACTTTGCACTGCCAGGAAATATGTGCAACCGTAAGTTCCATAAGTCTCTGAATGTGGGAAATTATTAGTTATGTGCTCGAGGGGGGAACTGGATTGAGGAGCTTTTCAGTATGGCTGGATGGAACAAATGGCAGTGTTCATACAAACTCATTTTCAAAAATCCAACTACTTGTGATTCTTTTACTTTGTGTTTAAAAAACACAATAGTGTGTATGATCAAAGAATGAAAGAAAATATATACATACTGGATGGTACCAAACATCTTTCACCCACTTTAATTAGTGTTGCTCATAGCACCTTTATGTGGTAATTTATTTTTTGCACGACCATGGCTATGAAGAATAGAGCAATCAGCAAGCATGCGATGTTATTTATTTTCACACATCAGCACAGGTTGAGATCAAATTCCTGTTTAAAGCTTAGATGGGCTACAATGACCTACAGCCATTTTGATCCCCTCATATGCAATTCATGTATGGACTTTAAAGCCTTCACAGCGTTGTCCCCAAAACATTCCTGCATTGCTTTGATTCAGTGTTTTGTGTTGCTATCATACTGAAATGTGAATGTTTCAGCCTTATCTTACTGTAGGTTCTGGGCACTCTGGAGTACGCTGTCATCATGTGCATCTTTATGTTTCGCTCCACTTAGTTTTCCCTGAGCCCTGACTAGACTAGTCTCCTCAGTCGTCCCTGCTGCTAAAAAAAAGCAACTCTACAGCATGAAGCGGCCTCCGCCATGCCATCGATGATATCACGGAGGTGATGGGAAGTGACTGCTTTGCGCCAAATCAAAGCGCTTAGTATGCATGCCAAACAATTCAGTCTCTGCTTCATCCCACCACAACATCATATTTCTCACAGTCTCAGAGTCTTTTAGATGTTTTTGAGTTTCCTCCAAATGGGCTTTAATTTGCCTTTACTCAGGAGAGGCTTCGTCTGGCTACTCTCCCATGAAGCCCAGATTGGTGGAGTGCTACATTTATACTTGATCTTCTTGAAGTTTCTCCCCAGTCCTCACCGTATCTCTGTAGCTCACTCAAAGTGGCCACTGCGTTTTCCCTCACCTCTCTTAGCAAGGTTCTTTTCCCCAGTTGCTCAACAGCTGTTCCAAAATTATGGAGGCAACTGTGCTTCCAGGAAATTTCAGTGTGGCATTTTTGTAGCCACACAATTCTCTCTCTAAAGTCCTCAGACAGGTCCTTAAACCTCATGGCTTATTATCAGGTATACATGTCAGCTGTGAGACCTTTTATAGGCATGAGTGTGTTGATCCATATCATGGTCAGTCAATCGTAGGCACAGGTGGACTCCAAGCCATCAATAAAGACACATCTCTGAGGGGTACCAGGGGAAGTGGTGTGCAGAAGAGCAACCCCTCACATGTAATGTTAAAGGGTCTGGATATAAATACAACATGTCCCTAGGTTTTGTTTTTAGTTCATTAAAAAACCTATATAGAATTCTAATTTCGCTTCACCAGTGTTGAATATTAATTATAAGTGAGAAGACTACAGTACATGTTAAAATGAGGCTATGGCATAGAAAAATGTGGGGGGAATTCATTCAGTCTGTGCAGCCCTATGTTCTGCCATTTCCTCCACTATGCAGAACAGAAGGCATCAGGCTCTCCTCCAGCACCCCATCATTTGCACCACGTTTCACATGGGCTCTGCTCTTTGATCCTCCTGCCTCAAACCTCATGGACGGACTCATGCATCCTTAATAATTCTCCCTAGTTATTCACAGTCCAACGCCTGTGTTCTCCTGCCCATTTTGAGCGGTTTGCTGTATTCTCTTATTTTCCTTTGAAACAGGTGTTAAGCGGGTGGTGTTGAGAAGCAGAAAGCAAACCTGTAAAGTAGTTCTCTAACTACAGAGTTCCGCTGAGTTTATACTCTCAAGCATACAGCATCTGGGCCTTTATCTTTTAGTCAGATTTATTCTGCCTTGTTCTCTCAATAGAAGTGGATACCATTTTGGAACCTAAAACTCCACTTCTGGACCTTGTAATTTAAGGAAAGATAATTTCTTTACCAAACAAAACAATTGGTTTGTGCATGCTAATACATTTGAAAGGTGCAAACTGTTGGTATTGATGTGTGTGTTAAGATATTTTAGCATTAGGATGCAAAAGTAACCGTTGCTTTAAACAGGGATTTGCTGTTTTTTCAAGAAACAGATTTCCAGATTATCAACCCTCTCAAAAATACCCTGTCATCCTTCTGTAGCAATAGTGTATAACAAAGAAAAACAAAATTATGAATTAAGTAATTTTAACATTTGCCTCAAATGATGCAATAAAGTTGCTGACCTTTGTTGCTGACCTTTGACCCTTTCACCTCTTCCTACTTCCAAATGGCATCAATAGTATGTAATAGTATGTAATGGCATCAGTATGTACACATAGTATGTAATGGCATCAATAGTATGTAATAGTAGTAATGGCATCAATAGTATGGGTAAGTGTAGTACATTTGCCATGAAAATCCCCCCTGTTGCAATAATTTGGGTCATACCACTCTTTGAAATTCAACTGCTTATATAATGTAGTGTTTATACAGGGAAGATTGACTGACATAAACGCCCTGCATGCTGCTTAAGGATATACAAGATCGACAAAAACATTTGTAACACTACTTGGATAGTCTGTTCATAGAGATTTAAAGGTGCTCTAAGCGATGCTGGGTAACGTCACTTCTGTTGACGAAACAGAGAGCAAGCTCGCTACTTCCTCCCCCTCCCTCCCGTGCTGCTCCTGTGCAATTGAAACTCTCCTAAACGCGCATCTTGTCTGTGATTTGCTGGAACAGCTTGTTATGTTTTTATGGGCTAGGTTTTCCCAGGTTGTTTTTGTTGTTTGGAGCCTGGGCTGTCCACAGAGATCGCGTTTTTTTACAGTGATTCAGGACACAGACGGCTAGCGGTTGGTTAGGTGATGTTTGCAGTAAGTGACATAAAGGGCTATATTTTAACGGTCTGAAACGGAAGTGTCTTAGCGCAAAACGCAAGTCACTTTGTGGGCGGATCTTGGGCGCTAATGCTATTTTACCGGCGGGATATTTGACTGTTGCGCCCGACGCAAATCTAAAATGGGGTGGTCTGAGGTAGCTACATTAATCATGGGTGTGGTTTGGGCGTAACGTGCAATAAACCAATCAGGGCGACATCTCACATTCCCTTTAACAACAGGCACGCTTGTTCCATAGCTGATTGCTATTATGGTGGCGTATTTGCCAGGCGCAGCCAGGAGCGTTCACAGCGCTATAATTTTACTGTTCAGTTAGGAACGGTCAGCTATTGATTTTTCCTCTTGACAAAATGTAATACAGAATTGTCACAAAGACATACTTTCCGATGTTTTGGGATCACTCTCACCGAATCACGAGATTATGAATGCATGGTGATATTTTTGCTATGTACAATGTAATCTAACATTACCTCTCTATAGACAATGCATATCTTCTGTCAGTTAATCTCTTCTCTCCCGTGCTGCCGCTGGGGCATTTGGGTTAAATGGCATCGGCATGCAATTCAACATCACGTCTCCTTAAGTCATCTAATATTTCCTCATATATGTCATCAACACAACCGTGATTCGTGAAAATGTGTACGCTAGATTTATGCCTATTTTTTTCACATCTTAATGGACACCACACTGATTTCCCTCGAGTGGTAATATTTTTCTTTGAAATTATGTATGGTTTACCGAAATGGGAACTACGTTGTATAGATGAGTGGAGCGAAGTGTGCGTTGCGCAGCACAGGCGGCCTGTGAGAAACAGTTTCCAAGTTGACCTAACTTTTAACTTTGCACAGTATATCCCATTAACTGCATGACAGTAGGCTATTTACAATATTTTCTGTTAAGTAGAGTTTGTAAACACTTTATCATCAACTTAATGCACGCACAACATTCAGCAGGAGAGAGAATAACAATGAATGGGTGCAGCAACTACAGAAATTGTAGCCATACTTGCTGCTTTCTTGTACTATATGCTGGCTTTGAATGTTTCCGTCTATGCACGGGGGTGTCTGTAGATTGGTGTGCAACACATTAATTCATGCAGGCCTGTGGTCATGCATGCGCCCTTAAAATAGCATCTGCATTTGCGCCACAGACTTTAGACCAGGGAGTTCCTGGTCTGTGGTGGAATTGTTTTCTTGTGTGAGTGAACGTTTGCGCCGGAACACGCCCCGTCTTTTCGCTGAACCACCCCGGTGGGCGCAATCGAATTCCCTAATTTACAGGCACGTACCTGTGGAGGAAAATTTCCAATATGCGCTGACTGCAAAATAGGAAAGACAAAAGCGCGAGTATACAAAGTCAATTGCGCTGGGACGCACGATAGAGCTCAAAATGTTTTAGCCTAAAAAACGTGTGGCATCACTTAGAGCACCTTTAACAGATCATCTCAAGTTCATTATGTAAAATTGTTGTTGAACAATTACTGAACATCACCTTAACTACATCTAAACCCTAACCAAAGCCACATCTAAACCCTAACCATAACCACATCTAAACCCTAACTTTAACCATAAATTGCAGTTATTACACGGCTCTTCATAATGCTGCAGAATGCTCCATTCACTTGAATGGGCCTTCCCAAAGTTCGGCGGTCTGCTAATTCTGAATAACAGACCGTTGCTAAGTATAACAGACCGCTGTCAAGGAAAATGGGCTTTGTGCTTCTAAGTCAATTCTTTCATATCACTACGCAAGGATTGGAACTTCATTCAAAAGTGAAAGCAGATGGTTGATCAGCTGTGTTCTAAAGAATGTTTGATTCAAGTTCATCGTGTGTTGTTGCGAACTATTTGTTTCTCAGCAAAAGCCATGATGAAACGGTAACAAATAGGCTATAGCCTAGGCTATGTAGGCTAAAGAGTCATATTGTGGGGAGTTTATTGTGTCGTTTTGGTAAGTAGCCGTGTAATAAGCGGGATAATGTATAGAACGCCGGTCATTGTCGGGAGATAGGTCCCGACAGGGCGAACCGGACCCCGACGCGCAGCGGAGGTTCTATACATTATCCCTTACTTAACAGAGTGTCAACAGGGCGGACTATCCAAGTAAAGTGTGACCAAAACATTAAATATAGAAAGAATCAAGCAGATGAAAGATGAAAGCAGAAAAACATGTCTGTATATCAGCCACACTGAGGATCACCGTACATCCACCATGGTGTCAAGCATAGCCTTGAATTGATCAGCAGTATAAAACAAAGCTTTGTACTATTGTAATAATACCTGAATACTGAGCTCCAAGTAATCTGATTAATTAAACCACACAGTTTCTTTTGGATACCTTGTTATTGTTTTTTTTATATTGATGATTATGTCTAATATTTGTTGGGAACCCTCAGTCCACCCCATTTTGAGGCATCAGCTCATGCAGGTGTTGAACTTATTGCATTCACTCTTTTTATCTGACCTGTTTGAGATTTGGACTGTTTTTAACTTCCACTCAATCAGAGAACACACGCTGTCTGCTTGGTGATTTATAGAATGAAGACAATACCCAGGAGCAAGCAAATTGCCAAATGGTGGAACACCCATGAGTGTTTGGGTTAATTGGATGACCCAATCCATCTCAATTAAAGATTTTAAGAAATACATTCCCTTAAGTGTGTGTGTGAAAATGGATATCTGTTACAGCTTGCGCCTCCTAAGGGGTTGTTGTAGCTAATTGCTGGAAAATAGCATTGCGGTTTGAAGTAAGATGTAAACTTTGATGTTTAGGAATTTAAATGGGGTCAGTCTCTTTATCGAAACCACAAAGAAAGCCTCTCTCACCAGTAAGTAATTAACATATTTCTCCATGCTTTTCACACACTGCATGATGATGCATATATTCTTAAACAAAAACAATGAACTAGCCTTTGTTATGATGAATGCACAAATAGTCTCAGTCCAGTCCCTTATTTATTTTGCTTACATTTAACGGTTCATATAAACGTCATAGCATATTAGCATACTTTTAACACCCATCTTTGCCAAATTAATCAATTTCTTGCCTTATTTATTTATAAGGTTATTTTAACGATTGCATGTGTGCAGTCAGTGCAATAGGAAACACTTAGAGGCCCTGGCTTTATTATTCAATTACTCTGGATAATTTAACCCTCTGTGCCATTGATGTGAATACAGCTGTCTGAACATCTGGCACTGGTGGCATAATTGGTCTTGGAGCCTGAATCATATTTTTCACCAAGAGGTCCATCAGACAGTGCAGGAAGTTGTGAAAAATGGCGCCTAATTGTTTTAATTCAAATAGGCCAGTGTGTGATCACTCAAAGAGTAGATCAGGCCAATTTGCTGTTAATTACCCCCACAACGGTCGTGTTTCCACTCCACTCATTTAACCCTTTCATCGGCTTGATACATTGATTTGTGTGTGATTGGGAGACCGTTTGACCTTATTCTTTGTGAAATCATTGCATAGCAACGCTTGGCATTGTATTTTCCAGAGCATTATGTTACATTATGTTAACATGAAAATATAGGTTCACTGTCTACATAAAGGCAGACTGCATGCAAGGTTTTCACAGAAATACCTACAGTATTTTGCCACTCACATGAATGTACAATGCACCCCATGTTGAGATTAAGACCATGTATAAAAGGCATTTTTCTTGGGCAGCTTTGAATATGGGTTGGTTTTGCACGCTGTTCCTGTCTCTTTTTTGTATTGTACCTCATGCTTTCTAAGGACGAAGACAGACATCATGGTGGAAAAATCCCATCATCTCTGAATGTGGTTTACCTCATAAAAACATGATTGCTGTTCTTTTGTTATGAAGAAATGGTTATATGTCTTATAGACAATAAATAGAACTGTGAGGCATTCTATGCTCAGTGCCTTGTCTTGACGACAGCTGCTAGATGCCTCCATAGAAGCACTACTCCACAGCAAAAACTGACGCACGCTGGGCTTTGTATTGCTAAATTAGCCAAGACAAATTCCATCCTCACATCCACGGTTATGGGGAGGGGAAAGGTTAAAAAGCCAGTGTATTTACATTCTTTGCACCACAAAATTAAAGTCCAGCAAATTAATGCGGTGGCATGAAATCAATTAAATGTGTTGGCAGGTAATACATGTATTTCAAAGGAAGAGTATTAATATGGTCTATCAGCATGATGTTAATTGTGTATGTTTTCTCCACAACACTGCAAATATTAAATGGTGCAAATTATTTGTGATATCCCCTCACTCCTGGGCACTCCCTTTCCCCAAATAATGAGAGAAAGTAATTAGATTTTAATCAGGAAACTCGGTTATTCGGTTCCAACTTTTTTTTCCAGGCCACGACAAAACGCTCAGAGTTTTTGTTCCATAGTGTAAGATGGCGGTCTTTGGCGCTGCTGTGGGGATACGCATGCAGTCTGGTGTTATGGCTCATTCATTTGCCTCCACAGACAAAGTGTGGCCATTGTCTTCTGTGCTATTTCAATGTTGCATGAGGGACTGGCCTAGAATTCCAGCAGCGCTCTGCCACGGAGTCGCAGCGCCTGCTGCATCAAGATTGAATCATTTAGCTCCTCCACAGCTTGGAATGCTGTTATTGGGATTCTATTCACTTAAGGTATTTGCTATTGATATTTTGTTACTACATGTAGTGAGAGGAACATAAATTAAGACAAGTGTCACAGGTAATTAGTTCACTAATTTGGCAGGGGCTCTCCTCCGGTGACCACTGATTTCTTTATTGAGCTGGCTTGGTTTACCATAGGTCTGCACCTCTGTGGAATAGAGAGTGCAACTGAGGAAGACATTGCATTCACATTGACAATGCCCAAAGCCTTGGAGGCAGGAGGAAATAAACAGTCCAAAGTTTGCTATTCACTGATTAAAATGCAGTGTTTTTGTTTGCAATTTTACATTACTCTGTTGAAAGTGATGCCTGTATCCTGATTTGTTTTAAACAAATCGTTTTTCCCACATCTCAGGGTCTCTTAAAAGGTTGGGGGTTAGTTGTTCCAAGACTTTATCTTGCCTATTCTACCCATTAATTAACTTTTTTAACCAGGATGAATGACTAAATGGCTGCAATTGGGCACACTCAATTGCAAGGGTAATATGTCGGGAGCTGCTGGACCTCTCTTTCTTCTCACGTGTCAACAGTAAGACCAAGGCTATAAATTACTGTGCGCAAAGCTCATGTGGTCGGTCTGGCATTAGTCAACTTATGCCACCTCACTTGTTGACATCCACACATGACTGCAAATTGGTAAGTCTTAACATCAATCATTACTTTCTCCTCGAGCAGTGTAATTGAATTTCCCTGAGGTTCAAAACGATTTTGCAGAAGTTGTTTCAACATTAAATGGACAGACGAATTGATTGTGTAAAAAAATATATATTTCATGCTGCGTGGCCTAGGGAAATGAGTCAGACGGAATGTCTGACCAACGGGGCGTTTCTGACAAATTTTGCTGTCATCATTAGCCAAGTTTAAAATGCAATGTGCTTATTGAATCTGTCTTTGTCTTGGCAAAGAAAAAAATACTGACCAAGTCTGTCACTGTCAGAGGCGGAGTGGAGATCTTGTCTGTCTTCAAGGAGTGTTTGGTTTTATGTTTGTAAGAGGAGATGTGGCCACAGATGGAGGAGAAGGGCTTTGATGCAGTCAGCTGTTGGCCACTGCAGCTCCAGATCGGCCAGTGTGCACACTTTCCACCCATCTCTGACTCAAAACCCTTTTGACAAGTACTTTAACTTTATTCTGTTATCAGCTTTAGACTGGAATTCTGAACTACTCAAGTGCTGAGGACAGCAGGTAATTCTCTCTCTCGCTCTCTCATTCACTTTTCCCTCCTTCTCAGAGCCACACAACCCTGTTTCCTTTGCCCACTACCCAATTTAGAAGAGTCCTTGAAGCTTTTGCTTAGAGAGGAAAGCACTCTGCACCTTTCAAGGTAGCCATGTGTATTAGTCCTTTTTCAAGGCACTCAATTCCAGGTGCCACATTTTGGCCTGTAATCGTATATTTGATTTCTATCCCATGGATTTAAATTCCTGATATGATATTGGTTATTTTTATATGACATTTGAAGGCAATAAGGTTTTCACCTTTCATTTTATCCCAATTTTACTCATTGCAACATATCACACAGTGGTACCATACAGTATTTGCAGCTTTAGCTCCAAAAGAAGGAAGCACATGGGCTATGTAATAGTGCTCTGTTTAGTCAATATGTTGTATTATGGGCTCCTAGAAACATTATAAAGCTAAATGCCATGAACACTTAATTGCACTGTCTATGTCAAAAGAATATAACTTAGTGTGAGTCATGTCTCAAAGGACGAACACACACATACACACATCTGATTGCTAGTATTGAAAGCATTGTTGTTCTGCGGTGGTCAGTGGAGGCGTTTGCTGAGAAGATGAGTTTACATCAAAGACCTGTGTGGCCATCTGACGATCCTCCAGAGGAAATAACCGGCCTAGTGTTGCCATGTCTGCAGACAGAACAGCACATCTGGGAGCGTGTGAGTTTGACAGGTGGAGGTGGGATATTGAACCGGAAAGATCGCAGGTCAGCCCCCAGTATAATAAGGCTGCAACCTGGAGTCCAAAAAGAGCCTCTTCCACGTCACTAGCCAGATGCAGCCGTTTGAATTTCATAAAGCTCATTAGCTTCACCTACTTATTGGGTCAGCGACTTAAGGTTATGGAATGCATTTACACTCTGTGTGTGTTTGTGTGTGTGTGTGGTTTTATATTATTCCATTGATGGCTTCAATGTCTTTCCCTACTGTAGAACCTGTTGTGAAAAAGAGTTTCAGCAGAGCATTGAGGGAGATGAGATTTATTTATCTTTTTTATGGTGCCATTCTATTCTCAATGCTGCACCTGTTTCAGCGCTCGGTATTGACTCTGGAATTAACATATTAATTGTTTACTAGCATCCTCATGTTGGTTTTATGAGTCTTGCTGGAGAGACACCGCTGGTGTGTGCGTGCGTGCATGTGCGGGCGTCGCTGGCATATGTGTTCTCATCCACACTTGTTAGGGTGCGTAATCAGAGCTGCTTTGGAACTTTGCAAGAAGTCATTAGCAGTCAAGACTATTGTGCAGACGCTCTGATTTCAAAGGTGCTCCACAACAGCTTGTATGGTGAGGGCTGATTGAACTGGAGCACTTGAAAGGGGAAGAGAGACGTCAGGTTCGCCGCATCCTGTCGCGGCCCATCTGGCTCCTTCTCTGCTCCCACAGTCAGCCTCCCTTTGTAAGGACGGAGGGTTTGAACATCAAAGACAAGCCGTGCTACCTAGGAGACGGAAACAATTAGTAAGGGATTTGGTGAACGGTAACATGGTGGAGCTCTGCGCCACTGCTGGAGAACCAAGAATGGTGTCAAGACTATGCCCAAGTGTGTCGAGTAGTGATAAAGAAAAAGGTTGCTTAAAAAAAACTCACACGTACCGCGGATCTGGGAGACAAATGGAAAATAAATACAAAGATCAATAAAGACTGAAAGAAAACTTCTATAGCAATCCGTGAGTGTTTCATTTTTACATGTTATGGCACATTTGTCAGAAAAACTCTTTTTTTAAGTCAGATTATAGATCGTGTCTTGATTAAGATCTAATTATTCTGGGTCTACTGGGGATTTTAAATGAGTGTCTTAAACATGCTGCCTTGTTGGAATTAAGCCATGACACTGGTGAATTGGTCGGAGTCTCGTGACTGATGCCACAGGTATGATAAGTCATTCCTCATTATCTTTTGTATATTATGCTTCCCCCTGAGCCACCAAACTGAAGGCCATGGCAACCTTCAGGGGATGCTGCTTGTTATGAAAAACCCTTGGGCTGTCAAAGGTCTGCTGAATATTTTAAAACCAAATGCCTACACCTTTTCTTTTCACCTCCATCTCTCTTAATTAGCTTAATTTACTCTTTGACATTCAAGACACAATGCATGTTCATTAAACACCTGCATTTATTGAGTTGGTTGTCTCGCATGTATTCAAAATTCCTTTTTTTGCTCAACCCCCATTTACATAATACACTGAAGATGATGGTGCTCAAAGCATGCGATATAAAAATTTAAAGACTGCTTTCAAGATTCCTTCTGTTCATACAGTATATGCAGGTGAAAGAGACAATGTATATTGTTGGTGTACAGCAAGAAATGAGAGGAAAACATGAATTGTGACTGACTGTACAGATAGGATGTAGATTAAACTCGGCACAGATATGAATTCACAGTGTTAATTTGAAGGGGAAATGAGGGAATGAAGGAAGCAGATTAAAACAGACCTAAATAATTAAATCTAATTATGTAGCAAAATGAAATAATAGAACAGAGAGCAATAATTGCAGCGTTCTTTCCTATTAAATTATGGCACGTATTCTTGATGTGATATAATTTATTGTCTTCCCTTTGCTTAAAGCTTTTTAAGGGATATTAAGTGTGGAGGGAGGCTGGGCATGTTTAAGCTGACAGATTTAAGTATGAAAGTATCCATAAATGCATTAGATTGGATTAGAAACCTCACTCACTCACTGGACAGCTATTTAATCTGAAAGATGTCCGCATTCCACCCATACGCCACCATTAAACAAGCTTGTCTATCTCTTACAATTAGCACATGGAAGATTTGACCCACATTTTCTACTTACGTGAACCATGCTCATGATGAGCAACTCCTCAGCCAGAATAATCGGATGCTGATTGCGTTCATTCAGAGACCTATGAATGTGTTAATGTCTCACATGCTGTTTATTTCCATACTTTGCACCATTTTTCCCCCCTGCCCCCTCCCTGAGATGTGTGAGTGTTTGTGGGTGTCCGAGCAGGAATGGAGATGAGGCAACAGCAGGAGAGAGAGTGCTAAAGGAGGACTTGCATCAGGGTGCCATTCCCATGATTCCCTTTGCGATGGGCAAATCAAGCGAAAGAGGGGAGGAGAGGGGCTGGTGTGTGTGTGGCAAGGGGGTGGGGGGGGGGGGGGGGGGGTGGTCAATGACCAGTCCCATGTAGGGGCACATCAAAGAGTGTGAACGCCACAGCGCTAACGGCCACGCTGGGGGTCAGACACACTGACAGAGGGATTTAGTCATTTTAGAATCCATGTGTGTGCAGCTCTCGGTGCAATGTCAGACCGTGACCTCTGGGCGCGGGCGAGGAGGATCCCTGAGCGCTAGCCGCACACCGCACGCGCTTCATCCGTTGTGACGTGCAGGGGAGCCGCAGCCCAAATTAAGCACGGCAATTTATGGCTGCCGCAACAGCAAACGACAGCGATAATGCGCGAGCTAATTCGCAACTGATGTCCACTAAATTTGTGATGCTTTCTTAATATGCAGTATGTGTGTTCGGTGGCAATACATTATGGGCTGGCTCGACATTTACTGGAGCTTACGAGGCTCTGAGGAGACATTGTGATCTGCTTCATCCGCATGCGGTCCCAAAATATTCATTTGGGGATTGTTTTATGCATTTTGGGACTTTTACAACCCATCGAATGGGATCTTTCTCATCTGCAAGCACTAACTGCCTTACATACATTTGCAATAAAAGGTTTTACAAATCTGCTGTGGGACTACAGCCTCGCTTCTGTTAACTTGGCCAGGAGATAAAATATACCGATAGACAGGGAATTAAAACAGTGGGGACACAGTTTCCCAGAGAGCCAGCACATAGTAACAGTTGGCAGAGGCGCATTATCAAACTGAGCCTGAATAAAATATTAAATTCTTAGAGATGTCTATTATGTATGTGAATGTGATGCTGGGAAGGAGTCGTTTTGAAGCCTTTCAATTAAAAAAAAATTTCGGCAGCAAGGTGCTCATTAAAATCAATACCTACTTGTTTTCTTGGTTTGCTGCGACAGTTTATTACATGTCATCATCTTAAAGGGAATGTTGTCACATCCTTTCCCTCCCACAGCCTAAAAATAAAGACAGGCAGTGGTTAATGAGTGTCTGTTCATCGCTGCTTCCATCAACTTATTATGCACTAATAAATAAAACACTCGGAGAGGACTTGCACGGCACAGACAAAAACCAGGGAAGTTACTTAGGAGTACATCTCCCCAATCTGACTCAAAATGTCAGCTGGAGCTGTTTTTCCCCCCCTCCCATCTCCGCCGCCCTATCCCTAATGTGTTGTGACTGAGTGATGGTTAATTCTGACACGACCACTAGGCCACCGCCGCCTGCCTCCAGAGCTGCTCCGCCAACGAGAGCCTCAGTGTTGCAATGCTGCCCCCCAGTGCATGCTCCTCCCCAGCCCTTCCTCCTCCAAGCGAGGGAGCCTCTCGTGGACCTCACCGCTGCTGTTGATCCCCCCCCCCCCAACCTGCCTGCCTGCCTGCCCGTCAGCCTCCCGCCCCAGCCAACACTCACGTCCCCCTGGTGTTTCTCAAAGTCAAGTCCCAGGCAAGGTTCTTCTCATTTCTCTACATCTGTCGGTATCGCATCTTTGATTCACACAGACAAGCATTTTGTGGGGACATAATGATGAAGCGTGCAGCAGGAACGTCAAGAGGAAGAAAAGAAGACAAAGAGAGAGGAGAGGGAGAGAGAGAAAGAGAGAGAATGAGCGTATGTATAATGCATGTGTGTAACTGCCTGAGTCAGCGACGGCCATGATTTTAGTAGCTTTGGATGTGTGTCTGGCTCATGTCCAACAGCACGCCATCCATACCATCCCTCAAAGTGCATTTATACTAGTGCCGCTGCTGGCACCGCCGCGTCCTGGCTGCTCAGCTCGCAGCAGCCCGAGAACTGATGATGATTGCGATGGCTATAACATAAAGGCAGTTATAGGCTTGTTTTTCTGGGTTATTACGAGGATATTGAGGGGCCGCGCACATGTATCTCCCAAAGGCTTTGCTCACTGCCACAGGTAAAGGCTTAAGCTAGACAAATGACTTGTTTGGGTCATTCCACTCCATCAGAAACCTGGCGTGAGCGTTGGCGCTAAAGTTGTCATCGCTGCCTGTGGGAACACAAGCCCACCCCAGCTCCCCACCCCTGCCTCGCCCCCACGTCTTTTCAGCTAGCCTTTGTTGACAGTTTAAGTAAAGGTTCCGGTAATCTTCCCTCGCCCTGGCTGCTGCCACCCATCAAAATGCATTTTTGCCCCCCGGAATGCATGCAATAGGTGACTGTGACATTGTTGAAAAATGGAAATTATATATTTAAAGTCGAGGGACCTATTTAGCACATGTAGCCATCATTCATTAAGGCTGAGAGTGAACACATACAAATTCTTGGCTGCAGACGTAAAGTTGCTCTCTCGGTTGCAGACAGGATTTAAATTGATTTTATTTTTGTACCAGACCTCAGTGTCCTCTCCTCCCGCCTGTTGTTAGGTGCCTTCAGCTGTGGACATTGCTATGAAAGAGTGCGTCTTGGCCCTTTTCACAATGTCTTGGCTTGCTGACTCCTGGCCAAGTTTATGGAGGCTGACGTTTGCCTCGGACTCGCACTGTAAACGACAGTGTAAATACTCCCCCACATTTCTCACGCCGGGA
This sequence comes from Alosa alosa, assembly GCF_017589495.1. Lineage (NCBI taxonomy): Eukaryota > Metazoa > Chordata > Actinopteri > Clupeiformes > Clupeidae > Alosa > Alosa alosa. The sequence goes on from NC_063209.1 coordinate 5,450,112, forward strand.
GAGCTGGCGCCGTAAAACGCTCAGATTGATAGAGCAATATCCAATTCCTCCCTTGAGTTAGAGGGCAAACCTCTATGAGCCCGCCATTGGCGACTTTGCCCTCCCTTTGACTCTGCGTTTAAAAATAAACTCACCCCCTTAAAAAAAAACAATGCTTTATCAATGGGCAACAGCGGCAGCAAGTGCCCTTTTTATCGGCTTCGGCCCCGAAACAATTAACGGCTCACCATGGGGGCCCCCGCGCGGAGCTGAATCACCCTGTAAGCGGCGAGGGGCCCCCGGGGCCCCGGCGTAATGCATCTCCCATTGTGCACACTTCTATAAATTACTGGCAGCGCGAGTAGGCAGATACAAATAAAGGTGATTTAGCCCAAAGAGATGCTGAGGGATGGCACTCATTAGGGCCGGAGCGGGAGACGAAAGTCGAGATTTAACTGAGAGGAATTCCTGGCCATTAGTGTTCTGGCAGCCTGTGTATTGATAGGTTTTTAATAAGACACTGCATTAATGGATATCATGAGTGAGTGGGTTTATGGTAATGGGGACAGGCAAGCCGAGGGGGGGGGGGGGGGGGTGAAGGGAGGGGTGGGATGGTTTGCGCAGGAAGTCCCAAATGTGCTTTTTGTCAAATTTCCACACATCCTCTCCTCTCCCACACCCTGCAACACACACACACACACAAGCATTCTCACTTTCACATAAACACACAAGAACTTGTCAGCAGGGGAGCACCTCTGAAAGCTGCTGCAGCACAATGGCGGAGTCGACTCTGCAAAAGGCTGCGGGATGGAGCCAATAGAATGATAACGGCGCGTCTTGTATTAGGCTGAGTGACATGAGAGAGGGTGGAAGTGGCAGTGATGAACTGGATGAGAGGAGTCTCATGTGCATGGGGGAGTCTTCATTTCCTCCTATTAATCATAGGAACTAATTCTCTACCCTGCTCCAATTTTAACCCTACCCTACCTCCGACTCAAGATGCTCTAATTGAAATATTAGCTGCAAGTTAAGTAAATGAAGTCGATTTAATCAGCCCTCTGTTTTTTTTTTTCATATCCATTCTCCCCTGTGTCCTCGAGATCTTTCTATTAACGGAATGGTTGAGGGATCAATTTAGAGTTTTTAAATAGGCTGACAACTCTATTTTCTCAATGACAAAAATTGCGGAGATTAACCTTGTGCAAGCGTGAACTTTCCGGGCAGGTAGACGGGAGGCGCCTGATCTCTCAACATGGGTCCTTCACCCTTCTCACCGCTGAAGACTGAGCAGCATACTGGAGTGTTGTGCTTCAAAAGCACACCATTTCTCTTCAGACAAATCATTTTCATTCCCTTGCTCTCTCTCTCTCGCTCTCTCGCTTTCTCTCTCGGTGGACCATTTCAGGTGGTCTGTACACTTTGGTCCATGATAAGAGGGCGAGAGAGAGAGACGGTCGTTATCGCTTATGCAGATAATATAGGACTTTTAAACGGACTCTTGAACGGAAACATGCCTTTGTATTGGTATCCAATTGTATCTATTTCAGTGGTATCCAAAGAGATGGTGAGCTGGAGCACATCTCCTGGGTACTCATATCAGGGGCTTCAGGAGGCGGGAGGTGGAGGTGATCACTTGGGGTGCTGATCATTTGAGAGTCTTATCGCGGTTTTGACCCTCCCTTTTACATAGTTAACAGAACTCCTATTAATTACTCTCTACATCGAAAGGCATACATTTTTAGGTTTCAGTCGCAGAGATAGAAGAATTCTTGTATCTCATTCTTTAAGACCCGTTTATGCAGGATATTCTTTTTTAAGAGGATATGCTTGGTCCTTGGTACAGATGAATTTGTAAAATACAATTCTAAGACATAATTTCAGAGGAAGCAAGACCCAGAATGTGTGAAATTACTGTTGGAAAACTTATATACACTTTCAGATAAGGCTTATGGAAAACTACCATGCTTGAAGTTTGATTTCATTTATTCAGTAATTATATTCATGGGATTTTTTTTTATTGTTTGTTTTATTCTCTTTTGACACATTTTTTTTGTTCAGAAGTTCTACTGGATCGATTTTATAATGATATTTATTTGTCTGACTATTTGGAAGTATTGCTAGTAAGTAATGCCAGCTTTCTCAGCACAATGATAGAGATGCAAAACACTACGCTGTCAGTAGCTTACCATTGTCGACAACTAACACCAACACTGTGGGTGTTCCTGAGTCCTTGGGCTGGCATGTGCTAAGGCAGAGCCTTATTCATTAATGGTGCCATTGCTCATCTGAGCTTTGAACTTCTATTTGTTATCAAACAAATGAAGTGAAATGAATTTGAAGAGACAAGCGAAAACCCAGAGGCGAAAAGAGCTTGGTAATGAGTTCCTGTTGTCCACTGTCCACTGCAAAAAAAAAAAAATTAAAAATATTTTTTTCTGGGTTGCATTTTAAAATGAAACATTATCTATAATCAACATCTCTCCCCAGCCAATACCTGAATAGAATCTTTCTGTGCAATGAAGGCCATAACTGAAGTCACGTCTCATATTTATATTCACTCTAAATGTTCGGGCTGTTATACTGTTTCACTGCATAGGTGAAAAGAAAGGAATAGGATTGAGACAGGTCTCCAAACTGACTTGATATTGATCTTGAACATTTTCCATTTCACGTTGATTAGGAAGAGCACCTGAAGCACTGACCAAGTCTATTTTCTTGGCTCTGATATTTCTGGCAAGTCTTCTGTTTGATCAAAGAGCACTAAGGCCAAGTCCATTATAAAAGTATGCAAATGAGGCGAGGGACGATAACATGTAGATAGTCCATGTGCACCAACCTAAATAAGCCGTATGAAATCTCCTCTGTCATGTGTTCCACACTGTTCCATGTTTGATATCTCACATGGATTTCAGATGTGTTCAAATATACATTTAATATGTTTATTGACAGGATTTATCTTAAGAATGTGCTGCAAAGTTATGTGTGTGTGTGTAGTCGAAATATCAAATTATACTGAATACTGACCAATCCTTCATGAGTCTTTTTACATTTAATTGGTACTCTCTAATAGCCTTATCTACTGTGAGCCTGCATTCTATTTACGATTTCATAACTTTTCTTAACAAATTAGACGAGTGCTACCCCTAAAACCAATCAGTGAAGATCTCGCTACCTCTTTTTCTCTCTCCATCTCTCTCCCTCTCCCTTTATCGGAGGTGGACTTCTGATAACTAACCCCTCCCCCACTCACTCACCCTCTATGCCTGCGTGTCTGCAGAGTGGCGATAAGTAAATCAATAGACTGTCACTTCTCATTTTTACAGCCGGAATTGTAGTCTCTGCACCTTGCACAAGGTGACGGGCCTCGGCCCCGGCTCCCGTGATCTGGTCAAGCAATCTATGCACTCTCTCCGGTGGAATAATCCGCATTCTCACCGCACCAGATGCTGGAGCCAAGTGGGCAGCATGACCCTCCCTGGGCTCTCGGGTGGTCAATGATGGCACTGGCAGATGCGCAGGCGGCTGCGGCAGAAAGTGACAGAGAGCGGCGTCTCATGTGTCAGGCAAAAACCTCTTATTTCACATGATCAATTTTCTGAGGTTTTTTGTTTAGTTTTTTCCCTCTGTAAATCAATAGTGTGACACAGCCTGTGTGTGTGTGTGTGGGGGAGCAATGTTCTCACCACAGAACCACTGAAAGCTGAACTAGAAAGCAAACCTGAGTGAAGACTGGGTGAGAAAGTGAGGTCAGGTGGTACTTTTGTCTCATCTCCTTTACTTTTTTCTGTTAATTATCATACAGGAATAGTGATTGCCATTACAAATACTCACTGAAACATTGCAAACTTATAGCTGTTTTTAATGATCCCCTTACATCTTATCAAAACAACACCTTTTGCATAAACAGCACAAAATTACACCTTTCGCACCTTTCAGTTAAGAAAGCAACAAAACTTTTTTGATTCTTGAGTATAGTTATTAAATTGTTTTCATGCAGTACCTTAAATTCTTTTCACCAAGGACTTTCTCCATCATAGTATCTCTCATAGTTAAGAATTGCAATAAAAGAGTGTTTTAATACCAGCAGTCGGCACACACAATACAAAATCCACTGAAGAGACTTTCAGTGTACTCATGGATGAACAAAAACTACCCTCCATTACACACATCTTCAATCATAAGTGCCAGTGCAAATACAACTTGTCTTCATGCTGTTGTCCTTCAATATGTTTGTATATCATGATTAAACTTATCTAAATAGGAGAAATGCAGTGGGCTGGTTCTGCTTTCTGTACTTGAGAGACAAAACAAGTATTATGTTTTCGCGTGGCTATTCACACGCTGAATGTGGAACTATAATATGGAAGTAAGACAGATGCCTTGTGTCTGCCGGCATGCCGTTAATAACACATTGGAATATTGAGATAAGTCTTCTGCAGTCAGCATTCACTTAGTGGGGCAGAGGAGCCCCGTTTCTCAAAGGAGCAGAACATAGATCAGCCCCAATCTATGAGAGTTAAATGTGTCAATATGGAGCGTCCACAGCCGAGGCTGGTAAATACAAAGAATGATGAAGCACTCTTGAGAAGATTTCTCTTATTTGCCTGTATTGATTTGTCCGTTGTGTGTTGTTTCTAGGTTTGTGCAGGTATAAAGGGTATACATTATCATAGAGTAGCTGCAGGACTGATGAAAACACATTTTCTGAAGTTTGGCGACTGTAGTCAAAGTTTCACAGCGGGTTCTCATTAATCTAAATCTACAACTTGTTCATTCGCCGCTCAATTAGCCTCTAATAGTGTGTGTTTTATTGTGTTTCAGTAGGATGTGTTTATGTGCGCGCGCGCGCGCACACACACACACACACACACACACACACACCTGTTTGACGTTCAACTCCCCAACAGTGAGAATGCTGGTGCCAAGCTCCTGCAAGGTTACTCTGCACACACGTGGCAGATTTTGTGAAATGAGAACAAATGTTACATGACACGGTGGCATGACTGGCCACATTAAAACTGATTGACAGCATATTTCACAGTAATGAAAATTATCTGGCAACACCAATCACTCAGCAGCTGCCATCGCTACAAACAATCTCATCCAGCTTCCGTAGCAACCATTTGTGGGACTCCTGCTATTTGAGTTCGAGGTGTTTTGCTATGCAGAGCTAGAGGCAATGTCAAATAACAGTGTTCTCTAATAAGATTCGCAGAGCTGGAACCAGAGTCATGGTCTTAAACAATGATTTTGGTGTGTATCCTCACTCAAAAACTTGAGATTGCCACATGAACTAGTGCAGCCTGGGATGAAATGTCACCCCTTACTACCTTTCAAAACCTGAACTAGAAAATGTCAGTCATGAAGTAGGCATAATGAAATATGAATAAGCCTGCACCATCTTGCGCACATTAATGTTGTCTGCTGTGCGAGCGCTGTTTCCTGACGATTTACTCCTTATCATGCCCGAGACACACTGCCGAGGTGCCTGTGCTGCTTTGCTTTGTTTTGTTCACATATTCATCCTTTTTTTCCGGAGGAGTTAATAAACAGCTCCATCCACATGACAACAGAAGAAACAGCTTGATGGACGCCCATCCTGGTATTGATTTCCATATCAAACTGCTCACAAACTAAAACTGACAGGCGTACAAAATCACCTTGGCATTGATGGCGGAGGCATGATCTGTGGGTAAATTGCCTATTTTGGGCTGGAGTTCTTTCAGGTCACAAATTTGTAGGAAAACTGGACCCTCTGTCCAGTTGCAACAGTGGCTACTAGCATGTAATTAAGCTATTTGGTTAACATTTTCTATCCCAATACCTTGGTCCTTGTAAAAATAGGGTACTGCAATTATTAACTCCAACGTGTATTGTGGTTATTTAAGACTTTGTTGATGATCATACATTCATTAACACAAAGCATGGTGCATTTGATGAATGTATTTAGCATATAATATTGCAGTGTGGTTTAGTGTAGTAATAATCATAACCTGAATAAAACACTTGCACATAAGAGTGAAGTGAATCAGTGCAAGGCTGTTGTATTGGTCCTCTATTCTTCATTATTCATTGAAGAGTGGATTGTTCAGCCCTTCCGAAATGGCAGCTCTCTCTACAGCTGTGATCTGAGTTTAGATCTTGAGGTAAAAAAAAAAAAACAGACAAGAAAGAGGAAAGGGTCTGTGGTTTTGTTTAAAAAGACAATGGCAGGTTGTGTCTGTTTCAAAGTTAAAGACTCACATTTGTCTCTACTTTTGTGTCCCCGTGACCACAGGGCTTGCTATCACACTAATTGTTTTAACCTTTCAAGTTGTTTGAATAATGCAATTGTTTCTTTTGTTCACTTATTAATTGTGCCCATGGGGAAAAGTAAAGTATTACCATCACATGAATAGTTGCTTTCATTTTATCTCACTTGGCATGTACCTTACAGGGAAGAGCAAGTGAAATTAAAATAGTCTCATGCAAGACAGCACAGAGAGATATCTGCAAGCTCCTCTCGGGTGGGCATGTTTATTAACGTGCCTGTGGAAAGCTTTATGCAGGTGTGGATGTACGTCTGTGGAATAGAATGAATCAGTAGTGATTTAGGTGAAGTGAGGTAACGCGAACACACATCCGACCTTTAAACGCATTTTAAGATGCCTACTGTACCTGTGAGACCAGTGTTTGATTCATTTTAGTGCTGTCAGTTAAACGCGTTATTAACAGCGTTATTAATTTTATTGCGAGATTAACGTTCTTTTTGGTGTAACAAACTTTGTTGTTTTTTCAGACCGTGCTGCATGTACACGCCCCCTTTTAGGGGAAAGGGAGCTGTTTGGATAATGTAAACCTATGCTGCATAGAAGTGGGGAGCGAAAAGGGGTTATACTTACTAAATCTTCAAACAAACGTGAATAAAAGGCACAAAATAAGGTTGGTGTAAGAGTTATCTGTGTGTTTATGGGATTAATGTGACCATTATGTTCCTATTTTTTTCTCTTTCCAGTTTAGCCTACTAACAGGAGTATCACGAATGTAGGCACAGTCAAACTGCCCGTGGCTGACTATAACTAAGTTCGGCAAGCTTAACTTTACATGTCATAACATCAACTAAACATAAGTCACACATTCATTCTATCACTTGTAATATGAACATAGCCTTTTTCCTACAACTAGGTGAGATAATTGGCTATGCCTGTTATACTGAAGTTCCACAGTTAGCTAGCTAGCAAGCTAACCGTTTTACATGGGATATGGTAAGTGTAGCTAGTACGTGCTGAATGGGTTGTAATGTAGCCTACATCGTTTCGACATGAGTAAGTTACATACACATAATTCTTTATAACTGCCGTGTTAGTAAAATTATTGAATGGCCTGTAAATTAATAACTAGATGTCAAGGTGTGATTAGGCTATCTGTCTTTCCCACTAGAATCAATGATATATGTATGTTAACTTGTTTTCCGCTAAAATGGGCAGATTAAATGTAACCTATCTTTATGATGATGTGCCTTTAGTAGGCTACGTAAAGGCACGCTGCACACACTTGTTTGGGCTTAGCCAAAGAGTAGATTTGTAGCCTACAATAAATGCAGTTCTGAACTCCCGGTCAGCTGAATGGTGTTTTAAAGGGACACCAGGCAAGCCTGATGTTTTTTCTCTACGAACTCCCCCTCGCTCGTCTGAAGCTCTTTTCCTTTTCTTTGCATCTTCCGTCAAGGGTTTTCGCTGCTTCTTCGCCGGCTCTGCCACGTTTGCAACAATCTCTAGCGTTTTGTTAGCCTGCCTCTGTGCTGTAAACTAATCCTGCTTCGGTCGGCGGGTAGGATACACCGAACTTGCAAGTGGGATATTCTTCCTACAGGCAGTAGGGGCGGGCGAGAGAGCATTCATTCGCCCTGTAATGAGTCATTTAACCATATACCAACTTACGAAGATGATTAATTAACACAAAAACGTTGCCTGGTGTCCCTTTAAATTGCTGTGGACACCGATGCCGACATGAGTGCGATGCACTCTGCTTTCGACATTCATTTACTGTACATTAGATTCCATTCTTTTCAATACAACTCTGCACACCAGCATCGCACTTTGCGCCCGTGTAAATCCGCGATTCAGTTATATTTGGTCGGCCTTCACTCCATAAAATCCATTGTTCATCCAGTGTTTGCGTGTTAAAAACTTCGGCGCTGATGTGTGTGGCAAGTGACAGTGCACCATGGACTGTAGGCCTATAAAATGGCAGTGCACTCATGTCGAAAAGTTCCTTATTTTTCAACTGAACTCAAAGATAATAAAAATATAGTATTTTATGTTTGTTATGCCCTTTATTAGATATATTTCTGAAGAATATATTGTGTTGCCTCAGGTCTGCTGCACATCTTTTGAAATTTGATTTGAAATAATCAAATAGACCTACTTAAAGTTAAGTTAATGAAGTAACTTGCTTTGCTTTCATTTGAATCCTAATTAAGATACACAATAATTGCTTTATATTGTTAACATGGACTCCTGGAAAGTTCAGAAATGCAAAATAGTATAATTTTAATAATGCGATAAAATATGTGATTAATCGTGATTAACTAAAGGAATTCAGCGATTAATCGTGATTTAAAAATTTTAATCGTTTGACAGCACTAATTCATTTATAAATAAAGCTTAGAACCACAACATAGTCTCTAAGCGCCCTTCTTGGCCAACATCAGAGAGATGTTTTGTATGTTAAATTACTTACTATAGGATGGTACAGTGTGTGTGGCATGACTAGATGGTTGCCCAATGCTATACTACTGACGGTTGTCCGATGTAACATAAAATAACTTTCACTCAATTCCCTTTCACTCAAGTCTTGCAGACAGCTATAACTCTGACACAATGCATCAAATAACAACATTTATGTTTAAAATAGTACATGACCCCTAACAACTGTAATGAATAATGATACAAAATAAAACTGTGGCAATGAAAAAGTAGCATGGTAGTTCATCTTCCATCACAAAAGGTTAATGCATTTGAGAATCTTAACCACTATTTTTGGTATCTGTACAAATAAATGGGCTGAGAGACGCAAACACAATTTATTTAACTGATTTATCTGCAGTCACCTTGGAACGTGTGTGTGTGTGTGTGTGTGTGTGTGTGTGTGTGTGTGTGTGTGTGTGTGTGTGTGTGTGTGTTTGTGTGTGTGATATGAATTGTGAGTTTACAGAGTCTGGCCTTCGCCTTGTGAAATTTACTAAAACAGAACAGCTTGTCTCAATTGTTATGGCACAAGCCTGAAACCTTTTGCAAGACCCCCAACTCTTAACAGAAACTGAAGTTAAAAGCTTGTCAACAAAACACAAAAAAGCTTAAAGGTGCGATTTGTAGGATTGTTACCGAACGTTCTGCAGGCCAAAATCAAAACACTGGTGAACGTTCTCAAGACTACCAGACGCAAGCCTCTTCTGGGTTGCCAGATGTAATGAAGACTTAGCTAACGTTAGTTGACCTGCAGCTGCTTTAACGTTTCTCCAAAAATGACCCAGCTACACATTACTGAAACAGTGAAAACAAAAAATACCTCTCTAACCAACGTAACATATTTAGCTGAAGTTAGCGATGCAGATGAAGTTTAGCCTAGGCTACCTGTTGTGGAGAAATATGGCCAGCTCTGCGTCAGACTTGATATTTTTCGTTTGACGAAGACGTACCATCTCAGGAAGCTCCTCCGATGTCCACTTCATTTGTTTCTTGTTTTAATTTTGCCTGCCTCTCGTAGGCGTTCATGACAGCTGTTGACAGTTGGCCTTTGCTAATTTGGCAACCCAAATAGGAGGACGCGCTAGCCCATTATTAATACGCTATTCTAGAATTAATCGTTCAAAACAAAAACGAAAATTCCAAGAGATTCCAAATTTGTTTTCATGGGTTTTACGGGGTTTTACGGGTTAGAGTAATGTTGTCAAATAAGCCATTACTTCAATTCATCGTGTTTCCTTACTCTCTGACAACATATGGTGATCATTTTTGGAATGGTTACAGTTTATTTTCCATTATTTCCTACATACTGGACCTTTAAAAAGTGTGTGAGAATTGTGAGTTGACAAAGTCCGGCTTGAATATGGGATTTGCTCTGCAGGTCCGTCTGGCCAAGAGCCCATTCAAGCCCATTTCCAATGTCCCTAAATCCAGGCACCAATCACAACCATTGAGGCGGGCTTTACACGATGGCGATAGAGTACCGACATTGAAGCAGTTTTTATTTTTAAATAATGACTGATGCCCAGGAACAGCGCTTGTTTGAAGCTGCTATCGCGTCGGTGATAGACAGGGAGTTAGAAGAAAGTTTCCCATACTGCTTCCTTATGTTGGAATGTGCAAATATGTGCAAAAATTGAAGGGATACCTATATATGATGCAACAGTGGTAGGCTACTGAAAACTGTTTGATATTCTGTTAATTTATGCAGTAGCTTATGGTAGATCGATGACACATGTAGCCTACAGAAAACACTTAATTCGGAATTGATGTGCTATAAATGTATGCCAGCAATGGTTTATTAAAACAACATCACAGTAATTTATTTTGTCATGTTAATTTCCGTGATATCTGGTTAGCTTCTTCAGCTAAACTTCGGTGTTATTTGATGTGGTCACCCATTTAGCTACGAACCAAGGACATTACTGCTTAGCTTTTGACTTAGACCATGAACATACCTAGGTTAGTCTACACAGCGAGCTATGGGGCGCCAAATGTAACATGCCTTATTTCGTGGACAGAATTACTTTCGTGTGACGAAATACATATATTCATTACGAAACCATGTTACATCGTAACGCCTTTTGTCCCCGGAATGCACAAATTGGTTTGCATTGTGTATATATATATACAGTACCCTCCAGAATTATTGCCACCTTTGGTAATGTTGACTAAAAAAACAGGCATAAAAATAATCTTTTGATGATTCATTGTACTTTCACAATGAAAACAACAAGGAAAAATCCACCTTTGAAAGGAAGAAAATGTATTCCTTTTTCTCGAAACAAATTTGCTTCCCTTCAACGTTGGATTTTTCCTATTTGTTTTCAATGTGAGATTACAATAAATCATCAACAGATATATTTTTTATATATTTTTTATATGTGTGTGTATATATGTATGTATATATATATATATATATATATATATATATATATATAGTGTATTTTTTTCGTCCCCCATGCCTGTTTTATTTGTCCCGGCCAGAAGGGATGAATGAAACAAAATGCACATTCGACTGCTGCTGAAATAAAACTCCTGCACGGTTTTGTTCAGAGCTGAAAATGCAATTGGTTTGACAGAGGGCAGATGTAGGTTGCTAATGACAAAATATTAGATTTCAGTGTGATACAATGTCTTTGTAAGTTACATTGAATTAAAAAAAGTTTCATTCTTCCCGGTTCTCCCCTACCCTACAACCAGACAGTAAACAGTTGCAAAGTGTGTTCCCATCACTCTGCATAGGTCATCTGTCATTGCTCTGATTGGTTTTCAGTCTCTACAATTGCGTCCGGAGGCATTTTGATCGGCGTTCGTTGGTGACGTTCTTTTGGAAATGAGAGGTGAATGAACCTTTGCCAGACCTTTATCTCAAATACAATTGTATTGAGAAGGGTCTGGTGCCAGGCTAATATTCTTCTCCTTGTGATATGCGATTTACTTAAAGCAACACCAAAGAACTTTCCCTCTGTCGCTTTGCAAATAACGATGTCCACAGACAAGGTAGAATATTTTACATGACTTATAAAAGTATGATGTATTGCAACATCAGATGCAAGTCAAATTTGTAGTTTCTTATGTCTCATTCCATCGAACTACAGATCCGCTACCCGATCTAGCAAACTTACATAGTGCGGTTATAGCCGATAGAGGCCTTGGCGAATGCAGAATTGCCGTTCACCCTGTTACGAGTTGATGAACCACTGAAACGATTTTGGAAACATTATTTTAAGGTATAAAAAACTCTTTGGTGTTGCTTTAAACAGAACAACTTGTCTCAATTGTTATGGCACAAGCCTGAAACCTTTTGCAAGACCCCCAATTCTTCCTCAGAAAATTGAAGTTAAGCTTGTCAACAAAGAAGCCAAAAGGAGCTCTGTTGTTACTGTAGATGGTTCAAACCGTTGTGTTGGAACACCATAAATTAAATGGAATTTGAAAAGTCAATTGAAATAGTTTAATTTAAAAGGGTGTGAAAGCTAAATGTAATTTTGAATCGGCGTGAGATTAAATTGGACAAACGCGTCTCACGACAAAGCTTAAAGACCTCTGAGGAGCGAAGTATGGGGAAAAGCAACCACAGTGGCATCTAAGAAATCAATTCCTCATTCGACGTCTCAATTTAATTAGCCAGTTACTTCAGAGGAGACAACCAGACAGCAGTAGATTTTTATTTATATTGATCTGACGTGTCTGCAGACTTCCATTAAACTAAAACTAGCAAATCAGAGTGCTGGAAATGTCCAAGTTGTGCTCTTGAATTTTTGAACGCTGTGTGTGTGTTTGTGTGTGTGTGTTTGTTCATTTCTACATGAACTCTCCCATGCACTCTCTATAACTCTCTCTCTCTCTCTCTCTCTCTCTCTGTCTCTCTGTCTCTCTGTCTCACACACACACATGGGCACACATACAAGCACACCCACATCAGTTTCATAAGGCAGTTCACTGCACATCTATAAATAGTCTGTAGGGCACTGCACAACCTCAATTTGCCACCCCCATACACTTCTATTGCAATTATCCCAAGGTTTATTTCGGTTAAGCAGCCCGGCACAGGGAATAAATGCCTCAACTCATTCTGTGGTGCTTAATAGCATTGAGAATACTTAATGTCAGCTGGCAATCAATTTGATCAGAGGGGGAAGGTGAATATAAGCTCGTTAAAGAATGGCATGGACTCGTTCACTGTGTGAGAGATTCACACATACATCTACAGTGATCTGATCCATGTCATCCTTTTTAATTTCCTGCTCTGACCCACTGTGCATAATTACATTTTCCATTCAGAGTGTCGATAGAACTCGACATGATTCTCCTTATGATACGAGTCTGTCCCTCTCCTTTCTTTCTTTTACACTGCTCAGTGTCTCAGGTGGCTAGGATTCTGCTCCTCCCCTTGCATACTCGTACTGCAGTCCGACTCCATAGGAGCAGTAGAACTGAGCGAGAGCAGTGTTGCCTGTGCTTAATTCACTGGTCGGAGCCCACCGAATGTGAAATCGGCAGGTGCCACCTTCACAAGGCTGCAGAGAGGAGAAGAGTGGCTGATTTTATAGAACTGTGTTGGGAGATAGGCACAGGGGGAGAGATGGAGAGAGAAAGAGAGAGAATGAAAGAGAGACAAAGCCATCCAGAGAGATGGGGACTTTGATATTCTTCCTCTGGCTTGGGGTGACCTTCACCGGCTTCGGCTGAACCCCGAACAGAGACATAATGTAGATGAAATGTTCCCCAAGCTGTCCTTTGCCTCATGGTCTAGTACGTGTAATAAAACAACTGTAGTCTGGATGGCAAAGAGTCCCAGAGGGAGAACCTCCTGAGATCATCCCTTCCTGTCTCTCCTTCCCTTTCTCTCGTTCACTCTTTTGTCTGTGCCGGTGTGTGTGTGCCACACTCACTCATTCACTCACACACACACACACACACACATCTCACAGACGCACACACACACACATCTCTCTCACACACACACACACACACACACACCTACAGATGCTCCTGTGCTTTCACACTGCCAGTAAAACCTGTCATGCATTTGTGCACAACATCCTTAACAACCAAGGCCATAAATTGTCAGTCCCTGGACCAAGCCTGGTTGGAAGGCTGATGGTCAACCAAGGAAAGGCAGCACCCCAGTGTTGCATGCTTTTAGCTGTTTATTATTCCATGGTACATTGCCTTTGAGTGTGCAACGGTGGGATTTTTTTTCCTCCACTGTGAAATATTTCATATTGGGGCTTGAGGGATTGCGGAGTGGGCTCCACTGATAAGATCAGCCAGCAGAGAGCCGGTCTAATGGCGCCGTCCAATCTGTTCAGTCCTCTGATGTTCTCAGGTGCCACCCCAGCGTTGGAGAACGGAACATCGCTCCCTGGCCCCCATTGTCTGATGCTCTCGATGTGCTCTTCGGTTTAATTAGAGAACTCCTACAGAGTGGCACGCCGATCTTTTCACTGTCTCTTGCCACTTTTGATCCCCCTCCCCACCCCCGCCCCTTCACACACACACACACACACACACACACACACACACATACACACATACACACACTCACACCACAACCACTACTCAAGTCCGTGTTTCCTGCCAGAACTTTTCATTCAGCGCCACGTTCAACACATCTCTGGAGTGCACACGCACGGCAAACTCGGCCGCCGGTGTTGCTTAGCACGAATGCAGTCCAGCACGTCAGCTTTCTTTTTTTTTCTCCAGACTCACTGCATTTGACCTTGTATTTTCTTATGTTCGGTATAGAAACTCACACTCCCCCCACACGCACACACACACACACACACACACACACACACACACACACACACACAGTGTGCCACATCACTCCCCACATCGCCATACTCCTCCTGCCCTTGCAGAGTCGAGCACACCACTGGGCAAGGTTGTGAAAAATATGTTAGTGCCGGATGAGAGGAGCACCAGCAATTTTTATTATGTGAAAGTAATAAGGCCTGACGTTTAATCACGAATCAGCGAATAAAACTTTAATGAGCAGAGATCCATGAGGTTTGAGGTTATCTTCAATTGGATGGAGTAGTGTCATAAAGATAATAGGTGGGAGTGTGCATATTAAATGAAAAGGGGGAGAAGGGGGAGGAAAAACTTCAGAGGGATCCTTATTTTACCCAAAATGGACGGTCAGGCGTTGGCCCTTTGATGCCCTTTCTCAGTGTGTAGTGAAGGTATTGAAATGAGAGCACGGGTGTTGTTTCTTCTCTCTAACACTCAAGGAACAGGAAAGTAGGAGGCTGTCCAATTCCATGTTTCATCACAAGCTCGCTCCTGTGGGAGGAGAGAGAGAAAACCAGGAACTTGATTTGCTTCAGATGGATGTCTCTCTGAATCCTAATGGTTGAAAAAAAAATACTTTTAAAATTTAATTAGAAAAATCTTTTTCTAAAGAAGAAATCATGTAATCTGATTGAAAGAACATTGATGGGCACTGATTGACTGATTGTCTGTGGTAAAATTCCAGACCCAGCAGGGCAATTGTGTCCAGCAATTGTAACAAACGCTAACTAACGCCCACTCTTCTTTCCCAAGGTAAAACGGCTTTTGACTATACAACATTTAAACCATTATGGATACATAGTTTAAAAGCCGTGGAAGAAAACTGTCTGATAAACTCTCTTTCGAGAAAAAAGGAGAAACTGGCATTCTGTAGCCTTTCTTAATCACACACCCACTTCACTCTCCTCTCGCTTAGACTCTATTCAATGGCTTGTGAACGGAAGGAAAAAGATTGATGTGGCATTTGAGTTGGCGATGGTCTGACCTTGTGTTATTGTTGGCCTCAGTCCTGTAAGGGCTCACAAGGTACACAGCATGATGGGAAGAAAACTTTCTTTTCTCATATCTATGGGTCTTTTCTATTGCGTCTGTCACATGGAGGCTTGCTCAAAGGCTCAAGTGGAACCTTCCCAAACAAAACAGCTTCAAAACATGTTTTCTTCTACCTAACAATGATTTATTTACACTTTTGAACCGCCGCTAAGCAACTTTACTTTCCCCACCCATTCGGAGCAAAAATGCGGCCAGTCTCCCCTGCCAGATATTGTGTTTAAAGAGATCGGTTTTTCATCCTTTCAGTGTCCCTGTATAATAGGCCATTAATGAAGATACATGCAAGAACCCCTTGCTTAATAAGACAAGTGTCAGGCGTTTCTCGCCCTGGTGCAGGGAACTGCTCTGGCCAAGCTGCTGTTGCTGTGACACCGCTCAGTGGAAGGGGCTAGCTGGGTAGTTAGAAGTGGTGAGGAAAAGAAGGTGAGGGGGTTGTGTGTGTCTGTGTGTGTGTGTGTGTGTGTGTGGGGGTGATGAGGGGAGCACGTCAAGGCAGAATTACTCCTCATTACTGAGCCGGACGAGCCAGTAAATCACTGCGCGGCTCAGCGGCAACTTTACCCCCATCAGCTCGGCGAGAGCCAGCGTAGAGCTGTGCCCACTGACCTATAAAGGCGCGGTGCCTCCCTGCCAGATCGCATTCAGGCAGCTTTTACTCGCCCGTCCGAGCGGTCAATGGCGTCGTCAGCGAAACGCTCCCCGAGATGTCGCGAGCCAAAGGTGTTGCGGCGCGGACCCACACGAGCCCCCGCTGATGTGGCATAAATCAAGTGAAGCTCTGTGGCGAATGGCCAAGCTGCGCAGGTAAATGGAGACAGACGTCAGTGACCACAGGCCTAAAAGTAAACTTGGACGTACCAGGAGATTGTTGTTGTTTGTGGAGAGGAGGCCCTCGCCTCGCCTCACCTTGGTGATTCGGACGGGAAGGTTGGGAGGGGAGGGGGTGGGTTGTACCTCAACCAAGCCTCCAACAAATGGCACATTGCGACACCTTGACATTGTCGCAGCCTTTGTTGAGGGATGACTTGCCACTTCATTACGTCGCTGCCCGCGCAGACTGTTCGTCCCATTACACCCCCGCGCCACGTCGTGCCATGTTGCTGCAAGCCCCATTGCCATTTATTTCGTGAGCGGCCAGATGAAACGCCTGATATTAACAATCTGCTCCATGATGTATCCCTCCCTCAGATATCCGGTAGGACGAGCTTGAACCGCTCGTTTGTTATTTCGGTGTTAGCATCGGAGACTGCAATTAATTTAAAATGGCTGTTTCTTCCATGGCAGGTAATTCCAGTCATCTGTTTTTTTTTTTTTTTTTTTTTTTTTCGTTTTGTTTTTGTTTGTCGACTGATTTCTTTGTTTGTTTGTTTGTTTGTTTGTTTGTTTTGTTTTGGGATTTTTTTGGTTGTTGTTGGGTTTTTTTTCTCCCGTTGTTATTTACAATTGTCAATTATGTGCCAAGCCAAGACATGGCTTGACAACATGTCCCTATTTCGAGCTGCCGCCGTTTGCCAATTACTCTTCAGTCCACCTCAGTGACCTCCGTGGCTGGAGGGGTGGAGGAGGAGGAGGAGGAGACGGAGCACCTCCTCCGGGACGCGAGGCGCCCGGGCCATCTGCCTCTCCCCCTCTGCTGCCAGAGCTGAGCAAAAGCTGCCCGGCCTGACTCCACCACACTAATCGAGTATCACTGTAAGCTTAAACATCTACAAGGGATTAATTCCGTCCGTTTCTTTAGCAGCATCTCTCTCGCACTCTTCCGCTCCAACCTTTATTCTCCCTCTCTTTCTCTCTCTCTCGCTTTTCTCTGTATCTCTTCTATATTAGGAAGGAAGCAGAAGGGGGAAGAGAGTGCTGACCCTTAAGGAAGTGAAATCTCCTTTCACTGTGTACCTCCACACGCACACATAAATTATGCTTGAACTCAACTTGCTACTCTCCCAGGCTCTGATGGCTTCACGTGCCCAGAATCGCAGCCTGGTGGAAACTAGAACAAAAAAGGGAGCCGTAGACGTGTACTGCTCTCACCAGCCAGAAAAGATCTGTGCTATTCTGGCTGTATAGTGTGTATGGGGAGGGGAAAAGAAAGAACAGTGAAGGATTGGAAAAGTCCTCAAGATAATGACATTACAGCGACAGGGGGCACACTTGATTCTGCCCCTTGCCATCACAGCACACAGAACCCATGCTGGGCAGAGGCCACCGCCAATGTGTGGAAAAGACACTGAGGCAATTAAACAAATAAGTGCAACTGGGCCACAGCGTGGTGCTGGAGGGACTCCTCTCTTCAGTTTTCTCTCACTCCCCCCCCCCCCCCCTTCCCTTCCCTCCTCTGTCCTTCTCTGGTCAGATGAGAGGGATGTGTGAGGGAGCTTGGGCGGGTCACACAGATCAGGCCGGATTAGCTGCTTCGGAGTCCTGGGGGCTCCCACCATGAGTTCTGGCGTGGGCAGAGGCCCCGGTGAGTCTCATCCACGGCCACAGCGGACACTCTCCCCCAGCCTCCGACGGACTAAAGGGCTTTACCATGCAGTGTCTCAGAAAAAAAAGCCAAGAACTCAGGGACACAGCCAGAGAGAGAGAGACAGAACGAGGTGGAGGGAGGGAGGGAGGGAGGCAGGGATGAAGAGAGGGTGGAAAGGAGAGAGAGAGAGAGAGGCTAGCCTCTTGACTGTGTTATGTATCCCTGCACAGTGGAGCACTCTGGCTATGCTTTATGGGGGGATAACAAGCCCTGCGAAATCTCTTTCTCGCAGAGCAAACGTGGATGGTTGTGAGGCACTTTGTTTTGAGGTTATGATGAATGGCGCTGTGGCCTCCCGGCCTACAGAGGGCCCCGCGCCTGCGCACCGCCGGCCCTGCTTTCAAAGCCCAACTGATTGCTTGTTCATCACACACTGGCCCCCACCCCCCAGGTTATTGATTATTTCACTTCAAATAGTGAAAGCTCACTGTGTTTACCATGCTCAGGAGCTGGATTGTAGGGATATAAATATTGTGATTTATGACACCTTGGCCCTGAGAAGAGAAACACTCTTGTGTTATTAGCATAATGGTTTTAAAAAAAAAAATGTTTATACACTCGAGTGTTGTCCATGTTTTCTGTGTTTTTGTGTTTCACTTGATGCTCTTTTTTGTATGTTTTTTGTATTTTTGAGTGTGGGACCTTGTAGTAAGGTTCTCAGTTAGAGTGCACACACTATGACCTGGTCAGATAACTGTAAGATATTGAATCATGAGTTCTCCGCAAGGCAAATGCATGTTTACTTACCAAAGAGCCCATTTTCTTGAGTGCCAGTATATTCCATCCTTTCGTTCAATCATTCTTCAGCATTCAAGCAGTTCATGAACCAGAACTCAGAAAACCTCTGCCGGCCATTACAGAGATGCAAAATGAACGAAGACCTCTGCGCGTTCACGTGTCCATGATGTTCTCCCTTCCTCCAGTTGCTCAAGTTCGGTGGAAATGTAGCCAATTTTTTTTTTTTTCGTAGCCAAGTTTTCCTCAAGAACTGTAACATAGTCAAGTATCATTAATACATCTCTACGTATCTCCGGCTCCCTCAACATGAATATCTAACTTATGCAAATGTGGGCAGACCAAAAGGGCTCAGGGTAAATATTCAGAGCTCTAATTATCAACCAAGATTTATCATCAAAAGTAATAAAATGTGTGGGTGGGGTGAGGGGACTTTTAAGAGCTACTATATATTTTACTTTGATGGAATTGATAGATTAAACTATGTCGGCTGACTTCTGCTCTGTCATTTGTCACAATGTCCGAGAGTTTCTCTTGTCCTTTTTTAGCTCTGGTGTACAGTACATTACACTACGTCAATATGGCATTAACAGGAGGTCTGTTCTGTGCTGCGTCAGGGCCCCGTACGCACGCATGGATCCAATTATCTCTAATGATAGAAGTCAACATTTTCTGGTCTGAGGAGAGAAGAAATATGACATGGTTTTCATTATCCCCTTGTTTTAATGCAGGGCACGGCACTCAATCCGTTGACATATTTAAATGCCCTGAATCTTGCCTGCTCTCCAGCAGAGAGGGAAAGAGAGAGAGAAGGAGCGAGAGCAAGAGAGAGAGACGGTGAAAAAGAGAGAGAGACACAAAGCAGGCAAACTGCTGGACAGGTGAGCTATACGAAAGGCAGGCAGGCGCTTCAGTCCTTCTACTTTGTATTGATATATATAAAAAGTCTCTCCCAGACTTCATTTGTTCTACCGCCCATTAATCCTGAGCTCGGCATCTTCCATCCTAGGGCTTAACGGCCCCTTTTCACTCTTTCCTGGTTGGAGATTGGGAACGCAATAGGGGGCAGAGGATCCTCCGGAATACCAATTGGCCTCACCAGAGGAGGAGGGGATCTTGATTATAGATCTGGTTTGAAATGTCTCTTTTTTCTTCCGTTCTCTTTTTTTTCCTCTCCCACCATCCACACCCTTCCAACCCCCTCACCACCGGATGCTTTGATGGCAGCAAAAAAAATCTGTCCAGGATTTTGTGAAAAGTAGTTAATATCAGAGGGACATCGGATAAAGATTTCACTCCGATTGCATACATATGTGTTGGTCATCACCAGTCATTTCCACAAGTCCCCCTCCCCCTCTATCGTGAGTTCAGGGTGGTCAGGAGTAATGCAACCCACGCAGGCACAATCATCACGGCCTTGTTTTTGTCTTACATGAATAGGACATCAGAGAGTACATAAAAACGGGCAACCTACACAGGACTAGTGTGCACTACACCAAGGCTGCACAGGACTAATGTGCACTACACCAAGGCTTAAGACTTGAATTCACCCCAGACATAGAGGGAGGAGACACCCTATCAGACTTATGTTTTCAATGCAACATATTGTAGGCATGGAAGGCAGTTTTATATTCCTTTATGCAGACATATTCTTTGTCTTCAGTCCTCAGTATTTCTTGTTCATACAGAAAGTCTTGCGAGGGCTCTGAGGTCTTTCTGCTCCTATCTATCAACCTGCAGCTGCAATTAGAGGTGAAGAATCTAAACATTTCATGCATTGTAATTGCTTGTGGCTTTAAGACCTAAAGATTCACTCTGCAAATGGCTTGGCAAATTATTGGGTTGTAGAGTGCTAAATAACATCTACCTCCTTCTCTTGCTTTGTATATGCACGTATCCATGACCTTTTGCTATTTTCTCAGAAAGCCTATTTATCATTTACAAGCTGGGGACAGAATTGCCACTCTTCATTAATTATTTCCAATGCGGGCGTATGAAGTCGGTGTTTAGAACATCTTCAGCTAGTTCCCAAGACAACCGAGGTCTCGGACTCCTTCTCGCTGCCCTTTCCCACAAGAATAGATGTTTGTTGTGACTATGCATATAGAATTTGCGTGGTGGTGCTTTTTTGTCCTGCTGCCCGCGTGGGTAGGCAGAGGTCACCTGTATGGGCTGTAATGCGCTGGAACAGGTTGATAAAGCAGCAGTAGGCGAGGGCCAGCGGAAGGGCAGCGGTCAAGCTAAGGCATGGCGCCGCGGGATCAATGCCCATCACTGTAC
This sequence comes from Alosa alosa, assembly GCF_017589495.1. Classification (NCBI taxonomy): domain Eukaryota; kingdom Metazoa; phylum Chordata; class Actinopteri; order Clupeiformes; family Clupeidae; genus Alosa; species Alosa alosa. Next base: position 5,471,211 of record NC_063209.1, read on the forward strand.
CTTCCCTCTGTCACTCATGGCGACCGTGGACCTCTCTCTCTTTCTCTCTGTCTGACTCTCCCTCTCTTGTTCTCACTTTCACTCCTCTCTCTCTCTCTTGCTCCCTCACTCTCTCTGTTCTTCACTCCTCCTGTCTCTCTCTCTGTCACTGCAGCAGGCTGCCAACATCAGCATTAAGAGCAACAACAGTGCCCCCTATTGGTCAGACCTGCTGTCAGAAAATGAGTATATAGTATAAGTATAAGTGTATATATACTCTTTTGATCCTGTGAGAGAAACTTGGTCTCTGCATTTATCCCAATCAGTGAATTAGTGAAACACACTCAGCACACAGTGAGCACACAGTGAGGTGAAGCACACACTAATCCTGGCGCAGTGAGCTGCCTGCAACAGCGCCGCTCGGGGAGCAGTGAGGGTTAGGTGCCTTGCTCAAGGGCACTTCAGCCGTGCCTACTGGTCGGGGTTCGAACCGGCAACCCTCCGGTTACAAGTCCGAAGCGCTAACCAGTAGACCACGGCTGCCCCAAAGGAGGAATTCCTCATGTGAGGAATTTGTTGCCCTCAACCCTATTCTAACCTCAACCCTCTCTCTCTCTCTCTCTCTCTCTCTCTCTCTCTCTCTCTCATCCCTTCCTTCTCCTTCTGTATCCCTCTCACCTTGCACTATCTAACTCTTTGTCTGCTCATACAGTATTGATTTGTACACCCAGTCTCCTGGAATAGAAATATATATTTTTTGTGGCCATACATTGTTGGGGTGTGGGGGGAGGGGTGTGTGGTTGACTTACCTTTGGTCACCGTAACAAGAACATCGTGTGACATGAGAGACTGAAGTGGTGGCACTCTGGGCTCATTACCTTCTCCAAGCCGTTTTACCGGCACGGGAGTCACTCCGCTGAACGGTGCTTCTGGGAGAGATGCTCGGTACGGCTGTCCAGGGAAGGTGGATAATTATCTGTTATGATCACAAGAAATGACAAGAGCCGCTGGAACAGCCCTGTGTTATTTTGAGCCACAGCAAAAGAAGAAGAAGAGGAAGAAAAAGGAGGAGGAGGATGAAAAAAACACTAGAATGATTAAAAGTGGCTCTGCCCTCCTCGTGTGTGCGCTGAGGAGGTTAGTGGCTGACCTGAGGAACGGGGAGTGACATCTCCTGACAGGTCTCTGAGCGCGCGAGTGCCTGACAGCGCGGGGAATGTGACGGAGTGGAACATCTGACCAGAGCGAGAGATGCCCGTGCAGGCGTTTGAGGAGTTGATCTGAGGACTGAGAAATACCAGAAAATGACCCAAGAAATGTAAAGCGAGAGAGATGCTCAGCTGACGAAACCGTGTGCTCACAAGCGATGGCACAGAGTGACAGTAAACACTCAAAGAGGGTGTAGTCAGCTGTCTGAATGTGACGTGACAGATCCCTTAATGGATGCATTAATCTAATTTAATCCCAGCATGCAACAGTACTTTGTGTTATTTGATATAATTAAAGTTCAAGGAGAAAAAAATGGAAAAACGTAAAAATATTTAGAAGTACACATCAAAGGCCCCATACTGGTCTCTCCCTCCCTTGCTTTCTCTCTCTTCCCTTTCTCTCTCTTCCCTTTCTCTCTCTTGGTCTTTCTCTCTGTTTTTGGCGTTTGGACTTGACTTGTTAGACAACTGAGCATATAGCCTCCATTTGCATCTGTTTCCCTCTCGCCCCTTTCCCCTGGTAATTCTTAATTATTCTAACCATTTTTGCAATTCATTGTGTGGCATTTTTAATTAGAGCACAAAATGTCAGCATCTCTCTCACAAAAGATTAATGGGATTTGGATAATTTTGTGTCCCCCACCACTACCACCACCATCCTCCCCCCGTCCCCAACAGCTCCCCAGTAGCTGTCCTAATTCTGACAACCAATTCATAATGCATTTGATTGTGGAGTGGGGGATATTTTGTCTGTTGAGTGAAGCTTAGGCTTCACTTTTTCAGCCGGGCTCCGAGGGGACGGGAGCTTATTGCCAGAATAAACATGAAACTGTGTTTTTGATGCGTGAAGACACACGATGGTAAACACAAACCAGTGGGGACGAGGAGGAGGAGGAGGAGAAGACGAAGAAGAAGGAGGAGGAGGAGGAGTGGGAGGAATCAAACCCATTATTTTCTAATAGAGCAAAAAGTGTGAGGGAGTGTCCTCAGAGCATTTCTTTGTCCCCAACACCCCCATGTTCACAAATGACTTTGCCACTGAAGCAAAAAGAAAAAAAAATGGAGGGCCATTTTTTACTATCCGTTTTTATTGTGGGTCATTTTATTTTTGCTTCAAGTCCCTTCTTCCACCCATATCTATCCATCTCTCCATCTATCCATCTATCTAAATAACTTCCTATCTCTCTCTCTCTCTCTCTAGCTGTACCTCTCTGTCTGTCTATCTGTCTCTATCAGTGGCTAAATAACAGACGGCAAATCTTTCTTCCCCCTCTCTCAGTTTCTTTCAGTCTATCTCTCTCTCTCTCTCTGCTTGTGACATGCCATATCTCACTGCAGTATTTGCAGGCACTGATGAGGCTAAGGAGTAGCCTGGAGCGGGGAGCGTGTGGTCAGGCAGGACGGACGGTGCGGTGAAGGTTGGGGGGAGCGAGGGAGGGCGTCGAGGTTTACTGCAGCCGCCTGTGATAATCAGCGGCCGGTGATGGAGGTGATGAACAGCTTCCTTTAATAGGTTTTATGAGTTCACCGATGGCCTATCTCCACGGCTGGCATTCATCTCCCCGGAGAGAGCCACAAATGGCTCTAAATTAATAAGCAGACGGAGACTGACCGAGCGGGGGGCCGAGGAGGATGGACAATGTCTCTTTCTCTCCCTCTATCTTCATCTTCTCCTCTGACTGTCTCTCTCAATCTCACTCTCTTTCTTCTGTCTTTCTCTCTCTCTCTCTCTCTTCATCTTCTCTGATGGTCACTCTATCTCACTCTTTCTTCTGTCTTTCTCTCCCTCTCTCTTCATCTTCTCTGATGGTCTCTCTATCTCACTCTTTCTTCTGTCTTTCTCTCCCTCTCTCTCTCTCTCTCTCTCTCTCCATCCTCTTGCACACTCATTTTTCTATCTCTATTGCTCACTTCTTTACTGTTTAACTGTGTGTGTTTGTGTGTGTACCTTTTAAATGCGCGCACACACACACACACACACACGCACACACACACACACACACAGTCCCAGACCCCTCTGGACTCCTTCTCTCTCCCAGGTGCTGTGCGGTGGGCAGACAGGGTTGAGATAAAAAGCCTGGGTAAACAGCATGTGGGCATGCATTTTTATAGGACGCCTTCAGCCAGACCGTGTTTGGCCCGCTGCCCATGGCAACCACCGTCACATCCACCAACGCGCCACTCTTACGGCTGCTGGGTTAGCACAAACGATGGACACAGTGGTGCGCGCACACACACACAACAACACACACACAACAACACACATCCACGCAGACCAACTCATGGCCACTAAAGCATGAACGCGGCTGCAGATACTCCCTTCTTATCTGTGCACCGCAGCTTTCAACAATGTTGGGTTTTCATTTCAGACCTCTCTATTTAAATCGAGATGAGTATCGACCTTGCACACGTGATCTTTCATGTAAAACACTTGCGGGTGCACGGACACACACACGCACACACACACACACACACACACACACACACACACACACACACACACACACACCTAGTGGATAGACTGATACTGGCTAGTATCGCTCGACATGCTCCATGCATCCATAAGAGAATGAAACGTTTGACAGGGCTTCAGTCACACACACACACACACACACACACTCATGTGCATCCTGTATATGTACACAGACGTTCCCCCTCAGTAGAAATATCACTGCACATCTGTGGAGGAGGGGAATGAATGATTTATTTATTACAGCCAATTAAAACTTCAGGAACAAGAGTACTTCAATGAGAATATAAATATCAAATGGCAACTCTGCACAGGTGTTTAGCAATGCAGGCGCGTATACCCATAATCAAATAAAGCACTCAAAAGACTGGGGGGGGGGGGACTAGGGAGGAAAGAAAACTCCAGCCCTTTGTGATGAACAAAGTAGTCTTTGCTCCTCCTCGAACGAAAAAAAAAGAAGAGGAGAAAGAAAAAAATTGTTCTCTTTCTCATTTTACACTTGTCCCTTTCTTCTTCCCATGCAATAAATGTGATTTTAAGTTTCTTTTCAAGCGGCGCGTGGCAGAAACAGGACTGCAATTCATGGACGGCCACCCAGAGCCCAAGACCAGAAATCAATTTGGCTCACTTGATCCTGTGCGAGAAGAAAGTGTTGTGGGCCACGGCTCCGGCGGCTGGGGAGGCTTGATTGTGTGGCATTTGTGGGGGCTCACGTGGGACCGACACACCGTATTGTCTGGGAATGTGCATTTAGGCACACTTGGAAATGGTCCATATCTCCAAGATAGGGATGAATGAGTGCAAAGCTGTACCAAAGGAGTGAAGAGAGAGAGAGAAAGAAAGAGAGAGAGAGAGAGACCGTCAGAGAAAAAAGTCAAGCCCCTTCTGTCTAGCTCGTCCCCTCCTCCTTGTGATCCTTTGAGTTGGGGGACAAAAAAATCTCCGGGATGACTTCTGAAGGTTTTTCCCAACTCCACGCCCCTTAGTCTCTCAGCAGACCTTGTGGAGAAATCACAGGAGGGAGGATCTACATTAATTCACAGTGTGTGTGTGCGTGGGTGTGTGTGTGCGTGCGTGGTTGGGTGTCATCAGCTGTGAAGCGTTTATCTTTTTTTAGGTATAAAGATATCACTAGTGTGGACAATACATTAAGAGGTTCTCAAGGCTTGGAGCCATGGATTCTACATCACGATCATTTATCTTCTCTTCCAGCGATACTTTTAAGGATAAGTGTCTGCCTTTTAAAGTGATCTGAGTTTGATTTGAAAGTCATTACTTAATTAAGTCGACTGAAATCAAGTCTGAGGGGGGGAAAAGTCTCAAGAGAAGATGATTAATTTCAACCAGGACAAGGATGTCAATTATGTGCTTTTAAAAATACTGCGCTATACTTCAGTTACTCAAAAAAAGTGCATGTGGACCTGACTGAACAGTCTATCACGTTTGTAAAATTAAAGCAAGAGGAAGCAGGAAAAAAAGGGAAATGTAATAATGGGCTGACAGCTTGGCAGACTGCCATCTATTACCAAAGAATCCCCATTACCCCTGACACATGAAATGTGATCTTTCCAATGGTACAGTTAATAAACTGTGCTCCCAATTCCACTGACATGTCCCAATAATCAGCCCATTCAACAGCAGCCGACTACACCATCCTAAAGCACCACCACCACCACAACCCCCTGCCTGATATTCACCAATAAGGATGGACAGATGACATGGTGGAATAGGGGAAACAGAGAAAGAGAGGTAGCATTCATGTTTACAAATGAGTTGTACATGGTCTCCTTTCACATTCTGAAATGTCGAGATGTTTCAAACGTCGTGGGTTATTAAGCCCTCGGGGGTATTTATTAAATGTCACTCTTGTCTTGTGGTCCATCGAGGGCGTTTTCTGTCACTCTTGGTCTCCGTCCCTCCCTCGTCCCTCTTCTCTCTCTCTCTCTCTCTCTCTCTCTCTCTCTCTCTCTCTCTCTCTCTCTCTCTCTGCCTTGCCCACTTTTTTTCCTTTCCTCTGTTCTCCCCGTGCCAGCCATTTGGCAGGATCTCTTTGTGGGCCGTTCAGGCGGAGCAGGACGTGGTAAAGATTTGTCAAGCAGCCGCAACACACAAAAAAATGAGAGAGGGAGAGAGAGAAAAGGAAAAAAGAGCCCCGTACGGCGAGCTTAAGATGATTTATAGGGCTTATTTCTGAAAATGGTAAAGTGAAATTAATCACGCTCCCACCTGACGGCGCTGCTCAGCTGTGATAGATGACGGCCTGTCAGCGGGAGACAGTGAGCCATCCATGAAGAGGCCGCCGATGCGCTTCCGTCTCAGATAGACTGACCCGGGGCGCGGCCCCACCAGATGCCCCTCCGGATGCCACCGTCAGGAGACCGGGGCCCCGCACTGTCCCCCTCGCACTGGGGGCCGCAGACACAAGCACGGGCCTAATGGGGGTGGAGCTGGGGGTTGATGGAGGGAGGTGGGTGGAGACAGATGAGTCCCGGCTGGTGCGCTTCCCTCAACTTCCCGGAGAAGTTCGCAAAGCTGATCTGACAGAGATCTTCATCCTTCCAGATGGATCACTCTTATCCCCCATCCAGGTTTCTTTCTGTGAATCTGGGGTGTGTGTGTGTGTGTGGGGTGGGGGTGGGGGTAGCAGCCTGCATTGCAATGTAAAAGACCTTAACCAAACCTGATGTTTTTCTTTTTGTCTTTCTTGGAATTTCTCATCTTGTATTCATGCGGGGAACATATTGCTGTATTTGAAATCTAAATGGGTTCACCGATTGAAAACTATTACACTGCTATTAAAGTCTGCTGTGAGTTGCATTTATTGTGCTGTGACTTTCCGCAGTCTTTATTCCTCCAGCCAGTCTCCTTACATCAAGAGAGCTCATTTATAGCTGGAGCCATAATGTAGACATTAGTGTCCTTTGATTGAAAATCTATGTATTTCCTTTTGCTTTTAAAGCACTGCAGGTGAAAAATGGCGCTAAAACCCAGCCAAACCAGTCAGTGCCAGCACTACCATTGTCTCCCTGCCATGGAAAATAAATAATCTTTGTCCTTGACAACAGCGTAATTAATAGTGATGTTTAGCAGGTCCATTTCAACGCACCCTCTTAATCTAATTTTGTTTCCACCCTGCGATTTGTAAATTACAGCAAAATGACGCACCATTTAACACCGTCCTTCTGTGCGACAATGGCAATTTTTCTTCCTGTAGAAACCTCTCTCTCTCACTGTCTTTCTCTGCCTCCTCCTCTTTCTATCTCTCTCTCTCGTGCAGCTCTAGTCAGGCTTCCCAGGCACCGCACAGTTTGGAGCCACACAGCGCTCTAAAACATCATCAGCAATTAGACGACTTTGCCAGAAAACATTTAACGATAATTGTTTGAGCACTGATCTAAAATGTCACTACAGCAAATGCCTTGTCCAAGTCCCCATTATTTGCCACTGAATGTTAAGCATTTTATATCTGTCGACAGCAGTTCTGACATTTAAAAATGGAATGTGTTGGATTGTGACGTGGGGGTACCATCAAGTGTTATCTATTTACATGCTAACAATCAGCAATTATACAGCTGTCCAATGGTTCATCCAAACTCAAATGAGGAACCGGAGACAAGTGTACTTACTGTTCCCTCGCTAAACCAGTTGGAGGGGGAAAGGGGTCATCTCCCATTGTGTGCCTCCTCTTCTTTGTCAAAAGCTGCAGGGTGTGCTAAGGGAAATATTATCCCAATCAGCGCATTGTGGTGTGTTGGCGCACTCACTCACCTGATTTACCGGCATGGGCTTTAATGCAATTAGGTTGAAATGATAATTTATCACTGGGCAAAATAAAGTGCCTGACAATGTCAACGACTCACACACACAGATGCAGACCACGCACACACACACACGCACTCATGCTCATGTAAACACACTGTTCCCACAGTTAACATGCCACCGCTGTCAGGTTACTTTGCAGTGTTGGACCACAGTGCTCTTATAGGCTCTCACACAAATAAAGTAGCCCCAAATAAAGGAGTTCCATCATCCCTCGCCACAACCATCGTGCTTCATTTGCACATAATACCATCGTCCACCCCGGCATGCAGAGGGATCCAGGGAGCATGTAAATACCGTTTGTCCTCACGTAAGAGAAGGGTATGGAATCTGGCCAAAACCAGTGGGCTCCTGTCTTGGCTGAGAATAAATGAAGCGATGCTTGTGCCTGCACCTCCGCCTGTCACCGCTGGAAAGCAGCCCCGACTCCGCCCCCCCCCACTCCGACTCCAAACAGGCCGGCTAGCATGACAACTAGTGCAGGAAGACTGTCATTTTACACGTGTCACGTATGACAGATGTGGCCTGACAAAAACCGAACAGGTAAAAGAAAATACAATTAGCGGCCCCATTGGACAGGGCAGGCATCAATTTATTTGAGCCGCGGTGTGACAAGGCAGCAAGGGCCACTGGGCTGTCTGGCTGGCGTCTGCCCTGGTGGATGCGGCTTACTTTTCGGTGGCAGCGGCAGCCTGCTTATCGGGGCTTTAAGTGCTATCTGTCTTCCCGGCGCCCTCTGCATCTTGACTCGATCTCCTGACGTCTCCATCGCTGTTGCATCAGCACATAGACGCGAGATTACTCCCAATAATAAGCAATAATTTAAGTAGGTCACCGGCCGGGCTGTTGCAGGGGCCCTGGTGGATAAGTACAGAGGAGACACATTGATTGATGGCAACTCTTGTTGACAGATTCCAGCGGGTTCCTTGTGATACCATGTGAAGCAATGCCATCAAATCAATTATTTCTGTGTGTGTGTGTGTGTGTGTATCTGTTTGAGTCAGTGTGTGTGGGAGAGGAAAGACAGAGAGTGAAAGAAACAAAGCAAAAGATAGGGATAGAGAAGAGAACAGGAGAAAATGTTCCTCCACTCTAAAAAAAAATGGAGTTTTAGAGTCGCAATATTGATCACTGAGACAGAGCTGTAAAACTAGGTCTTCAGCTATTGTGTCCATTGGCACTAGCAATGTTGTTTTTCTTTTCTTTTTTCCACTCAGTGCTTTCTTTTTCTTTCCTTTTTTTCCCCTCTTTCTCTCCCTTCCCATTTCAGGGTCAACGCTAGTGGACAAAGCTCCGCACTTAAGAAGAAAAAGTGACTCAATGGAGGCGATGCAGGCAGACAGGTCAGGGGGGCCACGGAGTGTGGGTGTGCATCCACTATGGATGAGACGGGGGCCCGCGCTCTCAGGGACTATTTGCTGGCTGAAAAACATAGAGAATGTAAGGGGAAGACAGAGAGAGGGAGAGGCAAAGGTATATAGAGAAAATGTCAAAACAAGTTGAAAAGAGTGAATTGCCTTGTCATGGAATTTTTCTCTCCTCAGAAGCTCTCCAGAACGTATGCCATGAGAGGAAAGACCACAGTCTTCTTCACACGATATAGAAAGTTTCCCCTTGTTGTTTTGTTTTTGTTTTGTATTGCTTCATCTGAGTAGTAAGAGTCCAAGGCGGTGTTGAAAATAAGAACATCCAGGTCCCTTGGAGAATGCAGCAATTATTAATTCAGCACTTCAGTCTACTTCAGCTTCCCTCATGTTGTCTCCATTGCCTTTTTGTCATTCAAAACAACTCAAAAATTGAAATAAACAAAAATGCTAGATTTGGACTACACTGATCATGGGCAGAGAATTTCAGCGGTGTGTGATTTACTCTGTTTACTATGTTGTTGCCATCTCTCTCACCATCGCAGCTTCCCACACCTGGCAGTTAGAGTGCACAGGGAAAGCAGGTCAATGCAAACTGTGATGCAGCAAGATAGCAGAGTGGAGGACCTGGAGATGACGGATGGCAACGGCAGTAGAAAACAAAACGCTCGCAAACAAACACAATCTAGCCGCGCTAATTCCTGTAAGCAATCACTGTCAGAATGTTTACATAGTCGGCGGCACACTGGAGCAATGCTTTTAATCATAACACACAAATATTAATTGTCTGAGCCTTGTCGTGTCACTTGCCTAGACACTAGAGGGTTGCCGGATTATGAGAGCCTCCAAGGCTCTCCGAGGCACGAGCTCCGTTTGCAACAGCATGCCCTGAATCTCTCCTGTCCACTCATGAAAGCTGATGGAGGGATTACGTCTGGCCTGCCTTATACAGGACAATATGAGACGTTTGGTGGCTGGTCAGTGGAGAGGACCAGCATTCTGCCTTATACAGGACAATAGGAGAAGTTTGGTGGCTGGTCAGTGGAGAGGACCTGCATTCTGCCATTTCTTCCTTAATTAGCCACTTTTCACTCGTGTCTTTTTCGCGTCACGGAGCCTCAGACCAATTCCGACAAGTTGAAGCCGAAGACAACCAGGCCAGCTCACTGGAGCTTGCAGAGGGATGTGGGGAGGTGGGGAGTGTGTGGACGTGTGAATGCCCTTCCCCGGCAGTTTGCAGGCAGAGACTGGGCAAGATCATAATGGGGGGAACACGGGAACCATGCATGTCGTGCGAAAGAATAATTGCTGCTCTTTCAAGAGCACACCCTAATTGGCCTTGCTGTGGTCGGAGGAACTTCAAGTCAGCAGAGAGAGAGAGCGAGGGGAAGAGAGGGAGTAGAGCAGTGCCGGCGTCTGTCGGAGTGAAACCTCCAGACGACCGTTGCCCAGGGAGCTGTAGCCAGAGAGATCACTCCCACAAGCCCAAGAGATATTTCACAGCGACTGCGCCGGCTTCTTTTTCTTCCTCCCCTTCTTTATGTCCTCTCTCTCTCTCTGTTGCTCCCTCTCTCTCTCTCAGCTGCTCCCTCACTCTCTCTCCCCACAGACGTGGGGGGTGGCCTGGGAGAACTGACCGCTCGTTACTGCAGTGACAATAACAGGGGATTTCATTGACAGCCACCGAATCCCCATGTCCACTCTCAGCGCAAGAGGACGAGTGAAAGTTCAATATTTAAAGCAACCATCAGAGGGAAGAAAAGCCTGCAGAATAAACTAGAACTGAAGCTGGATGCACCAAAAATACTGTGGCAAAATGCAAATGATTGGACTACTGGGTTATATGCCGTTCTCAAAGCCCCATGCACATCAGACCTCATTTTGTTCCAAAAAAAGGTTGATTGCCTTCATAACGGGGAAGCAGCATTGGTTAGACTGGAGAGCTGTCTTCACAGCAGGTATGCCCGTGGTGAACATGATGCAACGTTCTACCAGCCCCCAGTCCCATCATGTCAGGCTTAAAGGACTAGGGTGCTTGATTTGAAGGGGAACAGATTATGTAGCATCACTATCTCTCCATATCCCTGTCAAATCCCCTTCATCACACCTATCAAGTCTCATATATCATGCTATTCCATTAGTCTTATCCCTCCACCCCCCCTCCTAGCGCACTCTGCTGGGTATGCCACTCTGTTCCCCAGCAGTTGTGTCTTCACATGAGTCGGATCTCTCTGCCAGTACACAAAGGCCATCCATCTTTTTCACCCACGGTTTTGACTTTCACCTCATTTTTATTTTCATTTGTATGTCTTTTTTTTCTCTGCTCTGTGTCACGTGCGATTTGTACTGTGAGTATCCCTGACATCTCAGCATGTCCAACCCCCATCTCCTCCCCCATCTCGTTGACCAGAGTAACCCATCTTCAACCCTCAACCGCCCCCGCCCCCCAGAGTGCAGCGTCAGCAGCCTTGGTGTCCGCACATTCTGGTTGGTTTGCTCTGCGCTTGTTGTGGAATACGTTCGGCCAAAGTCATTTGTCCTTGCAGCTCTCCTCCAGCTTGAAGAACATCACCACAGACACTACAGTCTACAGATTGTGTGTGTGTGTGTATGTGTGTGTGTGTGTGTGTGTGTGTGTTTGTGTCATCGTTATGGCATTAAAACGTGGTCGCAAGGCAAAGTGTCGCTCTCCAATCCAATTCAAAAAACACTGGAGGATAAAAAAAACATTCAATGTGAACCTCACTGAAATGGAGGAAGAAAAAGATATCGACCCAAACATGCGAACAGGAGAGGAGAAATAAATAAATAAATGAAAAATACAAGAATAAGCCCAGAGGGAAGTGGGACAAATCCAAGAGCAGTGGTAGTGGTTTGCCACATGACGTCCATACATCCCCACAGATACCCACATTCAGCCTCCCCGGAAGTCCCACTCATCTGTCTGTCGGGGCCTGCCCAGAAAACCAGTCTTTGCAGGCGTTGATGTTAGATTTGGAAGGTGCTACAGACTTATTCGATACACCTCCCACCGTTGGAATGCGGCTGAACCCAGCGAGCGTGCCACAGTGAGCGTCCTTCCCTTCAATATCAGACACAGACTGGTCCCCTGCAGGGTCCATGCAGTGGCCCAGACCCTGGGCCTGACTGTTTTTTCGCGCAGCACCACATCAGACATGGCAACACGACTCAACAGTAATTTGTGCGTTGCCGTGGGAGGTGTTGCACCCGACAAATCAGCCTAGCCCTCTATTTCCCTGGCACTTTGGCCTGTTCGTGCTTGCTTTTCTGATTGCGAGCGAGCGAACCTCATAGGCAAGGCAGCATTCTATTTCCTCTGTGTGTCTCATTGAAATTCCTTATTTGCATCCCACCAGTAATAAAGGGACTCAATGTATTGTCTTGTGTGTCTCGTCCAGGCCTGTACAGAATCCTATTGAGTTTTAAGAGGATTGCATTAGATGTAGTTCACCTATGCATGGGGGTAGCCTGTACTGACTGCGTTTCGATTCAACCAGTTTGGTTACATGGATTGCTTTGTCAACTGGCTTCAATTGAACTGCATGGTGACAGCTGGGACTTTGTAAAGGTTTTTTTTTGCAGACGTTGTTCGACTGTACCTCTCCCAGGCTGGAATTGGAAACGGAACCAATAAACAGATGTTTTCCTCATCAAGCTAATTTTGGTCCGGGTTCGTTTAAGAGACGGGTCAGGGACGGGCCGTTATCATGGGGAAGGCCATAGAGGTATTGGGTTGACAGACATCCTCCCTCAGCGTCCTCGGAGCGTGCCTTCTCAATCACACTCTCAGGGTCATGTTATCACAATGACATTGCATGAGGGATCATATCGAGCGGTCCTGGAAGGGAGGTAAACAGTTTACATTAACTCAATGTCCTCAGCTCTCCTTTTCCCTCTATGCACTTCCCACCTTTGGATGCAGGCTTATTTTTATTATTATTTTCTTTCTCTCTCTCTCTCTCTCTCTCTCTCTCTCTCTCTCTCTCTCTGTCTCTCTCTCTCTGCAGGCAGACCATTTTATGATCTACTCAAATTAGATTAAATGGGATTCACTCACAGATGATATACAACTGGCCAGTTATGAAAATCAATCACTGAGATAACTTCTTTAATGCTTTTTTATGTGGCCAGCTAGGTGGGCCGTTGTCTTGACAAGAGATATATTCTGCTTACAAAAACACATGCAAAAACAAACGCCACCTCATAAGGTAACCTAATAGTAGCACAAGGTGAAATTCATCATGGAGAAAATAAAAACACATGAGTAATATGTGTTGCCCTGAATTTTCCGTGGAATTGCCAAAGAAGATAATGCTATTGTGTGTTTTTATCCTTAGGGGCCAATGGGAAAAACATATCTTTTGGTCAAATAAAAACTTTCAGATTCCCCCGACAAGAGCGGCATACATCTTAAAGGTCTGAGATTTACTGTCACTTGAAAGGTCACTGTCTGAGACTTGCTTGCTGCTGGGACCGGTAAACGACCCTTCTTATCAAATGTTAATGTTGCCAAGCCCACACAGTGTTCAACCATAGAGGGAGTATGTCTTTCAGGTCTAAAAAGGTCTCACTGAAACAAGTAATTTAATTTCCATGCAAAATGCTAAGGATAATTGCATTATGGTTTTTACAGAAGGAAAACATCAGACAAAATTCCTTTGCTTGTCTTCTGTTAAATTAAATCTTTTCAAGAAGAGTATCTATTTCCTGACATTTCTGATGCTGTGGTGGACCAGGCCAGGGCCAGAACGGAGCCTAATGTGTTTCTATGGTTACCTGACTTTTATGAGCTGATGCTGAAGGCCCCCTATGTCTTCACATGAGGGATGGCCCGTGACTGGGTAGAGCTCAAGGTTTGGTTTGGCCAACACAATTCAAGTCACGGACACACTGCATCTAAAGGACATACCACCACTGTCTTCTGGGTCTGACTGGGGAACTGGGGAACTTCTTTCAGCAGAGGCCATGCTTTTCTTGTTTGTTTGTTTTTTGGGAGAGAGGGGGTTGTTTTCTAGCCTCCTTCTGCTGATTTAGCATCCACCAACTGCAAAAGAAAATGTCCAAATCTCAAGCCTAGCAATTAAATTACAAAATTGTACCCGTAGCTCGCAGCCAGGGTTTGGTTTGTGCGAGTGGGATTAAGCTCACCAGCAAAACCTAGATGGCAAGTGATCATGTTCCTAATCAGGAACTGTCTAAATTGTGCACCTTCAGTTGAATGTAGTACCCAGAGGAGGCCGAGACAGGTCTGCCAGCACTCTGTATAGCACTAATGATGTGCTGTCAGAGGGAGGGCCGTTAAGCTGTAAAAATAAGCATGAATACAAATTTGATTTGTCCTTGAAGTGCTCAATGAGAGATATTCATTACACGGCGAAATTAATGAAGTCCCCACAAACAAATAAGGAGCGAGTGCTCCGTGTTTGTGTGTGTGTGTGTGTGTGTGTGTGTCCCGGTTTTGTATTTACATGCTGTCCCCAGATGTAAAGAATAGTTGTGCTGAGCGTAATTATACGTAGAGGGTGGCTTGTCCAAACACAATTGAGATGCGCAATGGGGAGAGTGCTGCCACGGACTGCTGTAAATCCACAGGCATTTCATCCTGCTGTTGCCACACAATTGTCCTAAATGCAATGCAGTATTTTTCCTTTCAAACAGAAGGACTGCACCAGTCAAGAGGACGAGAGAGACACACTGGCCGTGGTCATTCCGCAGGTCACAGTGCCCCCTGTTGTTGGCTGTGTGGAAGTGCAGGCCTTTTATAAGATGAGACCTAACTAATTCATGAAATGCCTCATACACCCAAATGTTCTCCAAAGGCCATTCGTTCTATGAAATATAGAGACGCCATAATAAGGCTAGGAGGTATTTGGCGCATTTAGTTCACAAATAGCTGGAACAGCAGGTTAACAACATACAGTAGAAATGTCAACGCCACATTGCCCAAATGGAAAGGGGCAAAAAAAAAAATCTCACACTGCTTATAATTTTGAACATCCCCACAGAAAACCTTCCCCCCAGAAATATGCCTAGCCCTTTCAAATATATATCAGGGTTTCCTCAAAAGAAATGACACTATCGTTCTTTCAAAAAGAGGAGAGGCAGAGAGAGAGTAGTGGGAACTAAATCACTCCACTAGACAAGTATGGATTTCTTGTCAGACTCATGTAGCAACAGCAAAGGCTAAGACGGTGAATCTCCCCTTTACTCTATGCAGATATGGCCTCCACTGTAATTGAAATCCTGCTAATGCAAGAAACCCTGCAGGCACTTTCCCAAATGTGATTTCAGGCCAGACAGAAACTCCAATTGGCACATTAGTGTTTTCCTAATAACCTGTGGTCAGCCACCAATGGGCAGAAGAAAAAGTGGAGAGTGAGTGTGAAAGCGAGGACTGCGAAACAAACAGGAGCACGAGCAAAATGCCTTGGCAAGACATCGCAGTACTGATACACCTGCCTTTGTTTGTTAGGATCAACTCGGCTCCTCACTCTGCGCTGTGCGAGAAGAAGCAAGACAACAAAACAAAAACAAATGATCTGGAGGAGTGGGATGTGGCAAGGTGTCAGAGTTAACTTGGCGATGTTCGGGACACGCAGAGGATTGTATTCTCCAAAGGTCGCGCTCCTCTTTTTCCTCCCGCCAGCCTCACCCGTCACCTCGGCTTTTGAGTCGGCCATCGCGCCTATTGATCTAGTCCGGGAGAACGCGTCCTCCATGGCAAGCTGCGCCTGCTGCTGTTGCTACCGCAAAGCACCAGGGCTGCGAGGGCCCACTCAGGAGGTGGGAGTGCCGAGTGGTTGAAAGGCCTGGGGAGTGGGGAGGGAGGGCTGTGAGAGAGAGAGAGAGAGAAAGGGATGGAGGGGGTGATAGAAGAGGCATCATCTGCTGTATGCACACCGAATTGTTTGCAGAGATGGAAAGCGAGTGATAGACAGAGGGAGAGATAGAAAAAGAGAGAGAATAAAGAGAAAAGAGAAAGAAGCTCGGCGTTGTATGGGGCCGTTGTGCGCCACTAAAAGCTGAAAGCTCCAGCCCTTCCTGGCTTTTTTCATTCTCTCTTGTTAAGCCAAGGCCAAATCACCAGCCCCCGCATGTGCTTCTCCAACAATGCTTCTAGCCGCCTATTTGATGGCTCAATGTTCCCTGTAAGACATCACTGCCTCAAAAGGAGGTCTGGCCCTTTTATTCCTGTACAAACTTGATACCAACGCTTTCAACACTGTAAATAGAGAGGCCCAGCCGCGAGAGCACTAGGCTCCCTAATTTGACGGAGGTCTCAGGCTTTCTTTCCCCACTCCCCTTTCTTTCCCTGACCTTTCTTCTGTCTAATAGCATCACAAAGGAATTACATTTTACTTACTCTGATGTATTGAAAGATCTGTTAAAGAAGTAAATGCCAAGTTTATTTGGTGAGGGCCCCTATCAATAAAGCCAGCATTGATCCCTGGGCCTTTATTCTCTGCTCAGTTCTCCTGTAGGGATATTAATCTTACTCCAGGAGTTCATGCGACTGCCGTCGATCACGTCAAACTGTGGAGACTTTGGGAGATGTAAATAGCCAACGCCTTTTGTGTTGAATTAGCAGGGTTTCCCTCAATGTGCCCCGGGATTAATGTTGTCTTTTGCCTGAATTAGCCATCAATTGCTCCACTATCACGGTGGACGCGCAGCAGAGGACGGTTTGGCTCCTGGTTGAAATTACAGCTCGTTTGTTTTCCCAGAGAGGCGCTCTCTGAAGAGGGAGATGGAGGAGAGGAGAGAGGCGCACAAGTGCTGCCAACCGCCGTCCATGCTGACATGACTGAGTACCATTGCCACACTGCAGCAAAACACTACGCCAGGGGAGAGTGGAGAGAGAGCCGCTGCCCTCCCAGTTAACGCTCGTCACGCTGTGCTCGACCACACCACGGACGTCTATTAGGGGGCAGATCTATTACCCCCCCTCCCTCCCTTTCAAAGACAGCACGGCGTTTTCCTTCACTGTGCGACTTTGCTCTCATCATCCGAGCCACACAGAGGAGCAGGTAGCCTGGGGTCACATGCGACACCACTAGGCAAGCAATGACCCTTGTCAGAGACTTGGAGAAAACATGGCCCTTTTCTCCGTTAGTGGTCAATGAAGGATGGATTGAAACATAACAGATTAATGTTTGCAGGGAGCAGGAATCTGTAATCAATGGTTCGCATTGTTGTATTGCATTTTATAGTACCAATCTTTAGGATTTTTTTAAACAAGGATTGTGATGGGTGTCTTAAAACCTATGTATCACTTAAACCCTTGCAAGGGGTATGTATGAATTGGTTCTTAAGTTGCTTGTGGGGTTGACTACAGCAGACAAATTAGATCTCTGTGTTTTCTCCAAGTCCAAATAATTGTGCTTAATAAATTATCAAATACTGGTCTGATTTCATTAGAGTTCCAAACAGCAAGAAACAGCATCATGATGCACCCAAACAAATCTTCAATTATATCAGCAAAATTCATATTTATCTGCCTGGTGTATAGTCTTCAATCAGTTTGAGGCAAGCTAATAAATACACCATCATATGTATACACCAAATACACCAAGCTAATAAATACACCATCAGTGGCCATTAAACATGTTTTCCAGAACGCATTCATTTTCATTTAGGCCTGTTTCATTGTGCTCACAGAGTGACACAGTGATGTCACGAATCATAAGGCATTATGTGCTATATAACTTGTAGATGAAGGCAGTTTGATTCCCCTGATGAGTCATGCTTACATCCTTTGTTACGGGGTGGGTTTTAAAAATGAGCGACATTAGTATGGGATAAACATCCTGTAATGTTCCATGCTTAAGGAGGCACACTGGATGATTATATTAGCTAATCTCATAATTATCCCTTAATGATGAATCATCATAGATCTTGCATTGAGCTTTATAATAGCCAATCTTATCTGTATTTAGGGAATTGTGATGCACTTCAGGCCTATTATGACAAAAGCTTTATTCTAAACAACAAAGAGATGCTGTGTAGTGCAAATCAGGCTCATTGTTATAGTCTGAAAGTGCTCAAGTGTCATCTCTCTCTCCGTCTGCCTTTGTACTTGAGTTTGGTTAATTGCTAATGACATCTATATGGAAGCAGCATATATCCTGTCATCACAGATGTTAGTATAAGACTTGCACGAGGAAAAAACAGCTCTGGCATCTTTGGGGGGTTTTTTTCTACCAGTATTAATCCTGTTTAAAGCAGAATATCTTCTTTTCCTCTTCCTCTGATAACTGCAATGATGCCCTCCATTGCTGCAGGGTATGGAGTTGATTTGTCGTGTGGCAATTTTTTCCTTCTTCCTTATCACAGCACGGCCTCTGTCTGTTTAGGGCGGCACAATAATGCAGTGTGACCGGACCAACACAGTCACACTGTCCATCACTTGCAAATCTTGTTCTTAAGTGCCATCATGTGGCCATGCTGGAAATGACTCTGAAAATGCAGTCAAAGCCAACACACACATACACAGACACACACAAACACACAACCATGCACAACATCCACTAAATTACATTGGCATTGGCATTCATGACTACATGACAATGGAAGTGACATGCTCTGTTATTACACACCAAACACATGACTGAATGAACAGAGGGTTCCATCTACATGTGAGTCGCATGTTGTGTCAGCTGACATGACCACGCAAGCTATCAAATTACATGTATCAATTTGTATTATTGCAACTTAAAGATGTTGTTGCATACAATTCAAAACAGCAATCCTGGTTGCATGCTCTTTTCTTAGATATAGACAGTATGTTGATGCATTGTTCTCAAATGAGTCACTAAACATACAGTATCATGTCCAAATATACTGTATCCTTAAGTTATTTTAAAAATATATTTATGTTACCAAACTAGATAGTATGAATCTCATATTTATCCTGTCTCCACTTTTGAATACCTTTAACAGGATATAGTTTACCAGGTGAAAGGGTACTCCTGAAAAGACCTGCATTATCAAGATGTTTATCTAGTGACTTGTGAGCTTAGTGGCACAGTTCAGTTCAGTTCCCTGAAGTTTGCTTACACTAAACACCATTGAGGCTTCAAGCCAGCCTGTACTTATTTAATCAGGTAGATTCCCAAATGACATTTCAGTTCATTTGTCAGTGTTGAGATGATTAGTCGAGTCTTTGACCCTAGGGCGCAAAATCAAAAAGCCATCTCAGTGTCACGACGGCCGGCGAGTGCGGAAAGCAAGCTCCGGTCAGTACCAGATGCATCCAATAGGGGGGAGCAGATAACCTCGCAAGGTTGATGTGACCTACTTTTAATGTCTGGAACATTGTGTTCTCTTCTGGCCTCCCACTCATGTGAGGTCAGACTGTAAAGAAATGTTTGGAGTGCAATTACAGGGATCGAGAAGTGTTCGAGAATTGATTTGGAAATGCCAAAGCTTCAAAACAAGCACAAGCCAATCAGACCTGGTCAAAGTCCTAAGTGCTTGCAGAGGTTTAAGGACAGGAGCTCAACACAGCAAATATCAGCATGAAGGGGGGAGGGGGTGATGGGTGGTACTTGTGTAAGAACTGTGAAAGATTGTACATAAACAGCGTGGCCTTTGCTCACTGTTGCTTTTGATCAGCACCTTCACCATCACCCTCCAAACACAAGCTAATTAGAGAATCTAGACAAAAACAACAGATACTGGCAGTGCATTCTCAGAAGCCACATCTGTTGTAGGAAATCACCTGCTTTGGGAGGAAAAACTGGTAAACAGCATAAAATTCATTCCCAAAATAAGGAGCCCCTAGTCCTTTGAGCGAAAGGCCAAAAAGCCGGCTCGTGACTAGTTAGTCACTGGCACGCAGGCAAAAATCTCATTTGAACTCGCCTTACGTGCAAGACTTGGTCTGCTGAGGGAACACAGTGGAGAGAGTGTGGGAGAGGGTCAAGAGAAGGCTTTGAGGGGGGGTGGGGGGGACTCTATGTCCCCCCCGCACCCATAAGGAACAGCACAAGGGAGATTAATGCTAAGCTCCAGCAGAAGCCGTGCATGTATGTGAGCCATGCAAGCGCCGCTCTCTCTGCAACACTGTGTTGCTCCCGCTGCTGATGAAAATGAGGAACTCTTTGGGGAAGATAGTGGAGATGCAGACAGTGCACTGCGTCTGCGTGGACAGACATGATGTGCTAAGGAACCTCAGTGACGCACTTGAACCACACGACTGAAAGCCACAAGTAAACATGCCGGTCCACACAACCGTTTCTTTTGTTGTTGTTTTTATTGTTGTGTTTTGGCAAGGCATTCAGCTCTGGCATGTGTGTTCCATGCTTTAAAACCAGCACACCTACAAAATGACCTTTTAATCAGAGCGCGAGGACATTTTGACGGCTGATGTCAGGGTCGTCATGGCCACGCTTGGACTCGACACTCACACAGCACCTGTGGCTCGGCCTGGGCGGTCGCATGAGCCATGCCCACGTGGCCCTGGCGAAAAATAAATTGTTGATGCGCCCATTCTCACGAGGGAGAAGTTGATCTGCGATCTGCATTTTTTGGCGTAGAAACAGCAGCCACACTTGAGTTCTCATCGTTACAGGAAGCAGCGTTTCTGTTTCTCTCAGCCCACAGCCGCAGCCTCAGTCTCTCACCGCTTAGCGTGCCGCACGTCGCTGCTGAAAGCAAAAGCAGAGATGTTCTGTACACTGTGTCCCCTCGCCGGCTGTCTGAGGGAGGCTGCTCACCAGCGCCACTGTTTTTTTTTCTTTTTCTTTTTTTATTGGTTGGTATTGTGATAAGATGAAGGACGCTGATGGAAAAAAACATGCTTGAGAAAAAGAAATCCAACACCTCATAACACACAAGGTTGCTGTTTACCATTCTACAGATTTTGTATTTAAGCTGAGAAGTGAAAAAGTTCAGTGCAACATCTTTGCGGTCCATTCACTCTGGGACAAAGAGAAGCCGAATACTTGGCATTTCAGAATGGAATGACACACAGCCTGAAAGAGCCCAATGATAATCTTGTGTGTCTTCGTGCTCAACCCACGAAAGAATCTGAGGACACTGTGAACCAGTTTTTTTTTCCCACTCTTTTAATGTCATTAAAGCTTTTGAAATGGTGTTATCGGTGTTGGCCTTTCATTCCCAATAAGCCTTACAATCTCACTTAAGATTGCTGAAACTATGTGGGGGATATACATGCATACTTGGGCCTGGTCAGTGGCCCATGGTGTGCACATGTTTCATAACCGTTCCACTGACTCTCATCATGGATGTCACTTGTGTGACCATAACATCCCCTGCTCGGGACAATTTAAAGGAAGTGCACATGATCACATGAATATCAGAACAACTCCTGATGTTTGAGACTCCTTGTTTAAGCACAAGTTCTCATCGAATTCTTCCAGGACAAAGAGGTCAAAGGTCACTTCTTGAAAATGTTTGGTGACAACTGCTCACAATGTAAAGTCATGCGATAGAAGACAAACCAGTTCATGATTCTTACCACCCAGCATCTTGGAACAGAACTGTTTTAAGCATTGTTCCTGGTGGAATTCCCCTAAAAGCAGTTTTACTATTGGTTTCCCTAAAGTGAAACCATGTATTTGCTGAGTGATACATTATTGTGCAACCTTAGCATTTCACTAAATTCATTAATTGTGTTCCTTGCTGTAGGTGTTTTTCTTTAGTGAGAAGTGGTCGTGATCTATCTCTATTTGGCTTGCATGCTGATCAGAGAAGTCTAGACATGTGCACATATCCCCCAAACATGTCGGCCTGGAATTCCCCACTTGGCTTACCTTTTTGTTTTGTTTTTCACTTCAAGGTTGTAACATCTAATGCATGTTTATCCATGAGAGTTTTTAAAAAAAATAAGTGCACGGTTGCTTTGAAAAGAAACAATTGTTGTAAAGGAAGAGCCAAAAACAAACAGTCTGTCTTTAGATAATGTTTGACCTAAATTGTTTTCAGTAATCTTTGAAAACATTAATGCGGGCATTCAGTCGAGGTCCTCCCCTCGTCCTGGTGTGGTTCCCATTGGATTTATATGACTAGTCTAGGCTCATACGTCAACCCTCTACTTTCGGTGTCCTCGAACACTGTTTACAACCCTACTACTGAATTAATTTCCAGGGAGCAATATTTAGACTTTGGTCCCGGGTTGATAAGAATGATTTCTGTAACGGGGTACTAAATTAGATATCATCCTAACGTGGCTCTGATACTGGCTCTCCACAGAGAGAACCCAACGACTGCAACGACAGACTGTTTACATGCTTCCTTCACTGCCTGCGATTAGCCACATCAAAGCGGGAGATATCAAAGTAGCCTATGTCCAATCTAGCCTCAGAAGTGTAGCATCTCGGCCATGGAGGTTACCCTGGGCAATGGGTTGAAAACAGCCTTGCGTAGACAATCTTGGGAAATTTGAAGTCCTGATTCCCCTCCCCTCGTAACATTTGTTTACTACTAAAGCCGGATGGCTCCAAGGAACTCTAGGAATAGACGCCGGAGCAGCGGAGATGCAGAATGCCTCGTTTATCAAAGGCTCGTTCACTACGCACCCACAATTACCCCCAGGAATGCTTCTCGCCGCAAGTCTGCTTCGAGTTTCTGTCCAGTGGCTTTTATGTATTTGACAGAGCAGGGTTACATAATCTCTTTTTTTTCCATCCAAAATAACTCAATCGTGATCATTATCCCACACGCAAACATTCAAACCATTCATTCACATTGCTTTATTCTCTATTTTTCATGTGCAGTTTGTACAGCAACAGCATGGACTGACCGGAACCCTCCAGAACATTTCTGAAAAGTGTTCAAGGCTTGAAATCCTTGATGAGTATTTTGATACTCCTTCGAGGCTTTAGTAAACATTCCACTCGTGTCTTCATCAGTCTGCTTCAGCAGGCTGGCAAGAACATGGCATGTGCATCCTGCTCCAAAGCTACATTAATGAAATACGAGCATGAAAAAAGTTAGTGGTGCGAGCAGCTTTCATAACCCATAATTACAGAAAACTAAAGCTTGGCATGAGACTCAAGCTGCACTTAAGTGTACCATTCCACAATGGCACGCTGGCCCCAGTGTGTGTGTGTGTGTGTGTGTGTGTGAGGATACAGGCTCTCAACGTCCTAACATAACCTACCTCAGTGTTTCCTAGCCTTAGTGTTCCAAATATGAAGAAGAAGAAAAAAACTGACTGATGTGTATGTACAGTGGGAGTTTTTTTTGGACAAGAGGGGCCTTGTATTTCAACGAGACCTCAACAGAGGCCAGGCATTTAGCGCTGCCGAGCGCTTGGTGACCTTAAATCTCAGGTCATGTGAACTGCAGCCGCGCCTACAAAGGGGTTGTGCAAGATTAGAAAATCTGCACAAACACTAACTGAGCCTCATTTTAAAACATGGTGTGAAATGCGGACAACCAGCCCTGATGTATTTGAAGCATGAAGATCTTGGCATATAAAAAGTAAACATAGCAAAGCAAAAAGAGAAAAAAAAGGCAACCTGACGGTACATACTTGAGCAAGAGCAGAGGCTTATTTATCAACAGTCTCATCACAGTGACTCTGCAGGGGTCATTGTCATGTTTCAAAAGCAGAGGGATTACCACGGCTCATCTTGTTGCACCCTTGATGTAAATCGTGCATGGCTGTATACGTGCACAACCAGTCTGACTTTATAGGACATGACCCTCTTACATAAGTCTTAGTGGTTTTCCTGTTTTTTTTTAGGGGAAAAAAATATAATCACTGGTGTCATATCAGATCAAGCAGCCTTTGAGACTTTATCTAGATCAGTAGCACAGTCCTAAGCGCTGCAAGGGTTGGGGGTTATTGAGAGAGTGCAAGGAAGATACAGAAAAATGCAACATTTGGGCTGAATAATTATTTCAGATGCTCTGCAGGCTCACTATCTTTCAAATGCAGTTTTCACTTGCATTTTTACTTCTCTCCATCTCTCTCTCTCTCTCTCTCTCTCTCTCTCTCTCTCTCTCTCTCTCTCTCTGTCTCTCGCTGTTCATTTACCCTTTAAACTGAGCAGAGATTGATATTGAATATTTTTTGCACGGCATTTGATTTAGATTCTTTAATATTTGATGAAAACCTTACTTGTTTTATTCAGTTGCAGAGGTTCAGTTAAATGTCTCATATTGCCCTTCTGGAGCTGTGCTGGTAAATAACCCTGCCCTTCCCTTAGCCTTTGTTGTTTTTGTCAGTGTTCGGCTGACCCTGTCCTGCACCGAGGTGTCTCCGAGACAGTGACGGGCACTGACAGGTGAGTCATTATTGTCAACTGTGGTACAGCAGAACATTGTCAGTGTTCCGTCGACACAGATGCAAATCTGCCAGACAGGAGTGGCACGCAAGCGAGTGGAGCCCAGCCAGCACTCAGGTCAAAAGTTCTCCGAGGAGAAGAGAGAGAGAGATATATATAATTTGAGTTCATGACGAATTGTACTTAATAATAGTTACCAGACCAGCAAGAATATTTCATAAGTCGTTTGATTGCGTAACAAACTCTGTTGCTATCTTTCTTGTTCTTTGTGACCATAAAAGAATCTGTTGGTATGTTCATAAAATTGTAGCCCTCGCTACTTCTCACTCCATATGTTTCCCGTAATAGTTCAGTAATGATTTATAGAGCTTAATTCTCATGCAAGAACATACTGTACTGTACTGTGTCGAAAACATGACCCTCAAACACACTTCTAAATACAACCCCAAAACAGAAAAAGTTGGGACATTGTGTAAAATGCAAATAAAAACAGAATGTGATAATATACAAGTCTCGTAAACCAATGTTTATCAGCAAAAAGGACACACAATATATCAAATTTTGAAAATGAAAATTTGGACTATTTCATGGAAAATATATGTTAATTTTGAATTTGATGCCAGCAACATGTTTCAAAAAAAGTTGGGACGGGAGCATGTTTACCACTGTGCTGCTTCAACTCTTCAATTAACAAAATTCTGTAAATGTTTAGGAACTGAGGAGACCAGTTGCTAGAGTTTTGAGAGTGAAATGTTGTCCCATTACTCCCCGATATAGGATTTCAGTTGCTCAACAGTATGGGGTATTCTAAGTCATGTTTTTCATTCCATTATGCACCTAATTTGACAAATCTGGACTGCAGACAGGCCATTTTAGCAACTGGACTCATCATCTATGCAGAAATACTATTTAAATATGTGCAGAATTAATTTTGGCATTGTTTTCCTGAAATATTCAAGGTCCTCCCAGGAAAATACATTGCCTGGATGGGAGTATATGTTGCTCAAAACCTGTATACATCATTCAGAATTGATTGTGCTTTGCCAAATGTGCAAGATGCCCATGCTGTAGGCACTAATGCTCTTCCACACCATCATAGATGTTGTGTTTTGAACTGAACACTAAAACAAGTTGGATAGGTTGGATACTTGGATAGGCCCTCTCCTCTTTAGTCCAGATTAGTCCATGATTTTAAAAAAGAATGGCAAATTTTGATTGGTCTAAACACAGGACCTTTTTCCATGTTACCTCAATCCATTTTAGGCCCAGATAAGATGGTGGTATTTTCTGTATCATGTCTCAATACAATGTTGGCTGTTTTGACTGTTACAATTTTGGCTGTAGTCTTTAAATTGAGTATCAAACTGTGCACATAACCAATGGTTATCAGAGGTTTTCCTGAGCCCCAACAATGACAGGTCTGGAAGCAGGTCTGGTTGGTGCAGTACCATGTGAGGTCCAAAAGACCACGGCCATCCAATTTGTTTTTCAGCTCTTTCCCTTGTTTGCAAAGATTTCTCTGGATTCTCTGAATATTCTAATGATATTATGTCCTGTAGATGATGAACTCCCCAAATACTTCACAATTGCATCTTAAGAAACATTAAAATTACATTGTTTCATCATTTGTACACACAGGTGATGAATACCCCTACATCTTTACTTCTAAGGGACCCTGCCTCTCTGGGATGCTCTTTTTCATAACCAATCGTGTTGCCAGTTACCTTAATTAGTTGTGAAATATTTCTCCTCTTATTCCTCCTCCTTTTCCAGCATTTTGTTAGCCCCGTCCCAACTTTTTTTGAAACATGTTGCTGGTATCAAATTCGAAATTAACATATATTTTCATGAAATAGTCAAATTTGTCATTTTCAACATTTGATATGTTGTCTGTGTTCTTTTATGCAACTAAATATGAGTTTAAGAAAGTTGCAGATTATTACATTCTGTTTTTATTCACATTTTAACACAACGTCCCAACTTTTTCTGTTTTGGGGTTGTATATGACTCTCAACTCTCATAGGCCTATGTATAGGAGTGCACACTAAGTCTTTGCTGATATCATACCCTCTTCATCCCTCATTACATCCAGGTATAAAATGGGTAGGGCCAATACAATAAAGCACTAGGAGAATTAAAAAATATATATTTTATTACTGGTATATCAAGAGCATAGAATATGTATACATAAAATAAAGAAGCATCCCTCTCTCATACCCATAGAGAGTGTGTCATAACTGATTCATAGAGCGACACAAATGTAATTATAAATCTGTAACTTGAAATAACATGACATTTTATTCTGAATTCACTTGCAGTGAGGGTGCACTATGCACTCCATACTGTATCCTGCTGCATTGTTTTTGTATGGGAACTGGCAGCAGCAGCACAAGCCCCTGCCTGCACCCTGTCAGCGCCACATGAGGACAGAGGTAGTGCCCTCATTGCTGTAAAGCTGTCTGGAGGTCAGCTTAGGTTGTGCCGCACCGCCTCTCAGCCACCTTTAGGGGGCCGAGTGAGTCTGGTTTGTGTCTGAGTGCAGCAGACAGACGTGCTTGTGTTTGTGTGTGTGTGTGTGTGTGTGTGTGTGAGAGAGAGAGTGTGTGTGTGTGTGTGTGTGTGTGTGTGTGTGTGTGTGTGTGTGTGAGTACCCTGATGCCTCCTCATGCCTGTGCTGACTCTCTCTGTCTCCAGCATCCACTCTTTATTAAAAGTGTGAGATCCCTTGAGAAGATACTCACACAACCCCTGGTGACCCTGCCGGAGGTGCAGACAGGCCTTCTGTAAACACCACGGACCAGGCCAGCAAACAGCCATTCAACTACACACACACACACACACACATACACGATGCATTAGATGCTGTTTACAGTGGAGGTGTTTTAAGAGTCACAAGCACCAAATCCCCTAATTTGTTCTGCTGTTTCACATCCAGGAAAGAGGCTTTGCTTCTTGGCAAGTGGGAGCCTTGTTTGGTATCAGTGATACCAGTGAGGTTAAACAATACAGTAAAGCTGGATTCTGACTGGAAGGGGTTGTTCATTGTTTCCCGAGCGATGTCGTAGGTTGGCACGTTACATTGTACTATGTGAAGTCATAATGCTGATGGTTTAGTGTAACAGATTTGATGAGATTTGCATGATTCAAACACAAAATATCTGTACTTAGATGAGGGCGTGTGTTATCTATTCATTTAGATGAGAAAATGGAACAGGGTCATTCCACGTCAGTTCAACCAGGGCCCACGCACTTAGGTCTCAAAAAATTCTGAAAAAATTACCAGGTGTACCTATGTTACCCAGGAGACACACTGTAAAATTACTCTTATGTAAGATCAATACTTTCCAAGATACAGCCAGTTTTACAGGGGGAGGGGGGTGTCGATTTTGTTCGGCCTCTTTTTTTCACAAGTTCACAAGCCCACAGTGCAAGAACTAAACCATGTAGGAGGCTCAAATTTTGCATGCTGGTACATAAATAGGAATAGTATAAAATCGTCACATTTGGTCTGGATAATCCTGCACGAGTTTTTGGCTGGGCTCTGTTTAAGCCTTCAGAAGACATATTTGTACTCAACATAGGCTCTTGATTTATTTTCCTTACTGAGATAAGTAGAAACACTCTCACAAAAAGCAATGAACAGAAAACAAATCCCTTCAGGGTCTGAACAGCAGACCTCACAAGTCTGAAAAATCATTTTGGTTATCATTTTCAGAGCACCCAAACACCTTGTGGGAATATACAAAGATTTTTTAAGAAAATATGTTTTTCTTAATTCTCCATGATCCCTTCTTTTTGAAAACACCAATTTCACTTGTCTTATGCAAATCTTTCTTTTTTATTTTCCACCCTGAACAAGGGCAACATGCCCCATTGACATCAATATGTTTTATATATAGTCACCACACTGCCACCTGTGGTTGTATAGAGTAACCTGTGGTAGCTCTATACAAAACATATTGATGTCAATGGTGCATTTTGCCCATGTTCAGGGTGGAAAGTGAAAAAGAAAGATTTGCATAAGACAAGTCAAATTGGTGTTTTTGAAAAGAAAAGATCATGGAGAATAAAGAAAAAAATATTTAAAAAATCTTTGTATATTCCCACAAGGTGTTTGGGTGCTCTGAAAATGAGAACCAAAATTATTTTTTAGACTTGTAAAGTCTGCTGTTCAGACCCTGAAGGATTTTATTTTCTGTTCATTGTTTTTTGTGAGAGTGTTTCTACTTATCTCAGTAAGGAAAATAAATCAAGAGCCTATGTTGAGTACAAATATGTCTTCTGAAGGCTTAAACAGAGCCCAGCCAAAAACTCCAATAAAATTTGTATCAACTTTGAGGGACAGCTATGACCATGCAGGATTATCCAGACCAAACGTGACAATTTTGCTACATACTATTCCTATGTATGTACCAGCATGCAAAACTTGAGCCTTCTACATGGTTTAGTTCTTGCGCTGTGGGCTTGTGAACTTTGACAAAAAAAAGAGAACAACACCCCCTGTAAAACTGGCTGTATCTTGGAAAGTATTGATCTTACATAAGAGTAATTTTACAGTGTGTCTCCTGGGTAACATAGGTACACCTGGTAATTTTTTCAGAATTTTTTGAGACCTAAGTGCGTGGGCCCTGGTTGAATTGACGTGGAATGACCCAACATATATTTCTCTATGCTTTTAATACTATGCAATCCTTGGTCACAATAGAAGATCAATAAGAGATGATTTACAACGTAAGAGGAATACACACTTGGGCATTTGAAGAGTTTGCCATCTACAGGAAAAGCAACCCACCCTGTGGGTTTCTGTTTTCGTTTTCTTTTGTTGTTAGTACATATCTCATGTTCCATCTGACAGTTGGCAGATAAATGGACCACCCTCAGCCACTCTGTTGCTCTAGAGTCCTATGACGGGGCACACATTTCTTTTGATACCACATAATCATATCCTCTTACTTCATTATTCCTGCTTCTCTATGGGAGGTTTGTAAGTCAGTCTACAAACAGGTATGAGCGGCATTGTATGACAAACACCCATGCCACCCTTATTCAGCTCTCCCCTTGATGATGAATGCACAGTCAAGCCTCTCAGAAGTTCTCAAGCCAACTATTTTTGACGCCAGATGATGTCTTCGCATTTATAGTGTGATGTGAGGAGTGAAAGAACAACAAGCAGTCGCTCAGGAAATGGCATCACTGGTGAGCTGACTCCAGAGCGCCTCTAGCATTGGCTGCCACGAGAGAAAGAGGAAGCTGTGGTGAGCTGAGGTTAATTCAGACTATACCAGAGATGGGTCATGCACGGGGTGCGATGAGAACCATGATGTATACGCCTGTCATGTGACCAACTTCTGCATTTTGCCGCAGCTATAAAGGTGCCGAGGTTATATTTAAACTCAGACAGCAGGCTGGAGAGAAGACTTGCTGGTGTGCCCCGACTTACACTGAGCCCCCGGCTGAAGATCGTTGTGCTCAAGGTTGTTCTTCCACGTTCAGCCTTAGTTGTTTTGAATAATACTTCACCACACACAGCTTGAAAAGAAAAGGCTAACCGTCTTAGTTCACCGAGTGCGAATCACATTTGTATTTCTACAGTGGGTTGAACCATTTGTTTTGTAATTTTAGCGTTTTGGCCACTGTCAGTGATACAGCTTATGGGGGGGGGACATTTGATTTATTTGGCTTGTGTGGCATCATCTAGAGGGTCAGATCAAAAGCCCTGTGAGTGTCCTCTCATTTGCGTCTGGAGGAAAACAAGACCTCTCATGGCACAGGCGCGCCACAGCAGGGAAAAGAAAATGATATGTTTGCCTCTATTTACATTTTAATCTGGGACAGAACGTTCCTTGAACTCGGGGAGCACAACAAGTGTTGACTTCATCCTCTAAATCTAGGAAATATGTGCCAAACCAAAAAGGCAGGAGATCACAAAATACCGAGAGTGTAGTATTTTCCCCTCCCTCTCGCGTCGGATTATGGGCCACTACCATTTACTGCACGTTCATTAAAACTACTAAGGTGAATTAAAAAATCACAGATCTCCATAAAAGGAACAAAGGGAAAATAAGTGTGGGCAGGGAAGCCCAGCGAACGCCGCCACTTTATGCCCCTCTTCTGAGGCTCCATAAAAATCAAACATTTCCTCAAAAATGTTGCCAGCTGTAAAGTTGCTAAATGCTCCCAGTACGCGAGTTAGATAACTTGGCCAAGTGTTCCTGAGCCTGTTGGTGCATGATCCCACATCTAAACCAGTACACAATAAGCTCGGACGAACAATGCTGCTGTCAGCTCAGCTGTTGTCTGGAAACCATCATTGTTGTTATGATTGTATCCCTCTGCAGAACATTTAAAAGGAAGGTGTTTTGCCAGTTATGACACTATTTTTCTTGCTGTTCGCAACTTGTCGTAACAACTCTGCTTAAAAGTACACCTTCGCTGTAATTATATGCTGGTATGGATGAATTCAGGTGTCATCTGTGTGGTTGTTACTAAGATGAATGACTCTTTAGCAGACTCTTTACAGAGTTCTATTTTCCTTATGCTAGCGGG
Source organism: Alosa alosa (assembly GCF_017589495.1). Classification (NCBI taxonomy): domain Eukaryota; kingdom Metazoa; phylum Chordata; class Actinopteri; order Clupeiformes; family Clupeidae; genus Alosa; species Alosa alosa. The sequence goes on from NC_063209.1 coordinate 5,501,875, forward strand.
AATGCCACAGGACGTGTTGTGACACACATGTGTCGTCGTCCTGGCTTCACCTGGCACTTACCTGGGCGTTGGCGGGGCATGTGTGTGTTTTTACTGTGTGTGTGTTAGCTGTGTCGGAGGTGCTGAACCACAATAATTGCTCATTTGTTTTCACCTCAACCTGTCTGAAGGTACTGTTTTGCAACATTTAACCTGTGTTTGTTGCCAAATATCAAGCAGAAGAAACATGTTTGTCTACCTAACTGTTCCACTGAGGTCAACAGTGCATCTGAGAATTAAAAGCTTTATGGTTTCACTGGCTACTGTACAGTATGTAGCATATGCAAATCAATTGTCAAACCTCCGAAATTCGGCTGCGGCTACTATTGCTAGACCTTTACTAATAGCTGTTAAATGTAGTTCAATTCAATTCAATTGCCCTTCTGATAAGGCAAAGGCTCTTTACAAGACAGATTAAATGAACTAGGTCGCCTCTGTGTCTCCTGAGCACACTTACATAAGGCCTGTAATTGTACATTAAGGTTGTCTGCATGCCTCCCTCGTGTGATTAAGCCATGCTAGTTTGCACGTGAAAGTCGATGTGCCACAGCCTGTTTTTCTCCCTTCTTTCTGCTCTCTCTCTCTCTTTCTTTCTTTCTGAGAGGGCCTGGGGGCTTGTTTTGAGAATGTGCTTGGTGGTGGGAAGAGGTAGAGACCCCAAGTACAGCTCAGCTGGACAGCATTTGTGAATGGATGACCAGTTTGTTCCAGACTCTGGGGTCTTGCTGTCTGGCCACCAGACATAATCCTGCGGTCAGAGTCAATTAGGGGCTGGACGGACGGGGGCTGGTTGGTGGGGGCGCACTGCTGGAAAGGGATCTGTGGAGTTGTGTGGGTGCTGCTGCTGATGCCCCCAGGTGGTGGTGGTGGTTGGGGGGTGGGGGGATTGTTTTGAACTAAGTGCCCACCAACCTTAGAGGCATACACGTGTGTGTGTGTGTGTGTGTGTGTGTGTGTGTGTGTGTACAGTATGTGCTTGTGCTCGTACATGTGCATGCATGGGGGATTCAGGGAAATGTTTTGTTCATTAAGTACTGTAAACGAAACACACATTTTGGAAAAAGCATTTAGCATGGGTGAATTAGCACAATTTCTTCCAAGAAATAAGGTCACTGATCCTACAAGTGTACAGTATGTGTGTGTGTGTGTGTGTGTGTGCAGGCGTAGGTGTGTGCGCGTGTTGGTGTACAGTATATGTGTGCGTGTGTGCATATGCGTGCGTACGTGTGTTGGTGTGTGTGCGTGTGTTGGTATATTGGTAGATGCGTGTGTGTGTGTGTGTGTGTGTGTGCATGTGTTGGTATATATGTGTGTGTGTGTGTGTGTGTTGGTGTGTGTGCATGTGTTGGTGTGTGTGCATGTGTTGGTATATGAGTGTGTGTGTGTGTGTGGGTCTGACTCTCTCTGAGGACATCAGCTCTCCCAGGTGCACCTGCAGAAGTGCTCTCAGCTGGGCGTATTCCCGCCACACTTCGCCTTTTTCCAGGCAGCCGGGACAGGAAACGCGCCAGCACCAACCACCCCCCACCCCCTCCCAAACGCCTGCCGTCAGCAGATGAGGTCTGCTGGGCAGCAGGTTGGAAAAGCTCCTTCCTGCTGCCCCCCCTTTCCCTTCTGTCTGGCACTGCCAGCAGTGTGCCTCTAATCTTGTCAGTAGTCGTCCCCAGCTCGCGGATTAATGCTGACCGTTACAGTACGCTGAGCAGCTTCAAATGCACGTCCACCTGCTCGGCCCAGAGGACGGATGAGGCCCTCAGCGGGTCGCCCATTCACAAAACAAAGATGGTCAGCCGCTCTGCGGCTCAAATCCAATACAACACGCATGGAGATGTGTATTAAAGGGACACCAGGCAACGTTTTCGTGTTAATTAATCATCTTCGTAAGTCGGTATATGGTTAAATGACTCATTTCGGGGCGAATGAAGGCTCTCTCGCCTATGGAGCCCATGAGGTGACATTAAAAAAAAAAAAAACCAAGGTAAAAAAAAAAAAATACTGAGAAAAGGTATGTACTTGTGACAAACACTGACTAGGTTTGCGAGATCTTGAGTTTGTTTTGCGAGATCTCGAGTTTCTTTTGAGAGATATTGACTTTCTTTTGCGAGATATTGAGTTTGTTTTGCGAGATCTCGAGTTTCTTTTGCGAAATCCATCCATGCAGAACCACAAACGTTTTGGAGAGCTTCAGTCACTGAAATTAAGTTGCAGTGCCTTGTTTTGCCAGCATGCGGCGAACAAGAGCAAAACTAACGGGCTTCGCGCATAAATGTAGGCCAGGCTGCAGTGTCATTGTCGCCGAAATCACTGAAAGAGACGCAACGGGAAGCAATGGGAGCAACAGCACCGGGCCCAGTCTGGAGGGGGGGGGCAGATATAAATAATTAAATAAACGCTTTCTGTGGTGATTCTGCATTATGTGTGCATTCATCGATGTGTCTCACTTACCAGCTTAGAGCATTGTTGCGTGTTGTTTCTGTGAGTTTCCCTATAGGCTGATAACGATTTATTTTTTAAAAATGTATCAAAAGTTACCCCTCCCCCGTTGGGAGTAGTAGGCTACGTTAGACATGACCTGTCAAGACGTGAGGTTGAGAGATTCTGTTCTCGGTAGCGTAGCCAGAAATGTTCAAATGGGTGGCCATACAAACATTAATCATAGGCATGTTATATTTATGACATAAAAGTGGAATTTATTGAAGGCATTTGACCACAGCTGACAAATTACGCAGAGACATTTTCAACTGGAGCAAAACAATGCATGAATGTAGCTTGGGTGCGTCTTGAATTTCCTCTAGGGATCAATAAAGTATCTATCTATCTATCTATCTACATGAAACACAATTGAGACAGTAGATTGACCATATTGGACAACTTCAAAGCCTTATCATAGGCATGTTACATTCATGACATGAAAAGTGGAACTTATTGTACAAAAATGACACATTATGCTGTCGGCTAAACATTTTAAACTTGCGCAAAACTGCATGAACCCAGCATCGGTGCGTCGCATGAATTAAAACACAAATTGAAGCAACAGCTTGACCATCGGACAATCCTACTGCAAATCCTTTTCATAGGCATGCAGCGTTTATGACATAAAAAGTGGAATATGAACGAATTTCATCACACCTGACAATTACAGAGCTGCCGACTGTAGCCTACGCGATTTTACTGATTCTTGAACTGCGCAGTGTTGACTTGCGCGTCTTTTTTAGATGGTGAACGTAAACGAAGGAAAGCCCTCTAATTGGACGGGCAAGACTGACAAGTAGACAGGCCCGGTCGTGGCTACGTGTATGCTTGGTAGGCAAAACCAGAGCGGTAGAAAAACAGAGTGGCGACACTCCCATAGACTTCCATAGGAAACAATGGCGGCGCTTTTTCCAGGCTACTTCGGTGTTATGCAGAGCTCAAAAGTTCCTAACTTTGACATTCACGGCTTTAGCCCCATTCACTTCCATTGCTTTCTGCCTGATATTGTCAGTGGTAAGTAGACGAAGGTACGACGTTTTTTCAATTGACATATGCATTTCCTATACCAACTGCAGTAGTAGATACTGGTATTGTTCTTTCAGGTTTTTGTGCTGCTTGTTTAACTGATATTTATTATGACCGCCACTAGAGGTTTTTTTTGTTTTGTTTTTTTTCCCGTCATCTACTTCCTGAATTTTTGGTCAACGATACCCGGGACACCGAACCACCGGGCACATGAAATTTGGTGGGTATGTAGCCCCACTAGATTTTTACGGAAAATTTTTGTTCCCCGTGCTGGGCCCCCCGAAACCCAAAAAATGCAGTTTTTCCTAAATAACTACCTGAACCGTGGCACCGAGGATGAAGAAATTTTTATGGTATGTTGGTCTCAAGGGCCCACATCAACCTAACCCATAATCACTCATTTGTGACATTCTCTGGGGGTATGCCAAGTTTCGTAGAATTTCATCCATGGGGGGGGTCTAAAAAAATTAAGTTATGTGTACATTTAGTGACTGTACACTCATTGGCCTGTAGATGGTGGTGCACACATATACACATGCACACACACACACAGGTACGCACATACCATCAGTATCGGCAATTACAACGGCCGATACATAATTACAAATTCAGTAGGATTAAAGGAAAACCAAAAATATTCATCATAATAATTTGGCTGCATTTCCAGTATTGACGTCATGTAATCGTTTGTCCACCAGATGGCGCATCGTTGCAGTGAGACGTAATTTTGTTGGAAGTTAATCTAAAGTGGGTTGGGACACTACACTTCCTACAAGGACAAGACTGTAGTTTACCACAGAGAACGTCTAATAAGGGTAGGATGATTTCTGCATGACATGTAATTCCCATTTCTTCTTGAAGCCGAAATAAATCTGAGAATGTTTATCGGACATGCTTGGTTTTTACTGCAGGTAGGCTACGTTAATCTTAAGTTATATCAATAGCCTAGAGTAGTTAAAATAATGTTACCGTTAGCATTGGTTGAGTGATGGAGCCCAATTTGATAATTGATGTATTTTTAGAAAACCATAAATGCGGTTATAGGCTACCAAGAAAATTGATAACAGCACTAATTACATCTTTCGACTATCATCTCATTTGCTTATGACCATAACCTAGGCTACTAACAGGAGCTAAGTGAGTTAGCCACAACACGTTAAGCACGTGATGGTTTTCTAATGGAAAATATAGGCTACCTGAAAGATAACCTGTCTATGATGCATCCTAAACACGGGCTGGGACATTTAGCTCAAAGTCTCAAAAGCATCTGAGTCAACGTTCATTCCCAAACACCCATATAGGCTACTTCAATCCTCTATTTTCAAAGGTGATTCAAGTAGGAAGAGCATGGCTCAAAGTAAAGTAACTAGGACTGAAACTACATAAATTGCCAAAGTGAATAATTTGTGTCAACTTCGCCCAAGAATGTAGATTTATTAACGCACCCGTGATACGAGTGATCTACATCTCCATTTAAACCAAATGTTTTAGAGCGCACGTTGAGAGATGTATCCAGGGCAGGGCTGTACCAGGGGTGGAGCCAGAGGGGTGGCTCCGTGTGGCACAGGCCACCCTTGAGATTCGATTGGCCACCCCAGGTGCCACCCCCAAATCTTAGTCTACGATTGGCCATTTACATGGTCTAAGGCAGGACCTTCGAACACTCGTCGCATCTAGGCTACAGGTAGCGATATTCTGATGACATGTATGACCATTCAACCAGTCAAGCATTTGTTGTAAAATATGGAAATTATGGGAAGTTTATATAACTTAGGCTAAACTGTATGTTTCTTTCGTCCCCCATGCCTGTTTTATTCGTCCCGATCAGGAGGGATAAATGAAACATTGCGCACGTTCCACTTTTGCTTAAATAATTCCTAAACGCAGGGCTGGACTGGCCATCTGGCATCCTTTTTTCTTTTTTTTTGGCCGAGCCGGTCTTTATAAAATTCATTTTCCATAGTATTGTGTGACAACAAAATCATATGCCTGCGTTCTGTTCCCAGAGCTTTCTCTGTCTATGATCTGCGTTTCTCAAATGATGAGCCTCCTCGACGAGTAGATTGCTGGTCTACGGAGCCATGAATTTAAATTACGTCCCACTTCTGTCTGTTAATTTGCGGCACAATTGAATTATATTATAGACCGAAAGGTTTATATTATATTATATTATATTATATAACCGAAAGGTTTCCCCGATCAGAAATACTCCTTAATTCACAACGTTTTGTAGGCCTAACAGAGGTAGCCTAAATATCGTGCCTATGGCGATGTCCGCTTAAAAAAAAAACATTTATTTCACTTGTCTCGCTGGATTGAACACAGAATGTGGGCTGTTACGCATATAGATGTATGAGGGAGGGAGATTCTGTTAACAAAAACCTAAAGTTTTACTAACATTTTCTCCATTATTATCGTAAAATATGTCTCCATGCAGGGCAGGGCTGGTTCTAACCTAGGCTAGGCTACTATATTTGGGTGTGCTGGTAGAAATTTTGGGTGGGCAACATAGCAAAGCTATGTAGTATCAGTACTACCTAGCTTGAGTTGCTGCAGCCAACAGCCAGGGATAGGCATGTCTGATACATGTATTTAAAATACAAAATATGTTGTCATTTGTATTTTATTTAGTTGGAAAAAATGGCATCATATTTTGTATTTAAAATACTTTATAGGTTTGTAGTTTAAAAATACTGTCGAATACTTTTGGTAAAACCAATAATCTACTTTTGGTGATTATAAAAGTGCAAAACAATGAATGCAGCACTGGTGCTGACTTGTAATTTACCCAGAGTTGTTGTGATCAGAATATTGAGAATGAGGCAAATAAGTAACAGGTTGCTCACACACACAATACACTCCCTCATACCAACCTCAAGTTTCTTGAGAACTTTAGTCATCCAATTCGAACACATGGAACCGGTTATGTAGTTGCCCTGCAACAAGCTGACCCATGTGCAACTACACAATACACTCCTTTATACCAACCTCAAGTTTCTTGAGAAACTTCTCAAGAAACTGATCATTAATCATTCCTTTGGAAGACATGGAACTGGTTATGTGGTTGCCCAGCAACAAGTTACCCATGTGAAAAATTAATTAAAAATTTGCCCACACTTGTGATCATAATATTGAGATTTAGGAAGATGAAATTGCTCACATACACCACCCTCAAGTTTCTTGAGAACTTTAAAGAAAATAAACAAATAGACAAAAAAAGCAGGTCAAATCATTTTAACAGCTAAAAAATAGATAGATAGATTACCGCATAGATATAAGTTATTGTGGGGGGGAAATGTCTTGGATGAGTATATTTGTATATCTTCATTTAATAGAATAGAATAAAATGGATTATATTTTAATGTCCCCATGATGGAATTTGTTTTAGCACAGCATAGCCCAGGGACAGACAACTTAGATAATTAACTTTAATATGTTTGTATTATTTTATTATGACCGCCGCGCAGCGAAGCGGCGGTCATATAGGTTTAGTCAGATTTTTTTTTTTTTTCTTTTTCGCATGCCCAAATTTCCGTCAATGAGTCCCGGGACACTGAAAGACCGGGGTACACGAAACTTGGTGGGCATGTAACCCCACATGGATAGCATGGAACCATCGTTTTTCGTTTTGATCTGTAACCCCCCCCGCTTGACTGGACCCCCCGAAAGGAGGGTAGGGCAGACACAGTTTTCTGTGAATATCTGTGAACCGTGGGGTTTAGGAGGACCATTTTTTTTGTATGTTGATCTCAAGGGGCCATGTCAACCCATTCCATAACCACTCATTTCATGTATAGCGCCACCTAGTTAAACACAAAAAAGTAAAAATGAGGTGTTGTAATTGAAGGTATCTGTGACCTAACATAGTCAAAACTGCACGAAATTGGAAGTGTATGATCATTATGACACCCTCTGTATGCACGTTTTGTGGAATTCCGTAGGGCCTAGGAGGTCCATCTTTTTTATGTATGTTGGTCTTAAGGGGGCATGTCAACCCATCCCATTACCACTTATTTCATGTATAGCGCCACCTAGTTAAAAATTAAAAAGCAAAAAAATTAGGTGTTTTCATCACAATATCTCTGGCTGACAAGGTCAAAACTGCACGAAATTAAAAGTGTAGGATCATTATGACACCCTCCGAATGCATGCCAAGTTTTGTGTACTTTCGTTCATGGGGGGCCTTACAATAAAATAATTTATGTGTACATTTAGTGACGTACACCAACAAGGATTCCCGGGACACTGAAAGACCGGGGTACACGAAACTTGGTGGGCATGTACCCCCACATGGATAGCATGGTGCCTTGCATGCACAGGCACGTACGCAGGCACAAACACAAGCACGCACGCACACACACACACACACATTTCTCAGAATTATAAACAGGCAAGATGGAGGTGGGGTTGTATAAAATGAATTTTACATGTGAAATCTATGAACTAATCATGTTTTGGTACTTGTTGTCTAGCAGATACCAGTGAGAATTGAGTGTGGATAATGCAATTTAGTGAGACAGTTAGAATCATATAGGCCTTTCAGCGTGATTTCTTTTTGTGGAAAAAATGTGCTGGACTGGGCGGCGGTCATATTTTGTACCGCTCTGTGGTACATCTAGTTCAAATACAGAGAGTATGTGAGAGTAAGATGTGTTTTTTTTTTCTTTCTTTCAATTTATGAGTATGGTGTTTGTGTCTGGTTTCCCTAATGTATTTGTGCTAATTTCACATCTTGAGCCTGTTTCTGTTTATCTGGATGTTTTGCCTCATGCCACCCTTGAATTAATCAGTGCCTCACCAGTGCCACCCTTGTTAAAAATGTCTAATCGCCACTGGGCTGTACCTACACATATTTGTTGCACGTGCTACAAAAATCATTATTTTCGATGGATGATTTAGTACCAACGTTACACCGGTCCAATACAGTTTTGCCTATGGCTATACTGTGAGACTGAGACGTTTTTTGTTTGTTCGAAGTGCGTGTTTAGGGTGTGAGAGGGGAGTCGATGTGCTTTGATTCCAGCTTGGTAGTAGTAGTCTATGCGATTAAAAAACACGTGTGTGTGTGAAGTATCCAAACAATGATAACGCTTTCATTATGGCTGCTTTAGCCACAGACCTTGAGCTACTGTACAGTGGGTTGGGTTCCATTTAGAAGTGTCGCTTTCCTTGATTCACACAGCTGCGTGAAATGTATTACTGATATGCAAAACTATTAACTTTTCGCCAAGAGGTGGCAGCTTAAGTCCGCTTGATACTGTAAGCCATTGGTTCCCAAAGGAGATTTTATTTGGGTCGCCAGCATAGCTAGTGACAATTTATGTTGTGTAATAGGCCTAGCATAGGGCCTACTTTATATAGCTTATAGTTTGTTAACAGTCACGGTTTTGTCATAACTCCCTCTATGCATTTTGCATTTAGAATAGCTCTGAACCGGGGCTAACACGCCGCAGGGGCCAGTGCGTGGATATCTCAATCGCAAAATTAAACAATATTTCTATCGGCCGCCAACCATGGACTAGGCTGGGTGAACTCCTGCCTGATCTGCCGGCGATTCCTTTTCGATTTCTTAAAAGATTGAGCTTGGTCTGGCGAAAGCCAGACTAACCATGGACCTCATAGTTGCAAAATGCAAGGGAACATGAATCAGCATATTATTTGTACAAACAATAACGGACAGTAGCTCTTCAACTTGGCCCGTTAAAATGTGTATGAACAGTCTAGCAACGCATTTCATGAAGGCCCTTTTGGACATGTCAGTTATTTGCACCACTGGGTAAAACGGCATTTTGTTTTAGACTACTGGTATTTAATTTGTGCATTGACAATAAAGCTGAATTTCATATGAACTAGATGACTATTCACAAAAATCCATGAACATTCACAAAAATCCATGACATGACCTGTCTTCTTGATAGCTGTTGAAAACTGCATGGAACTGACAGGGATTGTTTTAATAATAAATAAATAAATGCATTATGCTGCTACCTTCTGCTTTTCCCAAATACAATGTAGCCTACAGGTGTACCTTTCATCAGTCCAGTTGCAATGGATGGACTGTGATGAACTGCCCTACTTGTGATTGTTTAGATATTTTAAAGGTTTTATAACAATGCTACAAATTTTTTGGCAAGTGCTACAAATCTATTCACTTTTGCAGCGCCAGTAGGCCTAGGCTACTTTGTGTGCCGCCCGCAAACACACATTCCAATCAAGCATACACAAAAGTTTCAAGAGTGGGGGATGGAGTAGAAGATGGAGACAAATTCATTAATATGATTTATTTTCGCTGAATGGATGTACAGGACTGAGCGGCGGTCATATTTTGTACCGCTATGCGGTACATCTAGTTGCTTAAATGTTGACCGAAATTTTAAAGCCAAAAGTTAGCCTGCAAACCTTGATGTGGAGAGAGGCTAGCTTAAAGATAATGTTCCTACGTCAATAATGAATTTCATACAAAACACATTTGGTTAGCCTATTGTAGTAGGGGAACTTTAGATGATAGGTTGGTTGTCATAAGGTTTTTATTATGTTTATAATGCTATATTTTTCAAACCTGATTGCGTTAGCTTACTAGCTTACGTTAGCTAGTCAGCTCATTCACTTAGCAGCTACATAGTGTTAACGTTAGACATGCTATGAGGGGGAACACGAACTTTATCTTGATAAAATACATTTCATACAGAATGGTAACTCTATATTCAGATGGTCTGGTTATCAATGGGTTTGTGATTAACGCTCTTCAGGTGAAAAATCGAGGAAATTAATGCGATTATTGTCTTTAAACCTGTAGATATAGATTAGCTTGCTAGATGGCGAGTTTAATGGCGTTATGAACTGAACTGTGGGCTGAACATGACATGAAGTAGGCTAGTGTCCACGACTTGTGAAAGAGGGGATTTCAGTTATGTATTTCAGGGGAAGCAGTAGGAGCAAAACCTAGACTATATATAAGTTATTGCATTGCATGTAAATGCAATGGACTATTATCGCCGTTCTTATTATTCTTCTTCTTCCGACCAACTTTGACGTTCAAAGGCTCTAAAACCACTGAACCGTTTGACGTCATTCAAACACTATTACAAAGGTCTTGTAACGGAGATTCGTCCAATGTATTTCACATTTGTGAACTTTATACTTTTTGAGATTTTTACGATAAAAGAGCAGTAAATTCCCATTGACAATATTGACCGCTGTGGCGGCAACTTTTAGCATTATGACGTGACCTCCAGCTGAAAGCAATCAACAGTTGAACGTGAGCTACCGCTGGCCCTGGAGCTGTAAATCTTCTGAACGTCTTCGCCTGCTGTGCCTTGGTCACTTTATTTGCTCGTAAAACTCTTCTTCAGAGGCACATTTCTCTAATTACAGACAAAGTAAGTGTTCCGGTTTTTGGTATTACGTTAGTGAAATAGTTGACGTTAGCACCTTGCTACGTTGATAGTATTATGTAAGGAAACCCACTGTTAATCAACGTTAATATGTCGTCAACTTTACAGTGACCGATTAGCTGTAGGTTTCGATAGCTAACGACAACCAAACGTAATGCACTAACGTTATATTTGTTCATTAGGCCTACCTACCAGGAGCGTTTTAACTAGAACGTTAACGTAAACCAGAAAAGTAGGCCTACAGATACTGGGCTCTGGTTCTATTCAACATCAGGTCACTTTCCACAGGTGTATAGAATCAAGCACCTAGAATAGATTATGAATGCAGACTTCGTGGTGCTTGATTATAGCCTAGGGCTAGGTTGTGTGAAGGGACCTGATGAAACCCATCATGGGTTTCATTCATGGCATGAATAACGTTAGCTAACGTTACTTGTTGATGGTCATAATGTTATAGCTTCTACCGTTCACATTTTAGTTAAAGTTAACAAATATATGCTCCTGCACACAACAGAAGTTGAGCTATAATGTTTGTGTTGTCAACATAGGCTACAATGTTTACTTGGCCTACTAATTTCTGCATTGTTCTGGTCTATAGTGTAGCCTGGCACGTGAATCAAACTTTCCAGTTGTAGTATATTGTAATCTGTAGGAAAAAATGTGGCTGACAGACCTTGCAAGCTGTTTGTTATAGCAGTTGGTTATCAAGATACTTAGTATCAGAATGATCCGTCCTTACTCATATGATTATCAACAGCAACAACAGACCCTTTGCCTGCAAAGTTTTCTAAGCTGTTTACGTTTTATATTTAAAAAAAATATGATTAGCTATCACCTATACTAAAACTGAAAACAATAAAACACAGAATTCTGCTTTGTTTGCAATTTAATATTATAGGCTAGTATTTAACTATCAGTAGCTTGATGGTGCAACAATTGTATTGTAGGCCTACTTTACCTTTTTTTTTTTACTTGTCCTAGAATTGTTGAGAGTATTGTTTAAAAAGCTTAAACTGTTTACCATGTTAGTCGTTAGGTTATAATGTGTCATCCTAATGTAATGTAACAACTTCACTTAAATACCTTAGTTGTATTGTACAATTGCAGACATTCCTTGTTTTGGTATAACTGTTAAACTTGTTTGCTTTTGCCTTTTAGGTTCCAGACCAGTGGTGATGACCGTGTATGACATTACGTGTGTGCCTGTCTGTGTGCACACCTGTCAACCATACATCTCTGACAATGTTGCTAGCAACATACCTACTAACATACATTCTTACAAACATGTGACCATATCAACATATCTGCACATACCATTTAACCATACTGAGACTTATCTGAGATCTACACTGAGACATTCTAAGAAATCTATTGTTGTGTGAGGACTATACTCACTAACTATATGGAACATGTATACCTGTGAATCATATTTGTCAACCATTCATACCTTTAATCATACCTGTGCTGTAACATCTGTGAAACATAGCTGTGCTGTTAGACCTCTCTTTTTAGACCTGAGCTGTGCTGTGTGGAAAAAAAAGATTCTAACCTAAGTTCTGTCTAAAACTGATCATCTGAAGAGCTGACTCTTTTATTCTTCAGTGTATTTATCACCATCAAATTTGACCTAATACCATTAACTGAGGCCTCTAGCTGTTGCTACCAGTTCAGAGTTACCACTGATAAATAGATCTGTCTTAGGATAATATGATTGGCATTATCAAGTTCTGTATATATAATATACACAACTGTGATTTTTACTTCAAGCTTACATTGGTAAGTGTTCATTAGTGTATTCTGAGTATCATTCTGCTGTATTAAAACAAAGAATGTTGATCAATATTGAATTGACAATTTATTTTTTCTGACTGTCATATACTCTAAGCTAACATCTAACCAAGTAAGTGGTTTTCAAGAATACTGTAAGACTATGTAATCTGAATAATCATACTGTAAGTAATATAATGTTATACACAGCAGCTTTTTTTGCATTTACATGCAATGGTAATTCCCTGGAATTGCATTTTCTAGTTGTTGTTACTGGTGCGTGGCTCTTGTGTCCCTTGCCAGCCCAGTCCTGTGCCACTATCACTGTTCCAAACAGGACAATGGCACAAGCAGTAGGCGAGTGTGGCATGAGCGTGGTTGTGGGACAGTATAGCGTCTGCATAGTAGCCTACAGTAGGAGTTTTTGCTCCAACTGATGATCAGTTTCAGTTCATTTAGTTTTCAGTAATTTTAAATTTTGTGTTGGTGTTCTTGGTGTAATAATTTTGATTGCTTTGTCTGCCAAGTAATTTGTCAAATACATAGCGAAGTTTGCATGGAAGAGACTGACGTGACAAGAGGGCATTGCCTTTCATTAGGTCAGTGATCTTTGTAAGTAGGACAAATGTCTTTTTTTTGGATAACTGAAAAGTGTAGTCAGGTTAATAGATCACTGAAAGTAATCCCCAACAAAATTCTTCATGTTGTTATTGTTATAGTTTTTGTGTGGACTTGTGGCACCCCCAACCAGCCTTGCAAATGGTCAGCTGTGTATGGGTATGTAAAACTTGCTGGAGATGGCCTCTTGCTTAGGTTTCTGTGTTACCTGCTCTGTTCTCTCCCTCCATTCACCACTGTGCCTGTTCTGCTTATCCAGGACCAAGGATGCAGAGGACAAGAAGGGTGTGCGATTTATGACTGGAATGGTCAGATAAGATAATTTTTTATGTTTGAGGTCCACACGATGGGGCCCTTACACAAATGGAGTTGTGTTGATCCAGCATCTTCCACACCTTCCATAACACTCCCGACTCCAGGCAAATGTGTTGCATCCTCCTTCCCATGTCCCTCTTATAGGTGTACAGAGTACACGGAGGGCTAGCCATCCCTTCCACATTGTGTCTTTTGTGTAGTTCACACACAATTGTTGTTCAAACTTTGGAAACTGAAATCTTTTTATTTTTTGGAAACCTAAATGAGTGTCAGACCTCCTTTTTATGTCATCATACCTTCCTCCCAGTCTGCATTTGTTCCTGTTCTTGTTTTAAACACAAATTGAAAACGTAATAAAAATTCTATTGAAAACCTAACATGTATCAGTCATCCTTTTCATGCTGTAGTCTCACCAGCCGGCTGAAAGTATTTTATTGAAATAGTTGATTGCTTATTGAGTTACAAGTGTGTTATTGAAACAGTGGGTGTCATCTTGCCGTATTAATCATAATTTTCACATTTAAGTTATTGATTCTTATTTAGCCTATGTGTTTTTGACATGTTTATGGCTTAGTCTTAAAATGTTACCAAGGCTCTGTGGCCACCTTTATGCTATTTCTCTAAAATAACTGAACAGATTTTATGCATTGATCAAAGTTTTAAAATTTAAGCGGTTAGGCTACTGAATGCTATTCATATATTTATATATTTGATAGACGTTTATTGCTAGTCTTACAATGATTAAAGTTGTGTGGTAGATTGGGGGGTGGGGCACCTTCATCTTCATCTCTCCAAACAAACTGAAAAGGACACTGAATCTAATGTCTACACACAAAAAGGATACAAAATGCATAGCCTACGTTTTGACAATGTAAGTAAAGTATATGTAGCGTGGTACAGGCAAATGTAGGAATCCAATAACAGCTCATGTCCAGCAAGGAAACAAACGTTCAATGTTAGAACTACCAAAGAACTATTTTAGATCGATGTTGCAAACTAATTATACTCGCAATGTATAATTGACACTATAATATAAGCATGCTAACAATAATAACACTCGTTTTTGTTTTTTTGTAATGTTTCCCGTTCAATAACGCACTCGCTACTGTCTATCCCATTGAAATAACACGACACGCAAAGAGCTGTTTGGAACTGTTGAAGCGTACGTGAACCACGTGACCGCGTGGCGGCGACTTCAAAGAGTGTCGCAACTCTCTTTTTCTATGGCTCTGGGCAAAACTAATGGGAAAATGTCTGTCTGTAAACAAATTTGGTAACCAGAAAAAAGAACATAAACAGAGGATAGAAAATACAAAAAGGAGGGAGAGCGCCAAAGAAGGTAGGCCTATGGTTCTTGGCTTCAACGTTAGGCCAACAGAGGAGTTCAAGGATCTGGTAGGACAATGATGACATTTAATACAGTAGCCGGCTGTGGCATGGTCAGCTTGCAATTGTATGGTTCATCTATATTATTTTAACTAATTGATCTGAATTGGTTGATGTTTCTCCTAGTAGCCTGTGCTCCCTGCCTGTTATGCGGCGTATACCCAGGCCATAATGGCTGTTCGCGATTAGAGTGGGTGTGTTGCTCCCGGCACAGAATAACGATAGGACCGGCCCTGTCTAAAAATCAAAAGACTATCACTGTGCGTGTGTGGTAACGTTAACTTCTGGTCTTGACTCACTGCAGAATGCAGCGGCTTGTTCACTGCACTGGAGAATACAGCTAAACAAGTTAAAGAAAGGGAAACGAAACTTCATATTTTTAAAGCCTCTAAAATCAGATTGACTATTGAAATCGAGGTTTTAGGATGGAGTGATGTGTAGGAGCGATGATGCCCTTCCCCTGCGCCTTTTTCACAAATCGCACCCTGACTAGGTTGGCTTGTCAGTGTGGAACGCAACCTCAGACCAATGCAGATGCCAAAATAAGGAACGGCAATGTAATTCCAGTGGCTAAAGCTCTCCCGGAACATTTCTAGTGGTTCTCATATGCATTGATGGATTTGCGAGACTTCAAAAGAAAGTCAAGATCTCATAAAGAAACTTCGAGATCTGCATAAAAGAAAGTCAAGATCTCGCCATAAAAGAAGCTTCGAGATCTCGCAAACCTAGTCAGTGTTTGTCCCAAGTACATACCCTTTTCTCTTTTTTTTTTTTTTTACCTTAGTTTTTTTTTTTTTTTTTTTTTCATGTCACCTCACGGGCTCGTACTCCATTACAACATTTCTAGTGGTTCTCATATGCATTGATGGATCGGCGAGACTTCGCCAAAAGAAAGTCAAGATCTTCGCATAAAAAGCTTCGAGATCTACATAAAAGAAACTTCGAGATCTCGCATAAAACAAACTCAAGATCTCGCCAAACCTAGTGTTTGTCCCAAGTACATACCTTTTTCTTTTTTTTTTTTTTTTACCTTGGTTTTTTTTCATGTCACCTCACAGGCTCTCTTCGCCCGCCCTACTGCCTGCCTGTGGAAGAATATCCCACTTGCAAAGTTGATTGTATCCTACCGCCCGACCCGAAGCAGGATCAGTTTATAGCACAGAGTAGGGCCAGAGACTTTCTAATGAGGAGACACTGGCTCAAAATACTCCCATAGAAATGCATGGGGCTAGTTTGTGCGCCAATATGGCGTTGTCTACACATATCCCACCCCTTCCACCGGCAAAACGTCGACATGTGAATACATTGGGCCAATCATATGGTGTGTTGTGAAGACATCGTTGCCAATCATGTGTTCGCGATTTTCGGCAGCTGGAGCAAGATTGGTGTCGTGAAGCCTTAGCGCAGCGCGGATTCGACCAAAGACTGTGCCCGATGAGTGCCATAAAGCGTTGGTATATGGCGCCCAGTGGAGGACTTGCCTAAAAGGACTTTGGTAGGGCTGTAGCGATATATGCGATTCGAACCGAAATCGCGACATTCATATCCACGATACTGTGTCAGCGGTGTGAAAAGGCAGAATCGTGACACACCCTTTCTAGTGTTTCCGCGCGAGTGCTTGCAGCTTACGTGCATAAAAGCAACCCACATCTCCGCTTTACTTATCGGTAGCCTCGTTGTCCAAAAACAAATAAATAAATAATAATTTCATACCTCTCCTTGCTTTCATTGTAGACTATGTGTGCAACTTTACCAAACAGTATGAATAAACCCCCTCTCGCCCCGCTCTCTCGCGGCCTTCCTCCCACTCACTCTCCCTCTTCTGCTCAATGAACACTGGCGACTTAAATAAAACATTCTGTCATTGAAAGCAAGGGCGATAGAAGGCGACTAGCTAAATTACTATTAAATCCGGCTTAGCATCATTAGCATGCTGCACATATTTGTTTAAAACTCTTGCATTGAAGTTGACTGATCATCTCAATACCAACGTTTCCCAAAAGGGCCTGTCCCAAGGAGAACAAGTATTACCTTGAAACTTAAACACACATGGGAAAACTGAACAGTCCAATCAGTAGACTATGATAGGCTAAGCTAGCCAACTATGCTACTTTGTTTACAATATTTCCAGGCTTCAACCAGACAGCTGAATTAAAGAGGTAGAGTTGTAATAAAAATAGTAGGCCTAGGCTATAGGCTAATCTGCATAAAGTGTGCTGTCATAAATATCAGTCATTCAGAAAAATATTTGTATATCAGGATATAAAATAAGAGATATATTGTAATCCTCTGGTGTTCTAAGAGAGACTATTAAATTGTTATTTAATAAAAATGTCTAGCCCACCCCCACCAAAAAAAAAAAGAAAAGAAAAATCGAGATTCGTATCG
Source organism: Alosa alosa (assembly GCF_017589495.1). Lineage (NCBI taxonomy): Eukaryota > Metazoa > Chordata > Actinopteri > Clupeiformes > Clupeidae > Alosa > Alosa alosa. Next base: position 5,519,280 of record NC_063209.1, read on the forward strand.
AACCGTGGGTCAAAAATCGTGATACAAACCGAATCGTGAGGTTGGTGTATCGTTACAGCCTTAGCACAGAGGCAGGCTAACGAAACGCTAGAGATTGTTGCAAACGTGTGTATAATAATAGCCGGCGAAGAAGCAGCGAAAAACCCTTGACGGAAGATGCAAAGAAAAGGAAAAGAGCTTCAGACCGAGCGAGGGGGAGTTTCGTAGAGAAAAAGCATCAGGCTTGCCTGGTGTCCCTTTAAATGTATAGGCTGCGTAGAGGAGCTGGAGCTATTTGGTTCATTATTGAAACAGGGTTGTAAATGAGGGGCATTACTGCTGCTGAAGATTTTAGTGTGTCAGCTCATGCCGCTGGATCATTTAAGAGGGCTCGCCCAGCCAGTTGCAGGAAGTGGAAGGGCTTGGTGTCAGATAGTGCTTCCTGTCAGCAAAAACACAGGATGTTCTTTTTTTCTTCTTTTCCTTAAAATTTGTGATTTTTTTTTATTTAGGGTTTTGGCCTCATTATTACATAATGGTGAATCATGGATGTGAACTAATGTTTAACGGACTAGCGAGGGAACCTTCCAAATACAGGCATGGCGTCATGCAGCACCTAATTATGTGTTGTGCATGATTTCATTTTCCAAGCCTGCAGTTTGACAAGTCATCTCAACACTGAGTATGTGCCAGTTTTGTTTTCTTTGTGGTGAGGAACTGTCAGCAAACACCTCAGAGGTGGGACCAGCCAAACCACCGGTCATGTAATGCCCCAGAATGGCCAGCAGAGGCGCTGTGGCCTACACTCACGGTGGCACAATCCCAGGTGGTGTGATCTAGAGCAGGAGCAGGAAAAGGAGAGTCAAAGTGGCAGCAGAGCAGACAGGTCAATGTGCATAGCCCACGTACCGCGCTAAACATTCACCCACATGCTGAATGCCTCACTGGGCGGCAAGAGAGGGAGTCTTACGCGACTGCTTTTCTTTCACACGTCCCCGTCAGATCCCTTGGTCCACAATGTCCACTGTGATGTCGTTTTATTGTGTAACTTGGACTAATTGAGAGCATGCATGAACTAATGTGTGATTATTTATTTTCATATTTCATGAAAAGAATATCTTACACAACTCAGATGTCTAATCTAGAGGTAGGTGTCATGTACAAAGCAGCCTAACAGGTTTTTTGCCTGAGGTTTTGTCCAGTAAGATGGATGTGTTAAAAGGTGTTAAAAGGTAACAGACAGGGTTATTGAGGTAATTACAGAGGTTTCCCTAAAGGGGTGTGCTTTATGTAACACCTGAAATCAGGTAACTTTGGAGAAGAATTCTTGGCCTGCAGCCAGCCTTCAAATATCCTACCTTATGTGTAGAATTTTCAGTCGTGTCACTTGGTCCACAAAGTTTATTTTGGATCTGAGTGATAAAGAATCACTTTATACAAGTTTGTATGGGGTCCTTGTATAGATGGCTGGGAGCAACTCCATACAATCAAGGACAAAAATGTGTACTCTACTTCTTCAGAAGGTTCAAAACAATATGCAACTGAGAGAAGTCTTGCATCATCACCTATTGCACTATCATTCATTACGTTAAGGCGAGTAGGAAAGCTTTACTCATACATTATTTTGCTATGAATCAGTCTTAGAGTCATCGAATCTGGCATGGACATGGCCTGACTCTGTAGCAGTTCTGATCTGGAGTCAGCTGTTGTCTGGAAACCATCATCAATCCCATATTTAAACATCAACCCCCCTCTCTTGCTCTCTCTCTCTCTCTCTCTCTCTCTCTCTCTCTCTCTTTCTCTCTCTCTCTCACTCTCATGGTTGTCTGCCAAAATGAACCTGTTTGACTCTGAGAAGCACACAGCTAAGGCTCAGTTAATGTCATTCGGCTGGAGGAGGAAGCAAGTAGAGTGTCAGGAACCTTTAGCTGATTTTATTATGCCGTCTGAATGTACATGAGAGAATATTCAGTCTATGGTGCAATGCACTATTACCAGTAACTTTACTGGTATTTTTAAGGGAAATCAGTGTGTATGATCACACAGATGTGAGACCTTCAGAATGACTCTTTGTTGTTTCAAGTTAGCAAAGCTGAAACTGAGAGCTGACTTTTTTGTTGGTTGACATGTCTTCACCGTTTGTTTGTTTGTTTACTCATCTGCTGTCGCTAGGTAACCTCAGTGTTGGTCCAGATTAAAGCATAGTAGCTGGAGATAGGAGTGGCACGTTCACCTTTGACTATCAGCCAACCCTATTAACCTAAGCACGCCACCGTATCAAAAGATCAACAACAGCTACAAAATATGAAAGCTCTTCATCAAAACTGGCTCAAAACAGTCTCAGTGTTTTGGTGATGCAAGAGAGACTGGGTGATGCCTGTGACGTCGCTGGTCATTATTTTTACCAACTGTTAGGCTCCCACATCTGAATCCCCTAAAAGGAATTAGCGGAGAGAGCGTTTCTGTTTTCTTCCTCTCCCAGTGGTCCATCAGCTGGTTTTGGTGTGTGTGTGTGTGTGTGTGTGTGTGTGTGTGGTGGGGTTTGCTGAGCACAGCCTTGGCCAGTGGTGTTGTTTGCGTGAGCGTGTACTTCTGGACTGCACATGACTCCGTGCTCACCTGCAGTGGTGTGCCACGAGGCTGTCTTCCTCCGGCCAACTTCTTTTTCTAATGCACAGAGAGAGAGAGAGAGAGAGACGGAGCGAGACGGTAGGAAAGCAAGCACCACTGGCTCTCGTGCGGAGCTGTCGGCCTACGAGGACCCTGGGAACGAGTCCAAAAAAGAAATTAAAGGAAAGACCCATCGATGCGGTCATTTCCAGCATTAAATATTGATGGGCTTGTCATCCACCGGCCAGAAACATCTTTTTTTTCCAGGCTGTACATTCAAGTCAACATCTTAAGTGCTGCCCCTCCCATGGTTTTGTGTCAATAACAAAGACAGCATCCATTTAAGGGCACACTGACCAGAACACCAGCGAAAGCTGTCATGATTTCAATCATTTCAATCACAGTCTTATCAACATCTATTCCGATAGGTTATCAGGGTGTAGGGGTATGAGTAAGACTGAGGACAACCCAACGTTTTCCCACTGTACACTACGTGGAGATGGAGGATCTCCTTGCGTCCTACACCTGTTTTCTTTTCTTCACAGGAAAGGTCAGCATAAATAACACGCCTGCGTGATCCTCCCTCCATCTTTCCCAGCCCGGCTAGATTAGATTCCCTTCTTTGGCAGGCATGTTTCATCACAAATGGGCCCTCTGTGTGTCTGATAATAAGAGGCTTCAGGCCTCCATTAGCAGCGGTCACCACAGACTGATTTGCAGACAATGCCACCCTGCCCTGCCAGCTGACTTACTGGAGCTGTGTGTGTCTGTGTGTGTGTGTGTTTGTGCGTGTGTGTGTTTGTGTGTGTGTGCATGTGTGTGTGTGTGTGTGTGTGTGTGTGGTGTGTGTGTGTGTGTGTGTGTGCGTGTGTGGTGTGTGTGTATGCATGCGTGTGTGGTGTGTGTGTGTGTATGCATGCGTGTGTGTGGTGTGTGTGTATGCATGCGTGTGTGTGGTGTGTGTGTATGCATGCGTGTGTGTGGTGTGTGTGTGTGTGCATGTGTGTGTGTGTGCATGTGTGGTGTGTGTGTATGCATGCGTGTGTGTGTGGTGTGTGTGTGGATGCGTGCACGCCTCGCCTCTGACTCCTTGCTCCCTCCCCAGGGACCAACCAGCCGGTTTTAACCGGCTCATCACTACGGCCAACCGGCTCATCACTACGGCCAACCTCTAATTAAGCCCCATGACCCGTGATCCTGCCCCAATCAGTGCGGCAGAGAGACTGTATGCAGCTCTCCTTATTTACTTCTAACATCATAACAGCCGTAATTTCCCGAGTTCAATGAGGAACTCCTGTGTGTTTATGCTTATCACTCTCATGGGAGTGGACCTTGATGGGCTAGTGTTTATGTTTTGTTTTTTTTACGCTAGGACCATGGACATTTTTACCACAGAGAATACCCACCTCAGCCATGCCTCCCTAGCTCATCAGAGTCTAGTCCCTCCCAGAGTGGAACCATAACTGCCATGTACACAATAGTGCAGCCATCACATCACTGCTGATTTACTGTATATTTAAAAGGCCATTTCCCCCAAACGCTACATGTCATTTGGGGAGGTCTGCACTGGCACTGTTGTGGAACACCATGATAGAAAAACCAGTGCCACTGATGCTTCTGCTTGGGTTGATCACTTCTCTTCCCAGCAGTGACCTACATCTCAGTCTGGTTGCTTCTCTGGATCAGACTTGTTTTTGTTTGCTGTGGCGTCACTGGGTCGCTGTTTGTGCCTGAATGTGCTCTGGGCACTAATGCTCAGTCAGGGAAAGCCTGTCTGTATGAGGGCGTGGGGGGGGGGGGCCTTTGCCCTGACTGCTAAGAAGGGACTTAAAAGGAAGTTTTTATCTCTGTTGCATTTCACAGAGCTGTCACTATCTGAGTAGAAGAGAGAGAGAGATCAGGGCTATGAAAAATGAGATTGGAGGTGTTATGCTAAAAATGAGTCCAATGATTATGTTATGCCCCCCTAACGACTCTATAGACGATTTGATTGGCCTGATAGAAGTTTAATTTTTCGAGCTCACAAGCCAACGGAGAGTTGCTAGTCTAGCCCTGGAAGCAAATGTAATTTGCTGCCGCTAGGGTGTGTCTAGATTTCTAAGCTACCAAAATGCACCAGAAATCACATCAAACAAATGAAATAAATTCTGGGGGAGAACCCCCAAACCCCCCTTCCACATATGCGACAATTAGTGGGGAGCCCTTCATACATGTGGGCCCAGGGCCCCGAAAGTTCATAATCCGTCCATGCCTGATCCATACACCTGAGAACCACTGATGTACGTTTTTTTTACTGTACGGTATAATGCTGAATGAGCCAAACAAAAATTTCGGCAGCAAAATGTTGGTTGGCCCCACCAAATCTCACTCCAAGGTTTTTTGAAAAGTTGGCAGCCCTGTGCTAAACCTGTTTCTGCATGGATGCTGTTTCCATGTTTCATTTCACTTTATTGTACAGGTACATGCAGGGCAGGAAAGTCCCTGACATACACACAAACATACTCGTCTTCTGAATTCATTGTGTAAGTTAGGTAATAACTTTACAACAAACTCACACAGACTGATGCAGTAATGCTGACGGTCACGGATTGCTCCTAATGTTTTTTTTTTCTTTTCAGGATACTCTTGTATAATTTCAGTGCGTCTCATTGAAAGTTGTGCGTCACAGATTACGGCATCCAGGTGCCGACTTCTGGACCAAAATGTGCAAAAACATCTACCTCATGACAAAGAATAGTAATCTACAACTAATACAATACAAGGTTCTTCACAGATTCCACTTAACTGCACATAAATTGGCTAAAATGGGGTTTGGCTCGGATCTTTGCACTCACTGCACACAAAATAACCCAGATACATACATTCATGCGGTTTGGCATTGCACTCCAATCAACCACTTCTGGGTGAGTGTCACAAAATCTCTCTCTTCCATCTTTGGCTGTCACATCCCAGCATCCCCTTCCTTATGCATACTTGGTGATACATCCACAGTCAATTTAAGCAACTCCTGCAATAAAACACTGCTGGTAGCGCTGACTATCGCCAAGAAAACAATCCTCATGAACTGGAAATCTAAGAAAAAAGCTCACATCACTCATTGGAAAAACTTGTTAACAGACTATATATCATTAGAAAACCTATCAACTACAAACTTAATCAATACTCAGGATACAACCTCTCCTTGGTACCCCTTTATCACCTACTTACAGTCCTGACCCTCTTTGCCTGAGTTCCATCTCCACACGATCATAACACACTTCATCAACAGATACACATATCATGAACACTAGGCAGGGGGAGGGTAGCTGGAACTATTATTGTTATTATTATTATTATTATTATTATTATTATTATTAGTAATATAAATAGCATCCCCTTCTTTCCCTCCCCCTTTTATTTACATTCTCTGATAACTTTACTAATTTCACTCTTTCTCTCTGCCTCTCCCATCGTTATTCTGCCGGGGCCCCATTGGATGGCTTGGGAGACTCGGTCCTGGCGGGTCGCTGTGTGGTTTTGGCATTGGTTGGGTCCTGTGGGTTATCTATTGGCCCTGGGCCCCCGGTGTGCACCCTCCTCATGCAGCTCATGCACGCCTTGTCCTGGAAGCACACAGCACACTTTACTCTCTTTTAATCGCACTACATGTTAGGTGACATACATAAACAAAAACTACAAAACAGGCTAGGGTAAGAGTGGAGTGCAGGTAGATGCCTCATCAGGTGTCTATCTGCATGCCTCACTTATTTTAATGCACACATTGAGGAGGCATACATCTTACACAGGGTAAGTGTGGTGTGCATGGGGAAATCCTGACAGATATTCACCATGCATGCCCACTTCTTTTAATGCTACACTCTAGATAGACCCCTCAACCTAGCCATTCACATACTGTACATATTTAGGTCAAGAGTGGCGTGTTGGGTGAAGGTCTGGGGGCGCAGGTGTGGTTGGTCGTGGTAGTGGGGGATGTGTGCATATGCTGGGGGGCCTGGGATGATGGGTGGCACACAGGTCCTCCCCTCTGTCAGCTCGCCGCAGTATAACTGCGGGGGCTGGGTGGAACTGTGGCCATTAATGGGTGCCCAGGTTGGCAATCAGTCAGGCAATCAACCAGGCAATCAGTTATTCCTATTATTATACTTATCATTAATAGAATAATTACAACTCCTCTCCTCTGAAACCCTCCCTCTCTATGTTCCAGCTTCTCTCCTCCTGGCCCAACAGCAAGCCAGCCTTATACATATGCGCGCACACACACACACACATACATCCTCACATACTCACTACCCCTCACCCCCATCCCCACCCCCATCCCAACACCACCTCATTCACACTCATTAGAGCTACCATCCGCATCCCCCTTCTTTTCATTCCGGTCCTCAATTTCATCCCTGATAATCATATCTGTAATCATCCTGGGCCTTAAAATCATCCTTAGCCTTTCTGTTATTAATGTTATGTTGTGTTATGTTTGTGGAAGCCAAGTCAATGTGATGTCTTGTTAAGTTACAGTATGTGTTTATGTAATGTACGTCTGTTTGTCGTATGTAGTATTCATGTGCATGTCGTAGTGTTGCATTTTCTGTAATGTCAATGATGTTTGCAAATAAAAAAAATATAAAAAAAAAAAAAAAAAAAAGATTACGGCATCCAGCAGCATTATTAACTTAAGGAAAGTGGAATGTCGTAGCAGTTACATGACTTCTTAATGCAGAGACAAATCATGAGTTGACATCAGGGGGGGAACCCGATGTTGTGAATATGAGAGCAAAGTTTAATGTGAATTTGGAACACAGTGGAGGCTATTGCTGCACTGGATAACCCAATTGTGACTGTGATATAACACCCTGTGAGTGGATGAAAAGGTGTCATTTTCCCACACAGAGGAGGATTGGCACGCAGCAGATGTGCACAAAAACGTAGGCTCACAGGACCGCTGCGTGTTGACATTGGAGAGAGACGTGGAAAAGATTTGTGTCTCTACTATGAGTCTGGGGCCTCTGTGGTTGAGCGGTTCTGTCTCTTCCTTTGAGCAGCTCTCCCCATCTCTTCCCATCCTCCCTCCACAAGTGATATCTTTGTAATGTATCTATGCAAGCACACATTAACCAAACATACGTACCTATTGAGTCATATGCTTTATTGTCTGGTGACCACACAGTACATTAATGGAGTAAGCTGATACTGTTTAATTTACATTGCATTTTGTACCTAAAATAAAGCATTATAATATTCAAACAAATGGCCTCTTGCTGTTGTTTTATAAAGGTTTACATTCAATGCTGGTGAAGGATGAGTTAGTATAAAGGATGCACTCATCCAAAAGCATATGGAAACATTTACTTTGTTGTGTTTAAAATGTTCAAATGTTTTTGTTTGCCGCTTTGTGTGGTGTAAACATATTCACTGAAAAATCACATTGGATTAAAGCAAGCTGATCTGTAAGACATGCACGCCTTCAGGCCTATTTTCCGTTACTGCTACAGCTCTTCCCTCAACCGCCATGTCTCCCAACCCTTGGGCTGGGCGTGTGCCAGTGACCGTACTCTGAACTTACATCTGGAGCAAAAGCGCTGCCAAAGATAGCTGAAGTGGTTTTCGTTTTTGCCAAGTCTGTGACCTACTCTAAGCCAGGCTCCTGGGTCTTTGCCTCAGCCTGTGCCGAGCAGCCCTACCTTGCCTTCCGTCTTTGCCCCAAGCTATTAGCAGTCCTTATAACATCAACTGGACTCCTAATGGAACAAAGCTCCTATCCAGACCACACCCTTCACAGCTGATTCAGAAGCCTTTCAACCTTGGGTAATGTGTATGAGGAGAAGATGATCTTGTCTTTGAATTGTATGGTTAATTATATGGTTAGCATAATTCTAAGATCACATAAAAATTCAGGGAAAATAAAGTCCCTCATGAGTGATATAACTTTGTAACTTTTGTAAAAGTAACTTTGGCTGGGTTGTCTGATCGCAGACATTACCAGCAACTGCTACTATGTGCTCATTTAAGCTTGTGTCAGCATGTGCCTCAGTTCACACACTACATTTGATGACAACAGAGCATTTAATGGATGACTAACATGTAGCTGGTTCTAGGCACGCTTTATTTAGTGACAAAAAGTGCTTAGTCTGAATGCGGTCGCATACTATTCAGTGTCTGTGATCTGTCACCGTAAAGGGCCTCTTAATGTCACACTTAGTCCTGATGCATTGATGCATTTCCTTTCATTCTGCTTAATGTATTGTAATGTCTCAAAACAGGCCAGAGTTCAGTTAACTGGTTTATTAACAAAAGCACAACATGCAGGCATAGAACATAGCGGGCCATGTCTGGCCCAGAACTGAAAAGAGCACAAACTTCCTTTTACAGTAGCCTATATCCTCCGGGGTTATACATAGCGCGGGCACTCTATGATTGACAGCCGGTCGCTACAGTATTATCCTCCAGACTCTGCTGTTACTGTTTATCATTAGAGCAGCAAACAAAAACAGAACTAGTCTTCATGGTGTGAACTTGCCAACATGCACACTTGCACTGTCAGCCAGTTAACACCTGCTTTTTCCCATGAGGCAATAGCCATTTCATCAGTCAATTTGTCCCCTCATGGGTTGTTTTGGGTGCATGTTTTTCATTTCTGACCATTTTCAATGTTTTCAACATAATTGTATGGATTTCCCTACATTTTTGTCAACAGACTCAAAGAATAGTTACATACTTGGGATATACCCATATTATAGCCTCTGCTAACTAAGCTAACTTTACAAATAATAAAACACTTTATCATCAATTTGTGGTTTGAACATATGCCTATGAACAAATAGTCCATTGGTAAAGTGAATATGTAGCACATTTCCCACCAAAGCTGCCATGACTAAAGTTAATGACAGTTGGCCTGTTACCAAACGAATCCTCGACAGGCCAAGTACATAAGTTTTATCGCTGACCACAAACTCTATAAACATCATCTCAGTAGTCTGGAATTCAGTTCAGATACGAGTAAACAAACTCAAACGTCAGAAGCATGTGTGAATAAAAAAAGACATTGATCTACCTGCTTACCTGCAGAAATGCAACGAGGCAGTAAAGCTCCTTATAGCAGGTATTTAGTGTTAATTCAGACCAAATTCCCACCAGGACCGTTTTATTTATAGAATTATTTTATCCCCACTGTGTGTGTTTGATTTTGTTTTCACGGGTGGCAGCCCTTATTGCTCAATATTGTGAGCTAAATATAGCTCTCGTTTTCCCAGAATCCAGCTAATAGGATGCAGGCTAGCACTCCACATCTTGCATTGTTTTTGTGGCTAACTCCCTGAGTCATACCACTGATGGAGGATGATGGGCCTGAGAGATGTTAAATCGGCCCTTGGGAAACTAAGTGGGGAATGATAGTTCCTCAGTAATTCTGTTTACGGCTCCGAATGAGTTTTTGTGTGTGGACAAAGTGGAAAACAGAGTTTGAGTTTAAAAATAAAACAAAAATAATAATATCTAATATCTGTTAATTGCACTGACTCAGTTCCACAGTAAGTCACCCAACCTGTTTCACACTTATAGAAAGGTATTTAAACCAAGGTGTGCATGGTTCAGAGTGAAAGAATGAGAGAATTACATCTCAATGCAACATTTTAAGATTATCTCTCCAACTGTTCTGACATTTAAGGTCAAGTACAGGAACCACATTCTGCAGTGTAATCTTGCATTCACAAAAGCTAAAAGGCTTTGTCCTCGCCTCACACAGCATGTGACAAGCATGACTGTAATGATATACGGCAAAAGATGGAATTATGAAATGAAGGCTGTGCAGGGTTATTCAGTGAATTTGTATTGCAGAAATATGATTGGAAATATCTCAGTAATTTGTCTTGAATGAAGCAATACTCAAACAATGAGTATTACCAACAAATATTAGTATCTCTCAGGCACTGGAGTGGCAGACAATAAAGTGCTTTGCATGCTTTTTGCATGACCTGTTTTGATTAAATGCAGTACATCATGTTTTCTGGAGGTTGGAACGGGAGTCTGTTTATCTGTCATTCTCATAAATCATGTCCAATTAAACATGCTGAATGTTTTATGGAGATAAGTGTCAAGTAACGGTAGGACATCCAAATACGCTAGGCCATAAGAAAACAAGACCAGCAATTACACTTTGGCCGTAAATCAAGGTCACATTTCCGCTGGACTCTTACATAAGGCCACCCTGGACAAGGCTGCCTGATCCAGACCAAAATGGCAGGTCCAACACAATTTAAATTGACATTGGGATTTTTGGTAGGCCATACTCGGCACTAGTGCCCATCTGTACTTGTTTGTAGATGCTATACAGAAAAATGGTTCTGACTGAGGGAGGAAATCTGACTGTAAGAGTAAACATTTAGTCGGATGTTTACTTGTTCCCTGTTTTCTGCAGACATGTCAGATAGCTCAGAGCTCTTTAGCTCTCATGAATCTAAACACTCGCTTAGTGGCAAGATATTGTAACCATATGTCAGCTTAGAAAAAACAAAATGTTCTGGCAGTGAAGACATCTCTCTAGCTCTTTCGAATATAGCAATCCTCTCTGTTATGAGTTAAGGGGGCCAAGTTTAAAATAAGTGCTCTGTGGCTATTTTTCATCTTAAATGTGGAAAATGCAGCCTCCCCACTCTGATGCCTTTACTTCCTTATTTGAGTGGGTGTGTCCTTAATGGATGATTCCACTGGACATTTTGTCATGGAAAAGGAAATGAGTGTATATGTGCTTATGCAGGAAAATGGACCCCACCTACGCGTTCAAGCTTCCATTCACAAGCTAAAATGGGACCAGGTGGATGGAGTAATTTTAGAAACTGCCAAAGACAAACCCGCCAAACCCTTGGACATAAATGGTACCAGCCTGACCCGAGTGCATCTGTTAAGCTCCTAAGAAAGACATGACCAGAGTGAGATCTACACAGCACCTCCAGGGAATCCCCGTACAGACCAACGTAATCTCTTGTGATCCACAGGCCAGCCTGTGTCTGAGATGAAGATCACCTAATGGGTGTTGGCCTCAGGGCAAACATGGCTTCTCCGCTCCACAAACTGGACTTCAACAAACGCTCTAGTCTGCTAACTGCAAGCTACCGTAATTCCTTGCTGTTTAACAGACACATAGAGTGCACACACAGATAGAACATAGAAGAACAAAACAAAACAAAACAAAAAAACAACCACAAAACTTCCAGTCCATAGAGGGGTTACAAGTATGCAGGTCATAAATTGACAAAAATGTCCACAGGTCAGCTAACGGCAGGCTTTAAATCAGTGTTCACTCCAACATGCCTCACCCTTCCAAAAGCCCAAGCTTCTTTTGATTTGCAGAATCATACTACAGACCCACTTGGCGGGTCCATGGGCCTCAACTGACCTAAATCTTGTGTATATTTTTAGGAGGTGGTTCTGGCGCATATGGTTGAGCCAGTGTGTTCCGGTAAGTGGATAACAAGCTGTTGGCCTAAGTAAGAAGAGTACCGCAAACTAGTGTGGGCCTACATTTGAGACCTGTCTCCCAGGTAACCTGAGCACTCTGCCCGGCCTAATGTCAGTGAACATCAATCCATTAGGGCAGGTAGCTGCCATGACAGATCTCCCTGTGACATAATCTTGCCTGTCTTTGCAAAAGCAACACCAAAAGCTAGAGTAAAAGAATGTGGTAGTGGAGGATTGGCAGCAAAGATAAGCCTTTGAGCCTTGAAAAGTACACATTCAATGGCTGTGTCATTGATTTCACTTACTCATAGCAACACTTTCTGAGAAGTGAAGAGCTAAAGTTCTCACTCAGTGTCTGGGTAAACAGTCAGGCTTTCTTGAGCTGTCTCATGGAGGGAAAGATGTAACAAGGAGATAGTGTATGTGTTAAATGGGTGGGGCTCCTTTCAAGGGTTTCTGGGTCTAAAGAAACTGGGGCTGAATTTCTACCAAAAAGAAAACATATGACGTCCCTTCCCCCATTCCCCCCTCTCATGACTAGGGCTTCCCTCAATTATGGCAACGACAACATAGCTCTGAATGTGTGTGTGTGTGTGTGTGTGTGTGTGTGTGTGTTTGTGTGCACATGTGTGCATGTTTTCGTGGGGAAACAAAGAATGCCTTGGAAACCAATCTGTGAGTCATGCTGAGAGGGTTAAGTGAATCGCTCATCTCTAGAGAGGCAGAGGGGCCCAGAGAAAGGCAGAGCACTGTGCTGTCATCAGATGCTATAAGCACACTTTAGTTTACCAGCGGCTTAAGTAACATGGAAACATGGAGTACTTTAATTTCTTCTTTTAAAAAATATTTTCACTTTGCTACTGTTCCTGAATGGCCTTTTTCAGACTCCAGGATGCATTTTACACCTCCATGTGTTTCCTGTTAATAAGATATAGTGTGGTGAGGTCAGCAAGTCAGAGAAGGTGTTTGTATCCATTTTGAGTGCAAGGGAGGAAGGGTGTGTCTGTAAGAGTCACGGTGAAATCAGCTTTCCAAGACAAATTACCTCCCTACCTGTTTTCTCAAGCCAGCCACTCCTGTAACCTAGCCTGCTGATGGCATGAAGTAGCTTGTTGTGAGGCGTGTGTTAAAAAATGAATGAATTCACACACACACACAGACCCACGCACACACACACACACAGTCCGCCAGCGCTTGTGGTTTATTTTTTCCATTTATAGCGTGGGGGATGATGTCATGTGCTGGCTTTGGTGCCTGGTGAGTGAGAAAAGGGTGTGGGGGCGACAGAAGTGGCATGAGGTCTCAAGCAGCCAATCGTTTTGAAAAACTCCATCTTGCCTTGCGTTACGCAGCCAGTAGGCATTTGAGGGAGGGTCAGGCCAGAGTGATGATGCGGCTTCGATTCTGTGGTGGCAACAGTAGAAGCATAGGCGGGAGTGTCTCTTTCGGCCACATGTAAAGCCATGTGTTTCTGATGGGGGTAAACTGTGGGAGTGGCCCAATCAGAAACCGAAGCCCCAGAATGTGATGAGGATGCTATCTAGAAGATGTCTCATAGTAGAAAATGTAAGAATAACTGTATTGTATTAACATGATACATAAAAATACAATTGTCCTTACATTCCCTGAACCTACTCTGATTAAATGTATTAGTTAGAATGAATACAGAATAAATAAATAAATACATACACTTAATAAATACACTTTATACCATATTATGTCTACTAATGCATTAAGAAGGGTTAGTTCATACATGCACGTTTAAACAGACCATTAATAAAATGTATAATATCCGAATTAAGGAGATCAAGTGTGCAGACATGACGTGCGTGATTGAGCTCTTAGTAGACAGCATGTTATCCCACGTGTGTATAGAAAAGGGTGTTAAACATCTTTAACTGCATCATCATTGCAACCTACTTCCTGTTGCTCGACTTCCTGTTCTGTCTGTTTACAGAGCCACACAGTCCGTCTCCATGGTGACTGTGTGTACTAGTATCACTACAGAAGGGGGTGGGGGGAAGGCTGTCCTCATTCGACCACGCTACAGAAAAGTGCCAGACAGTCTGGACCCTGATGAAGCCAGCTTTTGAAAAGACACTCAGCATTTTACAACTAGCCCTGCAGAGACTGAATTGTTTTGTCCCAGCTCTTAAACTTTTCCAAAGCCTTTGGAAAGTGTCCGTTTTATGGAACAGCATGTCCGAAGCCGTTTACAGGGAATGACGGCCACACTAACGATGTCTGGCAGCCTTCCTGCTGTGACTCAGGGGGTTACCCGGGATTCCCCCACTCTCCAGCCCTCTTCCCCCTCACTCCCAGCAACCTCTCCTGAACCAGTCAAGACCAGTTTGCCTGCTGATCTCACTACCCTCGTCACAGGTTTGTGTGCCATAATGGTAGCCATTCTTAGTGCCCCAGTGAGAGTGGTCTTCTTGTTTGAGTAGCCTGCCTACTATTTTCAGGCTATTTGCTCATCTTCCTTCCTTTTTGTCCCACTTACTGAGGCTAATGGATGTCTTTAACTTTTCTACATAACAATTTTGTAAGGAGGCCTCCTACATATCCTACATAGTATTGCATCATTCCTTATCCTGGTGGATAGGCTATTGCATCATCCCCCTCTAAACTGCACATAGGCATTTGTGTTGAATATTTTTATTTTCAGATCAGGTCAGTACAGTGGAACAAAATGTATTGTACTTTATGGCTGTTCTGACCTTGTTATTGCTTTATGACTAGGTGCCACTAAATTCATGAAATAGTTTCTGTTGAAACTGTACTCCTTTGAATGTGTTGAGGTAGATCTGAGCAAATGAACAATACAGAAATTCCTGGCATGGTATGACATGCTGAGGTACAGCGTTATCAGCAAAACAATGTCCAAGCTCATATTAACCACAGGCCCACAAATATCTTCCTGGATATCAACACCACTTTGACTGGTCTCACTTTCTCTGCCAGACATGCCTGACGAGCGGTCATGTGAAAGACAACTCCCCTCGTCGGCCAGAGATATGCACTTGTTTACACTCACACGTGTGAAAGTCGCAGCAGTTAACCTCATCAGGTGACTTTGACCACTTTATTTCCCCTCTCGTGAGATGGCTGCATGTCAACAGACCTGAGAGAGCTGAGAAAGAGGGAGAAAGCACCCCGCTGACCTGAAGTCAGTTGTGCGCGGCTCATTGAACATGGTGCGAAGCTTTTATTGTACGCCCTGGCAACTGCTGGCCCAAGCACCGTGAAATCCTCTTGGCTGGCACCGGATGACTGTTTCCACACGTGTGCGGCGCCAGCCAAGACCTGTCACCAATCCGAGGTGAGACACCTTGTTGTCCAGTGCAGCTCTGTTGATGACACTGCCCCCGGTGTCTGCGGTCAGTGCATCCTCTCCTTCATCCCAGCGTATTATTATCTAGGTGCTGACATTAAGCATCGAGGCTAACATGAATCTGTCGGTCACTGCATAGAAGGCGTCATTAGCCATTGGTGTAACACTGACAGTGACGTATTAGTCTGTGTGATATTACACCACTGGTGCATCATCAAACTGAACTGAAAGTATTTATTTGAAATTTAACTTAATGATTACACATACAAACTAGACATAAAACTCCTATTGATTGTCTGTAAACGTTTGCAACAGGCCCTGCACATGGGATGCCTATTCTTTCCCAAGCCCGTTGAGTCCTGTCCCGTTTCCAGCATCCTGAGGAGAGGTCAGCGGGCCGCCACAGGGATGTGAGGGGATGGAAGCTGTGTGAAAACCAAAGAGGCACAGTGCGACTCTGACCTTCTCAGATGCAGGGGGAGGTGACCCACATACAGGTCTCAAGTACAGCAACAGCTGATCAAACTGACCTTCAGAATAAAGTCCATCTCACCCAGGAGAGAGGCCATGGGATAGTGCGCAGCTTCATGGGATATAAAACAAGCTTGCATGTCTTGCATTTCTCCTTAGAATAAATTAGCAAAAATAAATTGTGTGACTTAGCCCACCTCCTGCACAGCTTTGTATAGATTAATTAGATGTGGCATAGCACACTGGCAGCTCATTAGGTGAAACATTCACACATTTACATCGTGTGAAAGCTGAAACTGGTGCTGATTGGATTTTTTACTGATTGACAGGAGTCATGAGATGCAATATTTTTAGATCTCATCTTTTGTTGGCACATTCATACTCCGATGTTCTTCTATTCTAATAGAAGTGATGGGAATGGTGACATCCTAATTCCTTACCATGGCACCTTTACCAATTTTGACGTCAATTCTTATCCCTTTCGATTTTATGAAAATACCCTGTTTCCTAAAAAGAGGAAGTCTGCTCTCCAGGGAGCAATATTGTACTCACACATCACCGTTGCCATAGAGTTCACTGTTGTTTCTGTCTCTGTTAACCATGTATCATATGAGGATCTTGTAAGTAGGCCGTTGTTGTGAAATGAAACTATCGAAACTGATAGACTTCATGGTTGGATGATGTCACTTCTCTTCCGCTAAGCCAGTGATGCTGATGTAACCTTAGAGCGCCCTAGACTGACAACAAAACTACCTGTTGTCATGCATGATTACATTATAAACACACACGCTGCTAAGGACAGAGTGCTAAATGGTATATGAACACTAAAAGGCTTCAAACCATTAACTGAAACTCTGGGTCAGGATTAGGTTAAATACAGCCAGCTGTAGCCTCCTGCGACTTGGTCGGCATGCTCCAAATTAGCTGTCTAAAACACAGGTATCACGGAGAACCGCTTAAAGCCGAATGAGGTGCGACATTTAAAAGGGGGGGCCTCCCTTAACAAGTGGGCTGAGTCGGCTACCCTCAATCTGCCACCCACAGTCACACATACGCTTGGTTCCCCGGCTGCTGGAACATCCTATTTGCACGCGCCAGCAGGGAGTGAGGCTCCTGCCACAGTGGTAGTGATTTCCATCAGCTGAGCGGCCCAGCGTTACGGAGCTGTGGCCTGTGTGCAGCGCTTGGGCTCGGGGTGTGAGTTACTCAGAGGCGAGAGGCTGATACGAGAGGGGAGCCGTGTCTGGGCGATAGCAAGAGCTCCACATGTGCAGCCTGCCTGTTCAGCCAGAGCCAGAAATAACGTCAGCTTTTTCACAGGTAGGAGGAAGAAAATAAAATGTGTAATAAAAAAAACACAAAAAAACAGGATATGTAGTGTGTGTGTGTGTGTGTGTGTGTGTGTGTGTGTGTGTGTGTGTGTGTGTGTGTGTGTGTGTGTGTGCGCTAGTTTCCCTGTCAAACCATATGTTGGGAAGATAAACAAGACTCTCTTGGCCTCCTACACAAATGTAGAACTGGATATGGCTGGATATGTCGTACAAACACGTGCTGGAGTTGTGAGGAGACGTGTTGCGTAAGCCACGGTGTGCAGACACCTGGACTATGGTTATGTAAATAATGTGCATGCCTCCCAGGTGAGAGCCTAATAGGATCACTCAACTTGTCGCCTCCCAGGAATGTATACCACTTTTTTTCTTCACAACCAGACAGCTCAGGTGTTTTTTTTTAATCATTTATGCTCCACTTTCTCATAGAAAAGAATAACTTTACGGTCCATTTAAGGCCCGAGCATGATCGGATTTTTAAGACTGCTTTCCCCAAAGAGGTGTGTCAGACAGGTATCACCACAAAGTGCGTATAGATAAGCTACTTTAAGTTCACTAGATGCCTGAAATTGCATTGCTTCTTTTCTGTCTACAGTCGTGTCTATGTTCCCATAGGGCAAAGTGTGTTCTTGAAGTTCATCAGGTTTCTGCAGGTGTTAAGCTTGTTGCACTTCAGGGGTTTGACAGTCATATCACACCTTTTTATCCGATCATTTAAAGTATGCCTTGTTCACCAGCCAATAGGCAAAGGCAGTAACCCGAGCTTTGTTATGCCGTAAGCCTGTGCGTGGCTGGGGGTGACATGATACGCAAGTGCCTGCGCAAGTCATCCGTAATAAAATTGGGCCGAATTTCTTTTGGGTGATTCTTGTTTGTAAGCTTGGGCCAAAGCTGTTGAAACTGTGACGCAAGACCACTGGAAAAGGTCACCGTGGCATTAAAGGCTAATTGATTTGATTCGTTTCTCGATCTCCAAGCGTCTCAGCTGTAACACACAGCTTACCAGGTGACTTTCCGTCAAAACACTGCTGGCTGTACCAGTCTGCTTGATCATGGTGTAACAAGACAACCATGGTATCCAAAACAACCAAGGCTCACGTAATGGGTGAGATTTCCCTTGGGGACAGTTGAGGATTGCTGTCATTGGATAAATTTCACTCCTAAATGCCGATGACCTTTTCACCCTGTTCACCCTGTACACATCTGACTTCTGCTACAACATCGAGTCATGCCACATGCAGAAGTTTTCTGACGATACTGCAATTGTGGGGTGTATCAGGGACGAGCAAGAGGAGGAGTACAGGAGCCTGGTGGAGGACTTTGTGCATTGGTGCAAATTCAATCACCTTCAACTCAACACTTCGAAGACCAAGGAGATGGTGGTGGATTTCCGCAGGTTTAAGCCCGCTCTGCTACCAGTCTCCATTGATGGGGTCAAGCGTGGAGGTGGTAAAAGCACCTAAAGTATCTGGGTCTCCACCTGGACAATAAACTGGACTGGTCAGCCAACACTGACGCACTCTACAAGAAAGGACAGAGCAGGCTGTACTTCCTGAGGAGGCTGCGGTCCTTCAATGTGTGCAGCAAGCTCCTCAGGATGTTCTACCTGTCTGTTGTGGCCAGCGTCCTCTTCTATGCAGTGGTATTCTGTGGAGGAAGCACAAAGAAGAAGGATGCTGGGCGACTTGACAGGCTGGTAAGGAAGGCTGGCTCTGTAGTGGGAGCTGAACTGGAGTGCATCACTTCAATATCTGACAAAAGGTCCCTGAACAAACTGATCAACATCTTGGACAATGAATGCCATCCACTCTACAGCACTATTAAAAAGCAAAAGAGCTTGATCAGCTGGAGACTTCGCTCACAGCCATGCACAACTGAAAGGCTGAGGAAGTCATTTGTCCCCAGGGCCATTGAACTGTTTAATGCTTCACTAAAGGGAAGAGGAGAGATAGACTTCTCTGCTTAGTCTGTCTGCCTCTCCACCCTCTCCATGTTTGAGTACTGACTGCCCACTACTGCTTTACTACTGTTTTACTACTGTTTTACTAATGTCCATAGCCTAATGTTTTCACTACTGTTTTACTGCTACACTGTTTTTCATGCTATATTAGCACACATGATCAATATCTGCGGTCAGGGTTCTGCTACAATACTGAATGGCTTTAACCCTATTACCTCAACCTGTTCTTGCACTGACACGGTTTTTTATATCACCTTGTCTACACTATACTCTACTCTCCTATTTGTCCATATTATTTATGCTGGTCTCTAGCCCTTATTCTTGCACTGTTGGACTAATGTTGGACTACTTTTTGCACCTTCACCATGACACTCACTCATTTGAGCACCTTACCAGTCCCGGCCCTGTCACTACAAGCATCTTATGCTTGATCACCCTCAAGCACATTGGACTTTTTACATTTAATTTATATAGTATATTTAGTATTTAGTTTTGTTAGTTTTCTTATCTTCTACTGTCTTTATTGTACAGTGGAGTTTAGTTATATGTTTATACTTATACTTATATTACCATTTCTGCTGTAAGTGCATGTTGTGTGTGATCTCTGTATGCTACTGAGACCCTTGAATTTCCCCTTGGGGATCAATAAAGTATCTATCTATCTATCTATCTATCTATCTATGATTCATGCTCAGATCGCTGGTATTGTTTCATGTAGAGTGCCTCTGAAACTCTCCATGTTGTAATGAAAACTCTTGAGGTGAGCCCCACCCTTCTCTACTCCACCAAATAGAGGCCAAGACACGGCACGCACTGCACAGAGAACGTCTATTTTTGCCTGCGCATGAATGTTGATGGCAAATACGTCTTTGCATCCCTGTTGGGTATATCAATGGTGGTGAGGAACTGGGCCGTTATTTTAAGAGCTGTGAGCACAAGTGAATGATGAAGTCCATGAATCCCCTTATACTATAACACAATTTTGGTGCATGAACTATTTTCAACTGCACCATCTTGTAGGGTCACTGTGATTTTTCCATAGTTTACAGTTGCTGTATTTTTGTTTCGCATTTATGCACAGTGTGAGTCTCCTAAGCTGTATTTAATAAACAAAGAGCCCGTTGGGAAAAGAAAAATAAACAGTGCATCTACATATTTGACTCATTTTGTCAACCAATAACCTCTAAAAAATATCCCTAGTCCTTTTCATCGTTTTCATCAGGCCCGTACTGCTGTGCATTCAAAATGGCTGTGGTGGTTGTCCTTGAATCACCCCATTAGAAGCGCTCCATAAAAGCCTTCTCAGTTCCCCCCAGACTCCAGAGGGAATGGTGTGTTTATGCTGCAGCTAAAGCGCTCTGAGGCAGTAGCTCTCCCCTACAGGAATTAGGATCATCTATCACCAGACATTCCTGCAGCCTTTTGTGCGCCTTAGCACGTTACCTGCCAAGACTTGGCTGTGCCATGCGAATGAGGTAGGGTGGGGTAGAATGGGTTCTCTCCAGCTGAGCCTGCCTTGAACACAGTGGATTGGCCATAGCATCAAAGCAATGAAAAGGATTAATATTGTCTCTTTCTCTTTTTCTCCTGGCCTCTCACTTCCCCTCTATGTTGTTATCTCTCTCTCTCTCTCTCTCTCTTTCTGTTTCACTCTCTTATTATCACTAGCATACTAGCAGACATATAAACTCACTTTCACTTTCTGTCTGGCACTAAGATATAGCTGGAGGAAGGTTGAATGTATCACTATCAGTTGTCATTGCGCTAGGCTGTTTAGAGCCATATATGAACAAGGCCCAAGACACTGTTGAGTCACCCAATGCTGACACATTATTTCCCTCCATTTCTGTCACTCTACCTCACACTCTCTGTTTACATAATACCATCCAGCCTCAGTGTCACCATGGTGACGGTGACAGGGCACAAATAAACAGAGGAGAGTATTCGTCAGAGAGAGAGAAGGCCATTGCAGAGGGAGAGAGTGCTATCATCTAAAATAGCAGTATGATGGAGGGATGAACGCCTCTGAAGATGGTGGAATCCAAGAGATCCACTACTGGACCTTAAAACCGCTCACACTTTCCTTAAGGGGAAAACTGGGTCAGGCCCTGGTAACAGATGTCAGTCCAGCTAAGCCCAGATGTGTGTCACTGGAGGAATTAGCCCTTTAGATTAGACCCTGATCAACAGGACCCAGCGTTGCGCTGTGCTGAAACCCAGCCTTGCAAAGCGAGCCAGGAGCCAGTGCTTATAGCAGAGGGCTCAAGTTCACAGATCACACACTCTCTTTCTTCTCTCTCTCTCTCTCTCTCTCTCTCTCTCTCTCTCTCTCTCTTTCTTTTCAGCTATTTTGAGATCCTGGAGAACCACTGTGAATTCCCACCCAGAAAAGAGGTTTGAAAAATCCAACAAATAATGGCACATTCACCCAGATGCAGCTTACATAACATTAACACAATATAGTTAATTTGCCTAATCTCGCATAAACTCTTGGTGAGGCTTATCTGTGGATACTTGGCACCTGAACAAACAGACAGTGGCCCAGGGAGAGCTCGGGGACCGCGGCCTCCTTCTGTGCGACGCCCGGGGCTATGTCTGACTAAGACCAGAGCTGCACAGCTCCAGATGTAATGGAGGGTTAGCCGATCCTCATGAGATCGACGTCTTGGACGCCGGCCAAAGGGCCTCCTGCTGCAAGGTCTTATGGGATTTTGTGCTGTACCAAGGCACCCGAAATGATGTTATATCAGCAGCTTTACCGCCTTCGGGCAGGCACGACCAAGTGTTGCCCGCACGGGCCATCCCGCTTGGCCTCGCCTATTGCATCACTGAGCGATTTAGTGATCTTGAAAACATAACAGGACATCTTTATCTTGATCCTTTATCTCAGCGTAAGCAATGAGACATAAGCACTCCACCTCTGCACCTTGATAAAGGGGACAATTTAAGATGCATTTTAAACTTTAGACAGCCAGCGCCCAGGCATTGGTGGCATGGTAACAAGCTTTATTGAGCCAACGCTGCAAGTCAACCCTCCACACCTACTCAGCTTGAGAGGCAGTGTGTTTCTGTGTTGTGGCTTACTACGTAGTGCTCTTTGGTTAGATCACCGCCACAGTTCGAAGTTCATTAATTCCTCACACCGCCAGCCTCTGGTTGGTGTTCCAGTAGCATTTAAATCGGGTTAAACCACTAAACCACTGCCCTAATACGGTCTGTTCTGATGGCTAGAGTCACCAGAAACCAATTCCACGAGCGTGACATTTGGGACGGTTCCCATGGGGATTATTGTGGCCTTTCGCATCGACATCCGATGACTCTGTCTGCATAGTTTTTTGGGGACTCCCTGTCAGCATAGCGAGACTATCTCGCATGCCGTCAAAGACGGCACAGATCACCGGCGAACAGCGAAATCAACTTGCTTTGATTCGCTTATGCAATGTGACTTACAGCTCCGGCAGCAGCCAATATAAACATGGCTGCATGACAAAGACAGCAGCTGGTACTGATCAGAGTGGGCAGAGTCCAGTCACGCAGTATTTGTCCAGTTCAGGATCTGCAGGTCAACGCATGCTTCTTCTCACCGGCCGACACAGCGTTAGCGAGCATAAAATAGATACAGAGAAACAACCGAATGACCTGCCTATCTAAGAGAGTAGATTATGTCAGTGGCAGCAGCATGTTTTGCTGGTGGCAGAAAACATAATCTTTTTAAATCTCTGGAAGTTGTTGAGCAAACACGCCACAAGACAGTGCACATCAAACTGAAAAGGAAATGTCAGGAGACATCCTGCAGACATATTGCGTAATACGGTTGAGCATTCTGAGGAGTGATTGGGATGGTGCATGTGTTTTGGGCATTCCTTTCAAGTCCACGCTTTGATGTTGGCCTTTCGAGTAGATGTGGGGTTTGTATGTCTTGACTGACATGCCTCAACAGTATTTGCAGAAGAAAGATGGCGGAGCTCAAAAGTCTAAGAACAAGCATTTCAACAATTCACAAATCCTGTTACTTAAGTTACAATATAAGCATCGCCTGAGGTGCTACTTCAGTGAAGACCTCAGTGTTTTGACTGTTATTTTCTCTCCTCTAAATGGCTGCAGTAAATGTGTAGATAAGGTGAAAGATATGCAGCTGACTGACTCAACATATTAGAACGGTGCAAAGTATAACATTAATATGAGAACAATAATATACAATCAGTGTGTATATAATCAGTCTTTGTGTGTGTGTGTGTGTGTGTGTGTGTGTGTGTGTGTGTGTGTGGGTGCATACTGTCTGGCAGGTACTTAGTTCTAATCAACTCCAGGGTGATCTGTCAATCAAACAGACACAAAGAACCTCTGTCCTGACGTCAATAAAGCTTCCAGACTACCAACACCCCTCGCACTGGGTCTAAGTGCACTGATTAGTTTGACGGGTCTCCTGAGTTCACCACAGCATCTTCCACATCGTGCACCAAATTGCACACCGTGCATCAAGTAATGGAGTTTATCACTGAATGATTGCCCAGCCTTACAATGTAGTCCTAAATGCAGTGATGATCTACTGGTAATTGCCATAATGATGACTCTTATCAAAGTGATGAAACATTCATGATGCTTCAGCTCTACAGTCCACTCTGGCTGCCATCACTTAGCAGATGTCTAATCTAGTCTAACCCCCATGTGGAACACAATATACGACTTTCACCCATGGGTAACAGGCTTGTGCAAAATTCCAGAATTGAATTGAAACTGGCTCTTAAATTCCAATTCAATTTATGAATTTCACTTGCATTTCGGATGCATTGCACTCTGGGAATAACCTGTCCTGCCTTCGATGGATTTGGGTCCCGTGGGAACAGAGCACACATACATCAGCAGGATACCGTGGTGGGATCCTGCACTGAGTCCAGATGGCCCGCGCGAGCCGCACCACGAGAGCCAAGGAGTTATGAAATCATGACCCTGACGCATGTTATTCTACACTGCAGTCCACACATACAGCAGGCTTTTAAGCTTCACGCAAAGGCAAAAGGGTCTCGCTCCCTTATTATCAATGCCTTTGTAAGAATGTGCAGCCTTGAGCATAGGGCCCCCTCCAAAAGGCGCTCCGATTGTTTTTCAGACGTCCCTTCCAAAAGAGCGTGTGACTGTACGGCGCAGATGAATGTGGGTCACTGTATTTGGCCACTGTGTCACTGGACAAGCCTAACTCGTCTGTGTGTGTTTTCTTGTGTGTGTGTGTGTGTGTGTGTGAAGGAGACGGCCAGTCAGCTATGCTTTGAACCTGTGCTTCGCCCTGCAGGCTGCCTTTGAGCAGATGCTAAAGAGACTCATTGAAGCTCCCGGCAGGGGGGTGGGAAGGGGTCGCACAGCACTCACTCTGCCTGCTGCGCCTGAACGAGGGTGCTGAAGGCTGCCAGGAGGCACTCAGTGGCGTCTTTCCTGCTGGACAGTACTGGACAGTGTGGTTTTGATGCTAAAGTGAGCATGAAGGTATTTAGAGTGGGAGAGTGTGTGTTTTTTCCTCCACTTCACACCTGTGCAGAGAAACACTTCTAATTCTAGCATGAAATGCCTGCAGATACATCTCTCTACATAATCTAGAAATTGTTGTTTACTTTGTATGTGTAATGCAGTATTCATTATATTTTTATATACATTATATATACCCTTTTATCAACTTTCTTTCATGAGTGATCATTCCTTTACAGAGAATGATCATTTATAAAAGCATACACAAAATGTGCATATGTGGTCTAATAAGCACAATTGTCAAAACACATTGTCATCACATGTGTAACAGTCCTGAAACACTTTACACATAAAATCCCAGATAAAAATAGAGCAGGATTATGCACGCATGCAGCCAAACCTCTCCTGCAATTCCAGGGCTCAGAGCTTTGATTCCCCGTGGCCAGACTCTCTGCAGGGCACAGTATGAGTGTGAAAGCACATATTGTTCCCTAGCATGTCATGGAAGGCATCTGTTGCGTGGTCCCGCAACAAAGACCAACATCACCAAACATGGCGAGCTAGTAGAAATGTTATTAACAATGCTCGGCCTTGCCGAATGCCAGACCACACAGAAGGCATTATGAGGTGAACCAGCAGCTATTGTGTTTCCCCCTCATACTTCTGTTCCTCCTGCCTGATGACTTCCTCCAGTTGGAATAGCTGACGTACAGCCAGTCCCAATCTCGATTTTTCATCAAGGCGTCATGTGTTGGAATAAAATATTACGTGTTTGAAACGGACAAACTAATATTATGTGTTTGGAAGGTACAAACTAATAGGCTTTTTCCTGTTCCTTCCAGTAGTGAGTGTTGCTTTATTTTGTTCAAGCGAATGATCTAGCTGTATAAAAATGTTTGTCCAAACATTTGTGTGTGAGTTTTTTATTTCTGCTTGACCAAAAAAAAAAGTTTTAATGTAACTTGGAGAGGTGTTCCAATCCCATGAAGCCACACAAACAAGTTCACCTGTGCAGCCCCCAGTGCCAGCACTGACTCAGTGTCGCTTGACTGCCTCCTGCCAAAGCTGGTTCTTAAGAAAATAATAATACGGACGAGCTGCTGCGGCTCTCTTGTTCTGGGGCCGTGTTGTTGAGCGCTGCCCTGCAGAGGAGGTGCGGCTCCCGCCGCGGAGCTCTCCTCTGCCCCACTCCCTCCAGCATGTGGAGTCACCGTCTGCACTTTCAGACGGATGTCTTTTCTCATGTCTGTTTGTCTGTTTGAACCGTTACATAACTCGGTGGCTCTGCCCCCCGCTCTCCCTCGACCTCCCACCCCATGGGCCTCTCCTGACTCTGATTGGCTGGCCGCTGGAGGGGCTATTTGCATATTCCATCCAAAATGGAGCCGGTGTGTTAAAGAAATAGGCTCTTCCGTGCTTTTGCTGAATGGGTAAGGGTTTTTTTCATCTTTTTCTCTGAGCAGGGTACACTTTTTTTTCTCCCACCCCAGCACAACCATGCTCTTTTAAGGCGTAACCACAGAATTCAGCATCTATTCTGATTATTTTGTTGAGAAATGAAGCCTGTACTCTGGCAGTCATGAGCACAGAATGGGAACTCAACTCAAGTGACTGCTTGGCCAGCGATCTTGAGAGGCAAAGATGGGAAAACAGTCTTAAGTCAACAAATGCGCGACTCTAGTTTCAGCAAGCAGGAATCAAATGAAATTCTTGATGCTGGCTCTCGCACGAGACATCCAACCTCAGAACTGCCCTCTTATGCAAGCCACAGCTACCAGTTTCTGCAGTCCTATCATGGGAAAGGCATTCCCTTTTCTCAATAAACTCCAAATATAGAGCATGTTAAGCTTATACCTACAGCAGGACCCATTTTGTCTCCTTTAATATCTGATTTCAAACACAATCTTTTTTAATAAACAATAAGGACCACCAAAGTTGTTTGAGAGCTTTCACAGTGTTTATTGTCCTTAACAAAAAAAGCTGGATAATAGGCTTTAAACTCCAATTAGAAACATATATGCATATACCTCTTCTGAGCCACACAGCTATTTTGGAGAGCAGAGTTGTAAAACCAACTTATACTTGTAGCGCAGAGAGACATTGCTTGCTTGCTCAACTCCAGATGTTTTGTGTTTGTTTGACAGATTCAAAGCTGTTGAGCTCCTGCTCTGGCTCACAAAAGCTGACTGATAAAAATAACTCTGGCACAGACACCTATTCCTATGCATTGCCTCATATATAGCAAGTTATTAGTTCACCATAAAGGCCTTTGTGTGTACATGCATGTATATATAGTTACATGTAGTTGTTTTCCCTCACTTTCCTTTAATGTTTGTAGAAAAATAGATGCAATTGCATTGCAATGCAATGCCAGTCTGAAGAAACATGTGTTTGTTTACCACTGTACGGGATTAAGCATGTCATGTAAAATTACTTTTGAGTTGTGTGGGTCATTAGCTCATTCTTAGGTTTGAGGTTTCTTTGAGAGCCGAAAGCAAAGTTATTATGATTGTGTATTTGTGTTGCACTGTGGAATTTTTGTCTGAGGGGCCAGCCCAGGAAAACTAAAATGCTTTACTTTCCAGCATAATCCTATATGGCAAATAGTGAAGGTTAAATTAATTTAGTTCCTTCCTTTTTGCCGTCCAAGACAACTTCAGTGCTTCAGAAGTTAGCCAAACCGATGGCTGGCTTCGCTAATCCAAAAGCAACTCTCCTGAAATGCAAAGGAACAATGTGCAGTGCGAGGGGAGGAATCTTGGTATATTTAGGGTGCAATGTAAATATAGGAAACAGGACCACAGCAGAGCTGCGTGGAGGACAGTACAGAACAGTCCCTTCTCGACTAGGTCACGGCCGCCGCCACAATGCACCCAGTGGTCCTCATTGTGCACTGCTCTCGTTTCCTTTTGTGCGCTGGCCGGTTCCAGCCCCTCTGGCCCCGCGGGGCTTTTTCCTCCATCGTGCGTTGGCCTGCCTCGTCTTTTTTTTTTTTTATTGCTTTTTCTGCCCCATTCCCCAGACCCTGGGCCTGCACGCTAGTTACATAAGCTCCCAGAGCGAGGTGTTCCAGTTTCATCCAGAGTTGCGCGTGCCCCAGCGAATGCCTTGGTCTATCCCCTGGCGTGATCCGCCAAAAAGGAGGCGTTTGGAGAAATGTGTAAGAATATGGAGTGTGAGAAGTGTGTGTGTGTGTGTGTGTGTGTGTGTGTGTGTGTGTGTGTGTGCGTGTGTGTGTGTGTGTGCGTGTGTGTGTAGTGGACTGTGTGCGTGAGTGGAGAAGGGTGGAGTACTTTGTCAAGCTCGTCCTCTTTCATCTGGGGCCTGTCACTAGCAGCAGGGGACCCAGGGCCTTCTCCTGCCACTCCCCCAGCGTGCACTCGCTCGGCTGCCACACATTCTGAGCGCACCTCTGCTTGATGCATTAGCCGCAGACATCAGTACTCTCTAGTACTCGGCTAACAACTGCATTCTGCTCTCTCTCTCTCTCTCTCTCTCTCTCTCTCTATCTCTCTCTCGCTCTCTCTCTATCTATCTCTCTCCTTCTCTCTTTCTCTCTCTCTCTCTTTACATAAGCCAGCGCCGTGCCACTCTTAACAAACACGCACATGTGCCAAAGCCAACAGTCCTTGAGGTGATGTTTGGATAAACAGGAGTCCTGCTCTCAGAGTGTTGTTGATATATCTTGTGTTAAGGACAGATATAAAGATATAAAGACAAATAAAAACACATACACACACACACACACACACACACACACACAGGCACACGGGACAAAAAACAGAGTGGCCCAGAAAGAAATGGATAGTAAAACGCTCCATTTAATGTGCATGGGTACGTTTCAGCCAATGGGTATTCTTCCTGCACACCCTCAGCTGCGTTGTTGGCGAGGCGCCGTCCAGAGGTGTAGGGTTTGGCTCGCGAGAAACAGGAGACGCCCAGGAGGGGAAAACAGAAAGGAACAACACAAAAAAGTAGACAAAGGGGTGAAAAGTGAAAAAGGAGCGACAGAAAGGCAGTTGGGCTGGTGCAGCGGCGGTGCTGGTGGCGGCACGTTGCTCATCCGCCGCACACTGCTCTGCTGCTGGCCACAGGGCAACTCTCCAAGTAGGACAGTATGTACCGCGCGGGCCTGAATCACACACCCACACACTCACATGCAACAAATGGGGAACGCAGCTGCGGTGGCAGCCGGACTGGGAGGCATCAATGCTGCACTTCAGTCGACTCTCTCCCTCTCTCCCTCTCTCCCTCTCTCCCTCTCTTCGTCTCTCCCTCTCTTCGTCTCTATCCGTCCATCCATCTCAATCACGCTCTCTGTCTCACTCCATCTTTCATGCAAGGTCGGCACTGGACACGCAAACGCTATAACCAGTCTTCGAGACCTTGTTGTTGCCCTTCGTGAGGAAGGAGGTTTGGCCTCTGAGTTCTTGTGCAGTGACCGGGCCAGTGGAGAGGAGTATCCTGTGCTGTTGTTTTTCTTCCAGGGCTGGCCTAATCCCCCTATTTCGTGTGTGTGTTCATGGGGGTGGCAGCGTTACTGTCATGTGCCTTAATGTGTTCTGAAAGTCCCCTTTTCATATCAAAGGACCCCCTTCAGCCCAAAGTCAGTGTGTGTGTATGTGTGTGTGTTTTTTGTGCAGTGGGCGCCCAGAATCAAGTTAATTTGTGCACAAATATAGGGAGCAGGATTAACTGTGTGTTGTGTGGCCGCTCCGCAAAAGGAACAGTAGGTCAGAGGGGTCAGACACATTTGCACAAGTGAGAGCATTGTGTTGGAGCTCAATCAAAGCAAGGATTAAACATCTACAGGAGACTTCAGTGCAGCCACAGGCAGATTCAGGAGTGTGTGTGAGTGTGTGTGTGTGTGTGTGGGGGGGGGGGGGGCATTAGAGAGAATGGATAGCTCCACAGGGACATTCTGTAGGCAGATAAAAAACTATCCAGAAATGGACTTGGACACCTGATTTCAGCTGACAAGGTCAACTCAAATGCACTCTTAATTTTGGTTTCATGTAATACAAAGTTTCATGTTATAGGCACCATTTCTGTGAAGTATAGTCCCAATCCACCAGGAATACTAATGAGGATGAAATGCAGATTTGATATTCAAATCTGCCATAGCGATAGCGTTGGCTCAGTGTCATGGTTATATCACGGGGTCAAAGAGCATCATGGGATCAGTATCGGTATTTCTGTGTCTGTGTTTGTTTCTCTCTCTCTCTGTGTGTGTGTACATGTGTGCTTACGTGCCTCTGTTGTGTGTGTGTACATGTGTGCTTACGTGCGTGTTTGTGTGTGTGTGTATGTGTGTGTGTGTGTGTGGGTGGGTGGGTGGTTGTGTGTGTGTGTGTGTGTGTGCGCAAGTGTGCTTACGTGCATGTTTGTGTTTGTGTGTGTGTGTGTGTGTGTGTGTGTGTGTGTGTGTGTGTGTGTGTGCGTGCATGTGTGCTTACGTACGTCTTTGTGTGCTTACATACATAGGCTAGGCTAGGCTAGGACAGATACATGTTTTTTATTTATTAATGTCATTTATTTTGCACATAAGTTCCAACTGCACTCCCATCACCATTTGTACCACCATTCCCAGTTGGCCTCCACTTGCAGTTCCATAATTATTGTAAAAAACACTCCTGCATGTGTTAATCTCTCCCTGCCCTCTCTCACTCGCTGAGGCGCTCTGATTGGTCCTGGGCTGTTATAAAACTGTACTGTGAGAGAGCGTGCCATGTAATGTAACTGTTGCACTTGTTGCAACAGTGGCGAAGCCCCGGCAACACAACAGAGCCCGTATCATGTTTATATGGTCATCTTATCAGTGGGCCCTGCTTACTGCCGGCCAAGCGGCTGCCAAAGCGCCTCACTGAATTAGAATGAAATGTTCAGCACCTCAAATGTGGCAGACTTGGATACTGTCCAGGCATTCACTTTGGAAGTAAGTGATGTCTGCTCTGTGCGAGGGCAGAAAATAGACGAGACGTGAGTGGTGGTGCCAGTGGAGTGCGGTTAATGATTAGTCGTTGTTGCTGTGTCAGTGTATTTACATCCTAGACCCTCTGGCTAGAAAACCCTCAATCCTCTTCACTGCACGCATGGTTGGAAGCAAATGGTTTTCAATCTGTACCTGTGTATTGTCAGTGATAGATTGAAGGAACTTAGTTGTATTTTGAAATGTCATCGCATGCATCGATTAGGTGTGACGATTGCATTGACATTCATTGGCATGACTTTTTTTTTTACGTCACCTGTGGGGAACACCCCTACAGTGACCAATCGTGCTCCATGCCTGTTGGTCAGGCCCTTTGTGTGTGAACTGTCTGTCAGACAGGTGGTGTGCAACAGCTGAGAATGTTATTTTGCTGCCCTTTCCTGTGTAAGTTCAAGCCCAGGGCTGGCAGTGCAGTCCTCTTGACCCTGCTCATTCAGTTCTCTTCACTAATGTCAGTTCTCTTCACTAATGTCTTGTGGAATAGACACTGCAGCCAAATATGCACGTAGCTTCACACTGACAGAGACGTGCTCAGAAAAGTTATGAAACTCTGACTGACAGAGGTGTTGGAATATCCAGATATGATAGGAATGTAATGAACTGCACATTCTAAAACTAATTAACGCTGGGTAGGAAATTATTTTATTGCAATGAAATATGGTCTGTTTGGCATTTGGCACAGTTAGTATTGTGGCAATATGTCAGTAATTTATGAGGAAATTGTCCAGATCTCTCCAAACAAATTATATGAAAAATATGCCTGCCATTGAATGATATTTCAGAGAATACAAGTATGGTTGTTGCAGTTTTGATCTGTCATGTTTTAAGAGGTAGTGGTGTTTGGGTCTGCGCTCACTGTGTGTTTGTTTGCTCAGGGCTGCTTAAAGCATTACATGTGTCATGGCTAAAGCACCTGCAGCCTCTGGGAACTGGAACATTCCGTATTGGATCTTGACACGACAGACAGCTACAAGCCACTGACATTTGCTGCATTTGTGTGTCCACCAGGCCTTTTTTGACAATTGTTTTACGGCCAATAAGTAATGTCATTTGTCAATTTTTGGCCATTTATTTGATTAAATTTGTACATTATGTGTTTGTACATTATATACAGCACAGTTGTATATAAACAATACTGGATTTAAAATCCTTCCAAATGTCCCTTTCAATGACATATACAATGAAATAAATATCCTGAATCAACCATCCAGTATGCCTTTTTTATAATAAATAATTGATAATAAAATAAACACTTTTGAGTTAAATAATCCCTTTCCTATTTTTATTTATTTTTTTGCTCATTTCAGCCCTATTAGGTTTTCAGTGTTTGCAAAAATATTCATTGTGTGTTCAGGAAAGGGTGTGCGAGCTGCCGTTGGTAAACTGGGACATCTTGCCCATCTGCTGTCAACAAACACAGGCATAAAGTTATATAAGCACAGGTAAACAAAGCTGGGTGGCGTGCAATTATTTCTATAGAGCAACCCAGGTTCATTTTGCCCCAAGACTGTTTTCTTGCCATGGCATTTAATGTAAGTCAGTGGGGTGACAGCAGACTACACATGGCCTGATAATGTTCACATACCGCGGAAACCACAGGAAAGTCGTAAACTGTATCGAGAGAACACACTGTTCCCCCTCGCACACCGAGTTCAAAAGCTGCCTCGCTCTCCAGCCGGCGTGGAACCTGAAGACAGGTGTGTGATAATTAGCACCTAAAACGTTATGCGCTGACAGAAATGCGGCCTCTGAGCGCCTCCACTGACGCCATGCCCACTGGGGCGCGGGACATTTTTCTACTCACGCATGCTGTTTGTTGTGATGGTTCCCTTTTTTATTACCCATGGTACCATCTGCCATTTGCTGTACCAAAGAGTTCAGTTGAGGAAAAAATAATTTCATTAATCTATACAGATATTAAATATTCTCTTGTGGTGATGGTTCGGGCATTAATCATTGAAAAGTCAATAAGAGAAAATATGAAAGCTATGTATTCCATTCACAACACACAGGGGATTCCTCTGTGAGATATTAAGCCAAACCTGTTCTACCCTGAGGCAAGAACACACGTCCCTAATAGCAGAAAAGTTTTCCACACTCTCATGTCTGATTGGTTTAAAATTCTCGGTGGCTAGGGTTTGGCCGCGTTGCTATGAAATCCAGGTGGAACGCATGTCCGACTTGATCTGAGGATGCAGGTGAGAGAGGCGTTGCATAATGCCTCAGTTGTTCCACATCTCTTCCCATTCCAGACATCTGAAGAGGCCAGCCCATGGCCAGCCCATGGATAATGACCCTGCAGACTCTGTAATCCGTTTGAGACCTGTGTCATTATGACACCTTGCCTTGGCCTCATTGTCTCCATGCACTGTGCAGCCCTGCCTTCCCAACTTTGCAGCTCTACGTGTTTTGGCAATATGGGAGCAGCATTCGCTTATGTATCATTATAAAAGTTGGAGACTGACTCTATCTTTGTGAGGAGACTTTAGTGGTGTCAAAAACAGGAGGCAAGATGCCTAGTCAGAAAAGCAAGACTTTGCAAATCAGCTTTTTTCGTAAGTTCTATATGTTGAAGTATCTTTATACATATACTCAACTTTTTAACACATTTTTATTTCCCAACCACCCAGTTCCCTCTTTATGTTTTTTTTTCCACATTGCACAAGTAGTGCATGGAACAACAGGATCTTTCATAATACAACTCATCCGTGGGAAAAGAGCAGCATTTCAAATCAGTTGTGTGAAAATCTGAAGTAATATTTCCGGTAGGAAGGCACTGCCCAGTATAAAAGAGTCTCTGACATGGCTATTTATAAATAGCAAGTTTGAAATGGTAAGTGTAGATGAATGTTCGATGAACTCTCGAAGTGTTTACTTCATTCAGTTAAATATCAGAAGGACATTTTTCTTCAGTAGCTAAGCTTCATGACAAATTTAACGAAGAAATAGATTCAGGTCATATTTAGCTTGGTTCCACGTCTGGAAACATACACTAAGGGGAACTTAGTTGCTATGTGATTAAAAATAGCCTGAGTACACCACAGAATACTCACATCTTCCCAGTGCCTGCTAGTAGGGGACACCACATTTCTGTGCCTCAACGCCTAGCAACCATAACCAAACAAGCCATCAAAGAGCTCCCATTTCATAAATCCTGAGTCGACTAAAACTCTATGGAAAAGGCCTACTAAACATCCCTGAAAAATATATCTGAGGTTATGGCAAAGCCTAAGGAAAGTCTTCCACTCTTGAATATTAAGGACGTGGCTGACAGCCAACTCAATACGTTTTGCCATCAATGTCCCCTTTTTTCCACTCAGTACCTGGAAGACTATTTAAGGGAGAGCTGACGTGACGAAAAGTTTTTGTCCCACATTGGAATAAGAAGTAAATATTCGTTAGTCTGTTTTCAAAACAAAGCTTAAAACACTCATCTTTGAGGTCACTTCCTGTACTGTTTACAGCCATACATTTCCTGAGACAGGGTGACAAGGCAGAAAAAAGGTGAGAGGGAGTAGGCAGGCATTTTATTTATAACACAATGGCAGTAGACTGAAAACATATACAAACAGAAACACACAGTTGCATAAGACCACATATTGTGTTTAGTGTGCAGTGTTATCAGGAAGATTAGGGAAAGGCAACAAGAACAAAAGAATTCAGGGCATACATTTTGTATTTTTTACAATCCAATCTGTCTCATATAGTAGCGTGTCACGGGATGACTTTACCGACCGACCTGAAGCATAACCCACATCCCACCCAAGAAAAACCCAGACCTCCTGAGGGTGTTTATGTTATCTTCTTCAGCTGTCGTCAGAGGTAGAAGAAAAAAAATAGTTTCAAGTGATTCCTGCTAAAGAGTCATGCTGTTACGATTATGGCCTGTTATGAAACCTTTGGCTCTTGCCATGGGTCACAGCGTATCGGGGAATGGATCCTCTGTTCGTCAGAACGGTGGCCTCCCGACTGTAAATGGCCATCATGACCAAAAAGCCTGCAATGAATCCAACAAACGAGACCTCAGAGATGGGCCAAAATAATTGTCATAGTGTGTGAGAGGGAAAGGCTATTAGCAGGCCTGAATAGACAACAGATGACAGAGCGAAAAGGGCCCTGTTGTGATTGATCACTAGCTGGGACTCTCATCACCGATTGGTCAGAATCCAGTCATGACCGCTCCCCTCATGTAACTCCATGTGATGGTCTTCCATGTTTGTGTGTGCATGGGTGATGGGGGGGCACAGTGGGGGTGTGCATGCAAAGAAAGGCTGTGCTTGACGGTTTCTTTCACAGGGAAGCTCAAAAAGATTAGCAGCCCACACAAAAGCATCCATTTCCAAACTCTTTGCTTTCAAAACAGATAGTCAGCAGCAAAGGAAAAAAATGGGCAGGTATTTGTTTGTTTTATGTTGGCACAGCTTTTGTTTTCCCCTGTAGGCCTTCACAAGAGGGTGGAAAATGTCTAAAATCAGAAGGTGGGGTGACTCTTGCGTAGGGTATAGCTTAATTTCAGGCACAGTCCCCAGAAAGAATGTGCACCTGACAAAAGTGCTTGCTGCACCTCAAATGGCAAGTATAATTTAGTCAGTGATGATCGTTTATTTCCTTTATTTCTTAATGTCTGAGGTGTGCTGTGTTACAGAATATATTTTCCAGTAACTTGAGTCCAATTACTCCTTAGGGTTCTTACACATAATGATTGACACGATAATTGTGCCATCTCTATGTTTAGCTGGAACTAATTTCAATACCTTCGCTTTCCCGAAAACACCGTTACAGTGACTATTGTGCAAGCTTTACTAATTACTGCAGGGACTGTTGCATCTCTGCACTGATTGCTGAACTTTGGTTGTACCTGTTTCTCTCTGTCATCAAAAGTCGTCATGTACATTTTCTTGTCTCTACATGGATTTTTTTGTTTGTTTTTGTAACTGCCCTTGGTGTTTACTGCTGTTGACAAATGTTCTTTGCCCCAGGAAAATGTTCACTAGGTTGCAACATATTCCAGTCTGTCTGTTTGATTTCTTATGGGCCTCACTATAAAACAGAATCCAGTGTTCAGCTCACCAAACCTGAAAACAGAGGATTTATTTTTAAGATAAATATGATTCTTATAATTACAGTAAAGTTTTTCTTTTCTTTTGAGATTAAAGTATGCTGTGTGCAATACAGACACGTTTATATGTATCCTATCCAATTTGTATTTACATTTGGTTTGCATGTCATTCCACTCAAGAAAATAAAATAAAAAAACTGAGCACAGAGTGTACTTAAAACATGTCCACACTGCTATTCAAGACAAAGAGTCTTTGGGATGAGCCAGTGTTCAGTCTTCTGGCCCACGCCCTCCACCACATCCCCTCCTACAGCATTCATCTGCCACATTCTCATTTCTCCCTCTGTTTCTATCCATTTCTCCCATAATTACTCATTTGTTGCCTTTAGTTATTAAGAAGGAGTCACAGATGTATTGCCATGGAACTGTGGTGATTATGTAATTCCATTTGCACCCCCCTCCACCCTTTCACTCTGCCACATGGCTCTGCAGAAACACAAACGCGTTCTGATTTGTGGCCCGAGCCTAGCTGTGCAGGTCCCGCGGTGGAACCGCGAACTTGTGGTATTACCTTAAATCCCTGGCCACACGCTGGTGCCCTTTGTTCTGCCCCAGTTGTTTTGAATAAGATGTTCTGAGCGAGCCACATTCTCTGCATGGCTAGGACCACGCATGAGGGGCATCGCACCAGGCCGCACCATAACAAGGAATCCCCTGGGAACAAGAGGTCAAAGTCTGTGTCAGGCCTGGAAAACCCACACACAACTCATTTGTGAGGCTCACTCCACTTATTAACTCTTTCCCTCAGTAGACATTGTTTGTCTCTTCAACATCAATGACGTTCCTGGTACAACATTATGTCGTAGAGATCTTTTAGGACCATAATACACAATCACACATCTACAAAACAGTAACTTATAACTTATAAATAGCTTAGATGAAAGTACACAGTACCCAGTATACACCCACTCAAAACTAATCCTTGCGTAGACTGGCAGTCTCCAAGTTTTACCCACTGTTTTGAAAGTCTGCTTAAGAAAGTTTGGTAATATCCCTTTATGGGGGGATAATATTACTAAAACAGCTTTCAAAATCCTCTTTCCATGAACGTTCCGCAACTTCTAGGAGAATGTCTTCACAGGGTGTGCCAACGCCCATACTGCATTTCACTGCATGGTGTATGTGCTAACGATCTGCCAAACATTGTCCTGGTGCAACCTTAATGCACTATCATGAGAGTGGGAAAACATATTTGTGCACATTTGCATGAAGAAACGGTTCTTTGTTCTTGTCTTTATGCAGAGAAATAGGGATCTCCCCCCGCTTTCTACAACCATCACTCTACCCCAGAGGGTGTTTACTATTGCAAACCAAGAATGTACAGATCTTTGAGGGAGATATGAATTAGCTGCAGATGAAATGGGGAAGAGGTGAAAAGCATGAATCCTAGACACAGCAGAGGCCAAAGCACCACCATTCATTTCCATCTGGTTTGAGACAAAGCATGGAGCAGACTTCAGTGGAAAGACTTTAAAAAGCGTTCATAAATGAATTATTTCTGTCACTAGGGCAAGTATGAATCATAACATAGGCAGTCACAGCCATCTCAGCACACTTACATAATCCTCAGTTATGTTTGTTAATATGTTTCTTATAATTATCACAATTCTAAATTATAATTGTGATAATTATAAGAACAATTATATAATACAAATAAGACATATTCTTTGTTTTTCTGCACTAATTACTCAGATGTGAACAAAAGTGCCATTTGTCACTTTTTAAAAACACTTTAATATAAACATTGTAATGTTCACCTCTGCCACTGCCCAAAGATGTTACATAGTTATAACCTGTTTAAGCTCTATGATTTGAGCATGATTATATGTCTGAAGCTGTATACACCATAGTAAATGCAGATCCGCCTTCCACCATGTGTGGCCATCCAGCATGATACCCGTAATCTGCCATGTTCTGTCCTTGATCCTGCTGCGAGAGAAATTCACTTGAATTCGGTCCAAGTTGCTCACAATGCATTTCTGGATATTTTCCATCTTGCTCATGTGCTACCACAAGACAATGCAACAGGGGTTGCCCTGAGCCAGTATGATGCATAAGGACCAATTACTGATATCCAAGTGTTTAGTCTGAGGGATTCTAATTTAACTTGTTTCATACCTCTGCACATTGTTTATCACCTCACAAAGAGCT
The DNA here is from genome assembly GCF_017589495.1 of Alosa alosa. Taxonomy (NCBI): domain Eukaryota; kingdom Metazoa; phylum Chordata; class Actinopteri; order Clupeiformes; family Clupeidae; genus Alosa; species Alosa alosa. Next base: position 5,557,131 of record NC_063209.1, read on the forward strand.
TTCCTCTTAGTAACGAAAGCGGTCCTTCCTGATGAAAACACCTTTCGCGTTCCTGTTTTTTTTTTTACATCATTGTGTCTCAACAGGATGCACCTGACCTAAGAGCTCCTGGTTACAAAGGCTGCCATGCTGTTATTCACAATGACTTTCCATTATGGAGGCACTGGAAAAAATACTTTTTTTTTTTTTAAATAACACCAAGTATTTGCAGGGGTTGTGCAGCGGGGCACAAACATCCTCCTTTGTAATGTTGTGTTTGTGTGAGCTGCAGCGAGGACAAACATGGCTGGTCCGTGGGGGTGCATGAAAGTCTTAAGTGTCTCCTTGCATGCAAACCCAACCGCACTCCGGCTAAGGCTCGATATCCAAAACCCGCCTACAACTGCTCCAGCCGAAACAGATGTTGGTGTCGTTGCATAACAGCCCGTCCTGCAGCTGCCTTTCCCTGCAGCCCACGAGGAGCGCCAGTGCAGGAAGTGGCCCTAATCAAAAGCCCGATTCCACGCCACTCAAATTCTGCTTCCTTGTGTTAAGTTCATGCAACATTAGAAGGTTTTTTGACTCGGCTTGTGGCATGCTTCCAGACATCAGCTTCATGGGCATCAAGAGGCCTTCAGTTTTCACCGCTGTAAATCCCAAGATATGTAGGCCAAGGCATTCACTGGATGACCAATTCACTGTACTGACTTTTAGCCATAGCCCAATTAGCCTACTTTTCACATGCCTCAAGCCCCCCAGGGCATTTGCAAAAGCGATTGGCCATCCCACTAACAACCAGAGTAGTGGTGTACAGTTCAAACAAGGCACAATAGTCCAGACCTACAGTGTGTGGCCTGAAAATAAAGCCTTAGCAAAGATGCATGTTACACCAGTCTGTATCACAGTAATCAGGCCTGAGCCCTTCCACTGAAAATGTAGACACTGAAGTAATATTAGATACACCGAACAGCAAAACACTGAACCAAAAACAAAATGAAAACAAAGGGAAAAGTCAATGAATTTATGATGTCAAAGTCTGAGTATCTCCCATGCTTCTTTGAGGTTGACCACATTCACAAACTGATCGGCAGCTGCATAATAAAGCATTACGCAATCACTGGGTTTGGTGAGAAAAAGTAGGGGAACAGAACAAGGCTAGACTGAGACCACAAAAAGTGACCAGATACTCTCATGACCCTCACTGCCTAACATGGCGCACTGCTGCTGTTGCTGCTGACTTAGGTTTTCCAGTCTCACTCCCGGGTGTTTGTAGGAAACCCAGGGCAGCTCCTATTTCAAGTTGGCCACCACATTGGGGAGTCATCGTCTCCAAAGAAAGCTCTGGGTGTCTCATAGAGTAGATCCTATTCACGTTGCCAAGCTCTAGAAAAAACTGCCTATATTACCAAGCAATGAGCAGGAGATTTACGTCCAACAGTCAGGGATAGGAATAGAAACTGGGGCGCGTTGGAAGAACTGATCTGTGGTACAAAGCTTTACAGCACCTGAGAAGAAACCCGAATCACCTAGCATCATTTAAGGAGCTCACATTCTGAGAATGGCATGCATGTGATGTACTGTAGCAGAACCATCCGAAATGTTCTCAGAACACACGCTTCCACCAATGATTTAATAGCTGCAGCTGCAAAACAGACTAAAAATATAACGATGCAGCACACTAAGATCAGGAGGTACAACAGAAGAACTTGTAAGCAGGAACAGCAATACACTGAAGATGCTCACACTGCTAGCAATCCACTGGACTGTCTGGCCTGCTTGGCCCAAATATATTTCCAACAAATCATTATCTATAGAGGTCAGACTGTAGAGCACTGCACCAGCTACAGGAAGTCTAATTAACCTTTATCAGTAAAGAGGCTCACTATTTTGACTCAAATGGGAGATGATTAGTTTACACAAATAAATAATCCAAATAAAGAAGCCAAGAGCTTGGTAAAAAAACACAGAGAGGATGAAGAACTAGTGTAAACATAAGGTTTATTGCAGTGTGCATTTTGTATCCGTACATCATTGTGAACACCCATCCCACTGGACACAATAGAGCAACAAAACCCCACGTTTTTTTTTTTTCTATTTTCCCAAACTATTGCGGTCAAACTTCTCCCTGTGAAAGTAACACATGGTCCTGGTTGGCTTGTGAGTATGAGGCAAGTCTTTGGTAGTTAGAAAACGCAAGGTCCATTCTGAAAACATGGTTTTCTTCATACGTTAACTCATGCGCTCACGCAAACACATACATACATACAAACATACATATACACACATTGTGCCAGGAACAAAGTTGGCATGTAGTCAACAGAACGCAAATGTCTGGCAGATCATTGTGGGAGTGCATCTGCAGCAACAGCCATCGGCTGTTTAGCTCAAAATCTGCAATGTCAAATAAAACACTTCACTTTACACAAAATGTACTAATTTACAGAATTAAGCAAATGTATACAGATTTTCTATCTCCGTTGAATCATAGCTTTATACATCAATTATTAATGATAAAGTGAATTTTGTTCAGTTTCATCAAATAAACAAAACAAAGCAGTATTTGTCCCCCATAAGCAGCAAGCCCCAACTGCACAGAATACAAGCAAATGTTTGCAAACGGTTATGATGATAAAAAAAAAAAAAAAAACAACGGCTGAGTGAGGCACTGATTGGAGTAGTGCTCCTGCTTGACTCTCAGGTACTCATTTACAGCATCTTGGTGTCCTTGAGTTTAGTAACAAAACTCTGTCATTACAAACTGTGAAGGTTGTGGACAGTCAGTCTGAACCCCCCCCCCCCCCCAAAAAAAAACCTTGCTTGCATCAGGACCGGACATATAAAAAACTCCACGTGGGGCTGTGGGGAGACGGGAGGGACGTCTCTGGAGGTTCGTCCGGGTCCTTGGCTTGGCGAGGACCATGGACGGTGTCGCGGCGGCATCCGCACCGGGTGCAGATCTCTGGATTACTGGGCCAGCCCTGGCACACACACAAGCCCCCTCTACTCGTCTTCACCAGACAGAGGGAGAAAGGCAAAGCTGGGCAAACCCCCCCACCACACACACACACACACACACACACACACATAAACCCCCTTCAAAGGATTTCAAAAATAGGGAGCGAGGTGGTGGTGTGTGGGGAGGGTCTCTTAATGTCCCAATGTAACCTCAGGCATCTAGAGAACTCTTTTCTGCCTTAGTCCGAAGAGATTGTCGGATATTACAGAACAGGTTATGCCGACTGGAACATCGTCTTTTTAGGCTTTCAGGTCACGTTTCATCTGTACAACCAGCTTCCGTGTTGTGACAACCATATAACTGGAGGTCCATTTCGCGTGAGGCAGTGGCTCTGCCCGCCCCTAGGCAGAGCCACTTACACAGCAGAGCCAGTGCTGTACTGGCCCATAGGCTCGGGGTTATTCCCATCCTGGATGTCCAGGGGAAGCAGGGCCTCCGAGGGCAGCCGCGACTGGAACTTCTCCAGCTGCTCGGGGCTGGCCAGGTTCTTCAGTAGGCTGTTCTCACGCTCGAGCTGGTTGTTCTTCTCCGCCAGCTCTTTGATCTGCTCTTTGAGGATCTCTACCTCCTCTCGAACAGCATACATCAAGTGGTTCTTTACAAGATCCTGAAGAGACACAGAGACAAAGAACAGTGGTTACATTTTGTAGAATGTACAACCAGGTGCCAACCAGTATCTATACTTCAGGCAATCTTTACATATCTGAATATCTACAATCTATGCATATTTAAACATCTATATGTTTTCAAAGGCTACCATGCCACAACAGCTAGCAGGCTACACGTGACCAAAAGTTCTTTTCAGCTGTGCACGTTCAACAAGCACTGGCCTGCTGCATGACTACTGCCTATGAAGTTGTAGATATCGATTACAAACACGAGCTTGCTAATCTGAGCCACAGACAGGAAGGATAGCCAAACCTTTGAGCAGTCACTGTCAAACTAAATATTTTTGTTTTTGCCAAATTCTGCAGTTGGAAGAGTAGCTTACCATTGCTTGTTCAATCTTGTTGTCAATCGCCACAACGCTAGCACCTGAGGCACTGTAGGAGAAGAAAAGAGAATACATGAGTCTTTCAATCACATTCGTTTAAACCGTATACATGTATTAAGTTTGCCATTCAGTACGTGAAGCTGTGACACAGAGGACCTAAGTTATGGTTTGATAATAAATCCAAGCGACCCTGTGCATGTCTTAAGTCCGTTTGCAGTTGGGTGTCCAAATGATCTTGGTCCATGATAACACTGCCATGTCATCACAAGGAACGACTGATAGCAAACTTAGTGTAATATGTGGGCCTACGAATGCATGCTATCGATAACGTTACATTGCTTTATTACAGTGTCCTACCTGACCCGATTATCATGATTTGAATGATAATAACGTATAAAACTTCGTTCTGACAACAGGGATACATTTTTAGAAGGGTAGCTAGGTAGATACCCCCTTTTCTTAGCCCACTTAGCTAATGTTACGTCATGTTAGCTTTCAAGACTTGCAACAAAGAACAGTTAACACTGATTCTAACTGGTGACAGCAAGCTCCTCGGTCTCAATTCCCAGGCAGCGTTCATTTTAAAAGCATACATAACCATAAGATTGCGTTCACTTTGAAAAAACAAATTATTAACATTTATCTCATATCAATATAAAGCCACCACAATATTGCATAAACAAGCCAGTCTGTTTACCTGTTGTCAAGTTTGACGGATACAACATCTCCCCCCAATAACGAGGAAAAGAATGAAATCGAAAAGTTATGCAGCTGGTACACAGCCACTTCCATTGGTGTTTTGAGCATCTCCGTACTCATATTCAGGACAAGACCCGTTTGAATAATACTTCTCGCCACGTTTGCGATTGGATGTGGTCTTTCAGTAGTTAAGATTACTAATGTTTTCGTACTACGAGGCGCTTAAGGCAGCTAAGTGGTTAGAGCCTACGATACGGTTTCAGAGAAACGCAGTCAGAGAATGATTCTATTTTGGCTGCAGTGTGGGTAATATATTAAGCTGTGCTCTGACGTCACATGACGCGTGCATATTTTATGTTAATGAGGCTGCTGGCATAGATTTTCCACCTGCCCCCTCCCTGAACTCGAGGAGAGCTCTAAGCTTAAATTGACCCGGCACGTCCATACAAACACGCACCAATTTACACCATAAACATATGAAGAAACTAAACAACATGACACTTCAATGACAATTCTTATACGACTTTTGTTGCTTTTTAAAATGTTCCTTTCATTTATAGCAATACCTGTCAATCATAGTCAATTCACACTTCAAGGACCCTATGCTATGAAATTATTATTTTTTCTACTCCCTTGACCTATTTCCAACAGTTTTCCACGGTTCTTAACCTAATCATTTTGCTTGTTTGTTTGCAATGATTAATAAGGCTGATGGGCACCTCTCAAAAACTGCAGGAGGAAAATACCTGCTTTGTTATTGTTTCCAGAAAACTTTTAAATGTTGCAATCTACCAGACAAACAAGAACATATAATCTATGTAAATTGTACACAATGTATCCCACCTATAAATGTGTGGGAATATTCATAGGTATTTTTCCATTCACCTAATCCCAGTATTTTCCCCTTTCTTTGTCACACACATGTCGGCCTCTAGTGACGAAACATCCTATTACAAGGAATACTACTCTGCCCAGACATATTCTTGGTAAACAAAGAAGCGTTTCGTAGCCTATGGACTGTCATGAAAATGAGAAATAATCGGAAAATGTCAGAAAATAGATTAAATAAGGACATAATGGTAAATTTGCACTAAACAACTACACATTACTGCACCTTATCTTTTGAGTGAGTAACTGTAAATGCTGTGCACATATGACTACTTTAGTCTTGAAATCACAAGAGCTTAGCCTACAGTCTGCTGCCTACACAGGTCTCAACAGTTCACAGTGCGTTCCTCACCATGACAAGTGGTGGAGTGATAAGGGAAACATGGTGTGACTAACTTCACTAATCCAATCACCCAAGGCACACATAACTTGATGTACTCTTCATGAAATACCACATAGCAGGGGTGTGGACATTTAGCAATTTGTAACCAGAACTTACTGACCTAGGCCTACAAGAGAAGTCCCTAAAACATTGGGTAAATGTATGTTATGATTCTAATGAGTCAATATAATTAATTCATTTATTTGCTATTAAACCTCTTGTCAAAGGGCCTCTCTTTTTCCCTTAACTGGGTCATGCTTTACTACACCTAACTTAAAAGATTCTGAGAAGGTGAGCAAAACAGTTTCAAGACGTTAAAAAGTCAAGGGGCTTAAGATTTCTACACATGTAATGGCCTCTGTGATGGATGTGATTTCTAGATGGAAATGGTTGCCTGTTATCAGGCCATCCATGTCAGATTCATTGCCTTTTATAGGCTATTAATGTTTATAGGCTATTCATGTAAGAAAATTAGCACACATCAGCTAAAATCTGCATCACATGCCTGTGTTTAAGGAAGATCATCAATACATTTTCATCACCCTGCAGAGGTCCTGGAGCATTCTTTTGTTGTTTTATTTGTATTTGTCAGGGACGTATTAAGCAAGACTGAGGAATTCATCAGAAGGTGTACTATCTCAAGCGCCTCTTGATTGATTAATCACCCACTATGGATACTGTTTTTAGAACCTATCTCCTTATCTCTCCCATGATACTCAGGCCTTGGTAAGAGATGTTAGTTTATATCCTGTGGAAGCACAAACAATGGCTTGGCTGACCACCAAAGTCCTGCCTCTCATCTTCTTTTTCCTGATTCAGCTCTTTTAAGAAAAAAATCAATATTACTTTGAACCGACACATCCAACTAAATTAAAAGCAGTGGTCTTGCAACCGTTTCATTACAGTAAGAATGAGTGACAATATCTCCCCCCAAATAAGGAAGAATTAATTACAAAAGCGTCCTACAAGAACAATTTGTGAGACAGGGCTCTAAGTTGATCTCTACTAACAAGATTTAGCAGAAAGGCATTGAACAAGCATTAGTGTCAATGCACTCAGTTTCCATTTCATGCAGGGGGGCTGTAAAGCTGCCAGATTCAATTGTAGGACGCTAAAGTGGAAGATGGAAGGGGATTCCATCTGCTCCCTTGAGTTATAAACACCCACTGACTTCTACCCAGACTCAATTCCTGATGCCCGGGTGCATTCCTCCTCTGTAGGTAAATAGCTGAGGTAGAGCACATAACATAGGACCTGCATCATCACCAATAAACACGCCTGGTGTCAAACAATTACAGTAGCTCACCCTCAAATCACCAGTAGTGAATAGCAGAGCAGTGTGAATGACAGAGCCGCTTTCTTCTCTATACTTCATGTTAGATAAGCAGAGGACATTCTTTTTCCAGAATTCAGAGATAGACCGTCTGTGGCCATGACAGAGGTTTCCATAATACCAATAAACAGCATGAACTAGTCACAACTTACACTGCCTCTTAAGACTGGGCATGTGCTTGAGCCTAGAGATATGGTCTATTGGCCAAATACAACCCTAGAAAGACAGTGTAAACAAAAAGTCTCGTGCTTCTTTTGTATTATAAATAAGTTGTCCTTTCAGATGCCTTATTGCCGTGTTTCGGATGTATTATGTTTTCATAACAATCCACGTCTGAGACGTGAACAAATGTGTTTAGCTGCGAGAACAACAAGGACAGCGGAGACACAATAAGACAGTGACAGTGATGCACAATGCCACTGAGAGCCTCTCTCAGTATCATGGAGACAAGTGGAGACGTCTCCAACACAATGGCTCCAACACACATATACTCTGCATGTGGATGAGATGTCTGTGATTTGTTCAAGTTTTAAAGCATGGAAAGATACTGTAAATGGTGCCATTAATAGCAAAAATGAATGACAGTCAATCACGACAGAAAATGCAGGTACAATGCCAAATCACGACTTCTATCTCAGTAGTCACGTAATGATTCAGTGGAACTGGTTTATGGTCTCCTTAATCGTTTAATGATAACAAAGTACTTGTATATTGTATTTACTTTTACCTGACCTGCTTTAGTAATGATACACCACCTCATCTGTTACTGGCTTAGGATAATAATGTGTACAGTATTACTACATATAATAATGTGTATTATTACCCCTTTGAATGCTTTATTATGTGCCCAAATACCGTTACAAATCAAATTTCATTCAATTTCTAAGGTCAATAAATCCAAACAGTTTAACACAGAATTGAGATAAAACTAGCTTTGCTAATTGTAAACCACACAGGAGAAAGTGACAGTTATGTAGAATGTGTCCTTGCCATACTATTTATTCTTCCATGTAAGCGTATTTGCCCTATCATCAGTTCTGAAGATGCTCCTGACTTTCTCACCCTTCCACACCAATCCATCACCTTCAGCTGTCACGGCTAATGACACACTATGGAAACCTGACCACAGTAAGTCTTACTTACCGCCGATCTCTCCTCTTGAAGAGGCTAGGTGAGTAAGGGGGTGGGTAACTCATGACTCTCGCAGTAGTGGTTTCAATTGTGGGTGATGTGAGAGCTGGGGTAGCTCGCCACTAAGCACCCCAAGTGCGAGCAAGGGCGGGGTGGTCAGTTGAACTGTGACACACACTCTCTCTCTCTCCCTTTCTCTCTTTATCTTGGTCTCCTTGGCACGGAATGGTACTTACATCACTGAATCACTAAACCAAAAAAAAACATCACCAATAGAGACTTGTTTGAAATAGAGCAATTTACCATATTTGTTGTCACAATGTAGTGAAATGCCTTACACTCATCATAAAGTGTTGTTATTGCTGTCTGTCAGGCTAGGTATGTGGTTTCTTGACGTCTTTTGTCTGGCTGTCTGGAATGTGTCCAACACACCCAGTTTTAATGGTCTTGCTCTCTATCACCTGTACTGATCTCATAGCTCCCCATAAATCTTTTCTTTTTATCATGGCGACGCTTGATGTATTATTGAGGACTGTGCGTGTTACAACACCCACCTCAACAATGCTCTTTTGTTGATTGTACTACAATAATGAATTGAGCTGTTTTGAAAAAAGTATTTGTTACTATATGTTATGTCTGGCAGTAAAATAAATTTGTTCTGCAATTACCTAATATATATTATAATGTGCCCACACAGTTTCAGAATTATGAAACAATATTCTCCAGTGTTAAATATGCCTAAGAGACCTGTTTGGATGTATCAAGGAATTACTTAAAACTATGAAATTATCAGTATGAGTGTATAAGAAGCTATATAACATTTAATCTAAGATAAATCACTTTGATATATCCTATAATTTTGGCAGATGAATTTTCCTACATTTTACTAACAAATCCAATGTTCAATTTCAAAGTTCAGTGAGTTCTGTATGGGTTTTGCCATGACACTCTGCTGTTCCCACAAACCCTCTGAACTCCGCTCACAACCACGGCTAGAATGGATCGCCATGTGTCCACCCACACTTATCTCTCCCTGTTGTCATGGATACATGTTTAATGGAGATTCAGAAAGGCATCTATCTCCAGTCCAACCTTGCCCTTGCGTGTACAGGTGACATGTGTGTGGACTATGAGAGCAAAGGGGATGACAAAGGGGGCAAAGTAGTCTGTAGACACCAAGGAGATCATAAAACGAAACTGTGCATCCCTAATGCGTGTTCATCTTTCCCTGCCAGAAGGCTTAAAGACGGCATGCATTGTGATAAGCGAAATGAGGTGAGAGAAAGAGGCTCATTATTCCAGCTTGGCGCCCACGCCATGGCTCTCATGGAGTCCGGCGGTTGCCCAGGCAAATATGATTGTGCAGTGCCGATCACGCCTGCGTACCACTATCTGATGACACCAGGGAGACACTTATGTAACGACTCTATTTGAATAGTTACAAAACGGCCTCCGAGCCGTCATTTTGCCAGGTGTGTGTTTTCTATGTGCGCTTGTGTGTGTGTGTGTGTGTGTGTATCCACAACGCTCCAGGAGTGGCCGCTCAGCATCCAGCATCACCCAACTGTAAGCTGTCTTGTTTGCTAGCTCACTCCTTCCAAATGCCTAGCTGGAGCAGAGAATCTGGCCCCTCAACTTATACAACTAACCCACATTCAATAGCATGTGCCGTGGGCTCAGCAGGACTGAGAACATTCTGTGCATTGGCTCGCATTAGCTCTGCACCAGAGAGCCTCTATCCATTAGGGTCAAATGAAGCAGAAATCACAGTGTGCCGTTCCAGCAGGAGCGAGAACAAGAAACAATAGCCTACATGGCTAGGAATACTGCCCCTTCTTTTTAGACCTCCATCCAAACCCTTCCCTTTGTCCTGCAAAATGGACATATTGCTCCCTGAAATGTCTGATTCTTACTGTATAGGCTTTGAAAAGATACTTTCATGAGCAGCTTTTATAAGACAGAATTAGGTTGTCAAAAATAAATGTACAATTTCTGACCAGTTAGCCTAGCTTTTGTTTGACTTTCACATTGCTAGAAAGAATCTGGATTCCTGGTATTTCCCATAGGGTTTTGCGGTCATTTCCCCCAACGCCACTAGCCTGCACCTGCCATGTGCTCCCATTTTCTCACCCTCTTCAGAGCCCCAGTGTTACGGGAGGCCACCCCATCTGTCAAAGCAACCTGAAGGAGCTCCGCCGCGCATGAGCGCCTGCCCTTGTTTGCACTGAAAACACTTCCGAGGTTTATGCGCCGTTTAAACGGTTCGGAGCAGCACGAGGCCTTCGCTGCCTTTTTGGCCGGATGCGAGCGGAGATCTGTGCTATGTAAACGTGCTGCTCCCTTGGTTCACTGACCGGGACGGCTCATTTGCTACTTCTGTCAGAGCTGAAGGTATGCGGAAAATTCCGCTGAGGCTCACCCAGTGTTACACAGCAGGACCCCTCCAGTTTCCTCCTTATCGTTCTGGCTGAACATGCATTAGCTGTGCTCTGGCTTTGGTCAGTCAATGTTTTGGTTTGCTGCAGAAGACAAATTGTGCACTAAAACATTGCCCAATTAACCATTGCTATAAACTGACAAGGAACAAGTAATGTCCCGCAGTGTAATGTCCCGCAGATGATACTAACACGCAAAGCGTGCATCCATCATATTCTGGGCTGGAGCATGACATTCAACTGACATAAACTCCTGGAGGAGGCGTGACTTATGGAGCCCCAGACCCAGAAGAGAAGTTTGCAAGGTCATAACCAGACATTTGGGTCTCCTGACACCCCAACATTTGGGTCTCCTGACACCCCAACATGTTCCACGGTCACTCCAAGTAAGGACATTTGGTGTTGGAGGAGGCTGCATTCAGCCCAAGAACAAGATGTGCTCCCAGTGTAAGAGGTGTACTCCCCCCCCCCCCCTGCACTCCCCCACCAGTCTGCTCTTGTGCTCTCACGTCAGGAAAAATGTGGCAGGCAAGTGTCACTCCAGCCAGGGGAGTTCTCTGTCTCGCTCTCCCTCACTCGCACGCCCCGCGCCCCCTTCTTCCTGTTCACATTGGCCCTGGCCCTTTCCTTCTGCCCATAGGACTCACACACACACACACACACACACACACACACACACACGCACCTGCTGCCCATCACTGACTGAGCGGAGCGCTGACACAGAAACAAAGCTCTGCCAGGGGATGCTCCGGGCATGGGGCACAGAGGAGGAAAGACAAAAAGAAAGTGCTCTTCACCTCCAGGTGACCTGTGAGACAGCGGCAGTGGGAGGCTGAGGGTGTCAGCTGTTTAGTCAGCAGAAAGCGTGGGCCGAGGGCCATCACCGCAGGAGCAATCCAGCATGGTTTCACACGCCAAACACAGACTCATCACCTTCCGACTGACCTCCCCACCTCCCTATAGAAATGGACGGCCTCTGGGAGTGAGACCACAGCGTGGGCCGGTCCGGTCCCTGGGAGGCCGCGCAGGGCTTCTCTCCAGCACAGCAGTACACTTCAAGCACTGAATTGGAGCCCAGCAACAAATTATCACAACAAGCTTTGTAAATCAGATTAGCCTCCCTCTGCAGTGCTCTGGGTGTGAGACTAAATTGATTCAATGCTTAGCAATCCGTTTGCAGCCTTAACAAGGAGGCTCCCTGATCAGCCAGTCATGTTTCATTTCATTGCTTTACAAAGTCCAAAGTACAAAGTGTGGTAATGTAATAGCATTTGCGAGTTACACATGCTAATGTGCCAAATTTGTTCAACACATTTTTTTTTCACGGAACCGGTTCAAGTGGTACTCTTAAGGATAGAATGTACGGAGTGGTCTAATGGATGTGCTCCATGTTACTGTACAGCACATGAGAAGCAGGCTCCAGATGAGTGAGCAGAGTACAGTACGTACCGTCCGACTTCTGAAGCCTCCCCCACGGTGCCAGGCACAAGTGAAGGGGTCGGGGCACACTCCAGATGGGGCCGCATCCGTGAGCCAGAGGTTGGGCCCCAATTAATGATGTAGTGTTTTCAGCTGAGTCCCAGAACTGTCAGGGAGCGTTACTCACGCGCAGCCCGAGAAACCAGCCAGCCTGATTGATGTCGTCACATTACACAACTGACCTCCTGCTTGTTTGCCTGAAATGGGGACGCCCACAGCAAAACACAGCACAGCTTCCCCAACCAAGAAACTGGGCCTGCTTGGTCTGATGGTTGGCCTGCCTGTCTGTCTGTCTGTCTGTCTGTCTGTCTGTCTGTCTGTTTGTCTGTCTGTTTGTCTGTCTGTCTGTGACCACTAGGTTATATAAATCACCCAGTGTGCAGCATAGAGGTCTGGAGAAATAAAGCATTTCAATCCACTCTCCCAGCCTGGCCCATAAAACCTGTATGGCCCGTATGTGACACACAACACAGCACTGACTTCCTGCTCTTCACTCCTCCCCACCGCCTCCTGTGGACCTGCAGCAGGTGACAGCATGGTGACAGTCTGTCTTGGCCGATGCCGAATGGAAAATTTTATGAGACAAACAAATGGGTGTTAGCACAGTCCAAATGAGTATGACCTCTCGTCTTTAGATAAGAGGGAATTGGGGCGGGGGGGGACTAATATTGTAATCATGGTCACTTTGATGTATTTACTGTGAGTGCAGTGGTTGAATGGCACATGCTGATTAGAGTGGCTTCCAGGGGGGCACCCCATGGCGGAGGCGGGAACATCACAGGGACCACACCTTTGTTGACGTTAGTGTTCCCGGGGGAAGGATGGGCAGGACGGGGCCCTGGGCTTGGCACGGACGGCGTGCCAGGAGCCAGCGGGATGTTTCGGGTTCTGATGTCAGAGCACACCACGGCGCATCCGCTCTGGCACAAGCTGGGCTGGCAAAGCGAGCGCGGGAACAGAGCTCGAGGACAGAACCGTCCAAGAAAAAGAAGCCTGGCGTCTCACATCTCAAACCCAGCACATCAGCGTCAGATGCAGTCGCATGGCATCAGCAAGCTCGGGAGCCACAGAGAACTCCCTCTGAGAGCCCAACTTTTAATCTCGCTTCAAGGAGCAAACATTTACTTGCAGTAGTTAATGAGCTTGAAAATAAACGGAAATAAATTGAAATTAAATATTTTTGTTTTGGTTTTCTCGACAGCCGCTGTGTAATGAATTCATTAACTCTGACTCAGAGAGTGTAATAACCATAATTGGAAAGTTGTGAGAAAGTTATTTATCATGGTTAGGAGCACAAGCAATGAGGATGTTTATTTTGTCAGAGCATGATTTTAAATACTGTGGATTACTAAGGATATTGTGTTTTGTGTTGTTGGATAGCATAGTATGACTTATCAAGGACTGTTCAGTGATCATTCATAATTGCCTTATGAATTGTAGATAGTAAACGGGAAATAGGCCCTGAACAAGGAAACCCTGTTAAAAATCGTTTTGATCTGCGCATGTCAGTGAATCTCCGTGAAGCATTAAATTATTATCATTAGAGGACACAACAAATCGTTAAGACACTTGACAATAACAGACTTATGCACCACTCCTTGCTGTCTGTGCCCAGAGTACCATATCAGATCTGGTGGTCGGAAGGATGATGACTTTTAACATGAAGCATGGTTTTCCTGTTTTCATTTTTGTAATGTCAGACATGAACTGTCAGAACCTGCTAGGGTTAGGACAACATGTCCACCCTATGATTAACTGCTGAAGCAAGCTCATTTAGAGTCTTATTAGGAAAATAAAGAAGTGCATTATTGTGATAGATATGTGAAAACTAAGAGACAGGACTCTTTGATATTTGGTAATGGTCTTACATAAATGAAAAGTATGTCATATAATGTAGATTAAGATGTTCCCTTACTCTAAAAACATAATATTTGTGTATTTAGTAATCAATGAATTCACATTGTCTATGCTTTCAGAGTTGGAAGAAAGCACTCTGTCTTGGTTATTGGTTGATGGGCTGTTATTGTTTTCATGGGGTGAGGGTGTGCAGAAAACAGAGAACTTTTCCATGTGTGTGTGTGTGTGTGTGTGTGTGTGTTGCATTCCCTGGAATGGTATCTTTTCCTCTACTTTACAGCACGTTTATTGGGGCTAGAAGTGAGCAGAGTCATAAAGTGGCAGCAGCACGCGTGGCCACTCAGTCTGAGCCTGGCTGTGCTGCTGAGTAGTTTTCCAACACACTGTCACTAAGCCTCTCACATGCAGCTCTGATTTACTACACCTGGCCAACACTCCTTCACACTCCTTTCCTCCCTCTGTCTCCCTCTCTCTTCCTCGCTCACTCTCTCTCTTCCTCCCTCTTCCTCTGTCCCTCTCTCTCTCTCTCTCTTCTGTTGCCTGGGAGTGACAGGGAAAGTGAAAGGAAAAGACCGATCTGGCACAGAAGCTGTGCGGTCCTGTGTGTGCGTGCAAAACTCCATGTTGCTATCAAAGCAAGTCAACATACTGTACTTTGCAGGCAGGAGAAAAAAAACACCAAAAAAACAGGACTTAAAACGGTTTTGTGCTTGAGTAGTGTTCTCGATAAAAAGCCGTGAAGGCATCTCGCGGATTGACGTCAGCGCCATCACAGGTGGCCATGCAAGAGCGAAGGTGTGCAGGTGCCAGGACTTGTGAGAGAGATGGCTCCAGCTGATCGACTGCCGGCACCCACGTAGACAGAGGCAACAGCCAAGCGAGCTGTCCCTCTATCTGCCTCCCCGATCGCAAAGCTCACTCCCGCTCCAAGGCGGTTCCCAGGGGCCTTGGCCCAGTGCCACCACCATGCAACACACTCAGCTGAACAGGCAAGCAGAGGAGGGTCAGAAGAGGTAAAGTCTGGGCATTCCTACAGCTCTGCGTACCCTTGCCCACTATGGAATGTTTGGGTTCGGTGCAGCAATCAGCAAATACCAGCAGCTAGCTCTGCACTGTGAGCATATGAGGACACGGCCCATTCAGGACTGTATCTATAGGTTAGTGTATTACAGCTAGCTCTGCACTGTGAGCATATGAGGACACGGCCCATTCAGGACTGTATCTATAGGTTAGTGTATTACAGCTAGCTCTGCACTGTGAGCATATGAGGACATGGCCCATTCAGGATTGTATCTATAGGTTACAGGAGGTCATACATTGTGCAAGGATATGCATTAATGGACAAGCACAAGGGAATTGAGTCATAATGGTTAAATGTGTGTGTGTGTGTGTGTGGGGGGGGGGGGGTAACAAGTGTATGCATTTTTATCCTTTCATGCTTTTTTATTACCATTTTTTCCTTTTGCATTTTATCCTTTTGCATCCTTTTGCATTTATCTAGGGTCCATCGGTTTTAAAAAAAACATGCATGTTGTTTTCAATGCTGATGCCTACATTTGAGAGGAAGTAACACTGAAAGTCGTTTTCCTTCCTTTTTTTACAAAGAACAAAAAAATGCCAAGTCGGCCTTACGTAATCACTCATTACTTCAACTTAGATAGGGTCACCGTATTTAGCCTCTGCATGTCCATATCTATAACTATAATAAATATAATAAATATCTACGCCCTCCTCAGCATTCAAGTTTCAGATTGGTTGACAGGCAAGAAATGTACACTACCAGTCAAAAGTTTGGAGACACTTAGAAATGTCCATTCCACTCCATTAAAGACAGAATACCAGCTGAGATCATTTGCATTGCTTTTTTAAGCAGGGCAGCAGTTTTCAAATTACATTATGTGCTTACATAATCGCAAAAGTGTTCTTGACTGTTGTAATATCTACATTGCCCAACCAGCAACCATTCATCCAATGTTCCAAAGGCACATTCTGTTCACTAATCTGATATAATTTTAAAAGGCTAACTGAGAAAACATTGAACCCTTTTGCAAGTATTCTGTCTATAATGGAGTGTAATGGAAAAGAGACTCCAAACCTTTGACTGGTAGTGACACTATAGTGCACTGACTTGAGGAGTTGAGGACAGAATCAAAATCAGTGAAATGTTTGTCTGACCACTGGACTCATTTGCTAATATTACACAGTCATGGATGGGCTATGTGTAATGGACACGTGTTAAAACATTGGCTTCAGATGTGAAACGCCGTAGTTTATTTCTCTGTCGAATCCTATTAGCAGCCACATACACAGCACACACTACAGTGGGCCTCTATAATCTCCATGTCCCTAAAACTAGTACAGTTTAACCGTGAGGAGAAAACACAGCTGCAGTGCCTGGAGGCCCAGATTAATGGAGGCTGCATGGGACAAAAACAAGACCTTTGCAGAGATTACCACTTACTGGCAACCGGTTTGTGTACAAAGTCTGTCAAACTATTCCAAACAAATGCTTTCAACACTCTTGGCTACTTGGACCAAAGGTGGTAATGGTGGTGGTGGTGGTCAACACCAATTGCATGCCACTTTCTTTCATAGACTGACAGCAGATTGTTAATAAAACTATCTACTGTGTGGTATGTTTTCGTCTGCCAGCTTCGGCAATAATTAGGGTGTCTTCGCCTTGCGTGTTGTCTGGATCAGAGCTATTTCTGGCACAGGTGCAGGCGTGGGGCAACTCGCTGCTGACAGCTAGAGTGCCTTGCTTGGGGAAAACAAGGTGAGTCAACCCCCCCCCCACCCCCCCCCCCCCAACACCCTTACTAACCCCGCCACTGTCGTGCTCTCTCATACCTTTCTGTTTACCCAGCAGAGTGGTGTATTTACCCGGTCTCCACACCTGTGAAGCGGCGCTGTGCCCTGCCTCCCATCACTATTTGCATGCCCTCTTATTCCCTGTCCTCACGCCACCTCCAGAAACACACCCATACCAACTTACAGATAGCCCTACACACATACACACATATACACCCACACACACACACACACACGCATACATATACACTCACACAACTACTCAACGCATGCATGCTCATCTAGTCTAATGCAGCTTGCTAGTGCATCATAATATAAAAGGCTATTTTATGCTGTTTTTTAAAAAAAAAAAACATACTTCAATCGCCCTTCTACGCCAGAGCTGAGGGTTTCCTGAAAGTCCCATAAGTCAACAGTAAGCACAGGATGGGACTGTGCGTGACCCCCTCACATAAGGACAACAAGGAAGCAGACTCGACTCCTATTATTAGACCCCAGGCTGTATGAGTGTCACAGACATGGAAGCATGTCTGAGAGGCCCCCCTCACACACACACACGCATGTTTCACAACATGAATTTCAGACAGCAGTTCCCTTCACACCGGGGCGGGGAGGCAGTTTGATATCAAAGCTAGGGCATCCTGTTTGATGTCAAAGCTCGATACAGACCTTCATGTGATATCTGATTTCCTTTTAAAGTAAATGCAGTTAAAAAAAAAATTTGTTTTAAAAAAAACGTATTCGCAAAGTGGAGCATGTCTGAAAGTTAGGAACTGCACACACATGGGTGTAATGTTGAAGTCATGTGTGCTTTCACAGACAGTGAGTCATGATCAGCCAGACAATGTGTAACTCGAAGCGTGTGAAGAGAGTCCAGATTCTGGGACGAGAGCAGGAGAGAGAGAGAGAGAGAGAGAGAGAGAGAGAGCGAGATCGAAACAGGGAAATGAAAAAAGATGAGGAAGAGAAAGAGCCGAGGAGGGAGGGCTCTCACAGCTGTTGTTCTGCTGTGCTTCCTCTGATAGTGGACTTGGCTGTACTCCCAGTTCTTTAGGTAAACTGTAGAAAACACAATTACCTTGGGACACTTTTTTTCCCTCCAAACAAAAAAAAAAGAGGAGGTGCCAGAGATCAACCAGGCGTGGACATGAGCAATTATTTTAACCGAATATGGTGCCTTTACAAAAATAATTACTACTATTCTTAATTCAAACATAAAATGCTTTATCCTTTGAATTTTATTATGTTTACTATGTTAACTGAATTATTTTCATTTTAAATGTTTGTGTAAATGAAACATAAAATGAGGGACGTGTCAAACATTGAGAGCTCTAATATATAGAGAATATGCTGACATGTGGGAAAACCATTAGCTTCTTAACATGGGATCATAGACTTACTGGGCAGCCTTTAATTCTGTAAGCTGTTGTAATCACTGTCTATGGTTCCTGAGACCAGCGTCAACACATAACAGGCCGTCAGCTAGGGGAACTTATACTGGAATACTAATGCAGAAGAACAAAAACCCTGCCAGGGTCCACGGCCATCTTTGGCAACTGTTGCTATGGTGACTGAGGTAAACATGAAGGAACATGTCTGCCTAAAAAGCAATTCATCGGATCCCACATGGGATAGGAGCTTTTAGACTGCGGTGGTGTTTTTGATTGCAAATCTCTCTTTTCTCTCTCTCTCTCTCTCTCTCTCTCTCTCTATATATATATATATATATATATATATATATGTAGCCTACACAACAGCATATGTGATGCTGCATGGGCAGCAGCAGAATGAGTGGGAAATACTCTGTTCTGCAAATCAGTAGTTGTGCACTACATCATTTGACAGCTGGATTCTTGTTTAGTTTGGGCTATGGCCATGTATGCTGAAATAGGACAGAGAGTTTTACCGTCAACCAGTCACCCTGTGTCTTACTGAGCATTCACTTTCACTCTCTTCTCTCTAAAAAAATAGACTAGACTAAACTAGACAAGACACTAAATCGGTCGTCGTATGAACCACCTCAGAAAGTGATGATTTGTAGTGGTGACATAATGATTCACTTGGCTCACTTATTTCGCCTTGTTTCTTTTTGTGCTTCAAGAGGTGTTACATCACAACTATTATATGTTCATTGTGCTTGGTTGTATTGACAGAGCCACTCAAGACAGTAGTTAAAATTGGGCACCCAATAGGCAAGCATCCAATTGTTTGTTCTTGAATTGAGCACAAAGCTAGATGAAATACTGCTCATTCTTTCCACATAGCGTGAAGTCAACATTAGCAGCTTTGTGACACAGTCCTATTATATTCAGTAAATTAACCGTTCGTTTCGGCTATAAATCAGTCTCCGCTGTGACCATAAATCCTTCTTTTTGTCAGCATGAAATTCTGGATTAAATGAATGTCAACATGGCCCACATGGCCCTGTGCCATTTGTTTATAAACAGTGTCATTTGCAGAGATAATCCTGACTGGATTTTTTCACCCCACCATCCAGGGGGCTGCTTGTTGTTCTCACAGAGGAACATAGCCACGGCCCACGCTACAGCAAGCTGGCCAGCAGCACGGTTAAAAAAAAGTCTTCAGCGATATGTGAGTGACTTATTTAAGAACACTAAAACAGGAAGCGCTTCACTGATTCTACACATTAACCAAGAATGGGTGGCACCGGGGCTAGGGGTGGGGTAGCTCGCCAAAGTGACTTCCTGAGTTAAACCATGGCCGTGACCTTACTTAACTCCATGAGCCCTATGCCCAGCAACAGCAACAGCAAGCTCTCCACATCAGGCCGACCGCTGCAACGCTGGAGCGGAGGGACTCAACGGGTGAAGAGAAGGGATAAATTAGGGAGGAGAGGAAATTAAGCCTAAGTCCGGCTCGAATGAGACTCTAGGGACCGTGTCCAGTAACTGGACCAGATGCAGAAACTCTAGCACTCGAGGTCCGTCCTGACAGACGAGGCTTTAGTGTGCCTGTGAAAGAGCAAGCCCATGCCTGCATCAGGGAGTGCATGGTGTGTGTGTGTGTGTGTGTGTGTGTGTGTGTGTGTGTGCTGCACATTCCAGCCCCCCACTGTCTTGGCTTTCCTGGCTGAAGAAACTCCCTGGCTCTAAAGCGGCTGCCTGAGCCGGAGCTCCTGGGTCCCCTAGGCACCCGTGTTTACTTCTTCCCGCTTATTTACATTCACTTGCATGCTAACAACAGGTCGGGCCCGCGTCCGAGAGGATGACTCACCCCACCATGACATCTCTGCGGAAAGAATGCAGCCGCAGGAGGAACAAAATGGCAGCGGCTAATTAGCGAAGATGGCAGCCACAAGTACGGGCACAAGCGAGCGGTGAAGTTAGCGCCCCACCGTACCCAGAGTCCATGGCGTGCCCTCTGTGTGGCACCAGCCCTGTAAACAATGCTCAGGAGTGTGGCCACAGACAGGATGCTTCTTGTTTGCAATTGCTGCCTGCTCATTCTCTCTGCCAGTGGAAGGTCTGTGTATTAGCCAAGAACAATCAAACACAACTTGGCAAGCATCCACTGGAGCAATCTTTGTCTGCACAGCGAAAAAAAGAAAAAAGAAAAAAAGCTCAAAATGAGCACCGGGTAGCTCAGCTGTCCCCACCTCACCTCACCCACCCACCGCCGCATGAACTGCCACTTTAATAGCCAATGCTTGGTCAATCTTTCTCTATTTCTTCATTTTCACAGGAACACAGAATCAAGTCTGAACTGGGTTTTAGTAATGAGTGACAAAGAACCCCAATCAAGGGAAAAAGAGAGAACCATATTGTTAGAGGAATGTTACCGAGAGGCCAGAGGGCTTCCTGTAAATCATGGCAGTGTTACCTAAGAGCTGCCTATTCTTTCCTAATGCCCATACACTCATTTTCCCACAGCTGCAGTAAACACTGGATGGTATGAATGAGTGTGAATGTGACAGTTTGGCAGCAGATCCCCCTCAGTAACATATGTTAGTGCTCAGTGACCACTGCTGAAAAACAAGCACCAATTAAAACCATATGGATGTTTTTTGGACAGGCAGATCGAGGACCTCACTGATTTTTCCTTTTTCCTGTTTTTAGGAGAGCACACTGCCCTGTGTGCAGTTGACTGTCCAATATTGTAAACTAGTGTCAAGTTAGGGCAAGCTTTTGATGAATCTTTGAAAATCAGGCAGCACTCTGAAGGGTGGGGTGTGTTGTTCTTGGGTGTTTTTTTTTTCACTGTGAGGTGAAGACACCACCACATAACATCCTGACATCTCTGAAGAAACCACAGCTTGCAGCACACCCTGTGAACTGGTTGCCCAAGACATCCTCCCTTTCCTGGCTCTTTTGAGGGGCTTCTCATCCCTCGTTTTTTGCATGTGCTTTCCAAAACAGGGAGTGGATGTTTTTGGATGTGAAATAGCACATGTCCTTTAATTGTTATTTCACAGACTGGGCAGAGAAGAACATAGTGCAGGGTGGAGGGGGGAGATGTTGCGCAATCCTCTCGTTCAGATTGGAATGAACAAGTCAGGGCATTCCAGCAGAAATATTTGCCTCGTTGACTTTTTCACACAGTTAAAGCTGATGTTTTCTTAAGGACAATTGATGTTGCATGAGTCATGTCAAATGTACCAGTATCATATATGCAAATAAATGTTTTTATAACTGCAGTATACAGCTAATATAAAGCAGTATACTGACAAAGTTTGTATTTGGTAGAATAACTATGACACTTCAAAGTGATAGAAAATATAATAATGAAATATTGAAGACAATGATGTCTGTATTGCATAATAATGCCTGTTGCGTGAGAGGAACCCTTTAGAATTGTGTGCTCCTATAATTAAACAAAGCAGAGAAAACAAAAACAGTTTTGTCTTTACAGTTGTTTGTCCTGGAAAAATGGTCTTTAAAAAAACAACGCCTTACATAACCAACGGTGCATACACAAAGCACACAATGGTATGTGTGTGTGTGTGTGTGTGTGTGTGTGTGTGTGTGTGTGTGTGTGTGTGTGTGTGTGTGTGTATGGCTGGCTGACTTTCTGTGTCCCGAGACATCTGAGTGTGCAAGCAAGACCGATCTGATAAGGTCCATCAAAGTCATACGCGGCCCGAATTAAGAAGGTGACAAAAGACACCAGGCCATGAGACAGGGTGAAGTCACACCAGCCAAAGATTCCAAATGGATGCCCTTTTAGCAGCAGGGGCATTATGGAGGGACGCAGAGGAGCAAGAGGGATCAGCCAGGATGAGTGGGTGAATCATCTTTTCCCATGACCCGCTACAAGAGGACAGAGTGTTCTTGTGGCTGCCTTCAAGAGCCGACTGCCCTCTAGCCAGGGCTTGTCGGAGTTAATCACCCGCTGGCTCACAAAGACTGGACAGTAGCTGGCTCACTTCAACCAACAAAAAAGCGGCAAGTCTTGCCGTCTCGGTCACAAAAAGTGTCAGGTCTTGCTGTCTTGGCCACTGTGGCTTCGCTGTTTCATCATTTGACCAGCAGCACTTGCAGGTGTCAGCCAGAGTCAGCCTTTGAACTGGGTGGGCTACACCCTAATAGTGTTTTGACTGCATGATAACTATGCTCTCATGGCAGACCGCCGGCAAGCTGTATCTCTGCAGCTATCACCACATGGGAGCAGACTGAGCCAGTGAAATGTCTTTTTTATTTTCGGTGCTGACACACTGAGGAGGGACTTCTTCATGCTTAGTTCAGTCAGATGCCTGCCAGGTCCCATGCTGGTCAACCCGAAGGGGAGTGGGAGTGAGAGAATTTAGGGAGCACGGAGTGTGTGTGTGTGTGTGTGTGTGTGTGTGTGTGTGGACAGCTCCACTCATTATCTTAATGGACACCAGAGCCTGAGCACGGGCAGATAAGAGCTTGCGGCCCAGCAGCAGCGTGCCACATTTCCCAGCGCTGATCTTCAGCCACGGGCCTATTATATAACTCACACACTCAGTGCCAGCTCGCCACTATGAGATGGAGGACAGCATGACAAGCGGGCTAAGCAAACTCGGCCTGAGATGGGGAGTGAATGCCCCCGTGTGAATGCCAGGCACTTCTTTGGTGGGCGAAATCAAGCAAGTGTTTCCCTAAGAGCCTTTTTTGTGCTTCCAATCCGTCAGTGTAATTGATTTTATGCCGAGCTGGGAGCTGCGGCATTGCAAAGTTAATTTGTTTTGAATGTGGCGCTGTTGATGCTGCCATTCGGTTGTGTGTTTGGTCTTTCTCTAAAAATAGGCGGGCTAGAGAGAGATTTTGTGTCCTTTTTTGGATATCACGGCAGGTTTCGAAGCTCACACAGGAGATACCTGTTTGAGCCCTTTCAAAATCAAGACCTGCAGTTGCTAAGGTTCTGTGGGTTCAACTAAGGTCATCATCTGGAGGGAGAAAATTAACTTCCTGTTACCCATAAACCCCTTCAGCTACCGAAGTGCGCAACCTTCTCACCTTCTGCCCTGTAGCATAATCTCTGTGTAAACACAAATCCTTCATGATGTGCTGTTGTGCCTTAGAAACAGCCATGTCATGACACCGAATTATTAGCGAGGCACACCAGTTATTTCATGCCAAGTCTTTGATTCATACTCCTTCCAGTTATCCTCCACGCCTGTAGGGCGATTGACGCAGAGCCTTACTGGACGTCCTCGCATCAAAGAGAGACCTTTTGTTTCTCTATTGGCTGTCGGCTCTGCGCGCGTTCCTGTCCACCTCTCCTCTGGGCTAAACTTTATTAAGCCTGTCTGAGCATCTGTGTCCAGTCAACACAGCAGTGCTGTGCTGCTCAGCTGCTCTCTGAGATGACCTTTGTCTTAGTCTTCAGAGACGGCTTAATGAGAACGCCCTGCAAACTCTCCTCAGGAGTCAAACGCGTTTCATTTCATTCCAGTCCAGACACTCCACTCAATGGGTGGCTTTATCTGCTCTTACACTAATGACCACTCATGACCTCTGTCACCTCTCTTCATGTTGTTCTCTCTGTCTCTCTCTCTGTTTGTTTGTTTTTTCGTTCTTCTTGATCTGTGTAACTGTGTCTTGAGCGGGGAACAGGTTCAACTGGTTCATAGTGCCACTGTCATGGTGCAGGGCGGAGAGAGAGAGAGAGAGAGAGAGAGAGAGAGAAAGAGAAAGAGAGAGCGAGAGAGAGAGAAAGAGAAGAGAGAGAGAGAGAGAGAGAGAAAGAGAAAGAGAGAGCGAGCTCTGCATCAGTGCGACTGTACAGCCCTTATCTCTGTCTGGCTCCACCAGCTCCACCGTGAGGCTGCTGACTGTCCACACCAATGCCTTTGCGTGCCACGCTTCGGCCACTGCGTGCGAGCTTGTGTTTGGGTTAACTATGACCCTGGATGCGCCCACACACCCACCCCGGACAGCACGTGCGCTACACCCCATGTCACATAATAGAGACATGCACACCAACAGCATGGCCCTATGAGGACTGAGTCTGTCAGTACCCACCACTGCAGCTCTTGGAATAAGACCACCTTTTAAACATGAACACAGTGCAGGCTTCCATCCAGCCCCTGGCATACAGTCAAACCTCCCTTCAGCTAGTCAAAACAATGCTGTTATTCAAGCAGTCAATTAAGAAGACGTTGTACACCTCTGCCAGCGCTTTTGTGTGCATGACAGTGGTGCCATTGTCTGTGCTGTAACCCTCGTATAGAAAAGACAAGTGATCAGACGGCACAGCTGTTAGTCAAATCTAAATGTGTAGCTTGTACTCTCAATATTGAGAAGCGCCATTTTTTTTTTCATTTGTAGCATCAGAAATGCTGCCTGGTGTCGCAGACAGTCTGGTGCTGTCTGTCTCTTCCCAGACAGGCTGTTTAGTATAATGCACGGGTGTGTCCGTGTGTCTGTTCAACCTTGAGTGTCGCCTGTGTGGCAGAGGTGCAGGCAGCCACATGTATGCAAATCCGCTACTATTGGAACACGGCATGGAAAATCCATCTGTCAGGTCATAGCTTGACTGACAACATTATGAGTAGATTGTCTACCATGACTCACATGACTCAGAATCTAGCTGACTATCTCTGCAAACTCCTGGAGCAATGTGTTTTGTATTTCCTGAGTTGGAGAGTGCCCTGAGTTTTTTTGTTTCACTTTTTTTTTATGCTGACTCAGTCATTCTGACTCTGTCCCCCTTTCTCTCTCTCTCTCTCTCTCTCACTCCAAACTCCCCTGAATCTCCCACTCACCCTGCTGACACAGGAAGCCGGAGGCAGTGTGTCCTCGGCCGCTCAAGCAGCTGACGGACGAACGAGGCTCCCTCTCGCACCGTGGCCACAGGTTCGCCACGGCGACCCTGAGGAACGCCCCGAGGTGCCGAGTTATCCTGCCAGGATTCCACCTCAGAGCTCCTCAAAAGCCTACGATTTCCTCCACACTTATCCCACCAAATCAGGGCTCTTTTCTCTCAATTCCCTCTTTCTGTTTTTCACTCCCTCCCTCCCAAAGAAGTCGGAAAGGAAAAAGGCGGTCTGCCCGGCACAGAGCTCTCGGCAGCCATCCATGAACCCTGTGTACTTTTTTTTTTTTTACGTAACAGCTTGCCTCTGCCTACATTCTCTGAGATTCCAGTCCAACTCGAGGAGAATCCCCACAAAAGCATCTTGGATTATAATCACACACACGCCCCGATGCCGCCCAGTCTCATGCTCTTTGTACACATCAGGTTGTTACCAAGAGCCAGAGTGAAGCCTGGTTACTGTAACCACGCTGCGCAAACCATAATTAAGGCCTTATATCTTTACCGTGGCCCTATGGTTGAGTTAAGGCCTGCAGCCAGATGACTTCAGTTATGAAACAGTCAAATGTGTACCATCTGTCCCTGCTGCATGCAAGCTATGGATGTTACACCGCCTGTTATTTTACTGACATTTCTTCTTACAACAACATATTGACTGGGCTCCAGTAAAGAGCTATTGTGGATTTTTGCTTTGAATAAGTGAGCACACGTTTGAACACTGGGGCCTGTGCCTGGGACGTTTGAACACTGGGTCCTGTGCCTGGGACGTTTGAACACTGGGGCCTGTGCCTGGGACGTTTTGTGCTGAGAAACGCTCTGAGCCCTCATGTGGTAGACATCAGTTTTATTATGACCCTGGTCTAACTGTTTCCACCCTCTTTTCACATGTGATGTCTGGGGTGCCTTTTATTAGTACAGACTGTCGCCCTATTCCTGCTCACTGCAGACACATTATCTGTATGTGTTTGTGTGTCAATGCATGTGTGTGTGTGTGTGTGTGTGTGTGTGTGTGTGTGTGTGTGTGTGTGTGTGTGTGTGTGTGTGTGTGTGTGTGCATGTATTTGTGAATGTGTGAGTATGGCGCCATCTTTAATATGTGTGTGTGTGTGTGTGTGTGTGTGTGTGTGTGTGAGTGTGTGTGTGTGTGAGAGAGTGTGTGTGTGTGTGCATACGTACATGTCAGCACGTGTCCCTGTGTCTCCATCGGCGTCTCCCCTCATGGGACGGAGGCCGCTCTTCCGCGTCTCACTGCTGCAAGAGACATCCGATATTATTTTTAAAGTTGGCAGAAAAAAAAGAGCCTTCCAGTCAGCCAAGAAAACTCACACTTGAGAATGAGAACAAAGTGTTCTAGCTGCAAGTTTTTGTTTGTTTGGCAAACAGCTCGGTCGGCACTGGGCAGCACCGGGTCAGTGTGTGCAAGGCTGTGGGCTGTATACCTGATGGGTCAGTGCCAACTAACAGCAGCCATATTTCAGGACCTCGGGGCCACGCACGCCAACAGAAGGATCTCCTCCCACTCTTGACCTGGTAGGAGGATCAGAGCTGACCACTGAGAGCTCTGGAGAGGAGCAATCCTCCCAGTATACTGAGCCATCACACAAAACCCACCACAAAATGTTACCTGACTTAAAGAATATTATGAAGTTTTATTCCCTTAATAAATTATGTGTGTGGATTTAGATGCCCTAGTGTTTGTTTACATGCTTGGTAAATATAAAAGATCATTCACACTGGCTGAGCTGAGTCTTTGTGCATTCAGCGCTGTAATACAAGGTTTTTACCATCGTTATATGAAAGCGCTTATATTTAATCCTATTAAGTAAATACGCTGCTGCAGCAAGTACACACTATCCTTAAAGCCTGTTGATGCTTTTCTTAGACAGTGTCAGCACTTTAGAGGACCGAGAGGGCCGACAGAAGCTGATTGAGTGGAACCCTAAGCCCTGGAGTTTGCCGTTGCATTCTGCAGCCCAGTTGTTTTCATTCTTGGACATTGAGTAAACGTCTATATTTTAGCAATAGGTCACAGAGTTCCCCCCTCTTGCCTACATTCCACAGAGAGCTGGAGAGTGGCTGTTGCGAAATGGCCAGATCCTGCCAACTTTCTTTCTGTAACTCGCTGTCCCTTGCTTTATTAAACCGACACACCTACTTTATCGCAGCGATATCAAATACACAGTGTCCAATCCCCACAGGCCTCTTTGTACATATCAAGGGGACACTGACTGGGGAGGAAAAAAGGGGACAAGGATTTTTATCAAGCAAAGGGACAGATGTTTACTTTGGTGGTCGAGGTACAGTATAAAAAAAAGCAGGGGAGTCATGTAAGGTGAATGGGTAGGAAAAATGAGATCGCTTATCAGAAGCAGCAAATGTCCTTGTTAGTCTCTGCAAGTTATGAGTGCCAGGCAGAAGAAGACTCCTCTACTTTGCTTAAGACAGAAACTTCTTTCAGTTGCCAAATCAGAGGTGCCAGACTTGAGGCTGCTTCATAGTTAATCAATCAAGGACAACATTCTCCCAGTCGGACACTGCTGGCACGCAACCTGTATCGACCTGTTGTCCTACCTGTGCTATTTATGACCTTATATTAATGATGTAGTCTGGAGCCTTCCAGCTAGCCATGTCCAAAAGGGCATCCATCACGATAAGATGGATTAAACATTAACTGGCACAAAACTCTTAGGAGATATTATCTGTGCATCATTGCTCTTGTAAGTGAATGCAGTTTCTTGGGAACGTATAGGAACCATACAGCCAATCAGGTCTTTATCAAAATTCCTCACCTTACAGATGAACATAACATCAGATAGCAGATAACACAAAAAAGATTGCAGTGCAATAAATGAGCCGGCCAAAAAGTGCAACCTTCACCTTATTTCAGACTGCAAATCAATATTTACCCGTGTTATCAGATTGCTGATTGTGGAAAAAAAGATAGCTGTGTACTCATTACTTTCGACTGAGCATACATAACCTCTCCTTTTCCAAAATGAAATTAACTGTGTTTACTTTCAGTGGGCACAACAGTGCCAGCTGTTTCCCCAGGCTAGTGTTGATGGTGTACACAACATCTGTGGGCTGTATACCAGGTCAGTCTGACTAGCCCTGAACTTCAGGTAGAGGTCAAAGTTAATGTTGTATGTCCCCTTTTTTACTGAGCTTAAAACAGAAACTTGAGCAAAGGTTAATGGGGGTCATTTCTGACATAATGTGACGGAAAAGTGCTTTTTACTGCTTCCTTATCAGACAGCCTTAAGCTGCATGTCTGGCAAGTCCATCCTGAACCTTTAACCGAAATATATGCTTCACTAACATATTGACACATAGAGGAAGCAACAGTCTATATGATAATGATAGCATATGCTAAAATGTTATCGGTGACCATATAGTTTTACAGTAGCCAAGCCCTTTAGAGGTTAGACAACTGGTCTGACTACAGTATATGCTCTGTGTAGAATGAGTGTGATTACTGACTTTCCCCCCAGCAGAGTCTCAATATAGACCAACCCTTCCTGTTTTGCTGTTTCTGGTAAATAAATAAATAAATAACCAAATAAATATATAAATTAATGTTGCCACATTCACCTGAAGGGAGGCTTAACTTTTGTGCTTTGGAGTAATTGCTGATAATTGCCTCTGGTGTCTTGTATTACATTTTAATCCTTGCAAAAAAAAACAAGTTTTGACAGTATTCAAACCAGTCTTGCCTTTACTAGCAAATAACTGATTTGGTTTGACTAAAGCCCAATAGTTTATATGAGAATGTCAAGAGAAATAGGGAGGTCTACCACAAGAATTTTAAACTACTTTTAAATAGATAGTGTTACCATCCTTTGATCCACGTGTAAAGTCATGTTGAAACACGTTTAAAAACACATAGCTCACACAGCATTTCACACATCACACTACTCCATTCATATGTGTCATCTGTTAGGCTGCTTCTACCATCTAAATCACTTACCTTGAACACACAGCATTCTTAAAAACATTGTAATCTGACTCTGTTTTACTGTTATATTCTAAACACACATTCAGTTGAGATACTACTCTGTCCTCAATTATAGGCTGGCCAGAGGGGACTGACATTCCTTTCCAATTAAAATCTACAATTGATCAGTTTGGTAACCATGTAATTAAACCCCATTCTTGTCAGATTTGGATCTGGAATTAGGTGACACCTTATTTTGTTCAATCACAGGTTTACTTAAAGAGGGTGTGACGGACACAAAATACTAGCTAAAAATCACAGAAAAACAGAACATTAACTTAAACAGGGGAGAGCTTCCCTGTTAACTACAGTTAAAATCACAGAAGAAAACATCAGAGGAACATTAACTTAGAGACTGGAGGGGGGGGGGGGTAAGAAGGTGTGTCTCCATGCATACCTGTGGAAGAAGAGCAGGATGGACAGCAGGGTCTGGTCAATGTTGCTGTTGCAGATGCCCTCGTTGAGCAGGTAGCAGGGGTCTCGCACCACCGACTCCAGCGAGTCCTGCCGCATGATGATGTTGTTGAGCTTGTCCGTGTTGAGGTTCTGGAAGATCAGCTGGTCGCGGAGCTGCCTGAAGTGGTTGGTGAAGGTGGGGCTGCCCAGGCGGCCAAGGCCTCCTTGCCCGGGGCTCTCCGGGAGGTAGCCGTTGGCCAGGTCCACGCAGCAGCTGCAGCAGTCAAGCCCAATAGGCGAGCGGCAATCCTCGTCCGACATGGCAGCAGTGGAGAGTCGCACACACACACACACACACACACACAAGGGCTACCTGAGAATGAGAACGCGGAGCAGGTGTGGAGGGGGTGGCTGCAGTGCGGTCAGGCCCAGAGCAGTGCCTGGTGTCCAGG
Organism: Alosa alosa; assembly: GCF_017589495.1. Taxonomy (NCBI): domain Eukaryota; kingdom Metazoa; phylum Chordata; class Actinopteri; order Clupeiformes; family Clupeidae; genus Alosa; species Alosa alosa. The sequence continues at coordinate 5,587,215 of NC_063209.1, forward strand.
TGCCTAGAGGGAGCAAGAGCTTGGCTGCTTTCTCCTGAGTGGACGACGGCTCCTGTCCGACGGCGCAGGGTTAAAGAATCAGCCGTTGGTGGGTCTCCTTCGTTGCCACGCTACTCGTCTTCTGGTGTGTGTGTACGTGTGGGGCAACTGTCACGGCAACACACTGATTCAGCAAAGAGCGAGTGTTTGAAAGCAAAACCAGAACGTGTTCACTGCTCTCGCTCTCTCTCTCTCTCTCTTTCTCTTTCACTATCTGTCCCTCTCTCACTCACTCTCTCTCTCTCTCTTTTTCTCACTCTCCCTCGCTCCCTTTTTATGATTCTCTCTCTCTCTCTCTCTCTTACACTTTTCCCCCCTCTGTACTGTGCGTGAGTACAACAAGCCACAGCAGCAGACAGGGAGGGGTGCGAGAGGGGAGGGGAGGGGGCAGCCTTGGGATTGGTAAGAGCCTCTGCCCAGTTCTCACAGTGGACCCACCTCTTTTTCGTCTCTCTCCGCTTCACTCTTTCTTTCTCTGCTGCTCTCCTCTCCTCCTCTCTGCCCCTCCCATCCACCTCAGCACGTAAGAGAGAGAGAGAGAGAGAGGGAGAATGAATGATAGAGAGAGGGGGAGAACGAGAGAGAGAGAAAGATCGAGAACGAGAGAGAGAGAGCATGCTGCTCGACATGTGCCACTTAGTGTTCAGAGACGCCTCCATAAGGGGCGGTACATCAGCACAGAGAGAGAAACTGAGAGACATCAGCATGCACACACGCACACTCTCACACACATACACGCCCTCACACACACACACACACACACAGAGAGAGAAACACACGCGTACAGTCAAGAGTGCATGCATAAAGACAACAAGTGTTTTTTTCTATTGTGCCCCAGTATGCCCGTAAACGTGCATTTGTGTCCACATTATCGATCTGGGTGTCTTCATTGTGGATATCCACTCCTCACACACGGTTGTTACATAGCAGTAGCTCGTCTGAGCTGCGTTCCATGTGCATCTGCCGGATTAGGAACCATTTGCCATGTCGGTTGTGTTCAAAGGTCAGACTGGAGTCAGGGGTTTCAGAAGCTTTACATTCACACTTCCTGTTTCATGTGTTCCTCTAACCCACGCAAGCGTATGGGTGTGCGTGAGAAAGAAAGATATGAAAATGGAGTAAAAGGGGAAAATTATATGTGTGACTGTGTGACTGTGTGTGTGTGTGTGTGTGTGTGTGTGTGTGTGTGTGTGTGTGTGTGTGTGTGTGTGTGTGAGAGAGAGGGGGGGGTGTTGTCAGGAGAGGGGTGGAATGGGCTAGTGGGTATGTTGTAAGTGTGCAGTAAATCCATGGTGGAACATTTGGTGTGCCGCTTCAGTACTCTTGCGTTCCAAAAGGGCCGTTTTGTTATGATGGCGGCTCATTGATTCACACACTGACGAAGGCCGCAAGGCCGAAATGTTTGGTACCCCTGCTGCTAAATGTGAACATAAATTAGTAAAAAGAAACGATTTTGGAGTGCGACCATTTTTTGATTTTCTATACAGTTCCTTGGATCACGCAGCCACTATGAACAAACGGGAGAGCGCAGTGTTTGGGAGAAAAAGGGCTCATTGATTGTGGAAATGTGACAGTTCTCCAGTATTTCACAACCCCTGCTCCTCTTGCTCCCCTGCTCCTCCTGCTCCCCTGCTCCTCCTGTTCCCCCTGCTCCTCTTGCTCCCCTGCTCCTCCTCTTCCTTCTGCTCCCCTGCTCCCCTGCTCCTCCTCCTGCTCCCCTGCTCCTGCTCCTCCTCCCCCTCCTGCTCCCCTGCTCCTCCTCCTGCTCCCCTGCTCCTGCTCCTCCTCCCCCTCCTGCTCCCCTGCTCCTCCTGCTCCCCTGCTCCTCCTGCTCCTCCTTCTGCTCCCCCTGCTCCTCATGGTTCTTTTCCAGTAGGTCAGTATGCAGGGACAAGGGGTGGACTGTTTGATTTTGTTTTGTTTTTTGCGAGTTAGTTTCACAAGAACAAAACAACTTGACCTGGATTCTGATCTAGTGAAACTAACTGAGAACACTGAGGTCACATCTGCTGGGGATTGTTCCCAGTGACAGAAGAGTGGACAGCGCAGACAGACACAGCCCACCATTTGATTCTCCATGTGAAGCTGGTGGAGAATTGCAATTAGAAGTGTGTTCTTCAGGGCAGCATGTCAGCTACTCTAACTTAGTTTTCAGGAAATACAAAAAAGTGTGTGCGTGTGTGTGTGTGTGTGTGTGTGTGTGTGTGTGTGTGTGTGTGTGTGTGTGTGTTTGTGTGTGTGTGTGTGTGTTTGTGTGTATGTATGTATATAGAAGCATGTAAATGCAGTGCATATCACAGCACTTCACTTTTTCCAGATTTTGATTTTGCAGATCAATCTACACACAATATTCCAACAGTCCACAAAAAACAGGTGTTTGGAGTGTTTTGTACATTTCTAAAAAAATCAAAAGACTGAAATATTCCATTTACATAAGTATTCAGACCGTTATGATGCTTGTAATTGAGCTCTGGTGCATCCTACTTCTATCAATGGTCCTAGAGATGCTTCTACAACTTGATTGGAGTCCACCTGTGCCTAAATTAATTCATTGGACATTATTAGGAAAGGTACACTCTTTAAGGTCTCACAGTTGATGGTGTATGTCAGAGTGAAAACCAAGCCACGAGGTCGAGAGAATTGTTCATAGACCTGCGAGACATGGGTTGTGTGCAGACACAGATCTGGGAAAGGATACAATAAAATCGAAAGTGCCGAAGAGCATGGTAGCCTCCATCATTCTCAAATTGAATAGTTTGGAACAACCAACAGTCTTACTAGAGTATAAGTATATATATATAGTAAGTATATATACTTTTTTGATCCCGTGAGGGAAATTTGGTCTCTGAATTTAACCCAATCGGTGAATTAGTGAAACACAAACAGCACACAGTGAACACACAGTGAGGTGAAGCACACACTAATCCCGGCGCAGTGAGCTGCCTGCTTCAACGGCGGTGCTCAGGGAGCAGTGAGGAGTTAGGTTCCTTGCTCAAAGGTACTTCAGCCACGGCCCACTGGTCAGGGCTCGAACCGGCAACCCTCCGGTTACAAGTCCAGAGTGCTAACCAGTGGGCCACGGCTGCCCTAAAGATCTTGCCACTCAGCCAATTCGGGATGAAGGGCCTTGGTCAGACAGGTAACCAAGGACCCAATGGTCACTATGAATGAGATCCAGAGTTCCTTTGAGAGGACGAGAGAAGCGTAAAGAAGGACAACCATCAGTGCATCACTCCACCAATCAGGCCTTTATGGTAGAGTGGACAGGTAGAAGCCATTTTTTGCTGGTCTGATGAAACGAAGACTGAACTATATGGCCAAAATTCCCAATGGTGTCTGTGGAAGAAACCAGGCACTGAGCACTGATGTTTGTCCTTCTTTACACTTCTCTCAAGTCAGTGCTACCTAGCTTGAGTTGCTGCAGCTAACAGCTATGTATATGCAAAAGCATATGATTTAAACAGCAAAATTTTAAACATCCTTATAAGGTCTGGTATGTTGTCTTCTTCTTAAACATCTTTCAATAGATATTGCATGCTGTGTTGTAGGGCTAGGCTATTAACCAAAATTGTATGGAAAGTGACATTTAGAACCTCTCCCCGACTTAATTTTGCTCATGCAAAGATTCCGAAGGAAGATTCCGGCATTTTTTGACATAGATCTCTGTGTCTCGAGGTCACTGAGTACTGTCGGTTGGCTACAATTTTTTTTTTTTTTAAAGTTGGTGCTACCTAGCCAACAGCTACTGTGCATGCCCCCAGAGTGTAGCACTGGAGCTGCTTAGCTGCTGCAGCAACGTACCAACAGTATTCGGTAACCTCAAGAAACAGAAATTTATGTGAAAAATTGCAAGAATTGTTCTTTAATTATGACCGCTGCGCTAGCGAATCATTTTTTTTTCTTCTGTATTTTTTTTTCTTCAGTAGTTTTGTGTTAACGTTTTCTCGGGACACTGAAAGACCGGGCTGCACGAAACTTGGTGGGCATGTAGCCCCACAAGGATGACATGGAACCATTGATCTATTGATCTTTGATCTGTCGCCCACCGCACCGGGCTCCCCGAAAGGAGGGTGGGGCGGACACAGTTTTCTGTAAATATCCCGACAACCTTAGGACCTAGGATGACTAAATTATTTTTGTATGTTTGTCTCCAGGGGCCATGTCAACCCGTCCCATATCCACTCATTTGAGATATAGCGCCATCTAGTTAAAGATGAAAAAATGAGGCATTGTAATTGCAGGTATTTTGGCTGACAGATTCAAAACTGCACGAAATTTGAAGTGTACTCACACACACACACACACACATGCAGCCAAGCAGGCACACACACACACACACACACACACACACACACACACACACACACACAGATACAGTAAACACACACACACACACACACACACACACACACACACACACACACACACACCATTACCTCCACATACACATTCACAAGCGAACCCACACACACACACACACACACACACACACACACACACACACACACACACACCCCATTACCTCCACATACACATTCACAAGCGAACCCACACACACACACACACACACACACACACACACCATTACCTTAACCATACACATTCACAAGCGAACCCCCCCCACACACACACACACACACACGCACACACAGAAGCACAAATATACACAAAAACAAACACACACTATGCACACACTCATTTACATACACAAAGTCAAAGTCAAAGTCAAAGTCTGCTTTATTGTCAATTTCTTCACATGCCAAGACATACAAAGAGATCGAAATTACGTTTCTCACTATCCCACGGTGGAGACAAGACATATTTTACCAATTAAGTCCACAGACAAACATAACATTCAAGTAAACAATAAAAAGTAAATAAGAATCACATACAATGAAGAAATAAGAGCAGCAAAATTGGGTTGAAATTGTGCAATTGTGCATAGACAGTCAATATAATAGTGCAAAGTCAGGCCAATAAATGGCTGAGGTAGTTCTGTTTGACCCAAGTACAACAACAAGTTGCAAAGTGTGCAAAGTGTGCAAGTGTACAAGTGGAGTAGTGCAAGTGGAGTAGCTTCTGTACCTCTTCCACACACCCCACAAAATTTTCTTCCACAAAATTAAGGAATGGAGTAGGAGATGGAAACAAAATGACAAGCGTGATTTATTTTTGCGGTGAGAATGTACAGGACTGGGAGGAGGTCATATTTTGTACCGCTCTGCGGTACATCTAGTTGGTTACTGTAATACAGGGGTGGGCAAACTTTTGAATGAAATGCTCAGCGGGCCGGATGAAAGTGCTTGGCGGGCCGGAGTTTGCCCACCCCTGCTGTAACATCATGTCCCATAATGCAACAGTTCCATGGAAAATACTATTGTGATTAGTCACATGCCTACACCTTTTCCAGTCAATGCCGGTCCCAATTCACTCAAAAGAAGGCTGGAGGTATGATTAATGTGACCTTGGCAGGCAACTATGAGGGCAGAGTAAAAAGAACTGTAAAATAAATAAGCGTTCATTAATCATCATTGAGGTAAAATAATAACTTCATATAAAAGTTTACATCGCCTAGCCATGTTGTCTTGTATGCTGTCTTCCATACACTACCTACCTACTACATGGAACTACACTGAAATATGATATTGTGTATCTTACTCATAGTCATACCACCTTTCTTAAAAAAAGGGAATGTGCCATTTTCAGCAATAGCATTTTGACACCAGTATGGAGTGGCACTGGCCAGAATCTATCTTCTGGCAACGGCAAGCTTTATTGAAGTATTCCTCTGGCTCTTCAGTCAAACACTATTGGAATGTTCCCCAGCAGAGGGAGAGGGAGAGAACATTAATTTGCTCAGTGAAACAGTAGATGAACTGCGATTGCTTTATTGAGTGTGTAATGCTGTCATGACATGTTGGGTGCATTTGAGCAATTGGTTGGCTGGTGTCGAGAGTCCACCAGTATATTGTAGGTGAAGACTGCCCCCTATTGGCACTGTGCGTGTATGCGTGTGTGTATGCGAGTGGGTGTGTTCATGTGTTCATGTGAGTATATGCGCGTGCGCGCGCGCGCGTGTGTGTGTGTGTGTGTGTGTGTGTGTGTGTGTTAGCCCAGGCTGCTGATGATGAGACATGATACCGTGTGGTAACACAGAGAGTGGGGGTGTTCATTATTTACGCTGTTCAGTGATGTGCTGGCACTTAATCACCAGGCAGCGGACTGACTTCAGCAGGCATCGCCGGGACCCATTGTTTTCATGAAGCAGTAAAGTTCGCATGCAGTCTCCAGCCCTCGGCCTTCAAAACACGGCTCTTTAATCATCTGTCTGAAGGGCTGCACCCCACATACAGTAGCATCAGTCCCTGTAGTGACCATGCTTGCAAAGAAATGAAGCGAAGGATTTTTGATGTTGGACATACTTGGCCATTAGGAGGTCATCTATTCTTTTTTTGTATTTATTGATTTATCTGTCTTACCAGATTGCGGTAGCTCTGTTGTTTGTGCGTGTTGTTGTGCAATGCTTTTATGTAAGATGCGACTTCATGTCACAACCACAGTTATGTCTGGCAGGACACGAGGGGCTGAATGCAACACCTCTGTTCTTAGCTCCAAACTCTGTCCATGGTGTTGTCACACTCCTCCACACACACCACAGCTCTCTCTCTCTCTCTCTCTCTCTCTCTCTCTCTCTCTCTCCCAGACTGGCACATCTGATTGTCATGAGTTCCTAGTTAGCGCTTTGTCAACGGTAATGTATGGTTCTCCACTTTGCCTGTCTGCCTCAGGCAGACAATCAAGCAGTGAAAAAACAAACAGAGGAACCCTTTGAATACTAACCATGCAGAGACAGGACAAAAAGTCCGGCTGCATCAGATGATTGCCATACAATAAGAAAGCCAAAATTACAATTACCTTAATGTTGTGCTCAGAGATGACAGCTGCATGTTGATGCAGGCTGTTTCCTGAGCCTCACGTCAGGGTTAGATTGCAAATAACAACACTGTTATTTCTCTGCCATGTCCACTGTGGTAACACAACCCATGTCTCATGTTAAATCAAAGAGTATTTACTGTATTTGGGGGAGAACTTCATAGTTGTATCAAGAAGCAGCCATCCGCAGCAAGGGATTTGCTGGGATCAAATGACAGCCTTTGAAGGTTACCTAATATGTGGTGCAGATTTTGCTGCATTCAACTTCAACAAGCTGCTGTGATACACAAATAGTACAGTGAGAAGTATGCGGGGTAACTCATCACTGTCTGACCCCATTCACCACTCTCCAATGTGGGTGTTTTTGCTCTGTGTGTGTGTGTGTGTGTGTGTGTGTGTGTGTGTGTGTGTGTGTGTGTGTGTGTGTGTGTGAGAGTGTGTGTGTCAGTGTGTTGTGTGTGTAAAGAGAGAGAGTCAGTGGAGAGGAAAAGTGGGTCATCTGACCTGAGATAACTCCCCCCCTTCTCTTTCTCTCTCTCTCTCATCTCTCTCTCTCTCTGTTGCCATCAGTGGCTGCAAGCCTTCCAGGTCAGGTCACCAGTCCACGAAGGAGGCACGCTCTGATCAGAGCAAACTCTCCTCCTGCCCTCCCTCACCCTGTCTCGCCCCTCCTGCATCGCTCAGACCGGGCCAAAGTCTCCTGGCAGGCCATCGCAACGACCTCTGCCCCCAACACTCCATCCAATATCATCCATCCACAGTCAATGGCTCCATCAAGAGCTACTTAAGATTGGGCTCCTCACAAACAAGTTTATTTTAGAGAAAACACACACACGCACGCGCGCGCACACACACACACACACACACACACACACACACACACACACACACACACACACACACACACACAAACACAAACACAAACATAGCGCATCATTTGGATCTCGTTTCGTCCAATGAAAGCACTGGCAAACAAGGCATGGAGCTAGAAAACTATTGGCAAACCTGTCTGGTGGTATAGATGGGCAGATCAAAGGCTTCAGACAGGCCCTCTCAAGCATTTCCACCACACCAGGCATCTGCATTCAGTCGATGTTTGTTCAGAGCTCTTCACGGAGAACGAATGTAGAGAGGAAGACCATCTATAATACAGCTTGGAATCGGTCCTTTACGTGCAGGCTGCACATGATCAAAGCGAACATACGAAAACAAGGGAGAAGAAGTGTCGATCATTTTTTATTTAGCTCATAAGTCTGGCCCATGTTACGTATTCTCTTCTTCCTGCTGTGTACTTTCCTGTCGAGCCAGTGAGTGGGAAAAAGGAGAAAGAAACCAGGAGAAACATGAAAGCGCAACATGATTCTGCTCACAGTTTTGAATCAAAAGAAATGATTGCAACCTGTAATGGCTCCATCATCAACAGAGTCTGTTTCGCACTCATAGTTGACATGGCAAGAGATGGAGTTGTTTGGCAAAATTATCATTTTGTTACGGTGTAATCAGCCATCACGCTTCTGTAAATGCGGTTGGAATACCCATTTAATCGATTGCAAACACTACCTCTCAGCACATTTAAGTGAGCCTATCACAATACAAAGATCCCCTCCACACATCAGTTCTCATTGGTTTGCCTATCAGCATTAAACTACTACTACTGTGCAGGTGACTAGTGCTTTGCTTTGTGTGTGGAGACACCACACGTCTATATTTCAACTGACAACTGAGAGCACAGCTGTTCCACTTCCCATCAAAACTTGAGAAACATTCGACTAGTCTTTTTGATTTTTCATGTCACAGACAGGAGAAAAGTGAAGGGGGGGGGGGCTGTTTTGCTCAGCTGCTACAATTCCAAGAGATGGATCTCTGCTGCCCCCCTTTGGCTGGAAATGGAAGTGCACTCTATTCAGCTGAATGAGAGGATGGCCATGATGAGAACCTATTGTGGTCCACATACAGCCTTACCTTAAATTCCTATTACAGAAACATCCTGCTTTGTTAGAGGAGCCAGTGAATGGGAATAATACGTAAGTGTCCTACAGTCATAAAATTCATCCATTAGTCCCTGACCTAGGTATATTGGTTTAGCTTTTTTCATTATATGTTGCTTTCAGTATATTAAGCCTCCATGAACAGCATCTTGCATCCTACTCTATAGTCATGTAATACGTACTACACCTTATAATGCTGTGAACATATGGCAAGTATCTTTCTTTATTATTTCTTTATTACACGCATGAAGAATCAAGTCAATACTGTGTGTCCTTGTCATCTGAAACTGCAACCCAGAGACCCAAGTTCTTACCCAAAGACACTCGCTGTCACTTTTACTTACATTTCCAGCTCCATGGAATAAATTATTTTGACTAATGACATGATTTGTGACCACAGCTGTGGTCAATTAGCCATACCGTGCCCTGCTGTGCGTGAACACACTGTCAGTCTCAGACAAAGTGCTGAGCTACAGTCTGAGGCAGTCCAGGCATTTTTTAGACATGTGACATCAGATCAAGGCAGTGTTTCTTTCACTGCCTGTCCATCTCTCCAGAGCTGAGGGATTGCTACACATACATGTGGAGAATAAATGTATTTCTAAGTTCAAGTTTAAGTTTATTGTCATTTCAGTAACATAGTTGATAGGAAAGTGCCTTGGTATGCTCACAACACAACACAATTTATCACAACACAAAACAATACAACACAGCACAACACATTACATGACACAAAATACAAAAACACATATGAATACATTTTATTAATAAATTAAATCATGAACAAAATAAAATATTGTCTGCTCAGTCTTTGTTAATGAAGAAGAAGTAATTCACCTTGTGTTGTGTTCTCTGTTGATAAACAGGAAGCGATTAACCTTGTATTGTAGGTTTCTTTCCCTGGCTGTTTGTGCTGCAGTGCTGTTTGTGTGTGTGTGTGTGTGTTGCTGGCGGTCCTCTCCAGCCCTGTCCGCATCACCGTTGGCCTGGCATCACTGACCACTCTGGCCCTGGCAACAGCTGCAGTGGGCTCGCTCCGGCTCCATGGCCCCGGGTAGTCGCTCTGAAGTCCAGCCCAATCACGGAAGCGCTGCCCTCTGGTGTTGCACGCCAGGTGAGTGATTGATAGCTCTGCTGCAGCCTGGCCCCTGTGCGTGGGCGCGTGTCTGTTGACCCCGTCTCTTTGCTGGGCCAGCCCGGCTCAGGAGTGAGCTTTGGCGCATGGTGCGAGAGGGCGTGGAGAGTCAGAGGTAAACGCCGACGCGCTCACAGGTAGGTCAGTGCAGATAGGGAGCCATCGATCATTTCCTGTTTTTCTTTGTTCTGGGTCCCTCTGCGGGAATAGTCGGCGCACTCAATTTGCTGAGGCACTGCTTCGCAGGGTCTCCCGGTCACTGCCCCATCACCCCCAACCATTTTAATTTTGGAGGACTGTCTCCAGGTAGCTCTTTGATGCTTTGAATGAATTGTCTGTCCTGAAGAGAGAGGAGCCACTCAGACATTGATGTCAGCTGAAGTGAGTCTTGTCCCTGGTTGCTCTGGCATCCCATAAATCACTGCCACAGAAACCAGCAGGAGCCGAGGGACTCCAAACTTCTCTTTAGAGCAACTGTTTGAGTAATACATATCAAACATTCAGTATGAATAATGTTTATTTAATGTCAAATCTCCTCTCAGTAATGAATGAATATATATGTATATACACATATGAAATGTATGACACGGAAACACAAACATACAAACACAAAATGTATATCTATAGACATTGAACCATAGATGACTACATAAACACCACACACCACTAGAACCATTCAAACTTGAATCAATCAATAGCAAGATCATATCATATCAATGTTTTATTACAAACAATCTGAATTTAAATAATTATTTCTTCACATAATTAAAGCTATGAAGGGGCGCTGTGGCACAACATGCTGCATCGCCTGTGCCATGTACGGGTCCAGATGCCCACAGGGACCCAGGTTTGAATCTGACCTGCGGTCATTACCCGATCCCACCCCATCTCTCTCTCTCACACTCTTCACTGTCCTCTCTGCAAAAAGGAAAAAAGCCCCCGAAAAATACTTTAAAAAATAAGATAAGTTCGATGCTTCCTTGAACATTAGAGGGTGCTGTTCCCCTACTGATAACCTGAAAGGGCTTCCAGTTGCCTCAGTGAAGGAGAAGAGTTATCTCAGGTCAATAAAGAGTACCTGAAATATACTGTCTCTACGGTCATGAAAGTACATTGTTAACATTCCAGTTAGTCGAGGTGTTATATAAAAGGCAGTGTTATGAGAGGTAATCAAGACACACTGTCCCCAGATCCCCAGATAAACTTGACACCATGGAACAGGTTACACCGCAAATAAATTACTTAGCCCTGAGGCTAATCATTCCAAAGAGCAAGTCTTCACAGAGAGTGATGAGACGAGCAACATCACTGCACTACCTGAGCATGAGGAAAGTTTACTTTTATCAGCCATTAAAGTCAAGAAAATGTTGTGGTTTGTCTATGCAGTAATTTAAATGGCTTGAATTGAATAGGAAGGTAGTGAGATGCTGTGCATTACAAGACCATCAACGTGCCAAAGGCTGGCAGAAAGCCTGGCATTTGATAATATATTCAAACCAATTATGCCAGCGAAAATAAACATGGCAAAACAACTATCAGTGTGCTTGGTATAATTTAATCCATAGTGCTATATGATAAGACAAAGGAATTCATTGAGAATGTAATGAATTGGTTAGTATGCAACGTGTACATGAACAGACTTTGTCATGTTGCCGGTCTTCAAGGAAGCCCAATCAATGGGCAAAGCAAGCAAAGCATTCCTGATAAGTAGAGAATAAACACTCAGCACTCTGTTTCTCCTCCCTCTCTCTCTCTCTCTCTCTCCTTTCTTTCTCCCCCCTGGAGGTGCTTCAATCTATATCTCCACTGAGTGCCCTGGATACCGCAGGCATCGGCACCTCTGTGGCCCATCGATCCCTTCCTCCCTGCTCTCTCTGCTAGGCGTCTGACACAGGAAGAGCGGCTGATGACCGCCGAGCCGCGCTACCTGAGGCCTGGGCTTTGAAGTCAAGCTGGGAGCCGGGGCAGGAGACTTCCATTTTCGGCTCGATCAGTCGCAGCGCTCCGAGGGAGGGCCGCGGGGGTTAGGCATGGGGGAGAGTGGGGCAGTGTGTGGAGGGCAGTCGAGGACGAGGGAAGCGAGGATCAGTGTCTTCTCAAAGTCAAGCGGGCTCTGAAGTTTTCCGAGGCAGCGCTTGACTGGGGCACCGAGGCCAGGGCTGTCGTTCTCCCCTCTTCTCTCATCCAATCCTCGGCACTGCTGAGGATGAAGAGGTGGAGGCCTGGGTCGGTCAGCCCCGCAGGCCAATGAGACCCACTGATGGACACTTGTGTTCCGTCCGACTTTTGAGCGGAGTAAAGCCTCTGGGTCCGAGAGCAGCGGTGCTGCCTCTAAGCAGGGCTGAGCCGGCAGGAGATGTGGGGGAGATGAACCAGGCTCCTATTTGAACCCTCCATCAATAATGTTTTAAAAACTCCATCCGTGTAAGAAGCATGTTCAAAAAACACTTGACACATTTCATGATGTAAATGCACAAAGGAAATCTTTATTTGAGATCTACAGGGAGACTTGGGAGGGCCTTTTTATATTCTACCTCTCTACAACAGTATGTTGTCTTGATATGCATTCCCTTTGAACTTTAGAGGGAACATAGTTGTTTTCATCTGGCTGTCACAACTATTTTCAGTATGATGTGACTGTCAAATCTCGTGTCATAAATCAGTGTCTGATGTCAACACTACTTACTTTGGATGCTGTTATGTAATTCATGTTTGGTGTGAGAGGTGAAAGTGGAGAAATTCTGAATATCCTCAAAGGTCTTAAGATGTAAAATTCTGTTTCACAAGGAGCTGAGATTGTAACTTGATGTTACAACCTTGCATAAAAGACATAGGTTGTCGAACCGCTGTGGATCCACAGAATTCATGAATAATTCTATATCACAGCACTATAGCACAGCACATATTCACATATATATATATTCACATATTCACATATATATATATATATTCACATATTCAATACTATACTGATCACTTTTTCCTTTTCTTTTGTTCGGATTCAGACCAGCATGTTTCAGTTTTCCCCCACTTCTGCACAGAGATTGCTCACTGCTCTATACCTATACAGTATAGTGTTTCTAAAGCCTTTATCTGCCTCTTTCCTGCAGAGCCCAAACCACCTCCCGAGCTGCTGGGGAACTTTTACGTGGCTGTTTGCTTTGTGTTTTATTCAGAGTGAGTAACGCCATCACTGTCACAGAGCTTGCTACTGCATTCATTATTTGTACAGCCAACATCGATCATATGCCCACAAGTTGTGAGCTAATGCAATGGCTTCTCTGTGTGACCATGTGCATTTCTTTTAAGTATAAGCCTACAAACAAAGTGCCAACTGCTTTGCCTTGAACACTGCAGGAAAATAGGCTCAGCATTCCTTGAATTGAACCATATTTGGCGAGGATTCTTGACATTGTTGTGTAACACAATATGTCAGGCAAAATGTGAAAACAGGAATGTTCCCTTGGCAACTGGGAGAAAAGATGATGAAGGGCTAGGCCTGGCCCTGCGGTATGAACTGAACTTACCGTTGCCTTAGTCTGGCTAGGAAACTTTCCTTGCTCTCTTTCCTTAATCTGAGATGAGAGTGACCTATCTTCTGCTCTTGGTGATGTCGGCCTGCTGAATGACTGCATCATCTTTTCTTTTTCCAGACTGTTTTTCCCATATCTGCTATACCTGCAGGCTGCCCTGGCTATTCACTATGTTGAAATGTAAAACAGCTCTGTCAGTGCAGCCTTGCAAATTATAACTGAAATACGACTAGCCTGATTTGATCAGTGGCAGCTATGCTCTTGGTGGTGTTTGTAAGTCAAGTCAAGTCTGTTGCCTGCAGTCATTAGGCATAGTGAACAAAACAGTACATTAAAGAATATTTTGGGCTTTGATTAACATTAATTTTCTGTTGGAAGTTGTGCTTCCTAAAGTTGTTTACCTTCAGATACTTATTTTTCACTTTTCATTCTTAATTTCAGCATTGTGAGACAGAACTTATTCACCAACCATTCTTCTACTCATCCAAAGATGCCCTCACCTTTAGAAAGTACTTTAAGATTGCATCATACACCTGTAGGGTTTTTTTTATATTGCTGAATGTGTTTAAAAAATAATAGCGTTAAGACATTCAAGGGCAAATACAGTAAACTTTTTATTCATACAATTAACTGAAAGCTCAAACCGATCAGTGACTATTAACATCTGACTTCATATATTTAATTCAGCAAAATTCATTTTTGCATGGCGGGATCTGAGAATCCACTGAGCACGTTTCAAAAACACCATTAGGCCTACCACTAATGCCTGCAGCAAAAACACTTAGCGAGCCCCCCTCTGTACTGACCCTTCCTCTGCCTGTCCACACGGCCACACATGCCTCTCAGCTCGACACCTCTCTTTGTTTCTGTGCTTCCCGCGGACCCTTCATCCATCTGTGTTGAAAAGGGCGCAGGCTGTTTTCCCTGATTGGGAGGCATCCTGAGATTATGGAGAGCCATTTAAAGCAGAGGGGCCCCCTGCTACCGCAGGCGATACAAATCGATTGGCCATTTGGCACTCAAGGCTAACAGTTTCTCATCGCTAATAATAGCCAAACTGAGAATAAGCGGTGGTCACTGGGAATGTCTTTATTTACTTCCACTGCTATCCTTCTCTCCCTTTTAGCCTTTTATTTTGTTTATACTGTTTGGGTTTGTGCTGAGCTGACTGCTGAGGAAAAATGGAGGTGGTTGTGTATTTCACTCTCGCTAATAGTGTTATCCTTCCATTTTAAAAGCCTGCATCGTGACATGGCTGAGTGATTGATCGTATGCACAGGAGAATATATGAGAACCCCCTCGAGGCCGAGGGAATTAAACCGAGCGGATGGGAGGCCACATTTTGTAATATGTTTTTGTCTTTTGTGTTGTTATGAATAATGGAGAGGTTTTTTAAGAGAGATGGCCATGTGAAGTACAGCCCGTGAGCTCGGTATTAATGAATTCCCCTCGGATGTGCCACGGCTGTGCACTTCTCCACTTCTGTCAACTCCCATTATGAGCGCATAATCGCAACAGCAGGGGGTTTGATGTTCAACCTGTTTTGCAGTCTGTGGCGTGCAGGAGGATACAGATTCCAATGCAATGCAACGTCTGTTTTTTTTAATGTAATGAGAGTAGCAAGCCATGAGTCTGGATGGAGGGTTAAAATTTGATAGGACTAAATGAAGCCGCACTATGGTTCCATTCCAGGGCCTTAGATAGGAAATCTGTCTGTGAAGTCACAGATGGCTTAACCAAAGTTTGTGAAACATGATTAAAATGCATTTTGAGAAATGTGCAGGAACATGATTGCATGTTGTGAAGTGGAGAATAATTCATGGCAAAAACATCAGGTCTTCCAGATAAAGATGTTAAACCCCTTACATCACATTTTATCTCAAAACCATAAGCCTCCATTCCATATTAATAAAAATGTTTACTGCGCACTCTTAACTATTGGACTAAGTATGTCAGCACTTTAGCGGCTGTACTGTAAATACATGGTTGCTCTCACATGCAGCACTTTTATTTCCACCTGAGAGACGGTTTCAGTGGACGGGTTTCTCTGCCTCTGAGATTTGAGGGCTTCCATTGTGATTAGTTCCGCTGCAAAGCACTTCTCCAGCCTTTGCGTGCAACTGAGCCCTCAGATATCCCAGCCTGGTCTGTTTACCTCGCACAGAGTGTTTGGAGAAAAAAATCCTTTCCTTCCATGGAGGGAGCATGTAGCACGCATGTTAATATGCTTACTGGCAGCCGTGTAATCGGTCGTTTGAAGTCCCTCTGCGGACCTTTCATGGCAGACACGTATGGCAGTGCCCCAGGGGCGACTGGCACACAAACAGGATGCTGCTGGAGATGCGCCCGGGATGCCAACCGCAGCTCACCAGAGGCACAGCTCGCTGACCCACTGCCGGTCGCACACAAAACTCCACTGCCCAGAGAGCGTTGCCCAGAGTGGGAGGCTTTGTGTATTCTTAACCTCTTATTCTTAGACACTTAAGCACCTTCAGACTGTAGCTCCTTACTCTTGTCTCAAAGCTCTATACTCTATACACTGTCATTGAGAATTATGTATGCACATCAGCAAAATGTCACTAAGAAAAAGTTGTCTAGCGTATGAGTTCTCGAAAATAACTATCATTGTAACTATTCATCGTTCATTGTTTATCGTTCATCGTTTTGCTACTCTTTCTTGGTGGCTATCCTAGGAACTCTATGATGACCTGGAGCATCTCCCTCTCTCTGGTGTCCAGAGGAGATCTTGTGTGAGTGTAACCCCCAGGGTCAGGCTTAGACAGTCCCACTGCATTCCCTGCTGAGGGGGGTCTCCCTGCACTGGCATTGCTGAGATGCCGGGGACACTCAAATAAGGGGACCACCGTGACACTAAGTTTGGGACACCTCTAGTCACAACACATCACGTGTGTGTTCCAGTAGGGCTGGACCACTTCAGAAATATTTGAAGTAAACAGGACATCTGTCTTCCTCGACCTAGTCTTCGTTTGTATCTGTTTACTCTCTGCTCGGTGTGTGTTTGAATTAATAATTTAAAATGTTGTGAAGACATAACCCATGAGATGTAGCATAACATGAGCATAACAAAAAGAGAAAGCAAATGTAGTCCACAACTTGGATTTTGAGTAGCCTGTTTATGCTGTTTTGGACTTATGCTGTGAAGGTCATGGGTCATGGCTTGACCTCTGGCTTTGCTCATCTACACAGGCTCATTGTAAATCACCTTGTGTCTCTTCAAAGCCAGCTGTTTCTGGCCTTGGGGTTCACCACTGTGAATAGATGCTGAATAGAAGTTATTTTTGCACCCTCAAGTTCCTTTAGTTGATTTAAAATGAATCTAAAAGAAATGTGAGGACAATTGCAAAAATTAGTGGGCTGGGGGAAGTTTGGAACTGAACTATGCTTTGATATTTGACAAACTAGGCTTAAAGGGTGTACACTCTATACACTTGCAGCAGAGTTTTAGGGGATGCCATTTTCAGTGCCAGCTACAAACACTTTGATCTGGGTTTGCTCAGAATATAAAAAATAAAACATATAAAAAAATAAAATGATTGAAACTGGCTTTTACCTGAAACAGTCTCTGCACCCTCTGAAGTGCTTTAAAATATTTAATTCATCTCCTCTTTGAATCTCCCAGTGGCTCGTCAGAGAGTTTTGTTATTCCACTCTCATTTTCACCCAGAGCTCAGAAGAGAGCGGCCGAACATCTGTTTGTTCCCCAACAGGGAGGGAAGGGAAGGGAAGCGATCGCCTGCTTGCCTGCCTCGCATTCAGCACCACTGAAGTGGAGCCTTTTCTTGTTCTTCTCATTAAACCCCTTTAGTATTCCACAGCTGATCTGAGACCAGTTAGTAGTGCTTTAAAGGATATCCGCCGCACATGCTCTCGCTCATCGACGATGAGGCTTTTTTTAACCTCGCCCCAAATCAGGCCAAAGTCACATCTATCACTTTGCTCCCTCTTATTGATTAGCCCCTACTTAATTTCCTATTTGTGAAACAAAAGCGGGGTTTATACAGCAGTCACAGTTTACTCTGCAGATTACTCACTGCCCGCTCTGTCTGGTCTCTGACCCTGGTGCCAAAATGATGTCATTAAACAGCAGCACTACACTTATTGATTGCATCTCAGGGTCAGAGGCGGCGTTGCCACTCAGCGAATGTGCCGAAGGGCAGCTTTGGCGCGCTATGTGCACATAATCAGTGACTCCTCTCTCATCAGGAGGTGAGAGTGAGAGAGATGCTGTTTACTGCTGTTGGTGAGACTGCAGTGGCTATGGATTAGACTCAGACAGGGCTGTGGTCTGTGGCACTCTGTTGACAGTCATCCAGCACCCACTTCTGCCCGTCCACCCCCCCCCCCCCCCCCCACACACACACACACACACAGAGAGACACACAGCAGTATGCTAGGGAGTGATTCCCAGGCTGCCGTGAGAAAGTCTCCTAGTGCTGGGACCAGCCTGTCCCCTGGGAGGCCTCTCCCAAGCTGATCGGAGCAGGGCAGTCTATACACATGTGCCCCTCCTGCCACTGGATGTGGGCGGAAGTGACGGCACCAAACAATGAGGTATATTTGGCCCTCCACTTCCCCACTTCTTCGGTCTATTTATAAACCCAGAGTGTTTGTCTTAAAAGACAAGTCGCTGTCTTGTGCATGCATGTGGAGGGGGATGTCTTCTCTCTGCTCTTTTCTGTGAGGGTCCTTTTGAGGTCCTTCAGCGGGGTGCATACCAACACCAATAACGCAGCTCTGAATTTGTATGAGGTTTAAATCAGGCAGAGCTGGGGAAACATCTCCAGCTCAGTAGGTGGGCAAAACCAATCTGCATTGCCCTCATCTGACTCTGAAGCCATTGATCTCACTGAGCAGCCTAATTTGGCAAGCCCTGCTTTGGTAACTATGATGAATTCAGCACAGGCACAGTAAAGGTAGTTTGCCTGCATCTCTGAAATGTGTTTTATCTTAAGTAAGGAACCGTTAGTGTCATCCAAATTTCTCTCTTCCTCTCTGCGATTCGGTGAGACCCTAAGATCAAACCCGCTTGATGTTGGGTGTGATGAGAGCCTCCAAAAGGGATTTGCTCTGCCACGGTTGTATCTTTTTTTCACATAGAGATGAATTTTTGGCATCAGAGAGATGACAGCCTCATAATTGCTCCATATTTCAGGCAGCGGAAGTCAAGCAGCCACCCACTGCTTCCTACTGAGACCAGCATCATAAATCTGGGGCACCCAGATCTGTTTTTATTCTTTCTCCCTTCCATAGACAATATCTTTACATTGCCCTCCAGGCACTTGATTGTACAAGCATCATCGGTTCACAAATTAACCATCAGTCAAAATCCCCATGCTGGTAGGCGTTCATTTTTCTCCCCCCCAGCTCCAGCTATTCACTTTGCAAGCTTTGAATCCTGGTTTACACAACAGCAGCAGTCTTGGTGTCGGGGAGAACCATAATTATTTATGAAGTAATTAAGTTTTCCTCTGAAACATCCCGAGGAGCCTCCGGCACCAAAACAAGTGACACCGTTCCAATGAGGATCATTCAAGTTCCTCTCCGCCAGATGAATCACTGTTTGCAACAGCATTATTGGATTTCAGCACCTCCAAATACTATAGATTTGAGAATTTGCAGTTGTGTAGCCCTCATAATAACGCATTGTTATGACACCAGCCATACAACTGCTGCTTCTGTAAATCTAATTTCCATGCCATGAAATAGGCATTGTGTACTCTGGCCTAATCTAATTTATGTCTATATCACAGTGTGACAAACTGCCCGACACAAATACATATGCATGGGTGATTCAGATACCATTAAACATGCTGACCAGTTGACGGCTGACTGGTTGACATTGATCTTAGTGTCCAGCTGGTGTCGATATCTCTCTCATATTAGACAAATCATTCCCTTGTTATCGCCGGCTCAGGCCTCTCCAGTAGTTTTGGTATTCATTGCCACAGGATAGCAGTAATAGGGGGTTTCCCACAATGCCCTTTGTCACGGCACCATTTCGCACACAGTGGCTGTGACAGACAGCGGGTCAAAAACGGTCACGTTGGAGTATTTGTCTGTCATGTCAAATGCTAGACACAGCAGCTTAACACCGAGAAATGACCTTGCGGTCCTGTGCACAACCCGTAGAAAGGACAATCCTGACCGCACTCTCCAGTGCGGTTTAACTGTGCCAAAAATCTGCTCCATGGCTGTCATGCTATTTCTCCCCCCGCCTGCTCCTATCTGATTGTTTCACCCCTCAGTGCAAAGCTGCATACCATTTAATGTGGCCCAATTCCATTGCGGAAACGTGACACTGCCTGGCAGGCCCACCATGCCGGGACCTCAATTTCAGACCCGCGCAGATAATCACTGACCTTTCCTGGACATTCTAATCTGACAATGCCCCTGGTCAGAATGAGCAGAAGATGCTTGTTTGCCACTGCAGTGGAACACCTGACCGTGTAATTGGAAGGGGTTGCTGCTCTTAGGGGCATTTTGTGCATAAAAAAACAATGTGATGTCTGTGCTGAATTAGACAGTCACACACACTCTAACAGAGGGAGAGATAGAGAGTGCGTGAGAAAGAAAGGACTCTGTCTCCCAAGTTAGACCACGATCTGCAATCACATAACAATGGCTGCAAAGTTAGAAGATTGAGTATATTTAATGCATGACTGATCCTCACTCCCCCTTTCAGGTTCTCTGTGTGTAGTGACAGCATAATGCATCTCTCTCTAGCTTCTGCATCTCTGTCTGCTGTCAACCATTTAAAGCACTTTGGAAGGAGGAAGCACATCTTAATGTACATTAGATTCCTTGCAGTAGACTCCAGATGAGATGACATTTCTAAAAGTGGATTATGTTATGCAGAGAGTGATGTGGCAACAACATAGTTGTGCCTCAGCAGATATAAGGCCCATGTCGTATACTCTGTATTCTGGTGGGAGAGCTGTAGTGTGCATTTGTGCTGGGTTTCAGCGTCTTCTTAAAACTTCAAGGTTTCAAGGAGACACCCAAGAGTGTCACACCATGAAAAAAAAAGCCAACATCCCTGTCATAGTTTCCCAGACACAAGCAACTTCCTGAGGGGCTGTGTGTTTTGTTTTTTTTATGTCTCCTCTGCCCAGCATCTTAGCATTGTTTTTAAGACATTGAGGACTCAGCTTA
Source organism: Alosa alosa (assembly GCF_017589495.1). Taxonomy (NCBI): domain Eukaryota; kingdom Metazoa; phylum Chordata; class Actinopteri; order Clupeiformes; family Clupeidae; genus Alosa; species Alosa alosa. The sequence continues at coordinate 5,608,016 of NC_063209.1, forward strand.
GTCTCAAGGTCAAGGTGTTTCCCTGGTTGTAATTATGAGGCAGGCAACGGGATGTTTGCTGTTGTCCCACATGCTAGAACCTTCCACTGAAGATCAGAACCGAGGGCGTGCCCTTCCGCAAAACAAGGTTGGCTCTTCCTCTGAGACCCGGGCCTGTGTCTGCCATCGCTGAGTCATCACGAATCCCCCTGCCACCTCCATGTTGTCAGCCGGTGAGGAACAGCCGGTGAGGAATCTTTTAGATCCTGTGTGTATTAGTTTGTTGACATAACTAGATACAACAAAGAAATCAACAAACCAAAACTAGACACAAGAAATAAAAAAAAATCAGCAACAATACACACTAAAAATACACTAACTAATGAAATGCATCAACATTTGGCAAATCTGCCTGGATATTCCCTTTCATACTGAAACACTTTTTAGCTTCTTCCTCTTGAGGCTGAGCTGTTCTCACTCCTCTTCTTAACTGAGCATTTTCAGAAGCTGGGCCTGAGAGACCCAATGCACAGAGAGGCGCTGAGATCAAGCCTGTTGCCCTGCCAGCCAGCGCTCTGCTACCATCTCTTTCAAGGTTTTTTTTTTCTTTTCAGCACCAGACACCTTCCCGCCTCAGTCCAGAACGTCTCGAGAGGAGGTGAAGAGGCCTCACTGGACATCCTGGTCTCCTCAAAGGCTCATTAGGCGCAGGGGAGCCGGGACAGCAGCTGTCAGAGACGCCTCTCTCACTGCCAGATGGCGACGCTTTCAGACGGATGGAGATGACCAACAGACACACACACACACACACACACACACACACACACACACACACATACACACACTAAAAAAACAAATGCCCACTGAAAGCCTGGCACCCGAGGCGGCGCCGGGAAAACGAGACGTGCATTTACTCTGTCAGGGCCATATCGGTGGTGGCGCGGCTCACGGGGGGCTAGTGTGGCGACGGTGTTTATATTCGCGCTCCGGCCCTGTTATCAAGCACTCAGAGAGCGAGCGCCCGTCACCGGTGTTTGCGTTACGAATCGATTCAGATCCAGGCGGCCCCGTGCTGTCAGATGGATGAAATGGTTCCTGGTGCTTAGTGAATTCTCCACACACCCCTCCGCTGTGCCCTGTCAATCCAGCCTAATTGCCTGCCACCTACAGCAAAGAAATGGTCCAAGACAGAATGTCTATCACTTCATATTGTGTAGCTCTGTAAAATGTGCCTGTCAGCCCCAAAGAAAGATTGAAACTACTCCAGCAGGCTTTAGCTGAAAGTTACTTCCTATGAACTACATAGCACAATATTGTATTAAATTATTTGAGAATTAAGGAATTATTATAGTTTAGGGCAATCTGGTTGATTTAAAAATGTATATTTTAACTATTACTTGGAGCTTAGAACTCTGTGTTATTTAATGTCTCAGCTCTCGGGAGCTCTTGATTAAAGTGTTTTTATTGGTCCTTAGAGGATAAAAGATAAGAGTTTATCGGTTACCTAGTTTAATTAGTCATCATGTCCCATCTGTAGTCGTCGACTTCATCAATTATTACTGCCGCGGCCTGAGTTACTCCCCCTCATTTAAAAATGCATAAACCCCTAATGATTAGCAGTATGTGGACCTAATCTAATGAGGGCGATTAGTGTGACATTATCTTCTAGCTTGTACTAAATCGAGGTCAGGAGCAGGTCGGTCACGGTTGGCTTTCACTTCTGCCACCACAGGGAAGTCTTCCTAACTCAAATCAAAACCTTGCCCCGCAGATCTGACTTGTCAGATTAAGCTGCTGTGTAACTCCTTGATGTGGCTATAAATACAACCTAAAACCCTCACAGTCTGGTTGGTCAATACTCTTGTACCTGTATGTGATATGTTGAGGCTATACTAGCATGCATACCACTTTATTTAGGATATTTGTTTCTTTCTTGTTTGTGTCTGGTAAGCATGAGGAGTTTTGATTTGTGGAATTTCTTGGGAACACAGCAGCAGCAACATGCTGGCTCATTAGTTATTTAAATTGAAAAAGAATCCAATATTTTAGCCAAGGTCTGCTTAACTAGCAAATGAATAAATTCACTGACAAGTTTATCAGTGAAGACGGCAATTATATTCTGCTATCCTGCATGTGTGGGACCTCAGGTGTTTTAAGATCACATGAAGAATGGGGGATACAAATATTCTTTGATGTAATTTGTACAGCTATTTCATTTGAACACCACCAACAAAGGAAAATGGAATGCTGTTCAAATCCTCCCTCACTGGGGCTGTGCTCCACTAAGGAAAAGCATTCTTGAAGACCGTGAATCTGTGTGATTGCTTTCACTCTTTGCATCACGAACCCCAGTAGCAGAGGACCCAGGAAAGCTTCATATTTATGGGCCAAAAAGGGGGATGAGCTCTCGGTGTGGCCTCATTCGGGGTGCTGGTTTCTGGACAGTGTTGGGAGGGAGGCTGGATGGCTTGGGCTTTACCTGTTTAGCATTCTGCACACTGACGCAGAGGGAGAAACCGCCTGCCACCTGCAATGTCTAAATCCCCAGTATCCTCCCTGCCCTTGGGACCAGATTTACCAGTTTCCTGCATAAACAAAGTTGTGGTCCATCAGCATGCAATGTCCTCTCTCTCTCTCACTGACTCTCTCTCTCTCTCTCTCACTCTCTCTCTCTCACTGTGTTCTCTCTTTTTCTCTCTTATTCTCTCTCTCCCTGGGAGAGGTCAATTTCACAGCCTGCATGCAGCCATTTATAAGCATGGCGGTGCCCAGGTGGGCTGCTGTTCTCACCCAGATGCATTTATAGCGACACACTCTTTTATCGGGTCCTTCCCCAGATAATGTTGGCGCCCATGCTGTTGCCCGCGCATTGGACTGTTTCCTCATCTCTTTGGGGACTGGGGATTTAGTGCTGTTTATATTCACAAACATACTGAAGCAGAACAAAAAACAAGTGGGCAAGGAAGTTGGAAACACTGTCTCACTGCCCGATGCTTTGATGAGGCAGACAGCATGAGATCAGCTTTCTCCCTCTCAGATTCTGATCCTTGTTTGAAAAAGTCACTCTCTCACGCAAAGATGGAAAGAGTGAGACACTCACCCCTTTTGGCATAGCTGTCACATCCTGACTCAGGTCCCAGTAACACTCTCCTCCTAAGCTACCTGCTGTTGTTTTGTTGTTGTTTTGCGCATGGAGATGAAGTTGCTGCAGGTTGAGAAGTGGACATCCGGTCACTGGAGGAGCATATAAGGGTCAGGAGTAAGAATTCCCAATCTGCCTCTTGACAGCCTCCCCTCAAGGAAAAAAATATACGACCCCTCTATTTATAGCTGTCATTTTGTTTACAGTTCATCTGAAAACTGGTCATGCATTCCATCTCATCTCCAGGGGGAGAGTTTGGACACTGCTAAAGATGTGCACAGATGAGAATATGCAGAGCAACTGACAGGCTGCCATGACTCAAAGCCACTCAGTCACATCAGGACGTTTCTCTGGGGTACTGCACTGACAGTGGATGTAATGTATTGGGTCACCCTTCTGTGGCTTCATGGTCTTACTCCCCCCTGGCACAGTGCCCAGTCAGCAGACTGTAGGCTATCCAGAGGAAAAGCAAGCAGCTCCTGCCAGCACTGCCCAGTGGTGCAAGTTTATCTCAACGGGCAAATTACGGCTTTGTTTGAAGCTGCTGAATCTCTTAAGTTGTTGTGGCTGACTCACATCTTGGGTGTGCATTCTTGAGCTGTTTGTTTCCCGCTGCTAATTTTAACCAGTGTTGTATAAAGTACTAGAAAGCAATACTTGAGTAAAATTACAAGTATCGTACTAGAAAAAGACTTTGGTAAAAGTGAAAGTTACCTTTTAGAATATTACTTAAGTAAAAGTCTTAAAGTATCTGATATATCCTGTACTTAAGTATCAAAAGTAATTTTCTGATATTTAATGTACGTAAGTATTTGAAGTAAAAGTAAAAAGTAAAAAGCATGCGGTTTTATTTTGAACTTTTATTATGAACTTTATTTTGGCTTTCTTATAGTAAAGCATAAAGCATATTCATATTCCCATTTCTTCTTAATCTCACTCATCAAACCAAAATCACATTCTTTTCTAGGACTTTTCAGGCACAATTCTCTTAAGTTCAAAGAACAAACAGCATATTTTTAGAGCTGACATCAAAGAAAAAAACAAACAGAAATTTCACTTTTGTATGAACTTCAGGTAAAAATGAAAAATAAATAACTTATTTCTATTTTGGTCATGTGGTATGAGCATTTCTAGGGCGTACTCCCCAGGTCACCATCTCACTCTCACACACACACACAGGCCACCTATGTCCAGCAGCTACTAATACTGTATGCCAGTCATTAGTTGAAACTGAAAAGGTGTCTGTTCATCTTCAAAAGAAGCTGGTTTTCAAAGTTGCCAGAATTCAGTGCCCGGGAGTTTCAGGCCCAAGACCGGCCCACGTTTTCCATAGTGGTGGAAATTGGATAAATGAAGCAACATTTCAGCTCTTACTATCCTGTAGTTTTTATTAGTACCATGGTTCAACAAATGTGTAAAGGTTATATAATAATTCACTTCAACTGAGAAGTTAACAAAAAATGTTCCACTATTCCACAAGTTAACAAAATCAGAAAGAAAGAAAGAAAGAAAGCCTTTGAAATGTAGCCTATCCCACGCTTCCACAAAGAGGCATATTGAACTAGTGTTTAGGCTACATGTTTTTGGCATGGGTAGGCTATATTGTTGTTTTAGCCTACTCCTTTACTACACCCTCTTCTGAGCAAACAAGGCATATAGGTTTATCATGTAGGGTAATTGCTCTTTTTTATATTAAATAACTTTAATTTATCCTCTCTACTTGTCCCCGTATCTGAGAAAACTTTTTGGAAAAGACGGGCTATACTGTATGGAACCAACCAACTCTTTTTAGGAGGGGAGAACTCCCTCACGTAGGCTACAACCAATGCAGAGGCATTGCATTGGTGTCATGCACAGAATGCGGAACGTGTCCTACTTTAAGAAAAGCTAGACTAACGTGACCAATGTCAATATTTTTTTCCTTGACCGGCCCAAAAGTGAAGCGGCCCACCGAGAATTCTCCCGATTACTCCCCCGGGCCTGATTCAGGACTGAAGACAAGTCCTGCGATGCTAAATAGCCTTTCACAGGCCGCTGAGACAGGTAGCGGGGTGTTCAGCTTCACAGAAGCTGCCAATGTACAGAAACATTTCTTGCAAATACGGACACGGGTGTATGACGTTATCTTCACCACGACCCTGTTCACCACTATCGTCGGGGTGGTCGTCTATGATAACGGGAGGTCCTCCAGTAGATGCTCGTACTCATGGCGGTTTCAGTTGTGCGTCCTCCTCCTTTAGCAACAAACACGCGCTGAAATAGAGCGCGCAGCGTGCGGAGCGTGCGTAATGCAATCTAGGGGCCTGTCCACACGGAGACGCTTTTTAGGTTAAACGCAGAGGTTTTGCTTCGTCTTGGCCGAGCGTCCAAACGAATCCTGTAAACGCACTGCCCAAAACCGCACTTTTCTGAAACCTGGTCCCAGAGTGGAGAAATCTGAAACCGTAGCCCGTTTGAATTCGTTTAGACAGCTTAAACCGCACATCCTGCTTGGCGTGATCGATGATGTCATCGCCACACCTCAGCTGCCCTGGACTTGCACTTATAGTGTTGCCTAACAATACTAGTTTTCATACATGACATTACCTACGATTACACTCCGTAAGATAAATATCACAACTGGAAAGGCGCGAGCCGATAGCTTATGACTTGGTGGACTGAACACTGTTTTCCCCGGTGTTTTTAATGCATTCTAGCTACTGTCAGTGACGCGAGAGAACTTAAGTTATTAGGAAAGCGATTGTAAGTTTAGGCTACATTAATTTGTGCGTAGTGCCAGTGTCATTCATTTATTTTACATGTCTTACAACATATATACATGCATTCACAGTCGAGTGAAATCAGATTTAATTTACAAAGACGCTTAGAACTCACGTTAAGCTGGTAGCACACTGAATGCAAATGCGCGATTTGATTTGATGCAGGCAAACGTATTGACTGTTGTTACTAACGAAGGTTTTATAGCAATATTATAATTGTGGCGACAGAATACCCTAGAACTTGGGTAAGCCTTGCGTTTAGTAGCCTAATTGCGGTGATGGCCAAAACTAATGTGAATCACGCACTATCCTACAACCAAAGAAAGTAAAGGTGATTAGTAGGCCTATCGTAACACCCCCAATTATCACCACTTTTGTTCAGAAATTCTAAAACAACTATGTTTTTTAACACTTCAAAATAACATTTGCTAAATTAACCTGACATTTTTCAGTAGCCATAGGTGTGTAGATTTGAACAAAATCTGGTTTGTTTGTTAACGGGAGCATTTACTGCCTGAAATATCCGATTTTGTTTACCACGCTCGGGGTTATAGTGCTGGCCTGATGGGTCGCCTATTTACACCGTTTCAACGGCACATGAACGGTTAGACCGAGAATTCTCGCCGCGGAAATTAAAATTCCACTGGAGCTCCAAGCGGTTGTGTACACGCAGCCTTACAACACTGTCTACAGCTCTTTGAGTCACGGTAAAATGTCATTTTTGGTACATAGCTAATTTAGATACACCTATGGTGTGGGTGGTTGCGTTTCTTTAGGAGTCTGCTGTCTTGGTTTGTATGGAAATTGATATTAAGTGACACATACACGCAAGACGGTGGAAATACGGGACCGACGGTAATAGGGGGAGTTCCGATACCTGCGTTAGCCAAATAAAGGATGGGACTGCACCCTTCACAAACCGTAAAATAAATTGTATTAGTTTTACAGTTGACAGTTCACCATCAGTCCACACAAACAATTCTGGTTTCCTTGCACTAGCCATTTTGTCATAGCCTATTCTGTCTGTTTGTAAAGCACACAAACTTTGGTCAATTTCTGTAAAGAAACAGTGACACCTATAGACCTGGGGTATGAAGTAACGTGTTGAGTCGTGTTGAGATGGATCCGTTTGGACGCAAATATTCTTGATGCGGTTTCAGGGAAGACGGAGGAAAAAAAGATCGGTTTCGTACGTGTGGACTAGCCCTAGGAGCAGTGATTCGCCAAACCTCCCTTATTGCAGTCGCACACATTTCTTCTAATTTTATGTTTTAGTAACGAGTAACGAAGATGCTTAGTGGAAATATAACGGAGTAAAAGTATACATTTTATCTAGGAAATGTAGTGGACTAAAAGTGAAAGTTGCCATAAATTGAAATAGCGAAGTAAAGTACAGATACGTGAAATTTCTACTTAAGTACAGTAACGAAGTATTTGTACTCCGTTACATTACAACACTGATTTTAACATAGTGTGTAAACACATCTTGGGATGATCTTCAGCAATAATCATGTCTTTTACTGTGAATATTATTTACAGAAGATTGACTTAGTCAATATGTTGTGTTGGACGAGATTTTTAGCGAAATCCAGACTTTATACTGCATTATTTACTCTGAACGATTGCACCCTTTAGAACCATGTGACCTATGTCTCAAATCACTTGAGATTACCAGTCAAAGCAACCCAACCGTCACCAAATCTGACAGCAAGATAGACAATTATGCATCCGATGAGTCTCATTATTGTTGTCATATCACTCAATAGAAAGATAATTTCCCCTCTTGATGATGTTGATAATCAATATCCATCACCACCAATGTCAGTGGTTCACATTTATATTATTGTAGCCTACTCTCAACATTCACACTCACAGTGTGTTGTCAGTTGATGAATCCAGTGGTCACAGTTTTGTTCTCACATATTAACCAAAATATCAATTATGTGTAGCATGTGTTGGCTCTACTCAATGGTCAGGACAACAATGCCAGAAATAGGCCATTTGTATGTACACATTGTTTGTTTGTAGGCCTATGTCGTAGGCTAAACGACATAGAAAGATACAGCAATTGTTTGGGGCTGTGTAGACATAAATGGAAATGTATTTTTAATCAAGTTCAATTTACATAATTCATCAATACGCAAGCGCACTAGCTATTGACAGCTTCTTCATTGAGTGAAGAGAATGCCAATGGCAAAATAATTGACTTTGACGGACGGGTTACCGTGTTATAGGAGTGCAATAACAAATAGCCTACTACAATGTAATGGTCTGAACATAAGGTCTCAGCGAGTCATGAACGGAGCGCGAAAGAGCCCGAGTTTGTTGAAGTGAAACAGCGGTGTAATTGATCCCAGCTGCTGGGGAGGGGATAAAAGCTATTCTCGTGGGATAGTCACGTGTCCTCGGGGAGTGCTTAGTATTGGAACACACGGAGTAGGAGCACCGTCAACTGCGTAGTTGTGGACTTGGACATCCCTATAGTAAGCAGTCAAATGTCCTATTATGAAAGAGCCGATCGTCAAACCTTTGAACAAGCAGAATGAAACATACAGTTTAGTCCTACCGTGTGTGCTTACCAGTTTCGCTTAACTTCTGCGCTCATCTCCATCGCTATCTTTGCAGCCAGTGCAACGTTACTGTAGCTACCCCAAGACATCAAGTCAACAGAGGGGCGTCACTATCAGTCGAGGTAAGCTACTGTATTCTTCTGACAGTGTTCGAGCGTGTTTAACCCATGTTAAATTGTAAATAGCCTTTTAGTAGTCATCCAAATACTGACCATGCACTTAGTCCCCATGAGAACTGTTCAGACATTTACAAAGACTACTGTACAATTATCTCAAAGCATTCCTTTTCGGTTCAGTGTAATGAAATGTGTATGAACGTTGTCATCACTGTACACGGCTACAGTAGCCTACATTGGGTGTTGCCTGGTAAAAAGTGCCGTGTCTTATTTTGGACTCAAATACAAACCATCTTTGGAAAAACTACTATAAATGTGTCTGGCTAAAATTCGGGCTAATGTGTATACCGTTAACGTTTGCCATTGACACCCCATTGTTTAAGCACGTGCTGTTCTTGTCTAAACGTGCATGGTCTACAATATGACGTTACTACTCAGTTATTATTCATAGGCGCCTCGTTTTCCCTCAGTGACAGGTCTGTGCCGTGGTAAAGTGAATGTGTGCATGGTTACCTTTTTGACCAGGGTCATACATCATTTCTTTCCAGTAGAAAGAATTGTTATTTAATCACATGACCTGGAATACACTGACCGAGGCTAAACTTATGAGTTCTCTTTCAGTCTGTTATCTCTTCTATGAACAGCGCCAGTTTGACAGAATGGAGTTGTTTCTCGCTCTCCTTCTTCTTATCACTCTCTCTTCCTTGCTTTAGTTTTACCCGCCCTGTCTTTGCCTGTGCACGGAACAAATGCGAAGGGCATCACCTGTCAGACTCAATTGTGCTTGAGTCTCTGTGTGAGTTATGAACCACTACCCCCCGCCTTGTGCCCAAGGGGACACGCACACAGTGTGATGCTGTGGACAAACTCTTTCACCCTTTACTTTGCAATCTCATAGCTTTCTGTAGGAAAGAATATTTTCAACAAACATGACATCAGCTCCCTCAAACTCAGGGGGAACCTAGCACCTTAGAGAAACATGCCATTGTAAGTGGTAATCAAAGTGGTGATGAAAATACTGTGTTGTTCTTCATGCAGTTACAGCTAGGCATATACTGTCCGTTGAGTACAGACAACTGTGTAAGAGTATGTGAGTTGCGATCACTTCCCTTTACATCCATCCTGTCAGCACCACTAAGCATTTGTTTTATGGGTTTCTTGGCTGACTAAGTGGGCGAATACTGGAACAGAGTGTTAGTTTATTGTTTTTATTAGGTTCTGGTTGTTTGAACAGACTCTAAAAGGTTTTTTTTAAGGACTGCTCTACCATAATGAAGAGCTTGTAAATAGCCAATCAGTGTGTTGAGCCATAAATGAAGCACCAATAGAGGAGATTGGAGCTCCATTATGAGGTCTGACATCACAGGGGAACAGACATGCACATATTTTCTGGCTCCAGGTCTTCCAAAGTGTTCTGTGCTTAAGCCTTAAGGTAATGTTTTCCAGAATTGTACATTTAGGGTTTACATTTAAGATAGTCTTTTTGATCAGTGCTATGATGAGAATGAGAGTATGGTGGTGCATTTTTTTGTAATAAATATTTTAGTTAAGGAAGACCATATTTATCAAAGAGATGTTCATTTCGAATTTTGTTTTTCGCACTGGAGTGTACAAGTTATTCTATGAATTATTCATGTTTTAACTTCAGACTCTCTGACGCTTACCACCTCAGCCAAGATTTTCATCCATCATGGAGTTCCTCTTCTTGCCATGCTGTTTCGTCTGTGGTTAACTGCCATTTATCACGCCTTTTGTTTACGGAGGCAACCGCTGTTTGAATTTTAATGAGGCTGTTCAGAGTTCCTGCCTTGCCCAAGAGGAAGCACCCTGTATTAGGATGTCAGGTATCTGTCAGCAACTCTCCAGAGTACTGTTCTGGCCCACTGATGCATTTTAGAGTCACACTGTGCAGTGCAAGGAGCCTCTTAAAAACAGCAGGCCGTCCTTGGTGTTGTTTCAGCTTTGACCACTGTTGATGCTTGGCTGTTGTAGCTTCCTGCCCTTATTTAGTGAAATAGCTACCCCGGAATAACCACCACATTCAGACCCTGAGGTTCTATTTTAATGTGAGTGTGAAATGCACCTCCAGCCCAATTGAGTGTTTAGGATTTCTTTCTTTTTTGGTTTGTTTTGTTTCCCCTCTGCAAGTGTTCTTGTGTGGCTACATATATCTCAAGTCCAAATTTGCATTTTCCCTTCACCATTGAGTGTCCTCTAAGAGAGAGTGAGGAGGGAGAACATATCCTTGATATGAGAAGCACATGAGGTAATTTTCTACGGGTGAGCTGCTGTGTCAAATTTTTATTTCTAGAAGACAGTGCGGCTTCTATTTGTGTCGTTGGGATTGTAGTCCCACACAGGTTGTGGGATGGCTGCGGGACATATCTGCGTTGAGTGGCAGCAGGCTGTGTCTTAAGTCCCCAGCTGCCATGCCAGAGCTCCAGCAGGAAATGAGGTTGGAGTCCATCAATGTAGTTAGCCGCTCGTCGGGGGGCTAATATTCAATTAGAGGGTCCTGGTGTCGCCGCTGTGCCCAGACACCAGTATGCACAGCATCAAGGACCGAAAGATTAACTGCCATTTTAATAAACATCTCGTTCATCTGTTTTATGGGACAGGACATGAATTACAATAACAAACAGTATGTTATTAGGCATAGGGTCATGGCCTTGTTGTGTAGTGTTACTGCAGATGTATTTTCTAAAATGTTAGCTTAATTGTGAGGTATCATGTTAAACTGGTGATAACAGAGCACGCCATTTATCATTGCTCTACCATTGCGTATTTTCACATGGCCTATCTTATGTAAGAACTCTATTTATTGAGTATTATTAGTGAACAAGGTATTTAAAATGGAACAGTCTGAGTTCTTGCCTTGTGAAGAAAGAATGCAGAGTGTTATGGTAGGCTTTATTTTTAGCATGGTGATTCAAACTCTTATTTCAGTTCCCCATCCTCACTTATTCATTCAAATGTCACTGAATGATGAATCCATGGAAAGTGTAGAGCATCTGGGCAAGACTGTGTTGACCTGGGCAAGCTGTCATGGCAATTAACACAGAGCTTTTGTTATGTTGCTAGCTGCCAGACTCACCTCACTGCCAGTGTGGTGATGTCACAGTGATAGTTTGGCTTAGCTGTTTCAAACATTTCCATGATGTGAGAATATGGAGAGAAATGAAGAGTGTTAACTACACATCCTTTGGCTAATGAAAATGAATGCATCATTCCCAACCTAAAACAACATACATTTTAGTATTCCACAGGGGATTGATGCAATTTATGGATTTAATATCATCACTCTACAAGCTGTTGATGTTATTAAGCTGGTGAGTGGATGCTGCGTGCGTCTATAATGTAAACACAGTGCAACATCTTATATTCTTTAGCTGAATTAATTAACTTGCCGCCCAACCCATTAGCCACAATGCACATTAGTGTCATATAGATGGATGCCAAGGCTTCTTGCAGCTGAAGACGGCAGCCATGTTCCCCAGAGCTTAGATATTCTATGGGAACTCCTCCTTAGTTCTTTGCTGTGATCCCCACGGTGACCGCTGCATAACTGCGGGGTCGGGACGAGTTATGGGACGGGGTCAGTGCAGGTCGCTCAACGTCACTGGCAGCACTCATGCCCACCCCTGTCCACTTAGCACGAGTGAATGACATGTCACATGGCTCTCTATATCTCACACATCCATATAGCAGAGGTAGAGTAGTGGAGGGTTTTGCTGAGGCAGCCAAACCAGTAGACATCAGATTCATCAGTCTCCCAGCTGTCATAACAACACACACATCCCAGCGATCTCTAAACAGATTCTAGATCACGTTTCCTCAGCCAAGCAGCAACTGTCCTCAATTCTGTTCTGTCCTCCGGCCTTATTTATAGACAGGCCTGATTGGTCCCATTCCCCTTGACTAGGCCAGCACGATCTTACTCGACACACTTGCTCACTGCTTCCAGAGAATGCGGCTCCATTGTGTCATTTTCATAGAAAGTCCAGCGGCAGATTGAATCCTTTGGACAGCCTGTCACACATTCCACAACAAAGGGTCAGCGACGTCACCCCCCTATCTGACAAAAATAGCGTCGCACGAGGAATGCTGTAATACTCCTGCTGGGAGAGCTTAGACAATACACAATACTATTATTCCCCTTTGTTTTTTCTGTCCTGTGTTTAGCATGCCAGGCAACCAAACAGGGTGGTACAGGGGCTGAGAAGCCTCTCAACGTGTACTGATTGTATTCCACGTTGTATTAAGAACACTTAATATAAAGTGCAGCCATATATTCTTTTAAACACTGTAGGGAAGGAAGCAGCTTGCTAATACCAATGGAGATTTAGAAACATGCTTTAACAATGTCACCGATTAGTTGCAGCATCACAAAAGCACAAGTGTCTCCAGTATGACTGAATCAATGGAAGTTGCCATGACAGCAGCTACCACTTTCTTATAAATACATGATGATATAACTTATGTAGAGGAGTACTACTGGCATATTGTCATATATCCAGGACAAGTTCAACTTTAAAACTGAAAAGTGTCAGCCTGATAGTCAAAATGGATGATTTGACAAAATGTTAAATACTAAAAGAGTTGGTGATTGCTAGGAAATCTTTCTGTTCCTTTGGAAGGGATTTAGTATGTGGCTCATGGTGTCCCTTTCTATTTCCCCACCCTATGGAGTAGCTGCCTTGACGTCTTCAGATGTCACTGGCAGAGGTAATGGGGAAACCTAGGCAAAAGTTACAAAGAAAAATGGCTCCTCCTGTTTAAGTTCCTAAGCTCACCGTGACTGTTGTGCTGCCATCACTTAGATGTGATGCGTGGTGGGATTGAAGTTTATTTCAAAGCTGAGACCATGTCTCTATCAAATTGGAGGCTCTTTGTAAAAATAAAACTGGCTTGGTATTATTTCAACCCCAATTTTAATGACGGGCCAGGAATTGTAAGCTCTCTGTGGTATGCTTCAGCGCTTCGGTGCCAGTTTTTATATAGTACATGTAAAGATGCCTTTGATCATGGATGCTTCTTTATATTTCTCGTGCAAAGTACAAGTGTAATTTGCTCTCAGTATATTCAACATGAGTCTGACCTTGCCCAAGTGTTAATTATGTTGATGGAGGGTGGAACAGTCTGTCATAAGCATATGGTGTTAGACATAAGGTCACCACTCTCAATTTCAATCCTCGCAATCACAAAAGAGCACCCATAAGCTAATTGCAATGCATTCCTCTTAGCACAGTTACAAACCCAGTTAATAGGGGGAAGGCTTTCGCTCAGAGAAGTAACTAATTACTCTTCTCCTTTTTCCCATGAATCTCCAGCTGGTAATTTGCATCCTGCAGCAGTTAACTTCCTGAGGAGGACTGATGGATTATAAGCGTCCTCGGTTGGGGAAGAGGTTACCAAGCATATCAGTATATGTAATTACCATATGCCCACACAGCAATTTAAGCCTCTCACCAAATTAGACGTTAATGCTGTAGCTTTCATGTTCTCTAAATGCCCAGGCGAGTGTTCCTCGTCCCAGTCCTGATGTTCCTCTTCCCGTGACTCGCCATGTGAGAGCTTTCTGCGGTGACATCTGAGAGAATAGCCATAATTAAGGGATTTGGCAAATGCCAGCATTGTCAGTTATGTGACGCGTTCAGGACAATGCAGCCCTTGCTGTCTCTGGCCTTTCCACCTCTCCTCCCTCCTCGAGGACTGAACCAGTTTCCCCCCCTAGAATGGTTCCTCTCTTCTCCCGTTCCCCTCTCCACCACCACCACCACCACCCCCGTGATCTGCCTCGTGTGGGAGAAGTGTCTGCTTTCGGGAAACGTTCTCGGGTCAAACCGCATGGCTGACGGCCACCGCTCGCGGATCACTGCGCCGCTCTCCTCCCCTGGTCGTGTAGGAGCTCCTCGCTGTGCTTTAAGAAACGCATAAAGGCTCGTATTGTTGCCCGGGCCTTCCCGCTGCTCCGTTCCAACAGTGGGGAGAGGAAATGTATCCACAGCCTCTCACAAAAGTATCGGCTCATACCTCCGAGGAAATCAGGCACGGATCCTGGGAAAAAAAGCTCTTTAAACATCCCGCTCCTCCTCAGATGAAATGTGATGCGAGATAAAAAATTGCATTCTCTGTGGCCTTTTGTTGTCTTCCAAATGCATGGGAAATGACATTTCGAATATGAATGGTCATTTAGCATTCCCACAGTGTTCTGTAAGGACATGAAAGCATGGATTTACCACCAGAGCACAAAGGGCTTTCACATAAAGCTGCTCTGTTGTGTTTTTCATTTTGTGACTGTCACGTTGTGATTTACTCTCTGATCTACCAGAGTGCAGTTGGTTAATAAGTGGCGACTAGCCATTTTCTTGGGTTAGCCATTTTCAAGATTACATCTGTATAGACTGCCCCCAAATGTTAAATGAAAATAGGCTAATTTTGCTATTAAACTTCAAAGGGATTTGATATCTGATTACATGAAGGCTACTCTACTAAGAGACTGTTGTCTGTTCAAATTGAATTACTATAGTGAGATATGACTCAAATCCCTCAATATCATCCCACAATGCCCTCAATAGCATGCAATTACACAAGTAATGCAATCACACAAGCCCTTTCTCCTGTAGTACTAGGTAAGGCAAACATCCCTGTTGATGTTGTATACTGTGTATGTAAAATCAACCATATGGTGTACATGACTTATATGTGGGGACAGTTTACAGTAAGTGGAGGAAAACCACCACCAACATGACATAAAAGCACAGCCATTAAATCATACCTGAGCCATCAAATATTAAATGAGCAAAGTAAGATAGCTATGTAGGAGGGAAACAGCCAAATTCATATCATAGAGAGGAACCACAGGTACAAATAAGTGACAAGACATAGTGACTCATAATTCTCCAAACACATTTATTACCATTGAAAATAGTTCCATTGCATTAATATATTGGATAAGTGTCCTTGGTTTGCCTTCCAAATCTCTTCAAGTTAGTTTAATCTGACTGTACTCTTCATTGATTTACTCCCTTTGAAATATTAATACATATTTAACCTGTACTTGTCATTTCTGCAGTTCAGCCGACATCAACCACTGAACAGATTAGTCTTTTGGCAGTATTTTTATGATTCTGAATTACTCTTATTCAAAGTTAGGCATGTTGCCTCTTACAGTTTGAAACTGAAGTACTCTAATATTCTGTTTCTGTCCACTGTTGATAAACATATGAGAGTTGAGTCCTTCAGCTGCCTTGCCCAACCCCCGCCCCCAGTACAACAGTGCTCTTTGCTAGGCTCTACAATATCTATACTGGCCAATGGAGCCATTTGCATTGCACCCCCAACCTTCTTTCTTTGTACTGTCTATAGTGATTAGAACAGACAGCAGGCGAGTTCAACGGGAGATTGTAATTGAATTATTAATCCCTGTGTGCTCGGTCAGACTCTCTAGGGGACGCGTTAGCTGGTCTGAGTCTCCGTACGCACCCAGAGGGTACAGTTTGGGTTTCATATTGGAGGAACAGGACCTATGAATGGCCCACAGACACTTTGCGAGACCTTGCCATTGCCAAATGTTGTTTTTCTCCTAGATAACATCGCCAACTCCCTCTACTTAAAGCCCATATCTCACATCAACGCATATCAACAATAATAGAATCAAGAGCTCAAGTGGGTGTCCTTGGTGAATGTGTGGCTAGGAGGGCCAGACACACTGGAGAGCTCGCACTGGCCATTTCTACTCTCATCTATTTGCGAGTGTGTGTCATGCTTTCCATACTGTAGCGCCTTATCAGCAGCATGTGTGAGCTGCCACTTTTGAAGGACTTTGGAGATTTCTCGCTTCCCTGTTGCAGAGTGGCCTTAAATCACTCCCGCAGGAAATGATTCTGGGCGCTCACTGCCTCGGCGTTAGGGCCACTTTGTTATTACTCTCCCGTATGATTTCCTCTCTTTCAGTATCATTTCCTAAGCCAGAGCTGCTGGATGTCACCCGCCAGCGTTGTCACGAAAAAGTACTTTCTGCAGCCAGAAATAATAATAATATATATATTTTTTATTTTATTATTGTTTTATATTTTTGTTTTCGAGTGAGAGGCAACGCCAACAGCGGCTTGTGTGTCTGAGTGGACTGATATGTGCCAGTGCAAGTAGGCGAGTGGGTGATGATGATTACTCTAATGCCGGATCGACTTCGACAGGGCATCACGTTGCGCGAAGGCAGGGCTGAGGGCTGAGTGGTGGGTACCTGTGGCGTTAAAAATAGCCGCTCTGTCGACCCACACCCCCACCCCCTTGCACCCCGGGCACATGCAGAGAAGGCAGCAGCTGCCCATTTTCATTATCATGCAGTTAATGTTTTTCCCCCCCATCTTGAGTCTGAGTATTACTGTAGAGTGTTGCAGTCGCTTAGAGAGACAAATGCTCCTTGTATTGCACATAAGGCTGATAAAAACCCCAGGAAGAGCAGGTGGGAGGTGTGTGTGTGTTTGTGTTTTTGCCTGTGTTTTACATTTTGTGTGTGTGTGTGTGTGTGTGTGTGTGTGTGTGTCCGTGTTTGTGAGTGTGTGGGGTGAGTTGAGTTGTTGCTGGCCTGGTAGGTAAAGGGATAGCCCTGTGACAGGTGGTCTAGCCGTGCCAGCGAACCAGACACAGACGGCTTCTGACAAGAGCACCATGCACCCTTCCCCCCATCCTCCACGGCCGCCGCCTCCTCCCTCTCCCCCGGGGTTGATTTTCTCTTCCACCCCAGCAACCCCCCGCCCGCCAGCCTCCGTCTCTGCAGCGGGGTCAAAATGAGTTTCAGCAGGGCTACATTCTCCCCAGCTGAAGCCTATCCAATTCCATCTGCGAGGTTGGGGGGGCGGGGGCCGGGGGCTAGCACCTGAGGCACTTAGAGACACCAGCGGCTGCTAATGGCATGATAATGGCCTGTTCAGTGGCTCATCCGCTGGGGCAGGAGATAGGCTGGGATGGGACTGTGGCCCTGGGGTCACTATTTTATGAGCAGTGCGTGTTTGGAGGTGCTGCTGTGCTTGGAGCAGTGGGTGTAAAATCACTGGTTTGAGTAAGTAGAAACATCGGCTCAGACTCGGTGACTTACTGTAACAGCGCTGGCAGTTAAAGATAATGTTTCTGTAAAAGGGCTGTGTGTGTGTGTGTGTGTGTGTGTGTGTGTGTGTGTGTGTGGTTAGGCATAGGAAGATGAAATGTCTGAAGAAGCGGGAAATGATGTGATTGCTTCTGTCCCGAGCATGTGGGAAAAAATAGGGCAGTCTAATATCGCTAGCCGATTACTTTGATTTTACAAGACTCTCGGCTAAGCTACAATCTCTCTCATTTTTCTACACACAGAACCTTGTTTAATTTCTCCATGTCAGGCTTGATAATCTGGAGTTAATACGCTGCTGTGGATCTGTCACAAAATGACAGTTAATACGCTGCAGTTGGATCTGAGTAGACTTCCTGTGTTTTGCTTCAGCTGGTGTGTTGCAGACGCACTCAGGTGGTGTTACTGCCCATCCAATCCAGGTGTTAACTTCCTGCACAGCTGCTCTGCTAATAGGCGCCGCTGCAGTGAACATCCGAACACACTCAGGGGATGATGGCCTCCCTGCTTGGCATCAGTCCAGAGGGGAGATATACCTACCCTGCTACAATCAGTTCTGTGTGAAATATGCCATATTTATGGCCATTTTCTTCCATAAGTAGCCCCCAGGAGCACTTTCTCTATGGCAATGGCCATGCTATTCTTTGGGCCTCTGATTATGTGTGGTTAGGTAAGCATACAGTAGATTTATCTCGCTCGTGCACTAGATGGCACTCTAGATGCACCGTCCGTGTGTGCAGGAGGCAGGTCTGGACTAGAAATCTGTGCAGAGCGTTTTTATCACGCTCAGACAGTTCCTGATGTGGATATTTTATTAACCAGCAGGGTTAAAAAAAAATCTGCAGTGGCTCCATGTCTGTATTTTCACCAAAATCTTGATAATTATCAATCAGCTAATTGCTCAGAAAAAATGAAGGTCATTACAGGCAGTCTGTCATAGAGGATGATCACATTGCACACTATAGAGCACCAAGTGAATGTATAATTAAAAGCTATTTACACTGGATGGATCTTCGGCTAACAGACAATGTCATGAATTCATTATTCTTCATTGTGTGTTGTGGAATGTGGCAAAACTAAGCATTATGCATCGCATATTTAGCCCTCTGGGATGTTGAGGCTTTTTATGAATTTTATTTAATTTATTTATTTCCTTATTTTATGATGCAATAAGGAGGCTGTTTGATGTCACAATCAGCCTTTTTCTTGTAATTAATATGAAACACAGTCAGACAAGCCTTGCTTTAAAGTTACAACACACACAGTTTGAAATCCACATGAAAATGTCCAGGGTATGTGGATAGACTTGCATTGAAGCTTTGAGAGTTTTGCATTTTGCTGATGCAAAATGTCTCCGTATGGGTGAGCAAAGACAGTGTTGCTGGTGACCCCCTCTGTCCTGGCCCGCTCGGCGTGGCTGGTGAAACACGCCGCCGTGATCTGTTTAAGTAGATTGCTCTCTTCTCCGAGGAGCCGCTGGAGGAGGAATGTGCTTTCTGCACGTTCCTGCTAATCGGCGCTCGCCTGGGGATTATGCGCCGCTGAAAGGATACACTCTATCCCTCACCGTTAATACTGACAAGCAAGACCAACAGAGAACTGTGTCAGTCTTGCACAATTACACAAAGGTTTAAGCAAATGTCAGAGCGCGCTCACTTCCGCCCACACCCGAGAGCGCCCTCACATATCCAGCATGCTTCACTTTTTCAACATTGGCCAAGCATCTCTTAGGTGATGGTAGCATGACATGAAATGTGTTTCATCTCGACAACAGGGGTATTTATCACTGGTTTGAATGTGTTGCTGTGATGCACACACCTGAATGCATGTGTGATTAACAGCAGCTACAATCTGCTCTTTGAAACAATTAGCCTTTATGGTGATTAACACAATTAAGAGCCATTATACTGTGGATCTGCATTAGGCTTCATCAGGGATGTAAATCAGTATTAGTAAGGATTTTGAACTTACTTTCCATGTAGAATGTGTTATAATGCAACCTGCGAGGGGTGTGGATTTGGCAGGAATCCATCGGCTTTGGAAAAAAACTGGTCCATTTACAGCAACAGACAGTCGGTTCGGGGGTCGACGGGCGAGTCAGAGTTGCGTGCCAGACTTGAGTGAGGGATCGGATCATACCGGGGGACGACACGAGGTGTGGAGCCGGGTGTGTGTGTGTGTGGTTTGTTGTGCATGCAGAGTGGAGCGAGAGAGGCTGGAAGCATGTGTGGAGATAAAGCACTTCTAGGCGGGAGGCAGAGAGGGCCTTTTGTGGAGGGCTCTGAATAATGGAAGAGGATTGGAGCCTATCAGACACTTTAACCATTTATGTAAAGAGAGGAATGGCTTCCTTTTTTCTCCTCAATTTTTTGCTCCTTTCAAACGCGAGGAGCAGCAGACCACTGAAGGTGAATCTCGAGCCGAGACTGGGTGTGAATTAAACATATTCCTTTCCATTTACCTTGACCTTTATTCGTATGTATGAGGCAGTTAAGTGGCCTGTGCTAAAGAGCCCCCGATGGTGGCGTCTTTGAAATAATCCACTCTGGGCTAGCACCAAGCGCACAACGGGAGAGCGCGTGTATTTTTCCAACACGCAAGAGCCGTCAAGTGCAGAAACAGAAAGTGTAACATTCTAAGTTCTGGGTGCAAGAGCCTTCTTAGATTGGGCTGAAAGTGCCAGCTCGCGGGTTCTAAGACTGTACACTGAGACCCAATTCTTTCCTCAGAAATATCTTTTTTTCCCCTCCTCTCCATGTGAGCCTGAACAAAGATGCCCTATGTGAGACCATCATTTTTATGGTGTGAGAGGAACACCCAGACTGGGTTTTATTTTCCTTCTTTCATTTGCACTGGCTGACAGGCCAACTCCACACAAAGAGCCAGTTCATGTGCTACGCTTCTGAGGTACCCGGTCAAATGAGCACTTGCTGGGCTGGTTAGTAGTCTAGCCTTGGGCTTTGTTTCCCAGCTGTAACAAAACAGAAAACAGAAGCTGCATACAGTTGAGAGTATACTGTTTAAGCTCTACTGTTCTCTTCACTCCAGATCAACATCACAGGCATTGCGTCAACCATCTCAGTTTTCTCATAAGAAGAAACTCCTGTCATCCCATCATGCGGATTAATGCGGTAGGGTGATGTCACAACCAGGAACAAGCTCATTACACATTTTATATGCCTTTTTACACACTTTTATCTCTAATAAAATACAGTAGATGCCAGTTTCTACCAGGTTGTTTGTACCAGGTGTGCCGGTTTTCTTTCCAGATTGTTTGTCCAATCGTAGTTGTATGTTTCCACTCGCTCACGGATAAACCTCCAGAGAGCCCTCACTCCAACTCCAGCAACAGAGATCTTGTCGTTTCTAGGAATAGCTCTCTAGCCAGAGTTCACTGTTCAGCACAGTGCGCCACAGCAAAACAGCAGAAAACTAGAGGAAACGTTGATGGGTTTGGATGGTTTGAAAAACATCCACTCTCCTTTTCTTTGCCTGCCACAGCTGCGTGCAGAGGTTCCTGACTAAATGCTTTGATGCTGAACCTCAGTCTGCCTACGAAAATGATGCTAGCCAAG
The DNA here is from genome assembly GCF_017589495.1 of Alosa alosa. NCBI lineage: Eukaryota > Metazoa > Chordata > Actinopteri > Clupeiformes > Clupeidae > Alosa > Alosa alosa. Next base: position 5,629,263 of record NC_063209.1, read on the forward strand.
GCCTATAGGTTTGTCTTGGATCACATCATTGTGTATTCTAAAAACCGTCTCCCTGCATCGTCAAGCTACTCATGATGATGAGAGTGACCATATTTATGTCCGATCTCTAACAAGCTATCACAATAACTGTAGGCACACAGTATCATGATGCATTAGGAAGCCTGCAGTACATTAAAGCGTGATGCAGTAGCAATGTCTGCCTGGTTTATGTGGATGCGTGCCTCCAAGGCAGAGCACATCACTGGGAAATGACCCCGCAGATGTGGCAGGAGAGACACTGTTTCCACTGAGGTGTTAAAATCAGCCGGGCTGTTGTAAGACTTACTCCAACTTACCTGTGTTAGCGCATTTAAAAGAAATGGGACAGGAGTTAAAAATAGAGAGCCTCCTGTCTCTCCCCTCTCCCCGTTTATAAGATGGAATTACAGCACAACTGCACTCCAGAAGCCACTTAAGTACGCTGTCTTGGAGTCTCAGTTGTGATTTTGTATGCGTAGTGATGCTGAGGAACTATGGACAGCTCTTCACTGCAGGAACAGGAGAGTGTTGTCATAACTCCATGGAGGAGTATGAAGGTGTGCGTGTGTTTGTGTGTGTGTGTGTGTGTATATGTGTGTATAAAAAAACGAAGATCTGTGTAAAGTTTTCGCAGTGCTAATGAGGCCAAGCACAACATTACAACCTTCATCTCCTTTTCCACAGGGAAATAAGGGCAACAAAATGTTTGGCTCCTCATAAACTTAGCCTGCATCATCATGCATTGAATGTTGTGTGTGTGTGTGTGTGTGTTTGTGCGTGTGTGCATGCACGCATGCGTGCGTATGTGTGTGTGTGTGTGTGTGTTATTGTACACAGAAGTGTGCTCACCATTGTTAGCCACCAGGAAGTTCAAGTTATCTCAGCCTTCGGGCTCCTCTCTCTATTGCAGAGGGATTAATACTGTCCTGTACACAGCAGCTCCCCGCATCCTCACTCTATAAAGCAGCATGGGGTTAGCGCCCCAGGCTAGAGCAGAAAATTACTCTGCAATAAGACAAAAATTCAGCTACCCCATAAAACAAGAGCCATGCTGAAATCATTTATCCAGTGCTTAAGCAGTATGGATGTTTTCCACGCTGTCACACAGAAAAAATGGCTTCCTCTCCTATAACCTTTTGAAAGTGACTAGACCATTTTGTCTCACTGTAGGTTAAGCACCCCGTGATAATGTATAGACATGACGTTCAAGTCTTAAATTTGCATGAGCAGTTGTCACGGGATGTTGAGAAATCAGCTGGAATCGTGGAAGCGCAGAGTTATATTCATGGATGATATCCATTTATAAATATTCAAATATGAATGATCGCTCTCCGGATTACACTGAGCTTCATTTTCTCCTAGTTGAGCCAGCAGCGACTTTTTTGTGCTTTACATTCCAGCTGAAAGAGAAGAGGACACAGTGTGACCCAGCAGCTAGGCTGTCAGATAGGAATACATTATGTAGCTATCACACCTCGCACATCACACTCCACTGTGGCTCTTTGGCTTCCCCAGACACACAGGCTGTCAAGTTGGGTGATAGTCTGCTTGACAAAGGCGTTTCTGGTGTATTTCTTTCTCTTGTGTACTTTGTGTGTGTTTGTGTGTGTGTGTGTGTGTGTGCTTGTTCGTAGGCACACACGTTTGTGTCTGCATGTATGAGATGCAGTGTGCGGAAAGGGGTTATTTTGTTTGTCCCATTGCTCATTACCATCCCTGGGCCTCTTTGATGAAGTGATCAATCCTCCATCAATTCATTTGTAGCAACAAATCAATTACAACCTCCATCAAAGGAGCGCACAGATCTCCAGAGTCCTGCCTGGCCCATGAAATATTCAGCGTGCGAATAACGGTCCCTCGGCCCCTACCGCCGGCAGACATGTTAAAGGACGACCTCAGAGGGACAGCACAGACAGACCTGTAGTGCAGGGTGAGAGGACACATTTCCAGCCTCTCGTGTCCCCTGTCTCGTCCTCTTCTCCGTGATCGTGTACCGGAATGTTAACGTGTTGAGGCACGGCTGGCTTGTTTGTTAAAGCTCCGCTTTTGCGCCGTCGTCGCGCGGTCTGCTTGTAGAACATTAGCCAACCACGGAACCACAGAACCACAGAAGCTGTTTTCATGTGCAGCTATTTTAGGGCCTTCATAGTTTTAACTTTACTTTTTATTGCATCTGGCACCTCCGAGTGTGTTGTGGTAAAGAGCGGCTCACAAAACAGATCTCCTTAGCATATCAAAAAGAGCCAAACAGATGCTTTTTTTATCCCCCGACCCAATATTCTTGTCCAATAACAAACATATTAATAATGTAAAGATTTGTGTTCGCATATTCAGTTCAGGCAGTGCTTTTATCTTCAAATGGGTCTATCAGTAATTAGGTTGGTATTCAAACCAATTCAATGAACAAGCAAGCTTCTCAAATCAAATCTTGCTTTTGAAATGACCTCATGAGGGATTGTGTACCTCATTACTGTACCTTGATATTTAAATGGTTGAAAAATAGTACGTTGTTTGAGAATAGATGAAACAAATGAAATTGCTTTTAAATGCCATTGAAACAGGTAAATCTAAATTAGGTCTGAGTAGCATAACACATGACTGGAGGTTAGCTAATCAAAACTGTATCATATTTTTGAGCTGGGGGATTTAATGCCATTGTTTATCGATATGTTTATGGGGGATTTAATGCCATTGTTTATCGATATGTTTATTTGTACAAGTATTTGTACATAGTGATGTCTGTGTAAAACCTCGGGCTTTCAAGAGGTGCTCAGATCTCGGGCAGGTTGAAAAAGAAAAGGCTGCTTGTGTAGCTCTTAGTCTTTACTGTACCAAATCCTTTGGAGGAGCGCCGTGCGTGGCATTCCCCAGTGCATTGTAGCCAAGGGCCTCTGAGCTGGTAATTAAAAGTGCAGTGGACTGAGAAAGGCCAGCTCTTTCCCTCATTAAGGAGGAAGGTGAGGAGAGGAGAGGCGAAGCAGCCCTGCTCCAGAAACTCCCATTAAAATGAGCCAGCACTTCAGATGCCATTAGTGAGATGTAGTGACCAGTCACGTGCCTGGCGAGAATTACGTTTTTTTGGAAGAGATTGGGGGCATAGTCGATAGCTGTGCGATATCACAGTCCAAGGTCATTGGTTGGTTGTGTTCTGTCAGGGTAAGTAGACTTGCACAATAGTCGGTGCTCAGATCCAAGCTGCTGGACGTTCTACAGTGATAGCAGGGTGGTGTTTGATGAAACATATAAAATGGTTGACTTTTTTTAGTGGGAGGTCTTTTCTGTGGAACATAAGCACAAAGGATATTGTGTTTATACACATAGAGCTTTACATAAATATCCCTCAGGGTGGAAAATATTACTCATTTGTTGGTGGTGAGATCATGGCAGGAAGTTCTCCGTTGGTGTGAGAGTTAGACAAAGTGAACGCTGTTTGTAGCGGTTAGCTGACAGAGTTCTGTGTGCCTTGGCTATGCACTATACAGGGGGCTAATTTTAGACTTGCATGCAACACCCTGCAATGTTTCTGTGAGAGGTGTCATTTCCCTGACCACGTTCTCTTGAATTGTATGCCAGTTCATATCCATTTGGTGCAATGGACGTGCATATTCTTGTGGATGTGATTAAAAGACAGTTGAATGAGAATTGGGAGATTGGGAGAGGGTAATTATCTGTAACTATTGTATTTCTGAGCGATAATGGCAATATGAAGATGGCTCAGGCATGGTCAGCCCTCTCAGCGATTTGATGACTGAATGGATCAAGATGGTCTCATAAAGATTTAATGAGATCCTCTAAGTCAACATATTGCCCATTTTAATGCCTCTCCACACCGAAATGGCCCTTGTGCTTAAGACGACTGGACTCATGAGCTTAAAAGAAGGATATCTGTCCAGAAAAAGTGACACTTGAAGCTTATTGCAGGCTACGTTTCATTTATTTACCACTGCTTTACCCTGACATTTAATTTTCTTCCCCTGCTTCTGAAAAATACAGTGTGGCCTCCAGGAAGTTAGTCGCCAGCAAGGCCTAGCGATAAAATCAAACTAGGCAGCCTAATCTCATATAGTGGATATTTATCAGCCCTACGCCTCCTCATTCCTTACAAGCCAGTCGGTGTCAGCAACATTCAAAATTCATTACTTTACCACTACCATTTATCTGAATGTGATTCCTATTTGGCTTGCTTGCCTTGTAGCTGTGGGCTACCTCTTGCTAGATTTGCTAATAAAACTGAGGCCATCTATCAGCCAATTTTGCTAGGATAACTGGGTTTTCATTGGTGTTATTTAAAGAGCTGCTGTGTTGTCATTTGTCAACTACGGCTCAGTAGGAACACTTCAAATCAAAGGCTTCATTTGAAATCCACACATGGCACATACGTCAAACTATGTCAAGTGTTTATTTCATCTTGATGTGAAATGGGTTCTTATTGCATGTTTTTTTTCCCCCCGTTCACCCAGATCTCAAAACTGATCGGCTCAAATGGCTCTGAAATGTTTTCTCACACACTGGCCACTTGGATAAAGACATCACTCATCCTGTTTTTTGTTGGTGTCATCTCAACACTGGTCACACTCTCTTTCTCCCTACTAAGCCATGACGTACCATGTTGACATCTGTGATTGCACGCGGATTGACTGAGTCAAGACAGCGGAAGGGCTTGTTGTGAAAGCATTGGAAGTGGGTGGACAACTGAGGGCCATGCTGGTCATTCTGACCTGTACACTATGATCAAAGCTCAGCAGTGAATATTCTAGAGGGCAGGACAACAGGAAAAGCCCCTCCATCTCTTTTATCTCCCGTCTTTCTACTCTGCAGACATGCACATGCACACTTTTAGAATTCACTGCATTCTGCATGATGGTGACCAACATTTATCTGAATTACCATCAAAGACCTGTGTGTGTGTTTTTGTGCCTTGGTTGTTTTTGTCTTTTTGGGCACATGTAGCTCTTGTTTAATGAATGCGGCGTGGCAGCTGATGAATGCCTTTCGTGGGTCATCCATGGGTATTTGTTCAGGGCGTTCACCCAGGGCCCTGATCCTGTGTGCCCGGACAGGATTTGACTCACAGCCCAGCTGCGTCTCTTGACGCCTGTCAGTGTACAACCAGGGCCTCTCAGGAAGAGAGAGGAAGAGCGGCATAGAGAGAGAGAGGAATGGAGACAGACAGACAGACAGAGAGAGAGAGAGAGAGAGAGAGAGAGAGAGAGAGAGAGAGAGAGAGAGAGAGAGAGAGAGAGAGAGAGAGAGAGAGAGAGAGAGAGAAGGGAGGAAGTGCTTACCCCAGTGCTGCTGACACATCCATTCCAGGCAGGCCGCTCCACTTGGCTTCCTCATCTCCAGGGAGGCTTGGCGTTGGGCGTCCCTCCCTCTGTTGTGCTGACCTCTCATTTCCCCACACCTGTCCCTATTCATAGCCCACCGTTTCCATTAGAATATAAAGGGGGCAGTGGTGGTAGCAGCCAAGCGGAGATTAGAGGGACGTTGGGCTCTGTTTGTGTGTGTGTGTGTGTGCGTGCGTGCGTTTGGGTTTTTAATGATGGGTTTTCCTCACCGGGGGGAAAAGCGTCACCCAAAGAGGAGGGGAAAACAGCTGTGGCCCCACTGCCTACACATCACGTGCTTGGCCCCCATCATCAGCCAGATGACAGGCCTCGCTCTGAGGGTGGACAAATATGACACTGCAGCGCTCCGAAAGCAGCGCTGAGCAAACAGAGAGCGACTATTACTGGACCGTTGTGGTGTGACCAAAACAGACCTTCGGTCCAGCTCCTTAACCCTTCGTTCACCTCCGCCACCAACAAGCAAAAGGAGCCAGGTCAATTATCTGTCCACCTGAAGTCTCATCCCACATGAGCCAGTCTGTGTTTGTTCGCTAACAGGTAACTGTGCGCCATCTCCGACTGTGTCCAACCAGAGCGAACCTCACCATTATCCCTTTGAAGTGATTGCTGTTTGTGAGCTTGTCATTGAGCGCTCAGAATGGCTCAGCGAGTGTTTGAAGGCCCAATTGATATTGCTGAGACACAAAAGCCTTCCTGACCAATTCAGTCTGACTGTGCAGCGCTGCCAACAGGCCTTTTTGTCGGCTGCTCAATGACCATGATTTGTTTAATGAAGTTGCTGCGCTTCAGATCGCTGGTCACTTCAAAGCTGGAGAGCCCTACGTACAAAGGGAGTCAGTCTTGGATACACACAGCTGTCTTTGTGAAGAGGAGACCGTATGGATTGTGTTATGTTTTTTTTCAATTGGCCCCATAGATTCTTTGTAGTTGAAGCCTTTTTTCTGTCTTTTTGATGAAATGGAGGCATTTTAGGTTTAATCAGACCAATTTACATGATCAGTCCTACTCGTTTGGTATGACGTTTCAGCCTAGTCTGTGGCTTGCTGTTTAATCCATGTCTCTGTGTATTCATCCCAATCCATTACTCTGGTTGCATCTCTGTCCGTGTAGCAGATATCTATTTTGTTTGTTTATTCCACAGATATGTTGCAGATATGTATCTTGTTTGTTTACTTTGCAGTCTATTTATTTACCACACAGAAGTGTTCCCCTTTTGAAAAGACGTGGTGTGCGCTTGCAATGTTTGCTCCACAGAGAGCCGATATCATTCATTCTGATGAGCGGGGGAGGCGGACGAGATGTCTCGGGCGGAGACGGGCCTGCACGTGTGTGCGGAGTCATTAAGGCTTGCGGGGGCCCACCGCTACCTGCTCCAGTCATCTTCTCTCCTCGCTCCACGCATGGACGGGAAACAGCAGACGTGGATTGGAATAGCAGCATTGCCCTCCTCCTCCTCCTCCTCCTCCTCATCCTCCTTTTTGGTCTCCTTCAGCTTCTTCCGAGCTCCAGACCTCCTCCTCCTCCGCCGCCGACTGAATGCCACAGAGGCATCAGAAATTCACTTGCAGACAGTGGGCTGATTTCCCCACCGGGCCATTCCGTGGCCGTAATGACTCGCTCCAATCATGGGGCCCGCGGTGGGGATGGATGGGAGGTGTGTGTGTGTGTGTGTGGTGGTGGGGGGGAGGCAGCCGCAATATGCTGGGCATGGGATTTTGAACATGTGAGCTATGCATTTACGAATAGTCAATAAAGATGGAGAGAGAGAGACAGAGAGAGAGAATGAATGAAAGATAGAAAGAGAGTTTTTCCTCTGCCTCTGAGGTGATATGGAAGGCGGTGGTCCACTCTGCATGCAGGGACAGTCATCAGTGGCAGCGCAGCTCTCTCCCCCCACTCTCCAGCGTTGCTCCTCATTACGTAAGCGTTTCGTTCATCAGAGCTCCGCCATGCATAAACAAGCAGACGAAGAGTGAGGATGTAGAGGAGGAGGAGGAGGAGGCAGGCCATGCAAATGAGGAGGAAGCCACTTGGTGTGCCTGTCTATCCCAGGATTAAGGGAGACATGCTCTTGGATTTGTTGGATGCATTTTTAATAGTTGAGTCAAGCTGAATGAACTCTAGCTGAATCACTCAGAAACGTTTCCGATGTCGCCTGGAAATGAAGATGTTTCGCCGTCATTTCCAGGACATCAGCTCGCTCAGTCATTTAAACGCCACCTAATTGGGTTCCTTACGATCGTTTTGGCATGAAGGGATAATATCGCATATCTTGGTAATATCACATTGTTTTTCCGCTGACAACACTTCCTCTGAGCCACACTATCGGTGATGAAACAATGGTTGCTACAGCACACACTGTTATCTGTTCCCACCATCTCCCTGGACTACTCACACTGGCAGCCTCGCCTACTTATTGACCAGTACCATGTGCATTTCTCATTACCCATCAAAACCTGTGTTCGACTGCCGGACGCAAGACGTAACTGCCAAAATGTTTTGACAGGGTGCCCACCTTTGACAACGACAACAAAAAAACTTCATTCTTTACATCAAAGCTCAGAGACGGACACTTTGAGCGCCATTGCTCTGCTTGTAATTTTCCACTGAGCAGTCTCCATGCGTCATGTCAGAAGCGCCTCTCAAGTGATGTCAGACTGATATCTTGAAAGCCTCGGGCTCTCCTTTCATGCTCATCACTATTTCCCTATTTCCCAAAAATTGCCTTTTCATCTTCCAGACTAGGGATGGAGGTTGAAAAGCTAAAACAATTGCTACTGAATATGACTGAATTTGTGGCCTGCATTGTTCAGTGCCTGGTCTTCCACGTGTGAAAGCCTCTTGATTGTTTATGGAAGAGAGCGCTGTTAAGTTGCAGGATGCATGTTAACCTGGGTCATAAGAAGTGGTCCCCACAATCTCAAAGCTAATTACATAGTCCATCAAACCTGTGTAGAGCGGGGAGGCTGTATGTGCAATTACCCCTTTCAGTCTATACTGTAACTTGCATCACAGTTGGCCTGACAGGTGTGCTGCTGTCTGCATTTATCACCCTCTGACTGTTAAGTGTTTTAATTATCATACCTACCAACACCCACCATTGGATCCCCAATTATCACACAAATGGACTTCATTGAATTTCATATCACTCCATTACCTATTTTCCCAATCGCATGTCTCTGTTCCAGTGATATTGAAGTGGACTGCATTGGCTTTGATTCATTGCATTGCAGGTTACCATGTACCTGTCAGCATGAGTGCGTGCATGTGTTCCATGCTCCACAGAGTTTGTGTGTGTGTGTGTGTGTGTGTGTGTGTGTGTGTGTGTACGTATGTCTGAGTGCATTACGGTGCCAATTGTAGTGCGTGCTTAGGCCCATCTGTTGGTGTGTGGAGGTAATTGTGTAGGAGACGACATTAGCGCTCATCCCCAGCCCTCCACGGCAGCAGGCCCAGTGTTTGTGCCCGGAGCCCAAGCTGTTCATTACCGGGCGCGGGCTTCAGAGGAGCCGGACAGGGCCTCCCTCCAGCAGGTGCGGTGGGGCCATCGATTGCCAGCGCTGGTGGCAGACTGGCCACTGATTGGCTCTTTGCGGCTCAGCATGGTCCCCACGCTAATCCCCCACCCCGCACCCCTTCTCACGGTCCATCTCTCTCACTCTTGTCTCTTTTTCTCCCTCTCTCTCACCCTCTCTCTCTCTTTCTCTCCCTATTGTCTCCCCTCTCTCTCTCTCTCTCTCTCTCTCTCTCTCTCTGCAGCTCGTGATTCGCGTCCTCTGCTGCGTTGCACGTCCGCAGCTCTGCTGATCAGGACTAAGTCGGCTGCGGCCCACAGGTATGTCTTCACGCATGGCTCTATTTTTACCCTGTTCTTAGCCGCCCAGCAGGAGAGCCAGTCTCTCTGCCAGTCTTGCTTCGCCTTCTCCTACCCCAGTAGAACCTGCACCACTCTCTCACCCCCAACACAGCAGCCTCTGAATAAGGGGGGGTGGGGAGCCCACTGTCCAGTACCTGTTCCCTTATCAATTGAGCTCCCCAGTCACCAAAGGAGCGGCAAACATAACTCAAGTGCAAGGGCTCATCCATGATTGGAGTGTGTTTGGCGTTGCCGGCGCTGGAAGAGCATCCAGCCCGCCCGCGGAGCTGGAGATAACTGCCTAGTGGAGGCCCCCTCAGTGGGTGCTCAGCGGCTCCCCCTCCCATCCCACCTCCCCACCCACCCACACCGCCCCGCCGCCTGCGTGCCTCTGTGGCTCCTGACGGGAAGCTTAACTCATCTCACACTCGCACTCGCAGATAGATTCCCTGTTCCACTTGTGTGTGTGTGTGTGTGTGTGTGTGTGTGTCAGTGTATGTGTTTGGATCTGTTGGAGCTTATGTCTTTTCACATGTACAGCTCTGGAAAAAAATTGCACATTTTTCTGAGGTCATCCTATGGTTGCTGACTGGCATTCGAATGAGTTGGCGGTCATATTCAAATTTGCAGCGGTCTCTTAATTTTGAATATGACTGTCAACTCATTCGAATGTCACTCAGCAACCATAGAATTACATCAGAAAAATGTGCAGTGGTCTCTTAATTTTTTTCAACTGTATATTTGCATGAGCGTATGACTTCATGTATATAACTGTACTGTATGTTTTTAAGGGTTTTTGTGTCATCTTCATTGTGTTTTTTTTAAATCATCAGTCAATTCTTCATTGTTTATATATATTTGTGGGGGGCCTACAAGCGTATGTTTATAAGTATAATAGTGTATGTCGTGTGTGTGTGTGTGAGAGAATGTACCCTATGTGTGTGTGTGTGTGTGTGTGTGTGTGTGTTTCTGTGTGTATCTGAGTCACTGTTTGTGTGTGTGTGTGAGTGTGTGTGTGTGTGTGTCTATGCCTGTGTGTCAACACCGCCTCACCTAATTATATCACATCGTTGGCGTGCTGCCCCACGCCCTGCCTCTTCATGCCCTCCAGCCCTCTTGCTTCATGGATCACTTAGGAGCACATCAGGCTATGGCTAGCTAAGCTCAGCACTGTTGCATAAAATGCCATTTCAAAAGGCTGCACAATTCAGAAAATTATATCACCCTCGACCGTAATTTCATTAGCACCCAAATGTGAGTCCGAACAAAACAAGCTCTTTATGAGCCGGACACGCTGACTGGCATTCCTCGTCCTTTCAAAGGTGACGCTGTCTCAAAGCAGCTGGCTGTTGCACAGACAGGCCATGACTGTGCTTCCATGGTGCATTAGCTGTGGCATGAACCATGAAAAGCTCCTCTATATTCCCAATTACCTCCTGCATTTGGACTCCCAGACAGCCTGCATCTCCTGTGTGACATTTATGTTAAAGGGTATATGGAGATATTTAATTGTTGTGTTTACTCTGTGCCGCCACCTCTACTCTCCTGCCTTCCTCCGTCTGAAGGTAATGGCAATCGAGTATAAATTCAGCATATTCATTTGTGTTATAATAACCTAAGCTGCGGTGAATGGTGGAGGGGCCATCAGCAGAGACGGTGTATCTATTCTCAACTTTCATTAGCGCCAGAGAAAGCCTCTCTGACAAATCAGGCTCTCGGCGCTCCTTATCCTGTTGGTAAACATTGCCTTATATCTGAAAGTAATGATGGCCCTCTCAGCCGCAAATTATGCCTAAGCAGCTGTGATTTAAGGGAGCATTAAGGATTCTGCGCCCGACTCGGCAGATAAACACAGTCCCCCAGCGCCTGCCTCGCCTTTGTCTCCTGCCGAATAAACATTGTTTGTCACCCTGGCTCTCCAGGTGCCCAGTTACCCTGCATAATAGTTCCTGAGCACGCCCCCCCCCACACACACACACCCACACCCGCCCCCCTGACATATCTGTTTTTGACGGAGCTTCCATTACCACGGAAATCCTCCCTGCCCAACTCCCTCAGTAACTAAGGTGCCCTGTAATGCATTTTTCACTAACAGGAATTTTTTGCCGCCCTGCGCAAAGGGGCACGCCGTTGCCGTGTCGCCTTCTGATGCATTATGAATGGCTGCTAAACAGGATGCAGGTGTACAGAGATGCCTTCTACTCCGCATCACCTCAGCATTCCAGTGACACACTTCCCCCTTGCCGCTCTGCTCCCCTGTTTGGACCAGACACAGAGAGAGTGTGCAGGTATTCCCAAATGAGGACCGAGAGAGCCGCACAAGCCTCATGTGCAAAGAGAATACGTGGGGCTCTCCAGCCCAGCAGTCTCACCAGACTGACAAGTTTTTCTTCGCTCTGCATCCTCAGAAGCCACAGCCTATTTCCTGCTGTCAGCCATCTAGGATTTTTTTCAAACAAATCTATCCTTGAGGTTTGTCACCTCCTCTCTACTAGACTTGGTCAGATCTTTTTTTTTTTGTGGGTGAAGTATAAACAAGATGGAGTTAAAAGAGTGTGGATCGTTTGTTTGGTCCTGAAAGAGAGTGCCTGAAGAATGGCCGAGCGCAGTCAGTCTCTCACAGGTCTCCTGTCATTATCTGATTACAGGCCTCATTTAAAACGGCCTCCCTAATCCCCCAGATTAGTGTGAGAGGCACTATCGCCAATGAGGCCTGAAAACGGCGGTAAACCGCAAGAGCCCGTGATCCACCCCTCCCGTGCTGCAGGCTGGTGGAACAGCCTCTCCGCAGCGGCGGCTGTGATGGACGGCCCTGCGCTAGACTGGCAACCTGCAGGCCGCCGAAGGTAACGGCAGATAAAAGTTGGCACAGAGGGAGCGCCTTCAAAGTACATGTCCGCATCACCGAAATTCTCCACTCACTGAGGAGCCCTTTCTGGTCGGTCGGGAAGGAGGGGAGGCAGACAGACAGTGACTTCTGAGAGGGAAGTTCAGAAGTGGAACACCACCTTAAATTTGATCAAAGGTGCTCCGGCTCAGAAGCTTGTAAGGCCCGGGGTGCACTCCTATCCCCCCTTTTTTCTTCTCGTTCCTGTTCTCTCACTCTCTCTCTCTCTCTCTCTCTCTTTTTTTTTTTTTTTTTTTTTTTTGAGGGTTTTGTCATCTGTCTGTATGTAGACTGGAAGGGGTGGGGTGGTACCCAAAGCTGCCAAAAAGTGATTTCAGCGACTTTTCATCTTTTTTTCACTCTGGGCCAAAACTGTCACTTTTGTCCCATTTTTTTTCCATGACAATCTGTCTCTCTTGTTGCTGGGTTTCACAATACTTCTATTCAGGCCAAACAAGGCATGTCAAAAGAGCACAACCAATCAGTGAAAGTAGGTGTCTGCTGTCCTTTGTGAATCATTGAGTTTTTATTGATAAAATCATTTTAGTCGCACTGGATGAAAAAGTCTGTGAAATACTATCTTAAGCTGTAAAATATGTACTGTCTTAATCTATTGTGCAAAATGTAGTTGGATCAGTGTCAGGGGAGATTTTCTATGACCATATGAAGTAGAGATTAGTAATGATCCAAAAGAGCCTAGTCCCCGCTCTTTGACGTGCATTGGAAATGACGGGATACACAATGGTCTTTCATTTTTTATCATTCCTTGAAAGAAATTACACACTTCAGCTGAGGCATCTGCCACAGCCCAGATCGGCCACTCGCCTGCCGCCTGGAAGCTGAAGAGGATCTTACATGAGTACTCACGGCTCAATCAGTACTTTCACTTATTCAGGAGCACTCGCAAAAAGCTCTCATCTCCACTGAGGAGACCTCAGGACGTGGCCCTTATGGCACTCAAAACAATGCCCAGCCCCTAACAGAACATTTCCTCTAGGGTGGACATAAGTAGAGATGCACCAATAGATCGGCTGGTGACCGGAATTGGCCGATTTTCACGTGATCGGCCATGACCGGCGACCGGCCGGTCAGTCTGAGACATGCCGATTTTATGCCGGTCAAATGCACTCGCCTGCTGCAATTGTAACAACACCCAGCTGAGTTTGCAAAGTTTGAAGAAGCTAGCAACCAGGCCAACACTCAGGGCTGGACATAGGGCTACAATTGCGTGGAATTTACCAAGCTGTCACTTCATAGGCTACGTAAACATCGCTCATCACCGCCCATCCCTGCCGCTAATTGTGTGCCCACAGCTGAACCACAAGCGCAGCTGAACGGAGATAACCGATTGCGACATTAAAAAAGAATCAAAGTTTAGCGATCATAGGCTACATGATGATAAGATGTCAACAAGCAGCGACATACAGTAGCCCTAGTAGTTCTACTCCACTTAAAAAAAATACTAGAACTATTTACTGTTTAAGTTGCTTTTGACATTGTAGCCTACAATGAAGAATACTGAATACTGAATCAGCTGTCTCTGAAAGTTTCTATAGCCTAATTGATGCATTTAACCGGAATTTGGATTTAAGTTTTTCACCGCAAAACAGACGTGCGCTGTTTTTATATGGTGGAGCACCTACCGTAAAACTTCAAATAATAGCCGAGTCTCAAAGAGACGCCTGTCTCTTTTAAACGCCTGGCGTGGCTAAAGGTTTGGGTTAAAGGCCGGTCTCCAGTAGAGGCCTGGTCTGTTTTTTTAGTTTCGGGTTGCATTTAATCTTGTAAAACCCGTCAGATCGTCTGTTTAAAGCCCAATTCACACCAAAGATTCGCAATGACACGAAAGGAGGTTACAGTGGTGTTTAGATGTAGATGGTAATTAGATGTTGCACGTTGTTGCAAGCCGTCGCAAACCATTCACCATGTCTGGTCAGAGTTGCAAGGTTTTAGAATGTTGCATCAAGTTGCTGGTTAATAGAATGTTGCAGCTCATCTCGTCGCGAATCTTTGGTGTGATTTGGGCTTATGTGTGGTGCAGATTGCGCATGTTATGATTAGATGGCATTAAAAGACTGCGGTGGGGAAAAGCTAGAGTTCCAAATTGGATAACTTTATTTGATGAGTCGGAGTGGCAAGTGCTGCGCATAGTTGCAGTGGAATGTGGCTGCCCAGGGCATTATAAAACTTCTCACTCTTAGACCTACTCATACACGGCGCTGAAATGGCGTATTTAGCTGTCTAAATTCGAAGCTGGGAGAGAAATCGTCGGAGATCCATGATTATTGTGTTATTCAGCACCCCTGGTCAAAAATATGTTCCCCGCGCCTGGAAGTAGGCTATGATTTGAAATGTAGACTGTTGTCAAATTTGGCAAATACAATACGGGAGAAATTATATGGTTCATGGTCTCTCATGCTGTTTCATTCGTGCCAAAGGAGGGATAATGAAATATTACGCACGTTCCACTTTTGCATAAATAATTCCGGTTTTGGTCAGGGCTGATGATGCAACTGTATTTGACAAAGGACCGATATAGGCTATTTGCTAGTGACAAAATATGAGCTTTCAGTGTGATACGATCTCTTTGTAAATTACGTTTGATTAAAACGTGTTTCATCTGTTCTGGCTATCCCCGCTATTTGGATCTTACTGTATCTCACTCAATGAACAACATCTCAACATGATGATCCGTAATTGTCATCAGATAGCCTAGTTATATAGCCTAGGTGGACATTCAGTGTGTTTGAAATAATTAATTCGATAATATTTTCCATCTTTGCAGAGGAAAAGTTTGTGTAAAGGGAATTAAAGGCCTGTCTCATATAGACGCCTGTCTCTAATACTAGCCGGTGCAGTTTGGTGATTTGGGAAAATAAAAGCCCGGGCTATTATTTGGAGTTTTACAGTAATCGCTATTAGCACTTCTCCTCCCCTGTGTTTGCTTGATAGCCTACTCCCACTTTTCCCTCGCCCTCCCATGAATTCATCAATGCATATGAAAATATGTTCCATGGTAGCATGTTCAAATGTATCATGAAAATTGTTCTTATATCTTTAGTTGGATATTGGATGTGAGAAGAAAAAAAATGGATGTTCCATAACAGTGCATTTATATTAGTAGTCTGTGAAATGAATGTCCCACACTGTAGTTGGCATAGCATTATAGCATATGGCATTATAATTACACTGGCATTATAGTTTGATACTGCAGCAGAAGTTAGACTTGAAGATAAATCTGTCTAATCACTGGTTACATTTTTTTAACAGCCATTTCATTATTGATAAGTTGATTACATTTCTATATTAACATGTTCTATTAAAGAAATGATAGAAAATAACTATTTTTGTGTGCTGTAAAATGATTAGAAGAAATGAAATCGGAATCGGTATCGACAGGTGAAACTCGGAACCGGCCCAAAAATTGCAATCGGTGCATCTCTAGACATAAGGTGATAATAATGACAAACCCGCAGAGTTTTCCTTATTAAAGGTTACTGAAAGTCTGACCTAAACTCCCAAGAACAATTCATCCTTGCGATATACATGGCGGAAATGATGACAAGCTTCTGGTGTGGGTTGTCCTGATATGAAATCATCAGGGTCTTGCCTTTTTCATCAATATTTAAACATCCTTATAGAAGCTGATCATAGAAAGCCATTACATCAGACAAATTACTTACCAGACTATTCTTCGAATCTCCACGGATATTTTAAATATTCTCCTTTGAGAAATCGTAATGTTTCCTCAAAGTGGCATTTTCTTGAGATAACTGAATAGACTGCACACTGAACAATGACAAGGCATTTTAAGTGCTAAGGTGTTGAATAATACAATGCTACAGGGGTTTTGTCTCTTTTGCAAGATTGCTCTTCTAGATATCTATTCATTTCCCCCATGGCCCTATTAATGAAACATTCTGCTCTACAAAAACAGTACTTCTTGGGTAACGTCAGTAGAGCACATGGGTTTATAATCACTCCCATGCACATGGGATTTAAAGACAGTCAGTGCTGTCTCTTTCAGGTACATGAAAATGGGCTAAATTCTTCCCTAGCATCTCTCCTGTTATTATCTCTGCCAGTGTTGTGCCAGTTCACAGCTTTTCTGAACTAGTTCAAGTTCAGTTCATACATGCTCAAAGTGAACAATTCACATTCAAAGTTCACAATTTTAATTCTGAACTAGTTCAAAGTTCAGTTCATTTTACTTTTTTCGTGAGGTATTTTTTACACTACGAGCTAGAAATCACTATACGTTCTTTAAAGCTGCTCATTAGACATTTGCTCATGACACTGCAATTGTGGGTTTCTTACCAGGTGATGAAACTTGCAGCAGTACAGACAAGGTAGACCAGTTCTAAGTGCAATGAAATCCAGCCCTCCGCGCTCTCGTCGTTGCCTGCTACGCGGCGTTGCTATGCCTACCCCGCTCTGCTGCAATTCATCACGGGTAACGTTGTGCGGAAGCCAGTATGCTATTCAACTATTCTCAGCCGGACACTATTGCCCGCAATGCATTGCGCACACAATGTCAAAACCATTTCTGTCTGGTGATACATGATTTAAGCGGCACCAGTGAGAATACAGGAGGGAGGAACTTGCTCTCGTTGCGTTTCAAAAGAGAAAACAGATGTCACTCAGTTTTCAATGGAAAACAAATTCCAATGTTCATTTACAGTGATGTCTGCCGTTCATGACACATAATGTGAACTAATTCACGTTCAATTTCTTTATTAAAAAATGTGTTGCGTTCAGTTCAACGTTCGCCAAAAAATGAGCGTGTTCAATGAACGCGTTCTTTTGAACTGGTTCACGCACAACACTGATCTCTGCTGATACAGCAACACACTGCCTGGCTGTGCTGTCACAGATGCTCCTCTAAGTAGTTTGCACTGTGCCACTTGCACAAGGCACCCCAAGGCTTTTCTGGGGTTCAGACAGGCTCTCTGGTCAAGTTGCCGCAGGACTAATGATTTGATCAAGCAAGATTATGGAAATTGGAGAGCATGGCAGTCTGATGGGCACTTGAGTCATAATGTGGCGGCGTGCTCACTTTTCAATCCCCTCTTTGGTCGCTTCGTCAGACAGGCTGGCAAACGGCATTCAGTCAAAACATGATTGCAGTTTGACTGTGGAGGCACGAG
This sequence comes from Alosa alosa, assembly GCF_017589495.1. NCBI lineage: Eukaryota > Metazoa > Chordata > Actinopteri > Clupeiformes > Clupeidae > Alosa > Alosa alosa. The sequence goes on from NC_063209.1 coordinate 5,646,519, forward strand.
CCTTCTGCTCATCTTGGCTCACATCCAAATCTCCCATTTAATTTGGGTTGCCACAGAGTAGAGCTTTTTAACACTCAAAACCCCTCACGAAGACCCCTCTTGTGGCTCAAATAACAAAAATAGATGATTGTCCCTGCTTAAAAATCATAATCTCAGTTAAAGTGGAAAGGTTTTATAAAGGCTTTTTTCACTATAAATTGTGTGATGCCATCTAATCCAAGCAAGTCTAAATAGCAAGAAGTATGTTTATCTGCAATAAAATGCATGCTTTCATGCCAACCAAATAAAACTAGTTTTATAAGCATTTTAATGACCTACCTCCAGGTCAAAGGCCGGGTGAGTCAAGGTGACCATATGTTTTTTGCCCTAGATGTTAACCCTAGGTGGTCCCATATTTCAGCCAAATTCGCACTGCCCCAGTTTGTCATAAAAATGGGTTCATTACTCCCACATACAGAGTGCAGTGTGATTTTGTTTTTTCCTTTCCCTCCTGAACTGGACAACTAAGGGTTTAGGGCTGTACCTGGGGCTTTTGGGATGGGAACACCACAGAAATGTTCTGTCTGGCCGCGTTTTTGATGAAATGTCCGGATGCAGGGTTTTCTCTTGAGTCTCCCTGTGTGTGCTGAACATATGATGCAGTTCAGCGAGAGGCGTCGTGAGAGAACAGGCTCATTTGGTCAAAATCAATATCCATTCTGATCAGGGTACATAACCCTCTCGCAGACTATCGAGTCTAATTGGCAGTGCATCTGTGTCTAGATAAAGCTGCTAAATGCCACAGAATACCACCCTTTCATCGATCGTGTCAGCTTCGGGGCGTCTTATTTTAGAGCGTTTTGCTTTGTGTTCATGACACCTTTAAAGATGTAATTAAAGCGCGCGTAATGCATGCGTGGGACCGAGGCGAGGTGTGAATGTGTGAAGCCCACACTGCCAGGCACGGGAAGTCGGTAGTGTGTGCGGAGCCAAAATGGCCCTTTGAGGAGAATCATGTGGCGTTTCTCAGCGCTCTCTCATGGCTCTGGAGCTGCACCACCAAAGGCACTTCAGACGGTGCTGTCGCACCACGCATTGTGGTAAATGGTTAATCCCAACTCCCTCCTTTGTTGTTTGTTTAATCTGATTTTGATAGCAGCATGTTTGCACTCTCCCTTTCAGTCTGTGTGTGAGTACACAGTTTTAGAGAGACAGAGAGAGAGAGTGTGTGTGCATGCACGCGCATGTCTGAGTCATTTCTCTTTTATAGGACACCTTGTCCATTGCTCAGCTTTTGTTGTTGTCTTCAGAAGAACCAAATACCCTCCAGTTATTTTGTGTTCAGTTAGCTCATAAAGCACCAGATTCTCCTGCTCAATTTAGCCGAGTTGTGGGATAAATCCACTGTTGTTTCATTTGTATTCCCAGCTCATGCTGCCGGAGCCAGAGTCTCCTGCTTGTTATCATTTATGCGAGGAGGAAGCTGGTCTGGAATCACATCTGCTAAAGAAATCATGAGCTACATGGTCTAAATGAATGAGGCTTATGAAATTACTTGAGATGTACTTGTCAGACACCAAACAGGACGAGGACCACAAAAGCGTCACGTTCAAAAGTTTATTTAAGGGTTGGGGTTAAGGGGGTTTCAGGGGTTCGGGGTACAGGAGTTCCAAGAGTCTGCGTGTGTGTGTTCCCCCAGTAGCCGAACAGCGATGGCAGGAGCTGAATGATCCGGGAAGTCCTGGGGGAAACACACACACACAACAGCAATTAAAACGAAGCAGCAGTACAGTCAAGGACTAGGCGGTATTCGTAGAAGAGGGACGGAAGGCAGGTCAAGATTACCGGGGCTGGAGAACACAGAAGTAGTCGGCCGGGTCCGGGATCACAGGCAAAAGAGTCAGAGGCGTTTTCCAAAACAGGCAGGTAACTGGTGCTGGTTGCAGACGATCTGACAAGTGTGGACTGAAAAGCAAGGCTTTATATACAGGGCATGATGAGTGGTGAATGCAGTGCAGCTGGTAGGTAACGAGGGTGAGGCAGAGCAGAGCAGGAACAGGTGGAGGTCAGACTTCAATCAGCGTGTGTTACCAGGCAGAGAGAGAGCTCATGACAGTACTGTACATATATAAATAACTAATCGCCTCGTAGAGGAGCATAAATGAGAAATGGATTGCATGTTTCCTTGTCTCTCTCGGGCTAATTGTAGTAAATTAAATTTTCCGTCGCTGAAGTCATTTCACATCTTGGCTGATTTGGCAGACCACCCTGGCGGAGCTGAGCCAAGCATTTCAGTGCAGATCACAGCGTATTGATCAACATGCATGGATGCATAGAAACATGTTCATCCCAGGGGGAAATGGTTCAATTCTTCATTTCTGGCTTGATGTAATGGATTGGATTTACAGCACATCTATAAAATGTATAGCAGATCTCCCCAGTGGTAAAACACACAGACAGGCTGACAATGTAGGTTATCATCAGAAAAACATATGACCACGACTGTGGCAGGTTTCCAGTGCCTGCAGTAGATGAATGCATGTGTTTGTGTGTTCTATATACTCTTCTGGACGAGTGGTGTGATAACAAAATAGCAACAAACAGAGAGATGGAACAGATAAGTCTTTATTTTAGGACATTGCCCAGCCTGTTTGTATGCCTGTGTGTGTGTATGCGTGTGTGTGTGTGTGTGTGTGTGTGTGCCTGTGTGTGTATGCCTGTGTGTATGTGCGTGTGTGTGTGTGTGCACGCATGTGTTATGCCAACCTGCACATTCTTGTTCTGCACTCTGCTCGTCGGGCTGCTGCTGGTTTTATCTGCTATCAACTCCCTCTCTGCAGACCTGAGAGAAGCAAAGGTAATGAGATTAGTCTGGAACGTGTTTACACATTCTGATGCATATCAAACAGAGCCTGCTCCACCACACCAACACCCATAACCCCCAACCACACCCACCCACCCCCTGGCCCCCCGGCTGCACATGCATGATCCGGAAACGGTCAGACACGTGGCCCGTTTACCATTAGCCAGGACCAGTGCGCTGACCTTATTGTAACTGTTTAAGCATGCATCCCACGTGTGCGCACTGTACTCTCAAAGCTCTGCCTCCCATTGCAGCGTGCCCATGCATGCTAACTACCGGCTTACGTATGATATCCACAAACGTTAGGAGGTCATCAGGGGAGTTCCACACTTCAACTAGATTTGCTGTATCACTGTATTCCTTTTTTCTGAGGACAGATGGACTGCTTTACTAATGTTTGTCTTTCCCATTTGACTTGACAATGCGTGTCTTTGTGTGTCTTTCCTATTTGACTTTGACGCCGACTTAATAAGCGGGTAGAGCATTTTTTGTTTATAGACAAGAGCTCTCCTTTGACATGTATGACGCTGGCAGGTGTTTGAATTGATTTAGAAGTGCTTTGATGAGGCCTGTATAGATCCATCTTAAGTAGATAAGGTGGACTGACATCCTCGTAAATCCCCATAGACAGAACTCTCATTATTTTCAGTGGTTTCTCACGTTTTACTGTGACCGAGCACCACACACTAGGCTTTAATGATCAATGTCTCTATTCAGATGCCAGAGAATATGACGGACAATGTAGCTCAGCATAGTGCGAAGAGGTCAATCTATTACAAGCAGCCAGACCCAAAAAAGCGGCTATATTATTTAAACTTTGACAGCTGGTTGTTACCTCAGATTTGTCACTCCAGTAAAACAAGCAGTGAGCATTCTCATAATGAGAGAAGAGGATCTTAATCATAGTTTGAGGCTGGACTTCAAAAAAAACTGCCTCGTGTCTTTGTCAAGAAGCCCATTAGAGTGTAATGATTTAAAGCGATTTTCCTCCTTCTGAGCTGCTTGCACAAAACATCCCTGCTCGGAGACTTCACCTTGTGTCAGCGCGTTAACAGGACGTAGCGGCCCAATCACAGGCCACTGAGGCTTACGCCACCAAAGCTTAATTGTTTCGACAGGCCCCAGGGTTGGCTCAGTCCTGTGTCATCAGCCAAAACAGTCCATTCAGGCCATATAACAACAAACCTCTGCCTAGTGCAATCATCTACTCTTGAACAGGCGTCCGCCGGAATCGCCCTTAGCAGGACTTGTTGCGCCATTAAAAACTGCCGTGATTGTATCCATTTTGACAGCTAACGACCGGCACTTAGCTCCAGCCCACATGAGGCGTAATCCACTCATGCAGAACATTGCACTGCGACAAAGAGGGAGCGCTCTGGCCACTGCTTCAAGCCCTGCCTCCTTTAATGTCTCTGTAGTACATTTGGACGCTTTGTTTATTGATTGGCTTTCATGTATTTTGACCAGACACATTTTCATTTTTCATTTATTGATAGGCTTTTGTGTATTTTTATATTTGCCAAATCTGTGGAAACAAAAGTCTGTTTGATTCCTATGAATTTAATCACTGTATGGTCTCCTGGCTCTGTTAGGGTTCTTTACAGCTCTCTGTAGATATCAATAACCCATTTTGATTATTTTTTATTAGACACCCCCAGACTTGATTAATTTACTCTCTGAAATTACCCCATTTAATATTACCAGCCTCACTCCAGTGGATAAATTGGCTTTCAGGAATGCATTATTTTTTAGCATAGATATTACATGCTATTTAATCACAAGTAGTTCATTACTATTTTCTCTTTTTCAACCAGAAATGACTTTAAAACTCAGATTAATGTGATTATTGAGTATGGGTTTTGATGTCTTTTTCAGTACATTTCCTCATACTTGTGTTCAATTGCCTACTATAACAAATGATAAAAGAAATAAGTACTTACCATATTCGTTTTAGATGGACCTATATATTGAATGTGAGAAACTGCTTTATTACATGTTAGAAAGGCACCAGTTAGGGAGTGGGGATTAATGGCTCCTACGGATGATTGATGAGATGACAGATGACTGACTACCCTTACTTCTGTTATTCATGAACACAGCAGTCAGAGAATCTCATCCAAAGATCATGTCACAGTATATAGCCTTTCGAGAAAGCACCTGGCAAGGAGCAGACATGAGAAGGTGACGAACTATAAAGGGAAAACGAAATTAAATTCATTCATCACCACAGATTTGGTGCTGCTTCTAGCTGGGCTGTTTGGTGTGTCTGTGAATGTGCCTTGTGTGTGATATACTATTTACACACTGTGTATATTTACCAGAGCTTATATCAGAGCAAATGCAACATTGTGAAGAATACCACACTGTCCAGGGCAACATTGTGTTTACGTTTGAAGAGAGAGAGAGAAAATGTTTGAGAGGAAAGCTGACAGAGCCTGCTGAGGAGAGATTGTTCTCAGCACAGTGTTGTTACAGAAATACCCACCTCTGACAAGAAAACAGCAGGGTGTTTAGACACTGTGCTAAGACATCCACAACCACTGGAAGCTGAGAAGGAAAAAAAACCTTACTGTCTATCTCACAAAAACTCGCATGCAGAGTGCTCAGCCTGTGGACGTATCAGTATCGAATTTGTGACTTCAGTCTACAGCACCACCGAATTGGCTGCTGCATCGCCTTAAATTCACCAGCCAAAACATCTGAGGAAGCTGTCACTAAACATCTGGTAGTAACAAAAACAGGCGTGGAAAAACCCAAGAGTTGAGGGTCATTTGTTGTGGATTGCGGCATGTATGGGGAGGTTGGGGTGGGGGGGGGGGGTTAACGTGGGAGCACTTGAACGAGAGCTTTCCATGCTTGTGATGTGGTTTAGTCCTGACCTTGAGATGAAAGTGAACGGGAGGTTTACAAACACAGCAATAAAGCTCAGAGGCTCCATCTGTCTCTGCGACTCTCTCATGGCCCGGGGCTCATTGTGATTAAATGCTGCGCTCACAAAGACAGACGCCTTTGTTTCCTTGGCATTTTTTCAAAACAAAAGATTGACCCCCCCTCCCTCCCTCTCTCTCCTCTCATCTTAATGGCCATTGGTATCATTTATTCGCCTCTTCACTCGTTCCTCTGAAGCGGATGTGAATTCGCTTTCATGTTGTTGTGCAGCGTGACAAGAGCGCATGACGGGACTTCTCTTTTTTATTTTTCATTCCTCTCTCCTCCCTTCTCCTGCTCTTGCCATACAGTATGCAGTCTGTCTGAAGCCCTCAGCGGACTGGATGAGAGGCAGATGCATTTCCCCCGCATCCTCTCTCTGATGTGTGGATGATGATCTGTTATGTAAGCGGCAGCTCTCATGTAAGCCATTCTATTGCCGCTGATAAAAAAGGGAGAGAGAGAGAGAGAGAGAACAGAGGAAGAAATGAAAAGGAAGAATGGGAATCTCTCCCATGGTCCACCGTGTTCCCTGTCAATGCGCATTGTACCCTCATTCTGTCAGGCAGCCTTTGTCTCGCGGAGCATTAATCAGCAGCCGTTTCTGTCACTTCTGCTGTGAATGCGTCACGTTCATCCAGTTTCGTGCAGGACAGAGATCCCATTCTTGGTGTGAAATGGAATGAATTCCTCATCTGATGATAACGGAAAACAGTGTGTATCCTTCGAAAGCGAATGGATGTACACTGACAAAAAAAGAGAAAAATTGGTTCCACTCGCCACATTTTTTTTATTATTACATAGTGGACATGTTAATTGAAAACTTCACAAAACAGCTCTCACTGAATGTGTTATGAGCTTTGACAGTGCTGGAGTCTGCAGTCTAAAAAAAGAAAAACATCTTTTCTTTCTGCTCCTGAATTTTAGGCAGAAAAGCCTCAGAACTGTATTCTTTGGTTGGTGATTTCTTTGGTTTTGTGGGGGTGTTTTCATCCGCAACAGGTCGTCAGTCATTGATTTATCAGGTGTCCAGGAAGTTAGACAAGACGCACCAGTCACAGGTGTTCCACCCAGACCACAGCACGACTCAGGATTACACAATGCAAACTGTGACTATGGCCTGAGTACAGTCAATGGCAAATGCATATGGGGGGATTTCAAAGCTAAATGATACTGACAAAATGAGTGTTACATTTCACTCATTCAGTCTTCAGTGTTCAGACTCAGTCTTTGTCGTGTTTTTGTATCAACTTTTTTATTTGACTTGGAAAATTAACTTGGAAGCACCGAAACGCAGAGGCACATACAATTTGGTGGGCATGTAGCCCCACTAAGCAAATGCAGAGAGAGAGAGAGAGAGAGAGAGAGAGAGAGAGAGATCCAAACACAAGCCTACAGACATAGACCCACATACACACATATTCACAAATAGGCACAGGCACAATGGCAGTGGACACATTTTTACGCACACACACGCACGCACACACACACACCTTGGCACATTGGCACTCACACATGCACACACACACACATAGGCACAGTGGCAGTGCACACAGGTTTTTACAGACACAAACACTCATATAGTGGCACACACACATATATACTCACACACACATTCATTGAATTATGAAGTACTTTGAACAGTACATTACATCAACATGTGGCCATATTATGTACCGCTGCAGCACATCAAGTTTTTCTAAAAGTGTGAGAATGTGTGTGAAAGAGCAAGTGAATGTGAAATGATAAAGTGACAACTTTCAGTGAGACCAAGAGTACTGTGATCAAAATTCTTAAACGTAAAAATTGCAGCTCTTCAGTTGCACACAGAAAACTGGTTATTCAGGTCTTCACAGTAAAAAAGTTCTTCATCTGATCAGTGTAAGATTCAAAGCAGAACCTTCAGCAGCACTTCTATAGGTATGAGTGTAGAACCGTTTTTCAAGAGTGTTAAGGAAGGCTTATGTTGTGAATGACCATGTGAGACTGGTATGTAGTTATGGGACATTCCTGCCCTGAGTCAGCTCGGGTCATACGGTATGTTTCCCTGTAGGACTGAGGTGACCTCTCACATTCAGCATCTTAACTGTGAAGTGTGAACAGTGCTGTGTGTGTGTGTGTGTGTGTGTGTGTGTGTGTGTGTGTGTGTGTGTGTGTGTGTGTGTGCGCGCGCGTGAATCTGCGTGGATGAGAGAGTGTGGGTGCATGCGTATGTATGTTTGTGTGAATGTGTGCTATTTTTAGTGATACCAATTAATTTGTTCTTTGGTCAGTGGGTTCGTTTACTTGCTATTCATATTTGCTATTGCATTTGCATACACTAGAATAAAGCTTATTTTACAGCAGATGGGTCATTGTGAAGAGTACCATACTGCCCGGTGCTTCATCACGTTTATGTTTAAGATGGCTCTCATTTGTTGGAAAAGGTTGCGCTCGAGCTCACTCTCCGAACTTGACATTTAGATGAGGTTATAGTTTGTTCACTCTCCGTCTAGCTGCTGTGGGTCAGCCTGCGCTTGTATGTTGTCGGGTTTGCTTTTTCGCATGGTATGGGTAGGAGGAGCCGGTTTCCTGTGATTGTCTGGCTCTCCTCTCTCTCCCTCATTTCTGTGAAGTTGCCTATGAAAGCCTGGGCTTGTACGGAGCGCTGCCGAGGGTAGACTACTGCTGTGAGAAAAGCTCCGACACACAACTCTCCGGCTACTACGGTCTTATCTCGCCATTTCCTTACTTCGTTTTGGCGTTGTTTTCCAAGATGACAGAGGAAAAGAATGTTCGACATTTAAAGCTGGTAGGTAATCCCAACCGTTCCCATAGCAGGCTGCGTGTGTGTGTGAGTGTTTCTGTGTGTGTGTCGGTGACCGTGGCTGTTTTGGTGAAGTATTAGTAAAGTGTGTCAAATCCAAACCATGTAACCATTCACTAGTGGAGGAATCAAATAATTATTCCTTAGCTACAGCGGACGATATGAAACGAGAATTGAATAGCATATTAGTATGATAGGTGGATATCTAGTCGTAAACTGACTAGATTATGTTGACACTAAGTTAACCTAATTATAACCCTACCAACTTTTAATAAATCGATTAGTGTTTGTGTATGCTTACGACATCTGAGTGAACCCAGATGATCCAAAGCTGGATATGCGCTCATGTTAGGCACTGGCGCTATGGCAGTCTTGCTTTGGTGTCTCACGCTGGACTGTAGTTACAGCCTCCAAGCAATGGACTTCAGTACATTTTACAGTGGTATTGTAGGCTACCCTCGAGCGAAGGGCCATTTGACTGACGCAACCCATGAACACATTTATTTTAAAACGTTCAGTGAAAAGGGGTTATTGTCTCGAAGAATGTGTGCTCTATCGCCCCGTGACAATGGAATGTGTTCCTGTTTTTGTCTTTTGAAAGGACACTCGTTTAAATCGTAGGTAGCTAAGCCTATTACATTTCACCGATTTGCTGTCACATTTTCGCGAGTCGGACTCACACTGGCAAATTATTAGCAACGTTTTTCATTCTCTCTTCCATATGTCTACTGATGTCATAACCCTAACCTATACTTTGCATTTCCATTACGCATGAAATCCTAATAGCATAACGCTTGCGAAATGAAAAAAAAAGTTTCTGTTTTGTGACCTATGTTTTCTCTGCTGTTACTCGAACCACAGTGGATACACACAAAAAAGCAGGTGTTTCATCTGTCAGTAGATCTGCCAAATATATTGTAGGTTGTTCAAGTTACACATATTATACAGTGTCCCTGCATCCTGCGTCGGTTTAGAGGTAGGGTGTCCATCTAGTTTATTTCAGGATTTTGAAATGGGCTTGGCAAGCTAAGTTGAGATGGTTCTAGAGAATATCACTATTGCCCTTACCTTCACAATTCTTTTTCAAGTCTTTACAGTTGATGTAGGCTACTATGTGCAGCAGACATGATGAAACAGGAGGGACATTTTTGTGTAGCACTGTTTTATTTTATAAAACAGGCCCTATACTCAGTGTAGCAATGTTATATGTTACTAAATAGTAGGATTTCTGATTCTCCGGTCCGTATTTTTAGCATAGGCTATCTCCTCTGTCACAATGTCACATATAACTCTTATTGGTTAGGAATAATTACTCATTATGAATAACCTTGCATGCAGAAACCACTTTCTAAGGTCTATTGATGGCTATTGTTTAAGCAAACTATGTAGTAGCCTACCTCTGAATGTTGCATTTAAGGTTATTTAAATGACATTTAAAGGTTTGCAGTATTTTCAGGGATTACAGAATTGATCTTAAATCGATGTTCAGTCAGTCCAGTTCCTCAGTATATAGCCTGTTGTACATGCAAAGCCATGCATGCCCATTGGCTGGGTCAGACAGGTTATGTACTGTATGTCTTGTGTCCTGGTATCGCCCAGAATCTGCAGAAACACAGCAAAAACAAACCCCACAGCCGGACAAGGCAAGACAGGTCAGAGCCTGCGAGCTGAAGTTAATTTCAGTTACCTGTCATTTCTCATCTTGATTGCATGTCAACCAGACCAGGCAATAGACACTATAGATCAGAATAACAGACCTATATTTATTTATTTTTTTATCATTCATAGTGCTTGTTCTATTTTGTTTTGATTCTTTTGTTTCTTTTTTGGTCTGGGCTACACTGTTAAACCTTTACTCAAAATCCCTCATGGGTGAATGTTAATCAGATGGGTCTCATAATGCCAAGTGAATAGCTTTGTGTTGTGGCAAATGGGATGGCACAGAACATCACAGTACTCCCTCAGAGAGTGTGACCCAGGGTACAATGCCTTATGCTCCTCCCACAAAGATATCACACAGTGACAAAAGCAATGGCTGGAAAGATTTTTTTTTTGTGAGATTTTTTTTTCTGCAGTCAAGGTCACAGAATTGGCAAATACACTTTACACCTTACAGCTGGAGCTTTAGAATAGCAATATCACCCGAGAATAATCTCATGAGTCATGACCAGTAAACCAGTGAACTAAATCTGTTTTGGAGATAGCTCCCTAACACAGAGAAAAAGCAGTGCTTACTTCTAGGCTTAATCTATTACTGTAGTTGTGCGCTGGCATGTTGGGATAGGACTAGTAGGATTATTGCAGAAAGTGTTAAGTCCTTAAATTCTTTCAGTTTGTCATGCCAGCCGTGGGGCAGCTGTGGCCTACTGGTTAGCGCTCTGGACTTGTAACCGGAGGGTTGCCGGTTCGAGCCCCGACCAGTGGGACCGCAGCTGAAGTGCCCTTGAGCAAGGCACCTAACCCCTCACTGCTCCCCGAGCGCCGCCGTTGTAGCAGGCAGCTCACTGCGCCGGGATTAGTGTGTGCTTCACCTCACTGTGTGTTCACTGTGTGCTGTTTGTGTTTCACTAATTCACCGATTGGGTTAAATGCAGAGACCAAATTTCCCTCACGGGATCAAAAAAGTATTTATACTTATACTTATGCCACAAAAGTATTTACTTGCCATGAATGCAGATCCCTTTTCTCCTCTGATCATTTGGATATCTAGGAAGCTTCTAGTTTTCTGCAAACGACAGCAGTTGCCCATTTAAATCACCTTTTAGCATTATAATGTGTGTATGTGTATGACTAGCGCAATAATGCTTTAGTCAGCAATAGGCCATAGGCATTAGTTCAGACCACCAGTATTAACAGATTATTTTGACTGGAAGCCCATCAGCTTTCCAACATCACAGCTTAAATAGGTAAGGATGATGCCTCTTCCTTTTGTCCCCGAACAGTAACAGACTATTGATTTGGCCACTGAGTTACAGCAAGCACAACCTTTAGAGTCAACATAAATCTCAGATTCCACATTTTAAGATCTCAGCCAGCTCACTGAAATGGTTAGAGTATTGATTAGATGCTTCACAATCCCATTCCACCATCACATCCATTCATCCACATCAGCTGTGGCTAATAGGTGTTATTTAGTTGTGTTAAATAACGGAATAGCATTTAGCAGTGCAACGAGACTCCCCATGACCGGAATTCTTATGCTGTTCTTATGCTGACCCATACCTGATGGGTATTGATGAGAGCGCTGTACAAATCCTATTTTCTGTAGAGGAGCAAGGTAGCATACATATCAACCAGTGATCATATGATCAGCCAGTTCAACCTAATGAGCTTGAGCTGTTTATGAATGAGCTTGTGCTCGTTGAAAAACTGTGACTGGAGCTCCAAGTCACGGCTCCATATTACCCATAATGCTTTTTTGTTTGTTTGTCACAGTGGCTCACCATCAGCAGCTTGTCACTGTGGCGCCGTGACAACAGCTTACTCTGCACCTATGGCATCAACTGTCAGCTGCAGCAGTCAAGATATTTCACAGTTCTATTTATGTCTGCGCGCATACTTGGCATATCCGATGGCACTGTTCTGAATCATCCCAATGTCACACACAAAAAATAAGAGACTGTGTACTGTAATCCCACAAGCAGGCATCGCTCTCCACTGCCTGTACCTGATGACCTCACATAGAGCTTCTGCAGAAGGCAGCCGAGGCTACGCATGAAATATAGGGATGAAGCAGTGGCGTTTTCAAGGGCGCCATAATCTAGCTGTGAACTGGAGGGGGACCGTGTCACAGTGCTTTCCCCAAATCCCGAGTGTCCTAATACGTCCTCAAGAAGCATTTTCACACTTCAACCCCACCCTAGCACCCCCCAGCACCTCACCCCCACCCGCCCCACGCCTGCCTCAGCCCCAGTGAGGCACCCCCGCTCTGCAGCGTGTCACGTCCACTCAGCGAGCACTCGCGCTCTCAATCTCTTGCTTGTTTGCACTCTGTCTATTAATTTGGAAGCCAAAGGAGGGGGGAAAGCAGATGGCTTAATTGGATTTTCTGCTTCCCTTGATTTACATTGAAATGCTCCCTGGACTCGGGGATGAGTGGAGCGAGGGGGGCCAGCGACTACAGACAGCGATCCTGCACACAGACACTTGACTCTCTCACTCCCCAAAGTGCCGCTGCTGCTGCTGTGCTAAAGGGGATGTTGGTGGAGGGGGGGTTAGAGAAGGGGGGGGCGGGTTGCATCCACCGGCCCCGAAAAACTCCAGCCGCACTCAGCTTGTTTTAGCTGCACACACACCAACCATGCAGGAAGTGGCCTCGGGGCACCTTGACTCGGCAAAACTCCAAGTCCGGCTACCCATGGTGCTCTCTGTTATTCCACGTCCACTCTTTAAATAGTAATGGGGGGAAAATCACCCATTCATTTTTCATTCATTTTTCATTTTCATTCCATTCACCCGTGCTGCTTGTTAAACATATCCAGCGAGCTGAACAGCCCTGTTTTTCCTGCTCCAGTTTCTTTTTTTTTATGTAACCAACCATCAGTTTGACACTCCCCCCCCCCCTAAAATGGAGCTCGTGCAACAGCTCCGAGGCAGCAGGAAGCCGAGGGGGCCAAAGCCGGTTCCACCTCTGGAACTAATTGGCCTCGTGGCCCCGTGCTGCTTTAGAGGCGGAGGCCCGGCGGGAACGCGGGGTCAGAAGTTTCCAGCAGCAGCCCAGGCCGAGGCGGCTCCCGCTGTGGCGGTTTCGGGACCAGCTGCTGTGTGCTCCTGCAGGGCCTACATGTGCTTCCCATGATCTCACCTGGCACTGGGGCTCATCACTGCCGTCAAACACACACACACACACACACCCGCACACATGCACACAAGACGACACCCACAACACACGCACACACACACACACACATGCACACAAGACAACACCCACACGTACACACTGGTCCATGCACACACCCCTGACCCCAGGCCTTTCCCATGGGAGGAACAGAGAGGGAGAGAGAGAGAGATGGAGAAAGTAGAGAGGAAACAGAGGAAGGGGTGAGGCATGGAAGGGCCTTTCTAAAACAAGCACACAGTCATATGCGTAGGCTCTGTTCTGTGCCGAGAGACTACCTTCATTGCAGCGCATGCAAGCAGAGACCTCAGCACTCAGACACAAATCTGTCAGCAGCTGCGGAGGGAAAAAGAAAGGTGGAACACGCTTTAGAGATGTTTGTGAACAAAAATTAAAACCACAGTGGTCGCACACACACACACACAAACACATAGACACATACATACATACACACACACTCTTAGTTATGACTGTAAACAGTTCAGTTGTTTAAAACCCTAGTGAGGCCAGAGCACTTACATTTGTGGCTTCTGACTGCCTGACTGTGCTCCCTACTGCCAGGAGAACTCTTTTCAGCATTAGTCTCCACGCCTCTGACAGCACTCCAGCTTTAATGAGGTGAGATGAGTGTAAGTGTATTGTGGGAGCCTCAGCCGAGTCATCAGTAAATGTCACCATTTACTTTGGCAGTTTAGCGCCGACTAAACATTTATGATATTAAGCTTAGACAAGCATAACACAGCTTGAAACATTCTTGTTGGCCTAACCTCCCTGCTACCTTATGAATATTTACCTTTGAAAGGAGAGGGGAGATCAAAACTGCAGACCCTCTAGGAAACCAGAAAGATCAAGATCCTGTGTCCAGAGGGGAGTGTCTGAGGGAACAGATGTGGTTTGACCAAGCTAGTTACTGGCCAGATTAACTCGATCAATTGGTAAAAAAAAATAGAAATTGAATTGTGGTCAAGTCAACTTTAATTATATAGCACATTTCACACACAGAGGTCATTCAATGTGCTTCACATAAACACAAATAAAACAGGAATAGCTAATAAAAGCATAGAAGGGCAATAGTCAAAGAATATTTTATAGAATAAGGAATTATAAAGTTGGTACAACATAGAATGTAGATTTAGCATCACCCCTTACCTATGTAAACAAATGTCAGCCAACTCAGAATTGGCAATGGCTTAGTATTATAATAGTACAAATGATTGCATCCGAGCGCACAAGATAATTCATACATTTTGTTGCTCTCGGCACAAGAAAACTTTCATATCAAAGGTTTCATATCAAATGTCATTTCATGGTCTGTGAACTGATGCCTGTCTCTCAGATATTAAACAGAGTATACTAACAACCGCATTATGACTTGCACATCGTGCTCGTCTTGTTATCAAATGGTATGATAACACAAATGATATCTGAAAGGTTTTGTTCTCATCCACTCAAAGGCAGAGACGGCTACTCACCGGTTTCAGACAGAAGCATGGCATTCACTGAAGAGTTTAGTCTCCATTTCTCTGAGCGTCTCTTTTTATATCTTAAAGCACTCTTCAAAATGAAAGCAGCTCATTTGCATGCATGAGACTAGAGAGAAGCATGAAAGTGATCTCATCACTGCGATTCTTAAGATGCCCCTCATTGAGAGAGAGTAATCAGGCTTGCCTCCAACCCAAAGCCCCCAAGAGCTTCATCAGTGCTCGCCCTGCATTTGTTTTTGTGCCCCCCCCCCGCCCACCAAATTCCACCAGGATTGCACAACACCAAACCTGTGTGCAATGCTGGATGAAAATAGAATGGAATGCAATCCGAGAGAATGGCTGCAACTGTTTAGCCCCACATGCAGAACATGTCAGTAAAGGAAGACTCCACTCCAGCATCCACCACCCGTCTCCATCTGGCATCACTCACAACGGGACATGAACCCGCATGACCTTTGTCAGTTTTGTTAACGGCCTGCACAAACTCACACCTGGGGGAAGTAGACATGTTTACTTTGGCCGGCAGTAAATATTTTTGCTCGGTTTTGACAGTTGAATCAACTCTGATGCTTTGTGTTTGTTTTTGTTATCGACTGGCCTTTCGGAACCGCCGAGAGATGCCACAAAATGTGTTTGTTTTCTATTCCTGCGTGATAAGAATGACATCACATCCATGAGCTCTTAGCTGTGTTACAGACATTCAGTACAATAGTAGGCATGTACAGCTTAGTCAAGATTACGTGCAACAGAAAACACAATTTTAGTGATAATATGACTATATTGGACAACAAACTGGCAAATATCAAAGGCCACTGTACGAGATGCGGGAAGGGACATGGAAAAATAAATGCTTGACATTTCAATGCACAGAATAGGATCAGGAAAAATCAGTGGCTGCCAAGGAAAACAATGGAGTACTCCCCCACCCCCATTCCTTTAGAGGAAATGCCAAACATTACAGCTGTGTATTAATAGAATCTTCTGACTTTCAGGACTACAGTTGCGTCACGTCTCAGGGGTGAATGGGAATGTGTCCATTTCGTTCTCTGACTCCGTGTATGGATTGATTACCTTGTAAAACTTCAGAAGCACTCTTGACTTATTTGTATATGGCTTTTTGGGAGGTAAATGTTACCTGGGGCGATAGTTGATATTCAAGTGAGGTGCTTCAGTTTTATACCTGGTGAATATATATGTGATCTTCCAGGTGTTATTACAGCGAAGGGGACCTAGTCCTGTTCCTATCAAGGACATTGTAGCCTAAGTTATATCGTGCTCTTCCAGATGTTAACCCTTAAAGGTGTAGGTTTTTGAACATTCTAAGTTCTGCAACAATTGAAGGTTCTAAAATTCTACATTGAATTCAATGAACCCAGATATTCTTTAGAATGTTCATTTCTCAACATTCCCGTCACACCGGTGTGACGCTTCTCTATGAGCAGATGAATGGGAGAGTAACTGCATACTGTCAGTGGATCAGTCTTTGGGTCATTTTAAATATTACATCAATAATTTACACCTTTTTTTACCACTTCTGAAGACAAAAATGGAAAGTGTCTGATAAGAGAACTGCACCTTAGAGGATTCTAAGAAGAGGGTTTTCTGGTAATGGAGATAACTAATGTGCCTTCATCTGCAGCACCCATAAACTCATCTGCTGTCATTTACGGCCTGGCTCTGATCCAGTTTGTAGAAGAATCTTCTCATCTTGTCAAATCTTGTGTCATTTGGAACTTGGAGGCTGCTGTTAAGGTCACGTTAGGGACATGCTTGAGCTCTTCATTTCAGTGTGCTTATAAACAAGTTGATTAGATCAGGTAGTGGATTTTTGATGAATGGACTTTTCATGCTATTTTTCCATTGTGTCAGGGAGTGAGTTTCTTGTTAACAAGGGGATCAGAAAACGCCTGACTAAGTGGATATAAGGAATTGTTGTGAAGGGCTTACCCAATTATTAAGGAGTGAAAATGCATTCCATGTAAGACTTGTTATAACAAATATGTATATACCATTTAGCATGGCCTATTTGTCCAAGTCAATTGTTTGGACCAGTGGAAAGTTCAGGGCACAACAAGGAACTTTGGGGTTCACATTATGTATTCCACTAACACCCTACAGTATACGCGCGTGTGACATCTCAGTTGTTAGATTGCATGCAGCCTCACCCTGGCCATTGGATTTGCATGACCATGGCTAATGCAGTTTGCGAACAGAGTATTTGTACAAAAACCCATCAGGCTGCCACTTACACTGCAGATTAGGCTGCTTTTTCAGAAGGTCGGCACAAAATTAGCATATTTATGGGAATGCTGGCATAAAGGTGGCATTAGTTGCATATTTCCTGTCAACACATTTTTTCCCTGAAAACATGGAAATGAAACAAGTCAAGAAATATTTTCTGTTGGTGCTAGATAAAGATGAAGAGATAAAGAACTGGCATGAAATATCGTCTTCATGCATATTTTTATGCTTACATTGATCAGATATGCATGCCAGCAATATACTGAAATGAATCTCCATAATCTATAAGGTTACTTCCACTCTTCCCATTTACAAAAAACATTCATTTCTTACAATTGTGGTCAATAGGCCAAGTTACCACTTAGCTTGAAACTGGAAAAAGAAGCAAACATCACTGAGAAGGATATGCAGACAATTTTAATCACCTGAAGTTGTGTATCACTATCCACCCCTTAAAATGTGAAGGCCAGTGTAATGTAGGATCATTCTGCTAATTTTTTTGTTTTTGTTTTGGGTATGTTAAAGACGTTTGTTGGAAAGTTGTCCTTTCTTCTATATGGATATAGGGCTGGATAAGATATGGTAAAGCATAAGTAAATGTACTTACTCTGATTTTATAATGTATTTATTATATAGAATATTTTAGTTGCTTGCTTGATATTAGTATCTCATCGATTCTCTCACCAGTCTCTAACTGACATGGTTACCGGTGGATCGCGGTTAGACGGCATTTTCTTTCTGTACTCACTGCGGTTTGAGAAGCCTTTCTCAAAACCTTGAAAACCTTTCATGTTTTGGTGAGAGGCTAGTCACGTTTTATTTATTTGAGCCCTCCTCCAGACAAAGCCCGGGGAAGAACCGTTGCCTGGGTCAGTTGTCCGCATCGGGGACACCCAGCCAGTGGGGTGACACTTAGCAGCTCTCGCTTTCTCCTGGGCGCACAGCGCCTCTTTAAGCCGCGCTAAATATCTTATGAGCTTTTGCGCTGCATTTTTATCCCCTTTTTTGTTCTCACCAGAGCAAATGCACATCAATAATGGAAGAGCTATGGGGTGAAGGGAGAGCACGGCAGCGGCATGTTGTGCGAAGGCATGATAAGACACTGCTCGGGCTAAGAGCATTAGAGAAAAGGACGAGACGTTTGAGGGTATTAACGTTATTGTGTTCAGCACACCACTGGTTCTGGTTTGCGTACATCTGGGGTTCTGTAGGTGCATAGTTAAATTGATGGAAAAAATAGAAAACCAAAGCGTGTTCCTGATTTGAGGAAATCAAAACACTGTGGTAAAAACCTGTGTCCTTATGCTGCTGTTGCCTCTTTCTTCCCTTTTCGTCAGTTTCTTTTTTTAATTGTTTTTGTGATTTCTAAGCTCATCAGCACAACCATCCAACCATGCACCATCATCAAATTTGTAATTCAGGATGCTTAGCTTGAATCGAGTCACAATTGTCTTGTCTGCATTGGGAACTTTTTCGAGTTAAGTAGAAAACTCCTCAGAAAAAAACTCCTCATTCACTCCAGAAAGCAAAGGACTACACACTAGTTCCCCATCATGTTGGCTCCCTCATCACAAGTGTCATGGGCTCTTTGACCTCAATCTCAGCCTGAAGCCAGACATGTTGGTGAAGTGTATTTGCTCAGGGGAGAACGGAAGGCAAAGGCACTTGGGGCCAGGCCCTGGTGCTCGGCTGCCCCGTTAAAGGCCGAGAATGTCGAAATGGAAACCAGCCCAGAATCACCACTGTTTACATTCTATGAATAGAAATTGCATGTTTGATTAAACCAAGCACCGCGTTGGTCAAAGGAAGGGAAGTGGAAACGGCTGAATGCCCGCCAATGTGGCCCCATGTGTTTCAATATTTTCTCTGACAACATTGAGTGGACACTTGGCCCCCACAGTGGAAAACTCAAAATACGGCATGACCCGTTTTAATTTGCTACCTGATCTGAGCTGTGTGCCATTATATAACATTTTTGGGCTGGGACTGGGCTTCGTTTAGGTAGGCGGTTCCTGGGGCATTACTCAGTTTTGCCATTTCTGTTTCCCCTGCCTTGTTTACCTTTTCACTGTGCCAGAGAAAAATGGGATCATATTTGCAGTGGATTTAAAGACTCTCTCTCTCTCTCTCCCTGGAACTGCGATAACCAGCTGAGTGTACTTACTGTTGCACGTCTGTGTTCCTTTGACTCTTTCATCCTCCCTCTCTTTTTTCTCTGTTTTTTCTTTATCTCCTGCTCTTTCTTCCTTAAGACCAAAGCTTTCACACAAAAATAAATACGGTTCCCTACCACTCGACGGAACACGCAGTCTGTGGATGACAGCCTTTGGGTGTGGCGTTCTCCCATGAGACCTGTGGTGGAGGAAAGTTGTCTGAAATGGTTTTCTTAGTCCCAGTGAAAACCACAGCATGTTTTTAACTATCCCCATGAAACTGTCAGTGAGAGCAGCCTGACAACTCAATAGCACTATCACCATATCCACAGTCCTCGGAGGGCAAATCAGCAAGCTATTTAAACAGGTTTAACCTATTAGTATTGTCTCACCCAGCGAGGCCTGCGTCTGACATGGCCATTCGCTTCAAAATGCTTATTTAATTAGCCTTCCAATTCTGTTCCGGTGGAATAATCTAGTAATTTGTAATTAGTGTCCATAACCTTTTGTTCTCATCTGAATATGTGAGGAATGTGTTTTGCATACCAAGAGCTCCAGCGCTGTCCTGACTCAGCCGTGACCTTGCATCTGTTTTTTGTTAACACTTATCAATGTGAGGAATGAGAGCTCTGCTTGTCCCAGATAACTTGAGTGCTTCTTAACAGTTGTGCATATGTTTACTGTCCCAGAGAGCCATAGCACGAAGGAAAGGGAAAAATGGCTCACACAGTCATAAAATACATATGCACAGGATGATTATCTCTGTTTAAATATAGACAGTGTGTCGGATTATTTGTTCAAGGTCATTAGGTGGCAGGGAATGGAGATGCGGCTGCGGGAGTTAACGTAGCCCGTGGTGATCTGCTCACCGTAGCTGATGTTACTGTGTCCTCCAGCCACAGACAAACACACCTGCTCGCATGTCCAGCTCAGCCAACCCCTCCCTCCTGAGACAGGCCTGCCGGTAAACATGCCCCGCAGGCGAACCCGAGCACCACAGCGGCAGAGGACGCGGTGAATCACTGTCACTCACTGCGTCCAGGCGGATTTATTCTCCTGAGCCACTGCGATTCTCACACCACAAACACGTGCAGCCCTCCCCTAAATCCCTCTCAGTGGGATGCGGTTCCATCTGACTGGCCCAGTTTCTCTGTGTGCAATAATTAGCCGCTCATCCAGCGAACCCCCCTTCTCCATCCAGTGGGGAGGTGTTACACGGGGAGCCAGAGGGCTGTTTGAGCGGAATTTGGGGCGATAGGTTGTGAAGGCACGAATGTTTGGCACCCATCCCACCACCAGGCCCAGCTTTGGCTCCAAAGCCAGCTTAAGCTCTCTCCGCTAAATGTGAACTAGCTACAGCGCTCTCTGCTTTTCCTCTCCTAGCGCCCACACAGCCACCACTGCCATTCAAACCAGGGGTCCTTTAGCTCTTCTCCACCCGCCATTGGCAACTGTTTCAGGCAGCTGCTGCCTATGTGATCCCTGTCTGAAACCCACCCATCCAGCTGCACACTGACAGCAGACGGATGACTCAATTACAGCAGCGGGGCTGGGGCGTGGGTCTGACCCGCTGGCCCACCCGTCTCTCTCTCGGGCCGGACACTAATAACCCGCAGTCGTGCTCCCTTGACGCCTCCACACTCGCTCGAACCCTCCTTCGACTTCCTGACAGCCACGCAGTGAATAGCCCGTAGAGTTGCCAGGCTTTTACCAGCCATGTGTGTCGGGCCGGTATATACTGTACGTAGACGGAAGTGTGTGTATGTAATGTGTGTAGGCCTGGGAGGTTAGCTGATAAAACATGTACTGTAAGTGTGTCAAAGCAGCTAATGCCCATATCTCACGTCTTTGAGAGGCTATGAATTCATTGGCATGGACTGTCCTAAAGGATTCCATAAGTACAACAGATTGTTGTTACTTTAGCATCAACTATTCATGCGTGTTGGTGTGGGGATAGCTGGGGTTTAAAAATACGCTGTCTAAGTGGATTTGTGTCCACCTCCCTGAAAGCATGCGTGACGCTGGCCATTTAGTTTTTCAAGGGACGGGGGTCACATCCCCCCACTCCCCATTATTATTGTGCCACAATAATTCAAGGAAGAGCTGTCTGACCAGTTAGTTTTACAGGCAAACTGTACCAATTGTTTGGACAAGGCTAATTGTCATTGTTGCAGGCATGCCATATTCCGCGGTGACGCACACTCCTGTCTGGGGCTAGACGCTGGTGGAGAGAGCCTGGCATCCCAGGGGGATTTTCTTTTGGCTTAAATAAAGCAACAATGAAAACAAACAAAAGCAACTCAAACCAAACATGCACGTTTGCTTTTCTTTTTTCTTTTTTTTTCAGGCCGCTAACCCCAGCCCCCCTTACAAGGCTGGGATTTGTTAGTCGATGACCTGAGAGTTGCTCATAAGCCAAAGAGACACAACAAGCTGTCTTGCTTTTTTGTCTATTAAATTAGCCTGAAATAGCCCCTTTGTGTCTGTGCCAGCCTGTCTCCTGCGGAATTTGCCATGGCATTTCGGTCCATAAGCGCATGAAATGATAGTTCAGCAGTGTGCCCAACTTTCCTATTAAGCTGTGGAATAGAGGTGGCAGTGTTCAGTCATAAAGCCATGAGTCAGCCATCACATTAATTCATTTTCATCTGATTTGAACAAAGTCAACATCAAAGGACAAGTCACACAGTAATCAACATAAGAAAGGATCAAAGTGTTGACTCCCATAAACAGTGTGTGTGTGTTTGTGTGCTTGTGTGCGTGCGTGCGTGCGTGTGTGTCTTTGTGTAACCACATTTGTCTGTGTGTGCTTGCAAGAATGTCTGGAGGTAAACACAAGCAGACACTGTTTGCCTGCCATATGGGGCCTTTTACCTTAATCTGATTAAGTGGAGAGGGGCTTTGGAGCCATCTCTCTTCTGAGAATGATTGCTCCTCTCTCTCTCATCTTCTACACACACACACACACCCCCCCCCATCCCCCCATACACACACACACACACACACACACACACACACACACACATACACGATTCTATTACATCACTCCTCCCCTGGCATCACCAAGGCACCATGACAGTGGCTCTTTAATGAATCCAGTCTATTTACCTTTGGTCACACACGCAGAAAAACTCCATCCCCCTCTCTGCCTATAGATCTTTGCTAATGGCATAGAGTAGACCTGAGCCACTGGGGTCACTGATGGTGACCTCTCATTTAATAGGCCAAGGGCAATGGGGTCAATCCCTCCCCCCTCCCCCCTCTCTCTTATCTCCCCCCTCCCTCACCTTATCAGATGGAGGTAATTGGGCCTTTAGTGGCCAGTGGCGGCAGGTAGTGGGGAGGTAGCCAGTGATAAAGAGTTGCATGAAGCGGCTCCATAAATCACTGCCGATGCCAAGGTGAAAGTTAAAGAAGGACACAGCCGCCTCTTATCACAATCATATCTGCCTGATTGCCTCCAGGACATTATTTATTTTCTCCTCTGGCCAGTAATGAATGTTGTTCCCCCCAAACACTTACTCATCCAAACCTCTAATCTTAAGGCAGTCTGAAAGTTGGATTGGACAATTTGTGGCTGTGCTTACTCTTCTTGAAGTCAATAAGTTGTTTTCCTGCAGCTTTGTGTAACCAGTGTCCTTGTGTGTGGGTGAAGGTAAGAGAGAAGAGAGATGAACAATTTCTTACTCTTCAGACATTCTGGTCCGTTTAATCTCCCTGACATTACAGCTCTGTGTGTTTGCCCTACAGGCACACAAACTAGAACATCTGAACCGATAGATAGATAGATAGGTAGATAGATACATACATACTTACTTACTTATTTACTTACTTACTACTTACATACTTCCTTCCTTCATTCCTTCACTACAGGCTATGATTGCCTTTCATATGCTTTCTTGAACTGAATTTGCACAGCTAAATGATTCGTAACACTGAGAAGCCATGAATCTTTTCAAAAGCAGCCCAGCTAAATAGTCACATTGGTGTGGGCACAAGCACAAGAATTTCACATATCCCTTTGGATACAGTTGAGCAGAAACAAATGAAGTCCTTTCAAAAAGGGTCATCGCAAGCTCTTCATCTTGCATCTCTCTCTCTTCCATTCTCTTTGCTGCTTTCCACTTCCCTCTCTTTCTGTCTCTCTGTCTCTCTCTGTCTGTCTCTCTCTCTCTCTCTCTCTCTCTCTCTCTCTCTCTTCTCTCTCTCTCTCTCTCTATAAATATTGGAAATGCACAGTGATGGGTCATAGCTCAAGCCCTTTCCTCTCGTCGTCCTCCACCGAGCGCCTGGTCTTGAACAGGCTGTCTGGGCATGTTCCAGGGCAGGGCAGGGCTGATTAGACCGGGGCTGGATGTAGGGTGAGCCAGCCACAGACAGGCTGATTTATGCCTCTCCCCTTCAGACCCATTCATATCCATCAAAGCAGAACCACACAAATCAGCCAGACACTAACTGGAGCAACAAGCTTGTGCTGACTTCTGGGGAGAAAAATCTGATGGGGATGAAAGAAAAGGGAAGGAGTGCAGTTAGTCTGCCCAGATAAACATATTTTATATGTGTGTGATTTTCTTTATCTGTTTATCCATCTGCCCTTCCACGTGCTTCTGTGTCCCTGTGTTCTGTGGTGGGGAATGAGCATTTGGCCTTACCGACTGGCTGCGTCTCTGTGGTCATGCCTTGTCGACTTCCTGTGTCTGCAGAGGTCACTGTAAAGGTCACTGCTCTGGTCCTGCGTGTTTCGCCCCAGAGACTGAGCCCAGCCAGAGCACAGCTGGTCCTCTGGTCCTCTCACTGTCAGGACATCGACAGCATCTGCAAGTTACATGTGTCGGTTTTCCCATGATGCTGAAACAACTGTCAGTGTGTGGATGTGTTGTGTGTTGTGTTGCGCCTATCGTGAACTAACCCTTTGTCAGATGTGCGGCTTTTCCCCAAACTAGTGGATTATGGTCGGTGTTCTTGCTGGGCACGGTGCTGCATTGACTTTTCTGTATGCTACTGCAGTTACGTTGCACACTGAATAGCAGGCAAGCTAAATTTATGGCAGAGAAATGGATCGGATGTCATTCGTCAATTAGTAGCAAGTTAAAGTCAGCAATTCTGGGTGATGTCACGTCACAAAACACCAATAAAATACCAGAGAACTCACCAAGTTTTGGCTAAATGAGACCACTGGAATGAGCCCCACAATCTGACGTGTGTGTGTGTGTGCATGCGTGTGACTGGCTTGGCACTAACCCCCCGGTCCGCTGTTTGCCGTGCAGGTGACTGACCAGCTTCTGTGGGATTTGATGTCGCCTTTAGATCGGCCCAACTGAAGATGGAAACACTGGAGTCCGAGCTGACGTGCCCGATCTGTCTGGAGCTATTTGAGGACCCCCTGCTGCTACCCTGCGCCCACAGCCTGTGCTTTAACTGCGCCCACCGCATCCTGGTGTCGCACTGCTCCACCAGCAAGCCCCTCGAGTCCATCTCCGCCTTCCAGTGTCCGACCTGCCGCTACGTCATCACGCTGAACCACCGCGGCCTGGAGGGCCTCAAGCGCAATGTGACGCTGCAGAACATCATTGACCGCTTCCAAAAGGCCTCCGTTAGTGGGCCCAACTCGCCCAACGAGAGCCGGCGCCCGCCGCGGCTGTCTCCCCACAGTGTGAGCGCCCGCGGCAGCCCCGCTCTCACCAGCAGCGTCAGCAGCGTCACGAGCCCCCCGCCCTCCACCCTCGCCATGTCCCTGGAGCATCAGCATCAGCAGCAGCAGCAGCAGCAGGTGGTGCAGCAGCAGCACCTGCGCCCCCTAGTGGGCTGCCAGTTCTGCGAGCAGGACCCGCCACGGGAGGCCATCAAGACGTGCGTCACCTGCGAGGTGTCCTACTGCGACCGCTGCCTGCGCGCCACCCACCCCAACAAGAAGCCCTTCACCAGCCACCGGCTGGTGGAGCCCGTGCCGGACACGCACCTGCGCGGCCTCACCTGCCTCGAGCACGAGAACGAGAAGGTGAACATGTATTGCGTGGTGGACGACCAGCTCATCTGCTCGCTCTGTAAGCTGGTGGGACGTCACCGCGAGCACCAGGTGTCCTCGCTGAGCGAGCGCTTCGACAAGCTCAAGGTTAGTCTCTTATTTGTCTCTATCTCGCTTTTCATCCTGTCTCTGCCTGCTGTGCGCACACACACACACACACACACACACTGTACAGTACATCTCCAGTGCTAGGCTGCTCCTCGTACCCTGTAATCTCTTTAAAGTCTATCCTGACTGCAATGCAGTTGAAGTTACGAGCAGGCTAGATGTTACAGGTTGATAACATACAAAAGGGAAACATTTCCAGAGAACTTTTCCTCGGTCATACCAGTTGAACAGGGGTAGTTTGCTGCAGCATGAGTTTGCTATTCAGAAAACAAATGCCCCGTTGGGACTGCTCTACTCATTCCCTCACCAAGCTATGTTTATACAGTTGTTGAGAGACATATGTCTGCCCCCATTTTTCTGATATGTCCTTTCATCCATCTTTCATCACATCACCTCTGCTTCCTCACCCGCATCCATTGTTCTCATCCATCCTGTGTAAGGCTGCGCTAACAGCTAAGCTATATTTAACAGCAGCAGAAGCTACGACCACCACCGTCACTCTCTGTGTGTGTGTGTGTGTGTGTGTGCGTGCGCACCCCACTGAAGCCCAACAGGCCACTGGCCAGCTGCTCTATTATAATAGTAGATGACTCCGCACTCCCCTAAAGCTGGGCCTCTGTGGCTCTGTTCAGCATTGAAGCCCTGTGCTGAGCCGACTGCTGAATCAGGTGGAACAGGCGGGAAGACAGGAAAACGCGAAAAGAGTGACGGAGAGTGGCGGAGAGTGGCGGCGGCGGCTGGCCGGAGCTAATTCTCACCGCAGACTAACGCTGAACCTCCCACACTCTGCTCTCTAACCCGGTGCGGAGCGGAGAAGGTCGTCTCCCGGCCCCCACTCTCCTTTCTATTCACGAGATTACCGCACCGTCAAACAATCAGAAGAGGCAGGGTGATATTTCATGCAAGTGAGGCACTCCACATTTGTTCTTGGTTCTTTGTTTCATTTCTTTTGTGGATTGAGCGTAGGGTCAGTGATCTGTGCGCATAGTTTCACAGGGATCATATTCCTATTATGTGGACAATCCCTCTTAGAAATTGAGTGACAAAGGCGAAGCAGGTTAAAAGCAGTGGCTACATGCGCAGGTTGGTTCTCACAGGGAGGATGGGGTGTTGTGGCGGGGGGTGTCTTATGCTGTATATGCTGAGGATACAGAAGTGCATAGGAATGTGTATACAGTATGTGCTGCAGGCTGTCGATGCTGTAAAGGCAACTGAGTGGTCGCATATGTGCATGTGATCCCCCTGTGATCCCACACTCTCCTTTGTTTGCCTCGAAAATCCCCGAAAGAAGGAAATTCCAATCATTGATGTGCCCCCCCCCTCTCCTCCACACACACCCACACATACTCACACACACACCCACAGCCTTTGAGGATGTGAACGCGGCCACAGTCTGTGTTAAATGGGTTGGCATTGTGTATCAAAGAGAGGAAAGGCAATACCTGAGAAAGTTCCACTTCTTCTGTCCCAGGGACTTCCCTGGGGAGGAGAGAGTTGACTGTAAACACAAGCATTACCACATGTGGATACGTCATCAAGGGCGCCTTGGAATCAGAGTGGACTTAAAAGATTACCATAGCCTATGGGGGTACACTCGGATAAATTGGCCTATACACTCATTTTAATCAACAGCGAGTTTTCTTTGCTTGAAAGAGCTTTAGAGAATTTTCATACATTGTGTAGCAGCATCATCAATGATGGGAAACAAATGAAATTTTGTGATGTTCGTGATGAAAAATCTGTTTCATTTGTCATGACCATGTTCTCTGCGTTCCATGGACTGAAATGTCATTATGTGTACATTTCAAACATATCCGTGGGCCTTCATACATAAGGAGACTGTGTGTGTCACATTTAATCATGTTTCTAGTGTACTTGTGTGCAGTTGTGATTTATCTGGCTTAAATTAGGGATAGTATAATGTATATTTTATGTAAATATTTGTTCTCATTTGTTTTTATATGTTTTGTTTTGAAAGAAATGTAATTTGCTGTTTAACCATCATATTATGGATGGTTTGCATAAGCCTGTAGGGTAGTCAGTCACTACGTAGTCACTGAGGTAGTCTCAGCCAGTAAAATGAACAAGCCATGTAACCATTACCACATATCAACCGTGCATGTGCTACACCAATATTATCCTATCTGAACCACACCATTTACTAAATTCTGATATTTTTTTCTTACTGAAGGTTGTTGTTTACATCATCTGTTTGGATAGAAATTCCTTTTTTTCTAGTATGAGGATTAGTAGTCAATTCAGCTTTGAAATCATGAGGGTATTTCATGTTTTGATTCATTTTAATCATTCATCTCAGGGTAGGTGCAGCTCTGTTCATTAAACCAATAGCCAAATCAACCGACATTCATTTTATCCTAGTATTTGAAAGAGGTAATTTTTTAGCATGTTCTTCGTCTCTCGGAAAATGTCTACTGCCGCAACGTCTCTTTCTCTGCTGCGGCAGCTAATTTGAATGTTCCCCAACTGAAGCTTTGAACTTCACTGACTTTGAACTCCCAATCCACAACCTGAGGAAAGGGGATCTGCAGCCGGGCTTAGTTCAGCAAACTTTTAATCGTCTTCCGTCTTGACAGAAATGCTACCAGTCATGTATCTTATTTGTAAATAATCTATGGGGAAAAGGCCATTGGTTTGTGTGGCACCTCAGACACACATACAGCACAGGCATAGGAAAACACCCTGAAACGTGTGCACATGAAAACACATGCATTTCACGCATACACAAACCGCATAAGCTCATTCTATGAACTGCCACTTCAGCTCTGCTCACTGCGCATAGAGAAGAGCTGCATTGATAGACAAGGAAGAGTTAGACTTGTTAATGATGTCTACTTGAGTACAGTAGGGAAGTGTTCATGTGGGTACTCCTTCCAACATCTATCTATAAATTACAGGAATGTCTGTCTGTCTGTGTGTCAGTGTGTGCGTTAACTGCATATCTGTCAAACTGTTCATCCAATTGATTTCAAACTTGGCAGGTGTGACGCTACAGGCAGGAGTAAGTGCAGTGTCAAGTGTGACGTTGTTTGGATAAGAAATGCAAAAGATATCTGTTAATATATCGTTAAAAGAAGCAAACAATAGCTTTGGCCCACCACTCTCACACACACAGCACTGTAGGCTACCAGAGAGGAGACAAGCGAGGCTTTGGCAGATGTGAATCAGTGTAGGCTACACGTGTACAAAGTTAAGCGGGTGCAGTGCCAGATGTGTGGATGATCATCATGTCTGACCTCAACAATAAAGACCCCCTGTATGCGGTTTGCTTCCATAAAATGATTCCGCAGATTTGGAAGAACACGCCAACAAACACATTTCAAACACACTATTCAAAACAACGTAAAAATTATATGCAATAAACTGACACTTCAAATTGCCAAGGCTACTTTGGACTGAAGTAACTAACGACAATTCCGATTGCAAGGTCCCAAATTGAAACTAGCGATAATGGTCCCGAATGCCACACATTCAAAGCATGACTTGCTACAGACAAGGAGTGGCAGACAGAGCGGCTACCAGACATTGTTTTTTAAGTCACATTGTTGCACATTTCATATGCATCATTCCACAAAATGGTTTGTCTTCTCTACCACTAAGTTATTCAATAGACATAGTCTTGTGAGGCTCAGCTCACAGCTGTGAGGCTCATTTTGATCTGTAAAAAATGTCACATGCAGCCATAAGCTTAAATTCTGCTCACTGCACATTTATTATATGATAGACTAATATAATATTCAGTATTCATTATTGAATGCTTAGCTGGAATGATGTTTTCCCTATGATCCTATTTTTAAAGTAGGCATACCTGCAGGCATGTAATTGATTTGAGGGTGATTACCTCAAAGGGATCCAGGTTCAAATACATGTGTTTTACAATGAAAATTGAGTCTTTAAAGCACATCGTCAGCATCAGCATCTGTCTCTTTTCTATTGTTCTGTGTTCTGTGCACATACTCAAATATGTTAAAGCTACATTTTGTGTGTGTATGTGTACTCTGCAGTTCTACTATTGATCGATGGCAAATTCCATCATGACTCACGCCAGGCAACAGGGGTATCTGAGCCCCTCAAAAAAGTACCCAGTGCAAATTCCTTTTTCTATTTGTGAAAAGGGGGAGTAGAACATTCCACACTATATATCAGGGATCCGAATATTAAGGAAAAAACATTTGGAAAACAAATCTGACTGGATTAATTTCTATTTTCAAAGCTGCTGGCCACAGCAGTCCGCTGGTCCTAGTCCCATCCCCTTCTCCTGGCCTCTGCTTCTTACCGTAAGCTCCTTAAGGAAGTCATCTATCTGGGCCCTTGCTGCCTGCGATATATGCTGGACGGCTCAGCTGCTGCCGACTCGCAGGCCCCCAGCTCTATACATAGCCCATCTCTAGGCCAGACAAGGTCATTTCCTAAACGCAGCCATTAGCTCCCCTATTTTAGGATGAAACGGCCACGGCTGAGAGTTATTACAGCACCCTCACCTCCTCCCCAGTCCACTCCCTTCCTTCCTTCAACTTCTTCCTAAGACCTCTCTCTCTCCCTACTTCCCTCTCTCTCTCTCTCCATCCCTGCCTTTTACCCCCCCTTCTCGCTCCCTCTCTCTCATTCTCTCTCTCTCTCTCTCTCTCTCTCACCTCTGGCCTGTGGCCGGCCGCACTCTCTCCATCCCTGCAGTCCTGACCCAGGCCTCCTTATCCTTCAGCCCCAAGGTGTTTCTGTGAGATAGCAGAGGCACCTTAGCCCACAGACTTCAATGTTTAAAGAGCAGCACGGCCCTAAGTAGGTTTAGAGCCCTGTGGCCTGAAGCATATAGGTTCACCACTCAGTCCTGACCTGGGATCACTCCGCAGTAAACGGAATGGCATTTTGTGTCAGCTTTTGAGGAGAATTGTTTAGCATTAATGGATGGCAGTGGGTTATAACTATGCACTAAAGCCTTAATCTGGGGCGTCAAAAGCAGGGGGTTCTGTCTGTGCTGTGGCTCTAGAGGTTTGTTGTGGTGTGAAAAAGGGGACACCGCCGTCTCTGAGCGAGGTTTTACTTGATAGTTGGAGCTCTTTTCTGAGGGTTACAGACACCCTCCCGTGAGGACTTTTCACAGGTTTTTGAAGTGTTTGAAATTTTATGATTGAATGTGTGTGTGTCTGTACAGTACCTCTCTGTGGGGGAACGTGCGCACACACAGCATCGCGTGCCAGCACATGTACATGTGAGTAATGCATGATGCATGTTGTCAGGGAGGATTGTGACAGGTTAGCCAGGATGGGCCAAAGGGGGGCCTTGTTATTAAATCGCTCTATGCCTGTAACTCCCCATACACAATTTATGCAAAAAGGAACTGGAAAGCTTTTAAGAGCTTCAGGTTGAGAGTCATCAGCTCTACAATGTAGCGGTCGGTATGCGGTGATATCCACTTCTCTCAGCTCTCAGTTTACAGCCCTTTCTTCCACTTGTGGGGCCTCCACTCGTGTCTTTTTATAGGGATTTCTTTTTTAGTTGGCCTGTGAGGTTCAGTCGTGACCAGAGCCGTAGGAATATCTCTCCTTTTTTTGCTCGAAACATGAGACAGAGCATCAGCATTGCCCAAGGAGGGATTAAAAGCGGTCGCAACCATGGTTTTAAAAGATTATTTTTGTCAATCTTGCAGCTCGTAGAAATAGGATTTGCAAGTCGTTTATTCATGGATAGTCCTCCTTTTTCGGGGGGAAAAAGGACCTGTGTATGACACCTCTCCCACCCACACACTTTCCTGAGTCATTACAATTCCATATGTTACTCTATTTGCTAAGTCATTTGCATGGGTTGTCAGTTCTCTGTGCGTAAGCTTGATTTGATCCGGTATTAATACGATGCAGTGCCGAGCAATAAAAACACCCACCATAATTAGAAAGGCCCTGTTTCCCCTCTCGTTTGCAGATGAAACAGCTTTGTCAAATATCCAGGGGTTATGGAAGTGATGACTCTCACGGTCATCAGCATTGCCAAAACGGATCTCTTTGCAAGAAGAAGCTTGCAGCAGCAGACCAGTACAGTATATAAGTATTGAACAGATGTTAAAGCAGATACCCAATTCCCTCTCTATCCCTCAATGCGCTCCCGCGGATTAGTGTATAATGTAAACAGAAAATCAACTCTGTTGTTTTGCTGACCCTGAGTTTCCTTATAGATTCCAAGAAAAGAAATATTTACATCTCTCGTATCTTCTTTGTTCTTCAGTTGGCTGGAATTTTGCCAGTCGGCTCAGTGATTAGACTACCCAAAGGTCGGCTTTGTCCAGCCGTGAGATGAGTTGGGTATTTCCGTCTTTCATTCGCTGGAATATTTCAGACAAATTCACAAGGTATGGGCTTCCTGTTTCTGTGCTGCGAGGAAGACCCTAGTGGACTATGTAGCCTGTGATATCCTGCTGGCTTCCAAAATGCATGTTTGTCCCACTGCCAGCAAGCCCCAGGAAGCCTCCGACCCTCCCTTTGGGATTTTCAGGGACGGAGCATGAGACCGCGAGCACGTCTACAGTCCATCAAACCTTGCCAAGGAATTTCAAAACTGCCCTTCACCCACCTCACAATACAGTTGGTGACAAAAGAATTGAGCTGCATTTTTCTCCCATCTTCTTATCTTGTCAATGTTGACACGAGTATCCCAGAAGCAGACAACAACAACCCCGCACCTCTCACAAGCACTGTCAGGGTCAAGGTGAAGTTAAGTATGTGGCGCATCCAACAGGAAGTAGCCCTAGTCCAAAAGTCTGACTATTTTGTTGATTAGAATTGAGACGAGATTGCTGTCTTCTTTTATTTCTGATGAGTAAGTTCCTCTTCCAAGAGTTCTTCTGAAAGCAGTAGACACAAGAAGTGGAAGAACAGTGCCTTGTCACTTGCCCAGTGTCCTTTGCTTCTCAAGCTAAAGATGAAGGAGGCCCATTCATGCATGCTTTATAGCACGCCATAATACCTAATGGGCTTCTAAAAATGGCTCTGTCACCTATCTGGGATCCACAGAGCCTGGGGCAACAGAGTGGGAGGGTGGAGCAGGCGGGCTTGCGTCTTCTTTTTTGCATCCTCCACCGCTTATCCGATGCTAATGCTAAGCGCTAACGCTAAGCTTGGCACTCTGCAGGACATAATTACTCCCCCAGATTATCGCCACAGGTGGCCAGAACAGCCCTCCCTGTCAACGCGATTCCATAGCTCCTGTCAGGGTGTCATCTGAGCTCTTGCTACTCACCTTGAGGGGAACCGCAGGGGTAGCAGATTGGCATTTGATGCCACTGAGTCACAAATGAGGACTGTGATCATCTTGTGTTTGGCTTGCACTAATGGACCACGGAAGTGTGTGGGGCTTTTTGGGAGGTTTTTTACACCCAAAAGCAGCATGGGATTTGGATTTAATACTCTGTCTGACACAAAGACGTTTTGAGCTAGTGGGGATGTCTGGCACATTGCTGTTGATGGACATTGTCCAAAGGCTACTTAACACATTCCCACTGCGGTCATCAGTGTCATCTGTCATCAATCCGACGTGTCCTTAATGTGTGGTGAGGGTGTATCATTGGGACACTTCAGAGTATAGGGCTTTAAACGGTACAAGAGTTTCTGTATGTATCCTTATGTTAGCTCCTGTGCATTACCCTGCCACAGTGAATGGATGGATGAATGCCCCCATTTTCACCCGGCACCGGATGTCACCTGTTATTCAGACTCCAGTGGCCACATCCCCTGCTCCGCCACATCCCCCCCCACACACACACACACACAGTCCTCACAGAGCCAGTGTCCATTACGGCCCCGTTGCCAGCTGGATTAGATGTGCTAATCCCCCCCATTGTCCGGCTGCCACAGCTCCCTGCTGAATAGGAGAGGCCTCCTGGGCTAATGGAGGCGCTTTGTTAGCCTATTGACCAGCGGAGGCCCCCACATTGTGTGCTCACGGCGGTCAGAGCTGGCTCAGGTGTACAGGACGGGGCTGTGGGAGCACGCTGTGTTTTTCCACCACTGAGCCCCACATTGCTAGGTGGTTTTGTTCAAGTGTGGGTGTTATCCCTCACAGCGGGTTATACGTTGACAGCCTACAGCTAGTCATGAATTATTGCGTATTGCTACAGTATGCCAGTTCAGATTATTCTTGTCGGCTCACACTCAAAGAGAAGAAGGTAAAAGGAGGGCATGCAAAGGCCTTGAAGAAAGTTCCAGAATAGTCTTTTTTAACCAACTTAAAATTGAAGAAAGTGCAGAGTTGATATGAGAGTTTGTTGCTGTAGGGATAACTTGTTTGCTTGTGGAGTGATCCTCCTCGTTGCACATCTCAAAACGACCGCCTCGAGTCCCCCACAGTTTCAGAACTAGGCCGTGCCTTTGCTGTGACACCCCTCAACAAAGGCAGCAATAATATTTCCTTTTGGAGCTTTGTTCTCCTCCTCACCCAGAAAGTATGTTTACACTGTAACGCTGCTTTGCAAAAAAACAAAAACAAGCTACTGTGTGAAATCTTTTTGGCCACAGAACAAGGTCTGCTTGAATTTCCTCTCCCCCATTCCTCTCTTACTCCTGTTTTGACAGTGCAGAGTTGCTGCTGTGGCTACTGTAACTCGGCAGACGTGCAGAGACTCTCAAAAGCCCACAGGCCTCGGCGCGGCCGCCACTGCCCAGCGTGCGCTCCGGCGGCCGGCTCTGTGCGAGCGCGGACTCCACGCAGGGTTAGTGTCGCCTGCCCCGCTGGGAACTCGGCGCAGTCAATAGAGAGTGGGAGGGACAGTGGAGACAAAAAAACAGTGGAAGAAAATGAGTGGGAGAAAGAAAGAGAGCTTAATGGAGGGTGAGCAGTGTCTGTGTCTGTGTGTGTGTGTGTGTCTGTGTGTGTGTGTGTGTGTGTGTGTGTGTGTGTGTGTGTGTGTGTGTATATGAGTGAGTGTGTGTGAGTGAGTGAGTGAGTGAGTGAGAGTGTCCCTCTGCTGGTGTAGTATGCCAGTCTGACTCACCCATCATCAGTGGTGTTGCTATAGCAGCTTTGTGCACATGCTGAAGCCATGTGCTCCACCCTTCAGCCTTCCCCACCAGGCCAGGGCCCTGAACAATGAGCTAAGTGCCAGGGAAATTCCTACTGTGCGCTTCTAAGCCCAGTCTGGGCTGAGACCAGGGGAGGCTTATTGAAGGGCAGGGTTTTAGGATTTGGTGTTTGCATCCAGTTAAAGTAAAAGCATACTGTAGCTGGCATTAAATGTTCCCCAGTTTGGTAGAAAGATTGTGAGTTTTTATTTCTGTAAAAATATCTCTCTATCACCCCTCTCATATTGGATTCACCCACCGCCTCCGGATGTTAGCCTTTTTTATTTATACGTGAAGAATTTCCTTGCTTGAAAATGTCTATCATTTCCCTTCTCACATGAATGGTTCAATCAGAGACATTCAACAAACTGGGGCAGCTTCGGTATTACATTTCCCAGAGCCACTCCTTGCAGTCCCATACATTAACTCAATTGCCGATGAGAATTGTATTAAAAGCTCGCAGAAATGTGCGAACATGTATGAAAAGCTTGTCACAAGCGATCAGTTCTCTGACATTTGAGGAGCTCCCTTTTCCAAGGGGCTTATGTAATGGGGAAAGTAACACCTGTGCGATCCTGCTCTCAGCTGCTCCTTGGGCTCTTATTTGAGGGTAACACAGCGTGACTTGAGCAAGCAGAATGACAGAAATGAAAACCAGTTTAAATGCCTGCCATTTACTATTGACTCTGTTGTCATGTTTAAAATTAATGGGTTTTCCTCAGGTAGAGGCCGTGGGACCACCAACTGTAGACTAAGTGTTTCACTTTTGTCTGTATATCTCGTGTTGACACGATTGTCAGAAGATAAGTTAAGCACACACTCTCTACTTACGCATGCCCCTCATATTTTGACAGCTTTGTGGAGGCTGTTAGAAAGGAAGCACAGGCTCCCAGGAGCAGGCTGGATTATGTAGTCATTCCGCAGTGATGATGTCACTCAGGCAGATGGATATGTGCACTTGGCTTTCTCACGTTCGTGTGAAGCTGTGTGTTTGGACTACAGGGCATGGTGCAGTGAAGGCTTAGCCCTGAGCCAGAAATGGCCAGTGCGGTTGCACACACGGTTGCACACACATACACACACACACACCTCCCCACCATCCTCAAGCTTGCAGCAGCAGACAGCAGTGATTCATTAGAAGCAGCAAGGAATGCGTGCAGACACATACACAGACACGCATACACTCTCTCTCTCACACACACACACGCACACACACACACACAAACACACACACACAAACACACAGCTCTTCAGGGAAAATAAGAGGAGAGCAGACAGGCATGTCATTCGGATCCTAAACTAATCGTGTTACACGACTAGTCAAAACGCACAGCAGCTCACTGGACGGTCCACGTGAGTCACTCTGTAGGTTCGAGAACTACGCTCGGAGAATTGATGCCACTTATCTCATTTGTAGGAGAGCCAGACCCATTTCCTTCAATTCACTTCCTTACAGTCAGACAAGCGTGTCAGACAGCGCCAGACTGTGCGATGGCTACAGCTCCTGTCCGCCCAGAGTCACTCCGAGGTGAGGGTTCAGAGGTTTGATGATATAGTTACCAGACTGGAGTCTTGATGTCCCTCACAAGCATGGCTTTTGTGGCCAGGATCAGCAGCTTGTCTCCACAGAGAGCAAGAGCTTAAAGGGATGTACAGAGATTTCGGTTCATGAACGGAAGGCTCTTTAGCCAAATCATATATTTCCAGTGGAGTGTCAGCTGTGTTGTAGCAGCATCGTCAATTTTGGGAGGTAGGCTAGCCGATGACCGACACAGAAGGCCGCAGTGTTCAGCTGGTCAAGGGTGATGTTCTTCAACACAGCCCGGCAGTAGCCAGCTAATAGATTGGGCCTGGCCTTGTAACCTGCCAGTCAGAACGATCAGATACAAACTCTGCCAGCTGCAGCCACATTTATTTTCTGGAAATTACATGTTGAGTTCTCCACCGCACCACCCGCAATACCTCACACTAGTGAGTGAGCCCTAGGAAATACGTCACTACTATCTCAAAAAGGGGTGTAGTTTTGGCCATGCTCCATCTTGTCAGCTGGCTCTGTCCTGATATGTGAAGTGATTTCGATAAGGTGGTGTTCTCTTCTGTGAAGTGAAACGGTGGAGGAAACATTTACGTGCTCCTGGAAAGACACCACGGTCGCTCGTAATTATCAAAGCAGATGTTGCGGAAGCTCAGAGGAACCCTCGCTGGGAAAGATTATTCTCAGTGTTGGCACCTCTTAGTGTTCCTCAGCTACATGTTTCTATGGCGAAGCCGACAGAGCGGTCACGTTCAGCCCCATCCCTGTGTGGCTGCAATTAAAGTGGCCAGATTTTTCCTGTTTCAGCTGTTTTGCATGAAAAACCCAAATGAGCCGGGAGGGATTTGCGCTCGTTTCTCTGGAGAGGGGCACGGGCTTCTGACGCGTGTCCCTTTAACCTTCAAGCTGCTCTGCCTTCTCTGCACGCTCGCTTCCTTTCCCTCTTTGTTTGGCTTGATTTTGTTTTGCTCTACAGCATTGGATCCAATGCCTCCTCTTTTATCCCTCCAGCTCACAGCTAATCCCCAAAACAAGCTCATTCAGGCCTTGTTTTTGTGCAAAAGGCCAGCCCGATTTTATCACCACTAATGGCCGTTTTCACTATGCAGGTGTGTGTGAGGTATGTACTGTGTGTGTGTGTGGGAGTGTGTGTGTGTGTCGTGCTCTGTTTTCTTGCATGTCCACATGTGCTGTCAGCTTTTATGTTTGCTCGGCTCAGGGGTCAAACGGCCTCGCCGTTTGAGACGGCGCTAACTAGCCGGCCGCTCATCTTTCACATGTTCCTCAATCGTGCCTCCTCCACTCCCCATGGCCTGAGTCAGAGACAGAAAAGAACGCCGCGCCTATTAGGCCGACGGTTGTCTGCTTAATTAGTGACCGGCGTCAGCAAGAAACGCCGATGACTTCTCATTACTGCTCGGCACGGCGCGGCGACAGTCCCGAGAGATGACCGGCGCGGAAGATTAGCTCTGGCTCGAGCGAGCGAGGCGAACGGGCGGCCTTTCCCAGCCGTCTCTGGTTACTGACACGCTCACTGGTGCTGCACTGGCCAGCCTCGCGTTAACAGCCACTTTGATGTGCGCTAGCTTGTGCTGTCTAACTTTCTGCCCTCCCCCTCTCTTGCTCCCTCCATCACTCTAGCACTCTGCTTCTTTCTGCCCCCACTTTCTTTCCCTCTCAGTCTCTTTCTCTCTCTCTCTCTCACACTTTTTATGTGGCTTTTGTTCTTTTTTCTCTTTTGTATTTGTTTCTTTTTGTTTCCTCTTAACTCCTGCTCTCTATCTCTCATTTTCTTTCTATAAAACGAGAGGGCTGACTGTTTAAAAATAATGAAAAGCCCTCGGCCTTTGTTGTTAGTGCTTCCGCTCAGGGACTCCTTCTTTCTTTCTCTCTGTTCTTTTTTTGCCTGTGATCGTTGCTTTTGTTGCTGTGATGGCCCAAGAACTGTAGAGGCTGATGCATGCCAATTAGATGTAGTGTGTGTGTCTGTGTGTGTGAGAGAGAGAAAGAGAAACAGCAACTCAGCAGTTAGTTTGGGATGCACTTTTCGACTTCTGTTTCCACTGTAGACCAGGGCCACTGATATGTATGCAGCCATCACCCTTTGTTATGAATATCTGGGTTCTTTTTGGACGGACAGCACAATGCTTTTGAAAGCCGGCGGGGGATGAACAATGCTGTTGTCATAGCAGGCCGATGCCTCACAGTGCTCCGGAACATTCTAGCATCGGGGAGAATTTCTTTGTTGAGGTATAGGTAGATGAGCTGTCATACCTGGCAGCGACCTGTGTGATGTCAGATAATGTAAATCTCCTTGATGGACAGGCTGTGTGTGTATTTGTGTGTGTTTGTGTGTGTGTGTGTGTGTGTGTGTGTGTGTGTGTGTGTATTTTTGTGGTATAAACAGAGGGTGTGTGTGTGTGTGTGTGTGTGTGTGTGTGTGTAAATGACGATGTATGGGGGTGTATGGCCCTGGGCACTGGCTCTGTCAGTCGGTAGTCTCCCGACACCGTTGGCCCCAGTCGGCTCCCGAGCGACACATCATCCTCTCCACTGCTCCGCTGCCTGCCACTCTCCACCTCATCGCTTCTCTGACTCCAGGAACACAACACCCCCACCCCCACCCCAGCACAACCACGCTGGATGTCACATGCTGTCACTACCCTGGCTAGCAGCACTAATACTACAGCTGCAGCCTTCCACGACCACACTCCAACTTTTCTTTTGTCAGCCTAGTAGCCTCGCATCCTCCCTCTCATCTCATCTCTCTCTCTCTCTCTCTCTCTCTCTCTCTCTCTCTCTCTCTCTCTCTCATCTTATCTCTCTCTCTCTGTCTCCCTCTCTCATTTCTTTTCTCTTCTCTTTCACTCCTTTACAGGCTCTCTTCTCTATTTGTCATTCACTCTCTTTTCAAAGTCAGCGTCTCCCATGCGGTGACTGTTTTTTCCCAAATTCTCCGTTTGCTCCTCATTTATTTATGTGCCTCTGCTCCTCTCCATCCCGCTGCACCTCCGCTCTGCCCCTGTTAGTGTGTGCAGTGTGTGGGGTGTTAGTGTGTGCAGTGTGTGGGGTGTTAGTGTGTGCAGTGTTGGGTGTTGGTGTGTGCAGTGTGGGGTGTTAGTGTGTGCAGTGTGACTGTGTGGGGTGTTAGTGTGTGCAGTGTGGGGTGTTAGTGTGTGCAGTGTGGGGTGTTAGTGTGTGCGGTGTGGCTGTGTGGGGTGTTAGTGTGTGCAGTGCGGTGCAGCTGGCTGGCTGTGTGGGGTGTGCAGCTGGTGGTGGGATGCTGGTATTGCAGCTCTGCTCGACTGTGCTGCTGATTGCCTGGCAGGCAGGGCCGCCACGCTGACACCTCGCTCCAGACTGCTCCTCTCTTTCGCTCATTCACCCTCTCTCCATTTCTCTTTCTCTCCATCTCTCTCTCTCGGTCCCCCCATCCTGGTTCTGTCTTTAACTATATCTGTCTCTCTCTTTCTCACCATTGGTCTTCCCATCAAGCAGCAGAGTCACTGTCCAAAAAAAGATTCACACAGCTGCTGATCACCGCACACACACACACACACACACACACACACACACACACACACACACACACACGTGTGTACGCTTCCCCCACCTTGTGTGTAGTCTCTGGGGGACAGCTGTGTTTTTGATGTATAAATCATCTCCCCTCCACCACTGCCACTCTGAGACTCCTTAATTAATGACCCATCTGTCCGCACCCGGTGAGTTTGAATTTCAAAACACTGACACACGGAAGCACTCTCTCTCTCTCTCTCTCTCTCTCTCTCTCTCTCTCTCTCTCTCTCTCTCTCTCTCTCTCTCTCTCTTGCTCTCTGTCTTTTTCTTGCTCCTCTTTTTTGGACCTACTTCTTTCGCTGTTTCTCTTTCGCATGCTGATGCAATGCACCGTCTGATCGAGTAAGCTACCGCCGAAATGTACTCCCATTATTGCGAGTCTTTTCACACAAAAACACAGCTTCCCGTCTTGCACACCTGCACAGGACACAAACACACACAAACACACATAGACAGACACACACACACACACACAAACCCACATAGACACACACACACACACACACACACAAGCATATGCTTGCACGCTCGCTCTCTCTCTCTCTCTTACACACACAGCCGCACATGCACAAAACCTCCTCCACCCACACACAGGTGGCATAGCGTGCAGCTCCGAAGGACACCGGCGGTCCTTCGTCCTCGTCGTCCTCCTCCTCTTCCTCTTCCTCTCTGTGCCAGCTGCATGAGTCCAGGGAGGGTCAGGGGCAGATAAGTGAGGTAGGCTGTGTGTGCCGTGCGTAAGGGCTGTTTGGAGTAAGGGCTGTGTGTATATGTGTGTGTTCGTAGGCTTTTCAAGTGAGCCCGGGCAGAGTTTCAGAAGCGGTTATGGAGGCATCAAAGACAAGCGCCGCGGTGAGTCACCGGTTGCCTTTTTTTCCAAATCATTGTCCTGGATGTTGTTTTTATTTTTTGTTGGTTTCCTTTCTTTTTGTCTCTTTTTTTATTGTTGTAATGTTTTTTTCTGTGAGGGGAGACCGCTTTGAGCCATTTTGGGTCCAGGTGGACCAGGGCTTTAGAGCCTGTGTTTCCCATGCATGAATAGCTAGCTTCAAAAAGGCTAGTGCCACACTCCAGGTTTTCTCCCGCCTTTCACTATTTGTTGTGTTCTCTATCGGGGGACGGAGGTAGGTGGGCACTTTTTTGTTTTTTTTTTTTTTTGCTTTGCTCTCTCTCGTTTTTGTCTTTTCATCTCAAGCTTCATGTCCATCTCTCCAGCTCCTCGGCACCTCATGCCATTCACTGTGATGCTAGTTGATGGTTTGACAGATCTCCTACATATTGGATGACATAGGAATTCCTCTCGCTATGTTGACATTCTCGTTAGGGCTCAGTAATTAGTCTGCCGTATACAGGAAGATGATGTTTACTGATGTTTTCAGTCATACGCCTGGGGAGCATGACAGACACCTGACTCAGCCGTGCTGGAGGGTTGGATGGAGTTGCTCTTGACTGGGTAGTTTTTATCCCTGCAACCATAACAAACATTAGTCATTGGAAAGGCACATGGCGTGTGGGCTCACACCTCCAGCTTTGCACCGGCCTGGAGCAATCTGTCGTCGGGAGCCGACACCTGTCCATCAACACTCGGCAAGGCTGCGGCTTGCGCTGTGTGTGTGTGTATGTTTGGGTTTGTGTGTGTGTCTGTGTGTGTATGTGAGAGAGAGCAGCTGGTTTTGGCTAAGTGGCGATAGCTGCCGAATTAGGCTGTTCCTTCCCACCCCCGATGTGAGCGCCTGCCAAGTCACAGACGATTACCCCCTCGTTACAAGGCACTGATTTGCTGTAAGGCTACTTGCTTGCTACCTAATCCTTGTTTTTTTCTGTACGGAGGGATGATATGGGTCATTTCTTCCCACTGGAATGGTATCACCGTGGTAATTATATTGCCAGGGTTTGCATGATGAGTCTGGGTGGATTCCAGATTAGGGAGTCAGGAGAAGTGAAGGCAGGAGAAGTGAAGGCAGGAGAAGGATTGTTGTCTGTGTCATGGGGCAGGGTGCTCTGAGCCGTCTCCCGTAAGCCTATAGCACGGCTGCACTCATCCAGTGCAATGATGTCTGCAGAATTCAGCCAGCGTTTGAGCCAAATCTGGATTTCAATGATGTTTAATGATGTGTAATTCATTTGCACCACATTCTCTATTTTCAAAAGAACATGCAGTGTGCCTTTCCATTTCATCATATCTTGGTTTGAAAAATGACCTAATTGAACATCTTTTCTTTTTCATTCAACTAAGAAATAGCTTTTTTTTTCACTTATCTGTACGCTTTCTGTTTTCTCTCTCTCTCTCTTTCACTCTCTCTCATTTGCAGCAAACCCTGGAGAACAACCTGACCAATCTGGTGAAGAGGAACAGCGAGCTGGAGAACCAGATGGCCAAGCTCATCCAGATTTGCCAGCAGGTGGAGGTGAGTGTTGCCAGAAACCGGCCCAGCTCACCCGGACACTGGCCATTTGACTCTCCGAGATGGAGCTCATTCTTCATCCCATTCCTTTCTCTCTCTCCCTCACAGACTCTCTCTGTCTCACTCTCTTTCGCTCTCTTAACTCCAGCTAGCTGTGGCCAGCTGGTAATCATGAGAACATTCATCATGATTTGGGAGCGCATATGACTTCCAGCTGAGTTAAGGGCTAACAGTCACAGCTGTCTTCTCCTCCAGCTGAGTTAAGGGCTAACAGTCACAGCTGTCTTCTCCTCCAGCTGAGTTAAGGGCTAACAGTCACAGCGGAGTTAAGGGCTAACAGTCACAGCTGTCAGGGACAGAAGACGACCCAAGAGCGCAAGTTCAAATTCAGAGTCTTTTTATTGAAGGGTTCAGGGGGGAAGAGGAGTGAGAGAAACGTGAGGTCTTGGAGGTTCCGGTTCCAGGGGTGCTAGGAGTGCCCGGGTGTCAGGGGTTCCAGGGGTTCTCGGGCTCTGGGGTTTCCAAGTTTCGGGGGTTCCAGTCCAAGGTGCTGAGTGTGTGTGTCCCCAGTGATCGGCGCCTCGGGCTGAGGGTGGTGACGCGTCGGGGCTCGCTCGTCTGGTGGTCGGAGGCCTGGGGAATCACACACACAACAGCAAGGTGAACAGCAGGCAGTAGTACAGACCAGGGCTAGGCACTAAACATGGTGAGACAGAAGGCAGATTCGAGTTACCGGGGGGGCTGAAGATCGGAGAGTTCCCAATGTCGTAGTTGCATTCGGCTGGGGTTAGCCGACGGGAGTAGAAGGCACAGGGGTGCATCTTGCCATCCTCGGCTGCTCTGAGAAAGCACTGCACCCACTCCTACGTCCGAAGCATCTACCTCCCACGTCCGAAGCATCTACCTCCTTTGGAG
The DNA here is from genome assembly GCF_017589495.1 of Alosa alosa. Classification (NCBI taxonomy): domain Eukaryota; kingdom Metazoa; phylum Chordata; class Actinopteri; order Clupeiformes; family Clupeidae; genus Alosa; species Alosa alosa. The sequence continues at coordinate 5,689,435 of NC_063209.1, forward strand.
GATGGGAGCAGAAGTGAAACGTGTCTTGAGGCTATTGAAGGCCTTATTAGCAGCTGCTGTCCATTGGTACGGCTGTTTAGTGCTGGTTAGCGCCGTGAGTGGTGCAGCCACTGTGCTATAGTTTCGGATGAACCTCCTATAAAAGTTTGCAAAGCCCAGGAACTGTTGCAACTTTTTCCGAGACTCAGGGACTGGCCAGGACGTGACAGCCGACACCTTCGTGAGATCCATCTGAATGCTGCCCTCGTTGATCACATACCCCAGGAATGAAACGGTCTTGGCATGGAACTTGCACTTCTCTGCCTTCACAAAAAGAGAGTTCTCCAGCAGGCGGCGCAGGACCAACTGGACATGGTGCGCGTGTTCTGACAGAGTCTTTGAGAATATTAAAATATCGGCAAGGTACACAAAAACAAATGTATTTAGCATGTCCCTGAGGATATCATTCACTAGGGCTTGAAAAACTGCTGGGGCATTGGTGAGGCCAAATGGCATGACGAGGTATTCATAGTGGCCGGTTGGTGTGTTGAACGCAGTCTTCCACTCGTCTCCCTCTCACCTGCACCAGATGGTAGGCATTGCGAAGGTCCAGCTTCGTGAATACGGTGGCTCCCTGCAGCAGTTCGAAGGCAGACGAAAGTAAGGGCAGTGGGTAGCGATTCTTAACCGTGATGTCGTTCAGACCCCGGTAATCTATGCATGGGCCGAAGAGAACAGTCCTTCTTACCGCCGAAGAAGAATCCCGGCTCCTGCGGGGAAGGCGGTCTGATTATCCCGGCGGCAAGAGAGTCATTAATGTAGTCTTCCATGGCCTTTCTTTCCGGGGCTGACAGTAAATACAGGCGACCCTTTGGGAGGTGCTGTGCCAGGCAGGAGATCAATGTGCGCAGTCATAGGGTCTGTGTGGGGGTAGAGATGTCGCCTTGGATTTGTTGAACACCTCTTTCAGGCTGTGGTAACAGGTCGGAACATTGGATCGTCCTGGGTGGCGCTAGATATTTCCGGTGAACGGGCAGGGTGGCCCCTTAAACAGGTCTGGTGACAACTCCTTCCCCACGCACGGACTGTTCCTGTCTCCCAGTCGATGTGGGGGTTGTGCTGGAGCCCGCGGGTATCCGAGAATGAGTGGTTGGCCAGGTGAGTGTAGGAGGTGAAACTGGATGGACTCTTGGTGGTTTCCTGACAGCAGAATTGTCACAGGGGCTGAGATGTGAGTGACCGTGCCCAGATGATGTCCATCCAGGGCTCGTGCAGGAATGGGTTGTGCCAGTTGATGATGGTTCCGTCCAGTTGCGTGCAAGCTCAGGGTCCATGATGTTTGCTTGGCTCCAGAATCCACAAGGGCGGCCAACGTATGAGTCGTGTCGGAAAGCTGAAGGCGGAGATGAAGCAGGGGTTTTCGGATGGAGGGAGACTGAAGACTTGTTGAGCTCACCCGGATCTCCCCTACACCTGGTGAGCTGCGGCTTTTGCCGGACAGGTGGCGACCACGGTGATTTTCACCACCACAGTAGAGGCAAAGGTTGGAGGTTAGGCGGGCCGGCGGCCCTCGGGAGTCAGAGAGGCGGCCAATCTCCATGGCCTCAGGCTGATTGAGTTGGCCTTGGGACTTGACAGGCAGGGGCTGGACAGAGGAGGTATCGACCGAAAAGCGGATGGCAGGTTGACTGAGGCGCCCCTTCTCCCTCCTCCGGGTCTGTATCTGGCCGGTCAATGCGGACGGAAAGGTCAATGGCGGCATCAAGCGTTGAGGGCGGGTCATGAGAAACAAGCTCGTCTTTGATATAGTCCGCCAAGCTGTGGAGGAAGGCTTGCACCAGTGCCTCTGAGTTAAACGAGCTTTGACTGGCCAGGGTACGAAAGTCAATGGAGAAGTCTGCCACTGTCCGATTGCCCTGACGGATGGTGAGCAGAGCTTGTGATGCTTCGGCTGTTGGCGAGCCTAGATCAAAGACCTTTAACATCTCCTCCTCAAAGGCACTGAAGGAGGCACAGGCTGGGGTTTGCCGGTCGAATTCCGCCGTTCCCCACCACCGAGCTCGGCCGGTGAGGTGGGTGATGACATACCCCACCTTGGCTCCCTCCGTTGAGAAGGTTCTGGGCTGTAGTGCGAACTGGATTCGGCAGCTGCTCAAGAATGGTCTTACTTGCTCTTGGTTTCCATCGAAACGTTCCGGGTTCCCAATCTTTGGTTCAGGAGCGTGGGGATCTGGTGGCAGCACTGCCGGTGGTACAGGAACAGAAGAACCAGGGGTGGGTGCAGGTGGAGTAGCCGGGTTTGAGAGTAGTTGCAGGGCTTGGGCTAGCAGTTGTTGCTGCAGTTGGAACTGTTGCTGTTGTAGCTGAAACTGTTGCTGCTGCTGTTGAAGCTGTTGCTGTTGCTGCTGGATCTGTTGTTGCTGCTGGTTGGATTGCTGTTGTTGGTTGCCTAGCTGGAGAAGGGAAGCGATGTCGCCAGCCATCCGATTGAGGTCTCCCTCAGTGCGTTCCAGTCGCTGTAGGGCAGTCACCTCGGGCTCTTCCTCCATAGTGGTCAGGGAGTGCGCTGGGTCCATGATGGTCAGATCGTTCTGTCAGGGACAGAAGACAACCCAAGAGCGCAAGTTCAAATTCAGAGTCTTTTTATTGAAGGGTTCAGGGGGGAAGAGGAGTGAGAGAAACGTGAGGTCTTGGAGGTTCCGGTTCCAGGGGTGCTAGGAGTGCCAGGGGTGTCAGGGGTTCTTGGGGCTCTGGGGTTTTCCAAGTCTCCGGGGGGTTCCAGTCCAAGGTGCTGAGTGTGTGTGTGTCCCCCAGTGATCGAGCGGCGTCTCGGGCTGAGGGTGGTGGCAGCTGGCCGGGGCTCGCTTCTGTCTGGTGGTCGGAGGCCTGGGGAATCACACACACAACAGCAAGGTGAACAGCAGGCAGTAGTACAGACCAGGGCTAGGCACTAAACGTGGTGAGAGACAGAAGGCAGATTCGAGTTACCGGGGGGGCTGAAGATCGGAGAGTAATCGAGAAGATCCGGAAGGCGGGTCGGGATAACCGGGGCAGTAAAGAAAGGATCCGAGTCGGCGGGCGGGCGGGCGGGCGGGCTACTGGTCCAGGTTTGAAGACGATCTGACAGGGCTTGGCTGAAAAACAGGGCTTTATATACTGGGAGAGGTAGTGGAGAAATGCAGTGCAGCTGGCAGAGTAATTAGAGCAGAGTGGGGCAAGGTGAGGATGGTGAGTGGGAAATGCAGCGCAGCTGGCCAGGTAACAAGAGCAGAGCAGGGCGGAGCCAGGTGGAGCTCGTTAGGCAGAGTAGAGAGAGAGTGAGCAGAGTGGCAGAGAATTGAATCAATTAAGGTTGTTACCAGGGAGAGAGAATGCTCATGACAACAGCTGAGTTAAGGGCTAACAGTCACAGCTGAGTTAAGGGCTAACAGTCACAGCTGTCTTCTCCTCCTTTTGTCTTGCTGTTTTCCCTTTTTTCTTTTTTTTTCATGTCACTTTTGCACAAACTTCCACTCTCGTATTGTTTCTACTTCTTCAGGCAGTTTTTTACAGTGTGACACTATCTTACACTAGGAAGAGATACGATTTACTATCTGTGTGTGTGATTCTGTCAAAATGGGGAGACAGTAGCCACCAGCAGCACACAGTAACACACTAGTCCATTGCCTCCACACACACACACACACACACACAGAGGTACACACAACCTTGTCAGACTCCACAGATTAGAGGAGCTTGCTGGTAAATAACAAATGGAGGTCACTCCCAATGAAAACATCAGCGCTTGCACTATCTCTGCTGACATCTAGCAGAAAGGTATATCAGGCCCTCTGACAACCTTCCAATGCGTATGTAAGGCTTCGGAGCTGATATGCCCTTCCTCAGATAGTAAATATTGATGACTGAGACATTTGATATGGATTTTCCAGAGCGTAGATAGCAGTGCCTGTGGCAGGACAGACAGCATTTGCAGACGATGCGTGCAAGAAGCAGAGGTATAAGTGCAAGAGAGCAGCGACAGTTCCATTGATTTCAAATAATTTCATTGAATTCAAGCTTTGTGTGACTCATTCATCTCTATTGCATTGTCACGAAAAGCTAGGCTCTGAAATCCTTTATGGGATTTAACAAATTGAGTTATTGGCTGGAATAAATGCATTGGGAATATTTCAGATTTGATGAGCAAGAAAGATTAAAGTGCTAAACCACATTCTCATTTTTAAATTAAGTAAAATAAAAGAGCAGCCTTGCGCTTTAACTCCAGCCCTCATTTAAGGCCAATAGGGAAAACATGGTGAGTTGAATCTGGGACAACAGCATTTAATGACACTGTCACAACAAGCGTCCTTGCCACGCGCTGGAAACTGAGTCAAGTGACAAGTCATTGTTATTTTATTACCCCTATTAGGCAGGACCCTGGGAAACGGCTTGCGTAGCCAGCAGGTTTGTGTCCTTGCGTGAACCGAACAGAGGAGCGCATAAACACGGCTGGTTGACAAGCCCGAGGCAGACGGAACCCGAGGCAGCTGCGTCTGAGCACTGCCCAGGGTTCAGAAGAAATAGGCAAGCGACGCAATTTGAGGTGGACAAGGCATGGCACCGCTGTAGCACGCCACGTCTCTGCATGAGCCACATGACCTATCTTTGTA